>NC_133324.1:870255878-871455878 GCF_042186555.1 Aquarana catesbeiana
GCGTAGAGGGTTGAAGAAAAAAAAGTCATTTAGTAAATATACATAACCTAAAATTCCCACACCCACTCGGGTCAGAAAGGGACCACCAGCTTCCTGGTCCAAACCAGAAAAAGGGTGATATTCCCTTAATAGGGGAATATCAGTCTGACCCTGAGGGAGTAACATGGATGCCTCGACTTCAGGTGGAGGCGCATTGCACGCGCAACGGCTACCCAGTTTAAAAAATTTTCAACAACACAAAGCAGTAATATATGAACAGCAACCTGTCCCCAGCCATAAGTTAAAGGTGTGATCCCTGTGGTAAACCCCCTGATCCCCGCAAACCCTTCACCCTGTCCCCCAAGGTAAGGATAGGTTTTCAGAGGCTGGGGAGACAGGGGACAATCACACTTACCACCCTGGGAACTTAAATTAGAACTATCAACTGTGCTCGCTAAACTTAGGCCTCCTGTCCTGAAGGCAAGAGTTCAGGTTGATACACAGCATAGGACCTTGTATGTGCTAATGCTGCAGGTAAACCTAAGTGAGACTGTAGAAAGCAGGCGACCCAGCTTGGTTTGTTATGATAACTATAAGTTCATACGGTAGACTTCAGAGCTGGGCATAAAACATGAATTCAGGGCTAACTTACTCTCCCGGGAGACTACTCCGGGGTCTTAGTGCGCTACCTGTGCCTAAACTGTGGAGGGCCATATCAATCAAAGTGTAAAGGAAAAGTTACCCTCTAAAGTTCAGTTCCTGAAGGTGTAAAGCTGAACATCCTTGTCCACATCCTGTCCTCTTTCTCAGGTAGGATGAGCTTCCCCCGACCTTTTTGACTGCTGTTGCTGCCAGACTGGGATGAGAGGACTCCTGGAGATGGCCTTTTCACAGAAGAGGAATCTCTGAGGGTAGATGGGACTGGGGTTTCTTGTGTGATCAGTCCCGGGTGTAAAAGCAAACGTTCACCCTCTGTGAATGATGAGAAACCAAAGGGCTTGTTCTGATGAGAGAAGTTCAGCCTGAAGGGGAAGGACCAGCGGTAAGTAATTTCTTGTTGCATCAGCACTTGAAGAAGTGGTTTTAAGGAACGTCTTTTTTGGACTGTATAGGGAGACAGATCCGCAAAAATCTGGATTTGATGACCTTGGATAGTGAGCTTGTCAGCGTTGCAGGACCTTTTCATAACCTCTTCTTTTACCACGTAAAAATGGGGTTTGACAATAAAGTCCCATGGTAGGCCATCCATGCATAATGGTTGCAGGGCTCTGTGGACTCTGTCAAGCTCCAGGCGATGTTCTGGTATGGTGGGGATTAAATCTTTTATCAGCTTACAGACTTCCACTAGTACCTCCTTGACTGACTCGGGTAGGCCCCAGATTCTAAAATTATGGCGTCTCGACCTGTTTTCCAGGTAGTCAGTTTTGGACATTGCAGTCTCTAAGTGATCCTGGAGATTCTGGATTCTGGCTGAATTTTGATTAATCTTGGCAACCGATTGGTCTGTTTTTTCTATTGTGTCTATCCTATTCTCCAATTTGTTGGAGGTCAGCATGTATGGAGTTAGTGATCTGTGCTGCTGTTTGGGCCAGGCCCTTTGATAGCATGCTGGCAAAGGCCTCCATCATGGAGGAGAAGTCAAGGGGGTGAGGGGATAGCCGGGTGCCCTGGAGTGCTTGGGGTAGATAAAAAATTGCTCAGTGGTGATAGATTGAGGCCTCCCATCGTTTTCCCAATCAGGGATTCAGTGGATGCTGGGGAGTGAGTGGAGTGCTGCCAGGTACTTACTGTTTTGTGCTCCTGTGGGAGCGGTGTGAGGCTTGTCGTATCCTGTGCTGTGTCCTGATCAGCATTGGATTCCTCTGCCTCCCGGGCCAGGCCTCGTGTAGTTGCGGGCGCCATCTTGATTCGGCCATGCTGTGGATGTGCCGAGTTCAGCTGGCTTGAGAGGTCCCTGCGTGCTGATCCCGTTGTCATCGGGTGGTTCCTGGGGTATTCCTCTCTCTTTTGGTAGCTCTGTGGGCTGGGACAGTGTTCCTGTGTGCCATGGCTGGGTTTAGGGAGCCGTCGAGGTGCGGAGCTCCAGGGCTATGCGGCCATCTTGGACGCTTCCACGCATGTGCCTCCATACTAGCAGATTTACAAACAAACCTTTGTACCAACATTCATACAGACATTTGTATGAAAATTCCCATAGTACATTCGAGTGTCTTTCAAAAGTACTTCAAAACCTTGCTTTTACCATTTGATTTTGGAATAAATGTTATTTCCTTGAATGAAAACCACATTTACTGTTAGAAATTTGTATGAAAAATAATTTCCATCCTACCCCTTAGAATTTTCTCTTCACTGTGATAGAAAACTAATGTCGATTTGACCCAGCTAAGGATTTGAAATTTGAATGAACAGTCCTGAAACAATAGCTTTAAGCTGGCCATAAACTGCTTGAATTTTGCAGCTTCCAGGTTGAATTGGCCAAAATTGAAGCTGTGAGTGTCCCTCTCGGCACCACCCATCACAACATGTCACATACCTGGTAGAAGAACCTGTGTGCCCCTGTGTTTTTAAGTAAGGGTGGGCTACCTCCAGGCTCACCTGCCCTCTATCTATCCATTAGAATGCATGTGCTTCTACTATGGAGGCTCTCATAAATTGAGTTATGGACTGCAGAATTATTTTGGTGCCTTGGCTTTGGGGTCTGCAACTTACACATGTATTTGCAAATGTGTGCTAACCCCTGTTTTTAACACAAACTGACAATCAGGACTTTCTTGGTTCCACTTGTACAGATAATACACTCACAGAATAAAATTGAATATATTTTTTATCACAAAAAAATGAAAAAAATGAAAATGAAAACACTTCTACATACAAATATAAATAAATAAATGGTTTAAAAAACAGACATAACTCCTTCAAAGAGACTAGGTCAATAGGAGAAATGCCCCTCTATAATAAGAGGGGAACTATATTCAATGTTACACTAGTCTTTCTCAACATGTTTCGCGGGATAACCACTTCTTCAGGAGTTTGAGAAGGAGTGAAAATCTATAAGTAAACAGAAATACATGAAAACACACATATGATATTTAACTCGGGCACATGTAGGGCCATATGTACACACATAACTATGCATGCACATTGGATCACACAGCTACACATTAAACAGATTATAGAAATTAGCCTCATACAGTGCACCAGCTACCAACCAAAAAACAGAAGTAGAGACAGAAATGGCCCCATATCTTACATAGTCCGCATCCAGAGGGGGCGAATGCCCCAATAACAAAAATCTCCCCGGCAGATGTAGGGGTCAGGGGGTAACAAAAGATAGACCCCAATATAATGAGAATATATATGATGACTAAGAATCAGATACATGTCTTACTAGAAAGTGTGTAGACAACAACATGATACACACCTCAGGGCAGTGTGTAGGTGGGCCAAGAATGAGCAAAGATGCTGGGTAGTCTTAAGCACAGGTCCCTGATGCCTAAATAAAGCGTGATGTCATTTTATTGTGTATATATATCAGTGTGCCTTTAAGAATGAATAAAATAAAATAGGTGCATAAATAGGGGATAGGTACCCCTCTCCCTGTGATGTGTATTCCTGGTGGTGATGTTTGGATAGATTGAACTTATAAGACGCTACTGTGCAGCCCTTTTATGGGATACAATACAGGTAAAACACGTTTGTGGCCATTGTTAATGGATCTATGTTATACCTTTTGTTGTCTCAGGCTCCTGTGTGCTGGGGGCTGTGTTATGCTTTACATCCTTATACTTTACTACGTATTGAATAGGATTGGAATCATTGCAATTTACTAGGAGCTTGATGTCTATACCTAGGTGTGGACTTATCCCTTTATCCAGCCAAAGCTCAATCTGAGAGGTTAGGTGTTTTTTTAATTTTATTTTATTCGATCTTAAAGGTACACTGATATATTTACACAGTTTAATGACACCATGCTTTATTTAGGCATAAGTGACCTGTAAGTTAATAGTACCCAGCGTCTTTACTCATTCTTGGTCCACCTACGCCCACCGCTAGTTTTTGACTACATGCTCTCTATACGAGGTGTGTATACAGTGCCTTGCAAAAGTATTCACCCTCCTTGGCATTTTTTGTGTTTTATTGCCTCACAACTTGGAATTAACATGGATTGTTTGAGGATTTGCATCATTTAATTTACAGAACATGCCCACAGCTTTGAAGACTTTCACTGTGGGGATGGTGTTCTTTGGGTGATATGATGTGTTGGGTTTGCGCTAGACATAGCGTTTTCTTTGATGACCAAAGAGTTAAATTTTAGTCTCATCAGACCAGAGCACCTTCCTCCGTACATTTTGGGAGTCTCCCACATGCCTTTTCGCAAACTGTGCCATTTTGTTTTTTGCTGAAAGTAATGGCTTTCTTCTGGCCACTCTGCCATAAAGCCCAACTCTATGGAGCGTATGTACAGATACTCCAGTCTCTGCTGTGGAACTCTGCAGCTCCTCCAGGGTTACCTTAGGTCTCTGTGCTGCCTCTCTGATTAATGCCCTTCTTGCCCGGTCCGTGAGTTTTGGTGTGCAGCCGTCTCTTGGCGGGTTTGCTGTTGTGCCATGTTCTTTCCATTTGGTTATGATAGATTTGATGGTGCTCCTAGGGATCATCAAAGATTTGGATATTTTTTATAACCCTGACTTGTACTTCTCAACAACATTGTCCCTTACTTGTTTGGAGAGTTCCTTGGTCTTCATGGCAGTGTTTGGTTAGTGGTGCCTCTTGCTTAGGTGTTGCAGCCTCTGGGGCCTTTCAAAAAGGTGTGTATATGTGATGACAGATCATGTGACACTTAGATTGCACACAGGTGGACATCATTTTACTAATTATGTGACTTCTGAAGGTAATTGGTTGCACCAGAGCTTTTTATGGGCTTTATAACAAAGGGGGCGAATACATACGCACATGCCAATTATCATTTTTTTATTTCTGAAAAACAGTTTTAGGTATATATTTTTCTAATTTTACTTCATCAACTTAGACTATTGTGTTCTGATCCATCACATTTAATTCAGATTAAAAAAAACATTGAACTAAAGGCTGTAATGTAACAAAATAGGTAAAAAGCAGGAGTATAAGGACTATAGGCAGAGGCTTGCAGCAGCCAGTCCAGCAGCGATAGGGACAGAGACAGAGTGGAAAATGATTGGTCAAAAAATGACTGCATCCAATCAATTACAGTTACTGTTCCAGTATTTAGTAATGGATCCCAGCCGACTGATCAAAAAAACTGAACAGATTCCCTCATCCACACAATTGAGATGGATGGAGAAAGCCTCCTGCTGGGCTATTGTTTTCTGACAGAATACACTGATCAGCACTGCAGCCGATTGGCTGCATGTACTCATTGAGTGGAAATTTTTCAACATTCTGTTGGAGAAAAGACAATTGTCAGATGCATTGAAATTCAGACGGTCCCTTTTTTAGATTCATTTCCCTTGAAACACATTATGCTCGCCCCCTCCCAACATCACCATAGAATCCTGCCGGCTGTAATCTTCACAGTGTGGCTGGAGACGCTGCCGGTCCTTTCTCTCCATACTACCTGCTGGTGCTTAGGAGCCCCTGCTGCTGCATGCTTAGGGGCCACCCATTGCCTCCATGTACCTTCAGCTAATCAGCTCTGGTGTCGCAACCTGCTGTGTTACTATCCACTGGTGGATTGGTGATTTATGACCTGTAACTGTGTTGCATTCAAGAAAGGTGTTTTTTTTTTTCTTGATATTAACCACTTGCCGACTGGCTCACGCCGATATACGTTGGTAAAGTGGAACGGGGGCACAAAACAACGTACCCGTATGTCGCTGTGCACGCCGCAGGAGCGTGTCTGTGGATCCAGCAGACTTGATGTCCGCAGGTGGCCCGCGATCGTGGTACGGAGAGGCAGAACAGGGAGATGTCTATGTAAACAAGGCATTTTCCTGTTCTACCGAGCAACATGACAGGAATCTTCTGCCCCCCAGTGATCGCGAACTGTGATCTCTGTCATGTTCTAGTGAGCCCATCCCCCCTACATTTAGAACATGCTGAGGGAACACAGTTAACCCCTTGATCGCCCCCTAGTGTTTAACCCCTTCCCTGCCAGTGACATTTACATAGTAATCAGTGCATTTTTATAGCACCGATCGCTGTATATATGCCAATGGTCCCAAAAGTGTCCGATCTGTCCGATGTCACAGTCATGATAAAAATCGTAGATCACCGCCATTACTAATAAAAAAAAAATGATTATTAAAAATGCCATAAATCTATCCCCTTTTGTAGACACAGTAAGTTTTGCGCAAGCCAATCAATATATGCTTATTGCGATTTTTTTTACCAAAAATATGTAGAAGAATACATATTGGCCTAAACTGTGCAAGAAATTATTTTTTTTATATATTTTGTTGGGGATATTTATTATAGCAAAAAGTAAAAAATATTGCTTTTTTTTCAAAATTGTCGCTCTTTTTTTGTTTATAGCGCAAAAAATAAAAACCTCAGAGGTGATCAAATACCACCAAAAGAAAGCTCTATATGTGGAGAAAAAAGGACGTCAATTTTGATTGGGTACGTCGCATGACCGCGCAATTGTCAGTTAAAGCGACATAGTGCCGTATCGCAAAAAAGGGCTTGGTCAGGAAGTGGGTAAATCCTTCTGGGACTGAAGTGGTTAACATCAGTGCCCTTCTTTTTGCTATTTTCTGCTTCGTGAGGTGATCCTGCCCAGATCTTATGGGAGCTGCAGAGGTGAACCACATTCCATCCATCCATCCCTTCATCCTTCCATCGGTCCACTTTTCATTCACCCCTCTGCCATTCATGTACTTTTGCAATAACTGCTTCTACACCACAGACTCTCGGTGTGTTTATTCATGTGTTTGTGTGACTAATTGTCATTACATAGTATAGAGGAGCGCTGGATGTTTTGTGTAATTTTTACACGTTTCTTTTGTTTTTGATTGTGTTAAGGCAAGCCTTTCATTTTCATTGCATCGCACTTTTTCAAGAAAGAACAAAAAAGTACATGCAACATTTTTTCTGGCACAGTGCACCATGTGTGTTGAGGTGTCCTGCAATACATGTGCATCAGAGCTGCATTGTCTTCATGGGTTGGGGTGCCAACTAAGATAAATCGCACTACATAGCGCTAACGCATGTACTGTGTATTGCACTAACACACACTTTACCACAATGTGCCGCATTGCAAAAGTGTGTTTCAGTTCTTAAATTTCAAATTTTCAGGAAATATTTGTTGTAAACACTTGCATTGAGATGATATTTAACTTAGATCCTCAACAGATTGCATATCTGTGCCAATTATCAGAGAACAATAAAATACTGACAGGACATATACATGAAAATGGTTACTACCATTCTCATTCTTTATGATTATTACTCTTGCCGCTTTAATGGTTTTATTGGACAGGGTGTCAATCGTATTTTAAAAGAGAACACATTTCACTATTTTTCCTTCCCTTTTGTTATATTTACAATCACCAAAAGTTATTTAAAGCGGAAGCGTAGATGTGATTTTCATTGCATAGTTACAGTAGATTTGTCCAGCTTGTAACCATATAAGAATACATATCTTATACCTAAAGGATTGCGGGAGAAGTTTACAATCCTTTAAGTGGTTGGCGCTAAGCCTACTACAATGATAGAAGCGATCTTTAAGGTCTAGCACTGAGTGGCTGCCCTGCCTTATAAAAAAAAAAAAAAAAAAGCGTTCTATGAATGGAGGCATTACCGAGCGAGAGACGCCCTCTGTGGTTACTATGCAGAAGGGAAGTCGCTCAGCACATAAGCCAGCATACCACCGTTATCGCTGTAGTAGCTACAACTACTACAGTCAAGGGTGTATTTAGTGCGAGGCAAACAAGGCGTTTACCAAAGGTGGCATTTTTTAGGGCAGTGGCATCTGTACCGGGATGAGGCCTGGTACAGGTACTCTTTTTGTAGAGCCAGCAGTTGGCTCTCTTGTAATATCAACCAGAGCCGCCAGTTGTGAAAAATCCAAAGCATTCAAAAACACAGATCTTGGTATTTTGAATGCTTTTAAGGGCAGTGGAGGGACCCCCAATCTCTCCATAAAGAGTACCTGTCACTGACTATTGCTGTCACAAAGATGTTTACATTCCTTGTGACAGCAATAAAAGTGATACAAAAAGATTAAAGCAACAGTGTAAAACAAAAAAAAATGTAATAAATACAACAAAATTGTATAAATTGTAATTGTCCTCCCATGCTCCCACGCAAAAGCAAACCCGTGTGTTGGTCCCGCACACACGCAAATGGCGATCGTCCCACACATGTGAGGTATCACCGCGAATGTCAGATCATTGGCAGTAATTCTTGCACAAGACCCCTTTTGTAGATCTAAAGTAGTAACCTGTAAAGGTTTTTAAAGCATCACCTATGGATAGTAAAATTTACGTCATTTGTCGATATTGCACGGGCGTGTGCAATTTTACATTGGCTGGGGTGGGACAAATTTAGATGGGGGGGGGGGCATTTTTAGTCTTGTCTAGGGCAGCACAAAACCAAAATTTACCACTGACTACAGTGATTGTCACCCTCCCCAGTAGTCCATCAAGCATGAGAAATACTGTATATTACTTACATTGTGTCAAATTGGACCAAAGTAACTATGCTAAAAAAAATCACACCTAGAGTTCAGATTTAATACTAGGATGTAAAGATATATAGATACACTTTCTCCTCTATTTGTTACTGTTTTAGTTGCTGTAGAAATAGCAAGTACTCATTACTTGAGAGTAATTAAATACTCTTAGAAAAGGAGAGGGCTTAATCACCAAATTACTTTGTACAGTGCATTAGGATACGGTGACTAAAGAAATATTTTGCACAACCCAGGTTGTAGCTAATGTACCTTCACGCAGTTCTTCTTACAGAAAGGGAATATCCAAAATCTGATGCGCTAAACTGATAGCAGCTATATATCACTGTTTATTAAATTATATTGCAATAATAGTTTGATGTGACTGCCTCACATTTTTGCCTGCTAACAGATAAGATAAAGTTGCAATAATTGCAAACCTGTGTAATGGAACAGCACTTATTTTCCCACTGGTCAATACCAAGAGCAGAGAAATGTCCAAGTTTGTCCCTGTAATTGTGTCTTGTGGCTTTACAGCAGCATGCAGCAACGTGCCAAAAAAAACCCCAAAAAAACAAAAAAAAGCATGTTTCACCACACGCATTAATACACGATATAATGTGCATTGTGTTGTATAAAATGGAACCCCAACACAAAAGTACAGTAAACTGCTAAGCATCCGCTCTACAGTATACCACAACACACATGCTATTCATTGTGGTAAGCAACATTAAGGCGGCTTCACACTTTGTGCGGGTAGGCTGCGCTTTCCAATCGACTTCTATGAGCTGCTGAGGTTTTGTTGCAGTTTCAGAAAGTGCACCAAAAACCCCTGCATCCTGCCTCTTTGCTGAAACCACACCAAAACTGCAGGATATCATAGAAGTCTATGGGAAAGCACAGCTAACCTGCACAAAAACAGCGGGTTAGCTACGCTTTGCCCAAAGTGTAGTGGGACTGCACCGGGGCAGTGTGAAGTCGCCCTTAAAGGATAACTCCACCTTTTGCACCATTTTACATGTTACACTTGTATTTAGGATGTAACATATACCATGGTGCAAATGGGTCCCCACACCCCCAAAACAGCCTTAGCGCATTAATATATGCATAAGATGTGAAATAGGGACTTTAGATTGTGAGCACATTGAGGACAGAGACTGATGTAAATGTACAATATATATATAGAGAGAGAGAGAGAGAGAGAGAGAGAGAGAGAGAGAGAGAGAGAGAAAGGGGTTGATTTACTAACAGCAAATAGACTGTGCACTTTGCAAACTGTAGTTGCGTTCTGCAGTTGGTCCAGAGCTTAGTAAATTAGGTAAAGCTTCATTTTGCAAAGAATACTGAATAACATGCAAGGAAAATTTAAAAAACAGCATTTTTGCTTGCACATGATTGGATGATGGAAGTCAGCAGCGCTTCTGCTCATTTACTAAGCAAATGCTCTTGCCGTGTGCAACTGCACTTTGCAAAGTGCACAGTCTATTTGCCTTTAGTAAATCAACCCGAGAGAGAGAGAGATAGAGAGAGAAAAAGATAGAGAAAGAGAGAGAGAGAGAGACAGAGAGAGCTATATATAAATTATTAGTGCTATATAAATACCTATAATAAATAAATAGAGAAATAGGATGACGTGTGCCCTTCTGAAACAATATTATCTGTAATGGAGATTGATGTCCAGGCAGAAACATGTCCCTAGAAATTACAATGCAATGTGACTGTACCATTGTAATATACACTTATACAGCAATGAACAGAATGAACATCACAGAAGTAATACCTTTTTGGAGTTTTCACCTATTGGAATTTCTGTTATAATATAAAAACAAGAAGACTTACAGGTTCAGGTATTAGCGATGAGTGTCTAGAAATCTGAAGACTGAACTCTTCATCCTGCTGTGAAAAACTACTGAAATTCCCATGCAGATGTCTGTTTTCGTAGACGAGGAAATAAACTGTGCTGCTAGAAATCTTTTACCTGATTTGCATGTTGCGTGAGTAATTTCCCTACTGGTATGACCTGGTCTGCTGGCTGCTTTTCACTAACTAACTATTGGTCATTCTGTAAGCATGGATCAATAAATATGTTTACACGTTCTTTAAAGGAAGCTTGTATTTAAGTACAAGGGATGCCATAGTTAACCCCCTTCTGAACATACTAGTTACCTGGCTGTCTTGCTAATCTAATGGCTTCAATACATTCATGAATCACTGACAAATGTGGACATCAGGTGCTCAGACTTCAGTCTGATATCTTAATCTGCATGTCTCCTCTGTGTCAGGAAACTAGCATTTTCAAATTTCAGTAATGATTGTCCCATATTTCTCTCAGTACAAGCCTCCCTCAAACCTTTTGCTGCCCAAGCTGTTTTTACATTTTTTTTGCACACATGTTTAAAAATTCACTTTAAACCTGAAGATTACTTAGAACCCCCAAAACACAACATACATTTTCTGAATGCAGAGATCCTGGTACTTCCAATTTTTGCTGTCACACGATATCAGCCCAGCGGTTTATCAAGTGCAAGTTTTCACAATATATTACCCAATCGCTTGGTAAAATATAAAAGAAAAGGTTATGTTGAGTAAAAAGATACCCAATATGTCAAGCCTTAAAATTGGGTGCACCATAAAACAGCAGCAAACTTTGGTGCCCTAAATTTTCCACTGTTGACACTTTAAAAGCCCCTACAGGTTTAGAGATGACCATGAATAATTGCCCTAGAAGTCTTGCTCTCACGCTAGCATGCATGGTAATATGTAACATGCAGCGCAATCAATGTGTTTTTGTTCACATGTGTGTGTGGGGCAGGGGGGTTTAGATAACTTTGTTTTTTTACACTTTTTTATTCAACTTTATTTTTTTTATCACATAGGGGACCAAAAGTCTACTTGCCAACCAACAGCAGCAGCATCACACCCATGTGTTTAAACCCACCCCTAGCTGCTGTCGTCGTATACGTCGCTGTCAACAAAAGGGTTAAACTGAGCACAAGCTCCATGCTCCAAACTCTATGCCATTGCAGAGTCTTTTAATGAGGAGAATGAATTCCAAGCAGAAGCCACTGGGATCTGACATTCCTGGAAGTGTTGAATTCTGAAGACACCACAGGAGGCTGCATTGCTAGAATGAAGACGAGGTAGGAGATGCAAGCTGGCAGACAGGTGACTATAATGGGTGGATTTACTAAAGGCAAATAGACTGTGCACTTTGCAAAGTGCAGTTGCACTCTGTAAGAGCAGTTGCTCCGGAGCTTAGTAAATGAGCAGAAGCTCACCTGACTTCCATCATCCAATCATGTGCAAGCAAAAATGCATTTTTTTTTTTCAATTTTCCTTGCACGTGATTGGGTATTCTTTGCAAAGCGAAGCTTTACCTCATTTACTAAGAGTGCATTGCACTCTGATAAGAGGCATGGAGGAACTCAGTTATGAGAAAAGATTAGAGGAACTGAATTTATTCACTCTTGAGAAGAGGAGAATAAGGGGGGATATGATCAACATGTACAAATATATAAGGGGTCCATATAGTGAACTTGGTGTTGAGTTATTCACTTTAAGGTCATCACAGAGGACAAGGGGGCACTCTTTATGTCTAGAGGAAAAAAGAATTCATCTCCAAATTCGGAAAGGTTTCTTCACAATAAGAGCTGTGAAAATGTGGAATAGACTCCCTCCAGAGGTGGTTCTGGCAAGCTCAGTAGATTGTTTTAACCACTTCAGTCCCGAAAGATTTTACCCCCTTCCTGACCAGAGCACTTTTTACAATTTGATAATTTTAATTAAATTTGACAATTTAATATCGCAATAAGTGTATATTGATTGGTTTGCGCAAAAGTTATAGCATCTACAAACTATGGGAAAGATTTATGGCATTTTTTTTTTTTTTTACTACTAATGGCGGTGATCTATGATTTTTAGCAGTACTGCGACATTGCGACAGACAGATTGGACACGTTTGACACTTTTTTTGGGACCATTGACAATTATACAGCGATCAGTGCTATAAAAATGCACTGATTACTGTGTAAATGTCACTGGCAGGGAAGGGGATAACTGTGTGTTCCTTCAGTATGTTCTAACTGTGTGGGTATGGGAGTGACTAGGAGAGGAGAGATATTGTTTTTTCTTACTTAGTAGGAACAAACGATATGGCTCCTTGCCTCTGACAGTACAGGGATTTGTGTGTTCACACACACAAATCCCTGTGCTGGCGCTCATGCACGTGATCGCTCGTGGCCGGCAGCAATCGTACCCACCGGCCCCACGCATCGGGTCCCCCGCCATGCAGTGGGCGCGCGCCCTTGCCTCCGGCGGCGCACGCGCGCCCTCTGGTGGCCGAAAAAGGGTAGGACGTACCCGTACGGGATTTTGCCCAGGAGAGACATTCTGCCGCAGTATATCTGCGTAAGCCAGTCCGGAACCGGTTAAAAAAGGCCTGGATTCTTTCCTTAATGTACATAACGTATATTCTAACATTTATAGGTAAAGTTGATCCAGGGAAAATCTGATTGCCTCTCGGGGGATCAGGAAGGATTTTTTTCCTCTGCTGTAGCAAATTGGAGCATGCTTTGCTGGGATTTTTTGCCTTTCTCTGGATCAACTCTGGGTGAAGGATTGTGTATATGGGATTGTATGTTTGTTTTTTTTTAACTAGATGGACTTGTGTCTTTTTTCAACCTGACTAACTATGTAACCCCCAAGAGCTCTTCTCTTGTAGGGTACTGGTTTTTGGAATAGTTTTTCCCTGACAGGGTCACCATAAAGTACAGTCGTGGTACGATTCTGTGCCTAGATTAAGTAACTAACATGCATATGCACTGGAGGGGATTCCCTTGGTTGCTAAGTCTGCTATAATGTGCTAATAGGTTATGCATACAAGCCCATTACTGCCAAAAGCTCCAGGAGAACCCATATTTTATATTTTTTGTTAGTGGTTTCCTCCTACTCTTACAGTACAGTCCATTCATTTTAGGATAAATTGAGCAAGTGTTTGTTTATCTCAGTGTTTATGAGCACACCTAAAACATATCAAAAGAATACAATAAGTGCTAGTGATAAGTATTTCTTGTTCAAATATTTTATTAATTTTAACAAAGGAGTGTACACGTGTTACATAAATAAGCAGCAGCTTTCGTGCAAGGAGGGATAGCTAGTGATTATTATTTGTATGTGAGTGGTGATTTTACACGCAATCCTTTTAGCAGCCATAATATACTGTATTATAGATATTTTGTATTCCATGTGTCACCACATTCTCTTGAATATAGAATATTCAAAACACAAAGAAATAGTGGACCATAATGAAAAAATAGTGATATGTGTGTCTAACATTAAATGTCAGAGACCAGTGAAATTTCCTTCTGTATTTTGTATTTCCGCTATCTCCTGTGAGGCCATGAAATCTAAAGAAATGTAAATTATGGGTGTAATTGGCCTTCTGTTGGGCTGCAATTGGCCCAAATCATAGCTATATTTGTATGTATTAAAAATGTCCCCAAGTTAGTTTTAAAAAAAATCAAATAGCAGACCCCTGAAGTTTACCCTTTGAGCTGGAGAGAGAATGAGGACACAGATTCCTCAATAGCACAGCAGTGGATCTGGAAATGCTCACTACTGACTACTGAGAATTTAATCATTCACAGAAAGAGATGACTTAACATGGAAGTCATGTCTACTAATCCCACTGTTTGCCATCCTGAAACAGAAAGTTGGTGATGAGACGGGCATGACGACAGGAAGCCGGCCTCATCACCAGTGGAGGCTGAGGGGACATCAGCAGGCAGAGGCAGCGGGGGCACTGCAGCAGAGATCCACAGGCCAATAAGGGGGAGAGAGATCGGGCCGGGAAAGAGCTTATGTGGTGGGGAAAAGCAGAGATTATTGTCAGGCAGTAATCACTGACATTCTGCCTGCTGAAACAATCCAAAACTTAAAACCTAAGGGAAAGCAGCCACCATTATGCCCTGTACACACGATCGGACTTTGATCGGACATTCCGACAACAAAATCCATCGGATTATTTCCGACGGATGTTGGCTCAAACTTGTCTTGCATACACACGGTTGCACAAAGTTGTCGGAATTTCCGAACATCAAGAATGCGGTGACGTACAACAGATACGACGGGACTATAAAAGGGCAGTTCAATACCAAGCGCGCCACCCTTTGGGCTCCTTTTGCTAATCTCATGTTAGTAAAAGTTTGGTGAGAGACGATTCGCGCTTTTCAGACTTGTGGTTTTCAGTTCGTTTTTCTGCTGTTCAGTAGGGATGAGCTTCGAGTTTGAGTCGAACTCATGTTCGACTCGAACATTAGCTGTTTGCAAGTTCGCCGAACAGCGAACAATTTGGGGTGTTCGCGGCAAATTCGAATGCCGCAGAACACCCTTTAAAAGTCTATGGGAGAAATCAAAAGTGCTCATTTTAAAGGCTTATATGCAAGTTATTGTCATAAAAAGTGTTTGGGGACCTGGGTCCTGCCCCAGGGGACATGGATCAATGCAAAAAAAGTTTTAAAAACGGACGTTTTTTCAGGAGCAGTGATTTTAATAATGCTTAAAGTCAAACAATAAAAGTGTAATATCCCTTTAAATTTCGTACCTGGGGGGGTGTCTATAGTATGCCTGTAAAGGGGCGCATGTTTCCCGTGTTTAGAACAGTCTGACAGCAAAATGACATTTGGAAGGAAAAAACCCATTTAAAACCACCCGCAGCTATTGCATTGCCGACAATACACATAGAAGTTCATTGATAAAAACGGCATGGGAATTCCCCACAGGGAAAGCCCGAACCAAAATTTAAAAAAAAAAATGACGTGGGAATCCCCCTAAATTCCATACCAGGTCCTTTGTTTTGTGTCTAATCTGCTTTCAATGTTTATGTGCAAAATGACTAATTTTTTTATTCTTGTTTGACTCCACAGTTTCCTTCCAACCCACAGGAATGGCAGACTGTGGCCTCCCACTTTGCCCAGCAGTGGGACTGTCCTAACTGTGGAGGGGCAATTGATGGGAAACACATCCACATAGTCCCACCCCCCAACTCGGGGTCATGCTATTATAATTACAGGGGGTTCAATAGTATTGTGATGTATTGTGATGTTGGCGGTGGTGTCGGCTACTTACAAGTTCCTGTATGTGGATGTGGGGAAGAATGGTCGGATGTCAGATGGTGGAGTCATCACCCAGACCGAGTTCTACAGGCGTCTCCAGAATGGCAGCTTGGGCTTGCCACCTCCAGAAGACAATGTGGAAGGACTTCCATTCGTCTTCGTTGCAGATGAAGCGTTTGCGCTGGGGGACCATCTTATGCGGCCATTCCCTATGAAGACCCTCACCCCGGACCAGAGGGTTTTTAATTACCAGCTGGCCAGAGCCAGAAGAGTGGTGGAGAATACGTTTGGAAAAATGGCCAGCCGGTTCCACCTATTTCTTACACCGATACACAATATAAACTCAATTACATCATTCTGTGTTGCTGTGTTCTCCACAACTCTTTAAGGAGAAATTCTTTCAACTATGCTGCCTCAGTTGGGCCTGAGGCCGGAATTCATATTAATGAACCAACCCTGATGGCGCTTGAAACTGGCCGTACTGGCTTGCCCCCCCAGAGTGCCCGCGAGGTCCGTATAATACTTTGCGGGTAGGGGGGCCATCAATATGCCAGACAATGTCTGAGACATTTTTAAAATAAAAATATATTTGAAACGGAACAAATATTTGCTTTGATTTACTGCTTGGCTTTCTTTTAGCTGTCTCCTTGGTTATCTTTTATTAATGTTCTAATTGTTTGGCCTTTTTCTTTAACAGTGCAAACTAAATTTCGTTGACACATTAGGTGACAATCTCTTCTTCGGCTAACTATTATTATTATGTTGTGGGTCTGCTACACACACACACCTTGTTTTTTTTGTTAATGTATGTAAAAAATTATTGACAAAAATATTAATAATTTTCAACACCATGACCGAAATTTGGGGAGTCATGAAAATGGCGTGATTGTGTAAAATTAGGAAGCACTGTTGGGTGTTATTTATTAAAGGAAAATACACTTTGCACTACAAGTACACTTGAGACCGCACTGAAACTGCACTTGTAGTGTAAAGTGGATTTGCCTTTAGTAAATAACCCACATTGTCACTGAAAACAACAACTTTACTACAAAAAATGCTTCTGAGCATTGAAAGAAGAAGCCACACATTGTTGATTATCAATCTTTTTAATCAAAGCACAATTACATGTGCGTTTCTAAAAGGGTTTTTGAACAAATCAACATGTTTGTTGTATAACATTTTTAAAGGTCACATTAAGTAGAAATTGCCTTTTAAGGTAAAACAGGCATGTTTAAACCCATAAAACAATACACAACTCTGGAAGTTACAAAGTTCAACTTTTATAGAAAGTGAAGGCAATATCAGACATGAGTATTTATAAACTGTGTTTGATATTGCGTTCAGCAAGATGGGGTGATGTCATCCCTGTAAAAGCCAAATTTAGAAGATGCACACAAATTGCCTAATGTCAACATGTGCTAGCTGCCATCATGGGGGATCAATGGACGTGTTTTGTGGGTGCAACCCCTTCCTCTCAGCTAATTTATTACTGAGGAAGGGGTTGCACCCACAAAACGCGTACATTGATCTCCCGTGATGGCAGATAGCACACACTGTGTGCATCTTCTAAAGTTGGATTTTAACATACGCAAAAAAATTTTGTTACAAAAAAGAGAAGAAATTTAGGGATTTCTGGGTGTTTTAGATTCTCCCTAAAACATCAATGATGTTCTTCATTTTGTTTTAAACATCATTGATGTTTTGCTTTATGTTTTCTAAATCTCTATTACACCCCATTATCTCCCCGATGAGGATCTGGGCACTTTCACTAGTGAAATGACATTCCTCTTCCCGATCACCTACATCCCGATCACCTACAAAAAAAAAAAAAATAAATAAAACAACATGTATTATAAATATGCAGACATCCATCTCTTACCTGAAGCTGTGGTTGCAGACACTCACCTGTTGTGGTGATAATTTCTACAACATCTCCCTCCTCCTCCTCTGCTTGGGTTTGGGGGATTTCCCCTTCTTCCTGAGTTGGGAGGTCCCTGGTGTCCTCTGAGTGGTGTCCTCTGAGTCTTTTCTCCCCTATGTGAACAAAAATAGGTATACTTACCACACAGATATTTGATGGCAGAAATAGGAATATGAAACATTGCTTGGAAGTGGGGTACAATTGTCTGTTTTGGCAGAATTCCAAGCTGAAGATTTTTTTTTGTCCTTTGTAAAGCTTGAATACTTACCTGTTTTGTACAAGCTTCACAGATGGAGTCACCCCTATAGTATACACTGGAGCACCTGTGTGGGCCCCCTAATAAAAAGGGTGTTTTTTTGTCCCACACTAGTGCTCCAGCGTCCAGATGTGTAAACAGCTGCTGAGTGTCCCCTCCTTACACAGAATCTAGTTAGCATTTCATTCTAGTTACAAACCCATCTAGACAACAAATTTTACTAATAGAAGTAGGCCCCAAAAACTGTATTGAACTGCATCTGGCCAAAACATCGTATTTTAGTGGCCGAACAAACAGTGTTTCCTACGAACGATTAATGTGTCAATGAGCATGAAAGTTGTCATTTTAAAATGTGCAACAGTAAAGAAAAGCACATGGAGCAGCACGAACGTCATAAAAAGAAAGAATAGGAACACAGGACAACTACTCACTTTTTTGCAGCACTCTCCTGATCCTTCTATACTGATCGTGCTCCCTTAATTTGAGGTCCGACCACTGTTTCCTCAGTTGATCCTTGGATCAATGTACCCCAAAATTCCTGTGCAGACTCTTCACTTTAACTTTAGCCATGATCTTGGCCTTTCTGACGTTTGGGTAAGGTCTATACTTCCCGTCATAGTCGGCCCTTTTCAATATGTCCACTATCTCCACCATCTCAACAAAGGCCATATTTGAGGCCTTAAATCTCCTCCGGGATCGTGTCGTTTCTGGCTCCGGGCTTTCCTCCTCCTTCTTGTTGCTGCTATTATCATGCACCTGTTGTCTCTCCGCAATGTGCTGTTCCCCACTGCACCGAAAGAGAAGGGACAGGGAATAGACTAGAAAGAACGTCAGGGGCGGGCGGAGTTTCATGCATGTGCAGTGTATATAAAGCTTAACACTCGTGCGTCGTACGTACGTACTGTGAGCGGAGGAAGGAGTATCGGAAGTGCCGATCGTGATAACGAAGGTACAAGTTTAACTTGGGCCTATACTGCTTATAGATTGAGGCCTATGTTGGGACAAGATTAGGAGAGTTTAGCCTGACATTAGGGTTTGTCTTGTGTTGTGTCTTGCAGAGAAAATGGATGGCTTCAATGATCACAACTTCCTCCCCCTGTTCATAGACAAATACAGGGAGCTGCCCTGTCTGTGGCAGGTAAAACACCTGCATTATATTCATAAACAAAAGAGGCAGGCAGCGCTGGAGAAACTGCTGGAATTAGTGAAGCCGGTGGTCCCCACGGCAACCATCCCCTATTTAAAAGCCAAAATTGGTGGCCTGAGGAGCACTTATCTTAGGGAGCACAAGAAGGTCCAGGATTCCCAGAGATCCGGAGCTGCAGCAGATGACGTTTATGTCCCCAGGCTGTGGTACTATGAGAGACTGCGATTTCTGTCAGACCAGACTGAAGTCAGGGAATCCCTCTCAACCCTTCCTTCCACTCTTCCTTCCACCCTATCTTCCACCCCAGCTGAGGCTTCTGATTTCCAACCTGGGACTTCCAGCCAGGAAGAAGTGAAGGAGCCCAGCTTGAGCCAGGTATAGCATTGTTCTACAGATTTCTTGCCAAAACATAAATGATGTCTACTAGATGTTATTAGCGATCACTGATTTAATAAAGGCGTTTACATATCAATAGACAGTAGTGGGCAAAAATAATTGTGACAAGAATGAAAAATGCTGGGCTCAGAATGATAGTCTTTTCTATTTTTTAACATTCAATTTGCAACAGTAATGAGATGAAAATTGTTTGTGATTGATGAAGAAAAAACTAAAACTATGTTCCTTTTTCATACACAGGAAGACCTCAGCCAGGAGGAGGCTGTGGAATGTGGCACACAGAAGGAGGCTGTGGAATGTGCCAGCCAGGAGGAGGCGGGGGTTAGTGGCAGCCAGAAGCTGGCCGGGGTAAGTGGCAGCCAGGTGGTGGCAGGGCCCAGTAGGAGCCTCACACAATCACAGGTTCCTCCCCTCCGCCTTCCAAACAAAAGACCCAGGAAGAGGAGAAACGTGGAGGAGTCAGCACTCAGGCTGATTCAGGAGGCTTCTGCGTCCCTCAGAGCCACCCCTCACTCGTGAAGAGGCCTTTGCCTCCATGGCTGCCACAAAACTGCAGGACATGCAGGAGGGGCAATGCCTCATGTGTGAGGAAATCATTTATAAAACATTAAATAAGGGGTTGAGGGGCGAAAACACACCCAATACCCACCTGTGTGAGTTGCATCATCCTCACCCTCCTCCTGCCACAACTCCAACACCACAGACATAGCCTGGAAGGAAGAGTGGAAGAAAGACAAGAAAGTGATGGCCTGGGTTCAGTCTGGTCTGACTAAAGATGCAGGCTCTTGTATGACCACAGCCTGGGGTCATACATGTCATCTGCTGCTGTCCATGACCTCTTGGACTTCTGGACCAGATTGTACTCTCTTGAATATATGGACTCCTCAGGCCACCAATTTTGCCTGAAAATAGTTGATGTGTGCCCTGGGGGCCAAAGGCTTCGCCAATTTCTGCTGTTTCTCCAGCGTTGCCTCCCTCTTTATTTGGTTAGGACCCCTTAATAAAGGTATTTTTTGGAACTAATACTTGCCTATGTGTGTTTTCCTTCAAAAAGGACAGTTTGTTTGTGAGGAGGCAGGTACATTTTCAAAATACAATGAGAAATTAACAAGGGATAACACCACCAACCAATCTCTTTGAGATTAAAAAGACAAGATAATAATGGTGTTGTGGTAACTTGACACACAAAACACACCCAAAACTATTCTGGAGATCACCAAAAAACAAAAAAACTAAAATAAAACAGAGATCTGTATTTTCAAAAAATACAACAAATAATACCAAAAAATAAATTAAAAAAATAAAGAAATTTTCGGTAGATGTGACAAATCAAAATATTAGCATTATAAAGAAGAAGAGAGTGAGCTGCATTAAACAATTTAAAACAGCAGCGTGACGAAAGTGCTATATCCATTACGAATGCTAATTTTACCAGACCAAGCAGTTCCGTCTCGCAATTTATTCTGAGCATGTGTGGCACTTTGTGCGTTGGAATTGGCCACACACGGTCGGAATTTACGCGAACGGATTTTGTTGTTGGAAAATTTTATAGCCTGCTCTCAAACTTTGTGTGTCGGAAATTCTGATGGAAAAAGTCAGATGGAGCCGACAACAAGCTCCGAAAGCACATATTCCGTTGGAAAGTCCGACCGTGTGTACAGGGCATCAGTGTTACTGGCACAGCACGCTGCAAGCAGTTCTGCTTTGTCATAACTCTTATGGTGGCAGCAGTGAAAGGACTATTCTGAAGCTATTCCCTGCACTACTTCTATTACACCTAGCATCATTCAACCTGGAAGACTGAGGATATACTATGAATAAATGGGCATTACCACAGCAATCATCGTTTATAAATTATATCATATCAGAGCCGTTCTTCATCAGTGAGGACCAGCTGTAGAAGAGGCAAAGAAGCCTGAAGCCCAATTACAGGTGGGCAAGTTGAAGGGGAGGTGAGTTTGGAGTTGGGTTTTGAGTAATCCTGGGAGGAAAGATCATGTTAACCCTGACTTCAGTATATAGCAAGTCACTGAACTAGAACAAGCATGAGAATGGTGAAGTCTGTACAGGCTTATAGCCAAAAAACATATTTTTAAGAGTAGAAAGTGGACGAGTTAAAACCTCTGTTAGGAATTTATTGCTGTCTGTGTCCCTGATGTGGAAATTCACTCCCTCTATTTGCTTTCATGACCATTGTCACTGGGAATGAAAGGGGGTAACATCCAAAATTCTAAGCTATTACTAGATTCCGTAACAGAGGGCAGTGGGGACACATACAGCAGCAACTCATTTCCATTAACCACTTAAGCCCCGGACCATTTGGCTTGCCAAAGACCAGAGCACTTTTTGCGGTTCGGCACTGCGTCGCTTTAACTGACAATTGCGCGGTCGTGCGACGTGGCTCCCAAACAAAATTAGCATCCTTTTTCCCCACAAATAGAGCTTTCTTTTGGTGGTATTTGATCACCTCTGCGGTTTTTATCTTTTGTGCTATAAACAGAAAAAGAGCGACAATTTTGAAAAAAAGCTATATTTTTTATTTTTTGCTATAATAAATATCCCCAAAAAATATATATAAAAACCTTTTTTTCCCTCAGTTTAGGCCGATACGTATTCTTCTAACTGTTTTTGGTAAAAAAAAATTGCAATAAGCGTTTATTGATTGGTTTGCGCAAAAGTTATAGCGTCTACAAAATAGGGGATAGTTTTATGGCATTTTTATTAATAATTTTGTTTTTTATTAGTAATGGCGGCGATCAGAGATTTTTATCGAGACTGCGACATTATGGCGGACAGATCGGACACTTTTGGCGCTATTTTGGGACCATTCATATTTATACAGCGATCAGTGCGATTAAAAATGCATTGATTACCGTTTAAATGTGACTGGTAGTGAAGGGGTTAATCACTAGGTGGCGCTGTAGGGGTTAAAGGGGTTGTAAAGGTGTTTTTTTTTTTTTTTTAAAATAACAAACATGTCATACTTACCTTCACTGTGCAGCTCGTTCTGCACAGAGTGGCCCCGAACCTGGTCTTCTGGGGTCCCTCGGCGGCTGTCTCAGCTCCTCCCCGCAAGCATTTACCACCTTCATGCGAGCTCTCTCGCACGGTGGTGAGTGCTTGCGGGCGCGCTCCCGTGATACAGCCGGCGGCTATAGCCGCTCGCTGTATCACTCGGCCCCGCCCCCCGGCGCGCCGCGTCATCGGATGTGATTGACAGCAGCGCGAGCCAATGGCTGCGCTGCTTTCAATCCATCCACTGCAGCCAATCAGCGGCCAGGGTGAGCGGAGGAACAGATGTCGGGAACGCGAAGCTGACTTTCGAGGCGTCAGGTAAGTAAAACGGGGGTGCTGGGGGCGGCGGTTCTGTCAGAAGTTTTTTCACCTTAATGCATAGAATGCATTAAGGTGAAAAAACTTTTACCTTTACAACCCCTTTAAGTGTATCCTAGGGAGTGATTCTAACTGTGGGGGGAGGGGAGGGGCGGAGTGTGACACGACACTGATCACCGCTCCCGTTCACAGGGAGATGTGATCAGTTACAATGTTATTAGGCAGAACTGGGAAATGCTTGTTTACCTTAGCACCTCTCTGTTCTTCCTCACCGTGAGACGATCGCGGGTATCCCCGCAGACATCGAGTCCGAGGGACCCGTGATCATGCTCACGGAGCTCCCGGCGAGCGCGAGCCGCCGGCAGCGTGCGCGCACCTGCAAGCCGCCTCCTAAAGGGCAACGTACAGGTACGTTTCTGTCTGTATGTGCCCTTCTGCTGCAGTATATCTGCGTGAGGTGGTCGGGAAGCGGTTAAGGCATTGAGCAATTTGTTCCAAAAACCTGCTGGGCGCCATACTATATCAAAATGACACCTAATATAAGTAGCAGTGGTATTAACAATGCCTTGAAAATGTATTCATACCCCTGGAAATTTTCCACATTTTGTCATGTTACAACTAAAAATGTAAATGTATCTTATTGGGATTTTATGTGATAGACCAACACAATGGGGTGGATTTACTAAAGGCAGATAGACTGCGCACTTTGTAGAGTGTTGTTGCACTCTGCAAGAGCAGTTGCTCCTTATCTCAGTAAATGAGCAGAAGCTCTGCTGACTCCCATCATCCAATCATGTGCAAGCAAAAATGCTGTTTTTTTGTTTTTCTTGAACGTGATTGGGTATTCTTTGCAAAGTGAAGCTTTACCTCATTTACTAAGCTCTGGAGCAACTGCACTTGCAGAGTGCAACTGCATTTTGCAAAGTGCAAAGTCTGTTTACCTTTAGTAAATCAACCCCAAAGTGGCACATAATTGTGAAGTGAAAATTATAAATGGTTTTCAAAATATTTTACAAATAAATATCTGAAAAGTGTGGCGTGCATTTGTATTAAAGTCAATACTTAGTAGAACCACCTTTCGCTGCAATCACAGCTGCAAGTCTTTTTGGGGATGTCTCTACCAGCTTTGCACATCTAGAGAGTGAAATTTTTGCCCATTCTTCTTTGCAAAAGGGCTCAAGCTCTGTCAGATTGGATGGAGAGTGATTCTCAATTGGATTTAGGTCTGGACTTTGACTGGGCCATTCTAACACATGAATATGCTTTGATCTAAACCATTCCATTGTAGCTCTGGCTGTATGTTTAGGGTCGTTGTCCTACTGGAAGGTAAACCTCCACCCCAGTCTCAAGTCTTTTGCAGATTCTAACAGGTTTTCTTCTAAGATTGCCCTGTATTTGGCTCCATCCATCTTCCCATCAATATGACCAGCTTCCCTGTCCCTGCTAAAGAAAAGCATCCCCACAACATGATGATGCCACCACCATGTTTCACGGTGGGGATGGTGTGTTCAGGGTGATGTGCAGTGTTCGTTTGCTGCCACACATAGCGTTTTGCTTTTAGGCCAAAAAGTTCAATTTTGGTCTCATCTGACCAGAGCACCTTCTTGCGGGTTTCCTGTGTCCCCCACATGGCTTCTCACAAACTGCAAACAGGACTTCTTATGGCTTTCTTTCAACAATGGCTTTCTTCTTCCCACTCTTCCATAAAGGCCAAATTTGTGGAGTACACGACTAATAGTTCTTCCGTATGACCCGAGCGTGAACTGGGATGCAGCGGCAATTTTGTTGGTTGGAATTGCTGGTCGTTTCCATATACATGGCTTTTTATCTAGAGCATGTAGGTTCAATCTTTTTACTCAATAAAATTACATTTACTGGATGTCTTCGCAATGAGTATTCTTCTCTTCATCTTTGAGAGTACCATTGCTGCTGTGAGGACCCTTTATTGGCTTTCCTGACGCTCGATGGTGGAGTGTAGAAATTGACATCCATATAAGTGCATTGGAATCAGCATACTCTCTTGGATGAGCGGATCCATTTGCAGTTGAGGATCTCTGGCATTATTATCGGGTTACCTACAGCATACATCTTTGGTGAAGGGTAAGGGTCAGTATGATTGGGTGTTTGTGACGGCTCTTCTATTCAGCGTACCAGTATATACTTCAGGAACATCACTTTGACTCGTCATGAACTTTTATTTAATTTATTTGAACTTTAACCAAGCGCTGCACCTTTCTTATCATCACTTCTATTGTACCCAGCAATACTGTGCTAGCTGCTATTTGTTAGATTTATAGCTCAAGCGCAATAGATTTATATTTTTTATAATATTAACACAATAAATTCTTCCAATCAGAACCATGTAAGGTACAGGCAGTCCTCGGCTTACAAACAATATTGAGTTCTGTAGGTTTGTTCTTAAGTTGAATTTGTATGTAAGTTGGAACAGGTAAATTACCCTTCCTTGGGGTAGATTTCCTCTCACTTCCTGTTGTCTCCCTAGTACGTGTAAGTATGAGTCGTATGTTAGTCCGATGTTTGTAACATGTTTTATAACATCGGTCATGTGCGTGTCATGTGCTCCTGCCCCCTGAATTCTGTGAATTACACACTTCTAAGCCCTTAATATTGTGCGATAACTACTCCCAACCGCTGCACTCTGTGCATTATGCACTCCAGGCCCCTGCACAATAGATACTGCATTGTACATTTACAATACACGCTAGTGTATTGTAGTCACCAGCGCCCTGGTAGTTCGCTGAGAACTACAAGCCGCCAGCTGCAACGGCTGGTGGACCTTGTAGATAATTATTCACAGGAAACTGTAAATGAATGACGCAGCCCTGTGGGTGGAGCCCCACATGGTAACATTCTTTTCAAAATATGACAATAGCGTAGAGAGATGAACACCTGCCAGATGTCACAGAGAGAGGTGGTGTGGTGGAAGAGCTGCAGGAGCTGGAACGTGTAACATGTTCTAAAAGGGAACTTATCCTTTAAAGGACATTTTGTGGGTAAAAGCACTATGGCATACTGTATGTGTGCTGTGTATAGAAGAAGCAGGCTTAACAGGTGTTGCAGTACCAGTGTTGCCAACTTGCCAGATTGAAATTTACTGACACAACACCCAAAATTTACTGGCATAGCCAAGTTTTTACTGGCATTTCCAAAAGTTACAAAATTACAGTGAAAATGTCAGTATTTAGGCTACAAAGAAGTGCAATATGCAATTAGCCATGTCATATAAGGTAGATACTAAGGTAATAAACATATTTCTTATTTTGTTTTCAATATAGTAGTTCCAGAACAGGACTCAGGAGGGCAGGAAATTAGAATGGACAGGCACACACACATGAAACTGACTCTCACAGTGACACTGACAGCAGTGTGCAGCAGCACAGATCACCAACACAACATGTTGCCTCCTGAGCCACAGGAACTGTCTCTCTCCATGTCAGGTGAAGCCTTCACTCAAGTCCAAACAGCACTAACAGTCCCGCAGACCTGCACATGAGGCCCCGGCTGCTCCGCTCAGTTACCTGCATGACATCACATAACACACTGCCAGACTCCCCCCCGCTCTCACCGCCCAAACACACTGTAGCAGGCACTCAAATGGTCTCAGCTGGCTCCAGACCGGAACTCCAGACTAGTTCTGAGCCGAGCTTTACAGCCATATTTTTTACTGACAACCTTTTCCTATCACTGGCATTTACTGGCCAGTTTTTTACTTGCTGCCAATAAAAATACTGATGGTTGGCAACACTGTGCAGTACTCAGCAGAATGGTTAGTGTCAAATTATGTTTTCTAAATGTGTTGGAGTTTGGTGTTTTCACTGTATTACCTACAAGAGCTTTTGGGTTTGTCAGTATATCTAAAAGCTATGCCCATATGGTCACGCTCACTTTCCAGCAGACAAACCCACTTTTCAACTTGGCATGCTATTCAGTCTACCCCCTGTAGCCAGGTACTGTACTGCTGTGCTTTCTGTGCTCCCAATGGACTTTAGCTGAATGGGTTAACACTACCTCACCTCCAACTGCCAGGGGGAGCTGAGAAGCAGAAGGAGCTCAACACAGAGACTCGACGGTTGGCAACATTGAATCATGGGAGATGAAGTTTAAGAAATAAACTTTACTATAGCTGTCTATGGGCTACTGGACTAAAATTCTCAATGCAGGTGGAGTATAAAGAGAGAGAGAAAGACAGAGCTGTATTTTCACATGCTGAATACAAATTTCCTCTTAGCTGCAAGGAGACCAAGGTGTGAACAGCACTACTCCTATGTGGACCAACCAAAGTCAATCCAGGCAGATCCAGAAGTGAGCTGACATCTGGACAGCGGGACCCCGGTTGCTGTATCGCTGAGACTGATGAGAGGACACTGCTGCCATTAACCTGTTGCTGTTAGCAGAGACTGAGCATATAGGGACTGGCATTCTAAATAGCAGCATTATTTATTGCATGCAGACTTCACTGGAGCTGTACTCATGCGCAAGCCTGGGCCCCAGCGCTAGCTGGCTGAAGAACTAGGACGAAAGACTGTTTACTCAGATAGCTGCTTCACAAGAACTTTGCCTATTGTCCATAGTAAGAGGTACTTCTTTGGGGAGTCTTAAATTTCATTGCTGCCACTTATATAGAGTGCACTCTAAAGTGGATATAGCCCAGTAGTGTATTTTTATTTTGTGCTGCCCTAGGCAAGACTAAAATTGGGGGCCCCCTCCCCCTCCTATGTAAATTTGCCCCACCCCTTTAATGGATGTGACTCCCTCCAAAATTGAAAGACTACAAGTCCCAGCATGAACCCCTGAGATCTCACGAGAGGGAGGGAGAGATGGGGGTGGGAGAAAGAAAGGGGGGTGGGCGAGGGTGAGTGAGGGTGAGAGAGAGGGTGAGTGAGGGTGAGAGCGAGAGGGGTGGGGGAAAGAGGGGGTGGGAGAGAGAGAGGGAGGAGGTGGGAGGGAGAGAGAGGGTGGATGAGAGAGGGGGTGGGAGAGAGAAAGGGTATGAAAGAGAGGGGGTGGGTGGGACAGAGAGAGAGGGGGTGGCACAGAGAGAGGTGGTGGAAGAGAGAGGGTGGGAGGGGGTGGGAGAGAGAGAGAGAGGGGGTGGGAGACAGAGGGGGTGGGAGAGAGAGAGATGGGGTGGGACAGAGAGATAGGGGGTGGGAGAGAGAGGGGGATGAGAGAGAGCAGGTGGGAGAGAGAGATGGGGGTGGGAGAGAGGGCGGGTGGGAGAGAGAGGGGTTGGGAGAGAGAGTGGGGTGGGCGACCCCCTAGCCCTGGCTGCAGTCCCTCCTGTGCCCCCCTGTCTGTGGGTAGGTGTATGTGATGCACCTACCTCCTGCCCACCTGTCCTCATCCTCTGGACCCCAAAGTGCAGTTGCCCTCTGCCAGAGCAGGTGCATTCAGAGCTTAGTAAATGAGCAAAAGCTCTGACTTCCATCATCCAATCATGTGCAAGCAAAAATGCTGTTTTTTACATTTTCCTTGCATGTGATTGGGCATTCTTTGCAAAGTGAAGCCTTACTAAGCTCTGGAGCAATTGCACTTGCAGAGGGCAACTGCATTTTTCAAAGTGCATAGTCAATTTTCCTTTAGTAAATAAACCCCTTTGTGTCTGTCCTTATGAATCCTTTCTGTTTAGGGTGTCTTTTTATTTGACATATTTTGGAGCGTTGTGGTTGTCCTAACTTATGACTCGTTCTTGCACATCTCTGTCTGGTCTTGCTGAATCTGATTTCAAACCATTGAATGATACTGTTTATGTTTTTATCTGGATTTCCAAAGTTTCATTCACGCTCGAAGCTCCAAAATGCTCAACTTTCAAAATCCCATGTATTTTATTGGCGGCTGTTCACCTATAATGCCCCGTACACATGAGTGGAATTTCCGTCGGAAAAATCTTGGATGGTTTTTCCGACGGAATTCCTCTCAAGCTTGGCTTGCATACACACGGTCACACAAAAGTTCTCTGAACTTTCGACCGTCAAGAATGCGGTGATGTACAACACGACAACTAGCTGAGAAAATGAAGTTCAGTGCTTCCGTGCATGCGTCAAATTGTTTCCGAGCATGCGTGGTTTTTTGCACGTCAGAATTGCATACAGACGAACACATTTTTGGATAGGAACTTTTTCCGACCAAAAAATAGAGAACCTGCTCTCAATAAGCCTTCTGACACCTAACACAGGCAGCAGAAGTTGCCTAGGAACCTTGTTATTCAGGGCTAGGAGCATACATGGTTATATGTCAGATAAGAAAATAAATCCAATGAAGAAATAAGTGTAGCACCCTGGTGTTTAGGCAGGGTTGCCAACAAATTTAGTTTGCCAGGTAGTAATTGTCCTCACTAATTGTTAGAAGATCCACTGATTCCTCTCTAATTCTGGAATTGATGCACCTTTTCTCTTCTGTTACTAGGTGGCACTGTGGCTGGTGACATTAGATTGACAGGGGTTTAGCAAAGTCAGATTATGAATGGATGGGGTGTCTCAGCCAACTGGCAGGGGTTTTTCTTGTCCCTTGGCCTGCTGGGAGACCCTATTTATTTGGGTGGAGTCAGGTGATCAGGGTTCTGTGCCACCTGGATGACTGTCTAGGTGGATGCTTGTTATGTCCCCCAGGGTTGCTAGGCCGGAAGCCAGAGGCCTATCCCGGGGACACCTGGTTGCTAGGCTGCCTGAGGCCTATCCAGGAGCAGGAGAAGCAGCGTAGGGCTGGAACTGCAAGATTGGACTCCAACCGAGTTGTGAAGGTTCAGCCGGATGGGGAACCAGTGGTCGGAGGTAAAGGGGAAGCAGTCGCCACTAAGGGACCATCCATCTTATTACTGGAGACTACTGTAAGCAAGCTCGAGCAAGTACCAGAGCAATCTTCTCACCAGCCAGGGATGGTGAAGGAGTGGGAAAGCTTCAGCGAATGCCAAGCCAGGGACCCATCGGGTTCGCGGGGGTGATGCTTGAGGAGTATACAGCGGGCTAGCTGTGGAAGAGCTCAATAGATCCGGTGACAACTGGGATCTGGAAGTCTAGTAAGAGACTGAGAGCTCTGTGACTGAAGACCTACAGTGGGATACTGTGAGATAAGAGAAGAACTATTCTGTGTTACCAATAGTTATGTACTATTATGTTATGTTGCCATAGGAGCGGTCCTACCTATACAGACGTGGCATCCAGCTGGAGGCCTTTCCCTGTATAGCTGTCTACCTATAGTGTCTCGGAGTCTGCCAATTACCATTGCATCTACCTAAGGGTGTCCTGGCCTTAACCCGCTCTCCCACAGTTCTTGTTAAGAGACAATAAATCTCTTGTTCGCATTAAAAAAGTGACTGGTGCCCATCATTTCATCTTGCATTACACCCACTATGCCTGTTAACCCACTCTACAAGGAAGGATGTCAGCTCTCCCTAACTCTTGAGGTCACCATTAGGCCTCTGGAGGCCCGGGACATTGCTACATAAGCATCAAAGAGGCACTGGGACTTTAATCTTTGTTAGTGGCAAGAAATAAAACATTCAAAGAGCTCACTGGCTCAGGTCAGCCTGCTGGCAACAAACAGGGCTACCCTCCAGTGGGTAGCCAGCAGATTACCAGACAAAAACATTTACCATCAGAAGGCACACCAGTCAAAATGATAAAATAGTCCAAATTGATTTATTGGTTGGTTAAGTATTTGTTTAATGACTTTATCTCTTTACTGACATTCATGCAGATGCTGCTGTCTAGTGATTCTCCTGGTCCAGAAAGTAACTTCCGTACATAAATTTACACAGGAAAGTCCCATTTTGAGTCCATTCAAGTTTCCTACATTAACTAAAGCCCTGATGAAGTGTTTTCTGGCTCCTGAAATGCTTTGGCCGTCTTTTAGTGCAAACCAATAAAACAACTTACCAATAACTTACCATCAAACCAATCAATCGAGTTTTATAAATCGGTCTGGCGCTTCTTCTGTTGGTAAATGAGAAAATTAGGCAGCTACAGCAAGAATGGATGCCCTCCAAAGCCATAAATAATGAAAGAGAACATGGGTACAATATCAGTAGTAAACATGGATCATTAGTGTATATAAAGCTGGCTTTTTTTCAGTTTTTGCTAGGCTATGTAATTAAAACCCTGTGATGTGTTATTTCTCGGTGTCCTGTTGAGTAGATTTAATTTAACATCCAGTCACAAAAGGAAATTAGAAGAAATCTGTTAAAAGTGAAACAGTTGTCACTGGAACAGAGATCTTCTTTGATAGATTTATTCTCTATTCCTGTTTGAGAGAATAAACATCTAGCTAGAACAAAGGTTCTACCCCTTTTCTACTCTATCCAAAACGGAAAAAAGTTCTAGCTTTAGATATACAGTAATATTCTTCCTGTATATATTACAAAAAGAGAGGAGCATTTTCCTGTTCCCTGCCAGAAGCACTTTTAGGAACAGTAAACAGGTCCTTTTAGCTTTACACTCTTAGTAAGCAGGCTCCAACTCCCTGTCTGTTCTCTTTGGGGGTTCAATCTCACCTCCCAGTTGTCCTTTGCAGAAAAGAACATCCTGGTTTCTTTAAGTACTACTTCAGACTTCCACATTCAGCTTCATACCCCCATATCTCTGCTCCCCTCCTTATGTCTAGTACACACAATGAGAAAAAAATACCACCTTCGAAGCAATTGTGCAATAAATCTGATTATTAGTATAAAGCTTTTGAGAGCCGAGCATGACAGTCCATGCAACATTATCCAAAGGGACAAGCTCAAAAATGTTTCTGGGGGGGGGGGGGCAGGAGGCGGAGCCTAGCAGAGCAGACATGCATTGTTAGAGCTCCACACCGCTGAGGAGAGAAGAGAAGGACAAAGCGGAGCCTGCAGGCTCAAAAGGTATCCATTTGAACCTTTTTGCCCCAGGGAACAAACTGTGAAAGTTTGGGCAGGAAATATGGTACTGGGAGGAAACCGTGGCAGAAATAAAAATCACCTCACAAAGAGCTCACAGGCACTCACTGCAGCTGAAGCAGCTCCAGTCACCTCACAGGATACAGCATCAGGGCGCTCTCACAGACAGAAAATGTCACAGCAAGACTCTCCATTTGAGTCAGATACAGAACAAATCCTCTCACAAACTTCTCCACAAGCCTCCTCAGTATCCCCAGTAATATTATTACAATTTGAAAAGATGCTTCATAAGGCTTTAAAACAAACCTCAGACCAAATAACAAAAAACCTAACCAAAGAAATAAGAGAGCTGGGAAACCGCACCGCAGCCTTAGAAATAAAAATGGATGAAATTGAAATTACAACCCAAGAAAATATAACAGAATTGGAACAATTAAAAAAAGAGAATTTAATACTTCAAACTAAGCTCGAAGATTACGAAAATAGAGCCAGACGTTCAAACTTGCGCATAAGGGGAATACCTGAAACTGTGACAGACCTGCAATCTACTATTACTGCTCTATTACAAGAACTAAAGCCAGATATCCCTATTGAACGTTTAGAACTGGACAGAGTACACAGAGCCCTCACAGCCAAAAAGAAAGATGGACCCCCACGTGATATAATCACAAAATTTCATTATTACAGAACAAAGGAACAAATACTAATTGCTGCAAGAGAAAAAAAGGAACTTAATTTTCAAGGACACAATTATCAAATTTTTGCTGACCTATCCCAACTTACTATTACTAAAAGACGATCCATGAAACCCCAACTAATGGAACTGCAACGCCACAACATTATGTATCAATGGGGCTTCCCCTTTTCAGTCAGATTTAACTACCAAGGTACAATTTACAGAAGCAGATCAGCAGATGAACTACAACAAACCCTTTTAAAATTAAATCTGACAGAACCCACAAGCAGCAACACTCTCACACGCAGAAGAATGGCGTCATCTTCACCTTCAGGCAGCACCCAGAAAATTTCAGAACAAAATGGGAATCATCATTCTCACAAAAGAGGCCGTTATGCCAATGGACCAAGAAGATTCAATGGACTGACATCCTAATTCCTGATATCTCTTCATTTATTGTACTAAGAGATGGTTCTCTATAAAAAACCTGTATTTATAACTGAATGTAACTGCATTCTGATAGTCACACACTGTGTGGGATCATGTTACATTCCAGTTATATTTCTTATTACTTCTGATTCATATAGCCTTAGAATATATAAGTGAAATAAGGAAATTCTTGTTCAGTTATATATTATCAGGTAATAACAATAGATTTATTACTTTTTAGGACAAATATGTTCAATAATCCAGAAGTAATGGAAGCTTTTTCTTTCTTTTCTTAAAACAAATATATTATTACCTAACTAGTTCGTAGAATTATGTTTTTGTTTATTCTAATCTGAAGCAATACAACCTCAATTTTATGAGTTAACATATCTAAACAGTTACATATGAATAAAATATGTAATTGTTTACTCTAAAAGGGTTAAAATCCCAAAATAATTCAAACTATCTTCATCAATACCAAAGTTATTAACAGTACCTTTCTAACTGAATTATTTAGCCTAGGGCAAGACTAACCATATACAACCACCCTGGAATAAATAATTTCAACAAAAACTATATTCTGCACTCCAATTAATGAAACATCATTTTGATGTCTTTTGACATAGCACTTCTCTCCTGTAAGCGGAAGATCCGTGTACCCCCATTAGCCCTCCTCATTCTCCCAACCATATTATGTGGGAGTGTGACGAAGGCACTTATTCCCCTGAGAGAGATATTTATTCTCTTTCACGGGTAAATTGTGATTACTTGCAAAAAATAATTTATACAATGTATCATCTAATCTCATATGTTTTTTGTTTACTCTTTACTCCAGAATTCACTGGTTTCTTTTCTATCTATTCATCTCTTCAGTCCACACTGGTTGATCTGCGCAGTCAGCTCTGCATAACAAAAAGTAAGTCAAAACTATTTGATCTGTTGCCATGGCACCACTGAATATACTTTCCCTGAATGTTCAGGGAATAAATGTCCCTCAAAAAAGGACCAAAGCCTTCCGTACTTTCCATAACAAGAAGGCTCACATAGTATGCCTCCAAGAAACACACTTCACCAAAGATTCTACTCCAAAATATATTTCTCCTTTTTATCAACAAATTTACACGGCTTCTGCCTGTACCAAGCAAAGGGGAACTCTAATTGCATTTCACCGATCCACACCATTCACCTTATCATCAGAAATTAAAGACCCAGAAGGTAGATACCTGATACTCATGGGTTATATAATGGATACAGCAATCACGGTGATTTCCTACTACGCTCCTAACAAACAACCTACACCATTCCTCTCACATATATTACAAGTGATTAATACACACAAAATAGGAACAGTAATAATGTGTGGGGATTCGAACCAGGTCCTCCTCCCATTTCTAGATAAATCACCTTTTACACCATCCAAAATAACCTCTAGATTACCTTTTTCTCAACTTCTTTCCAAATACAATCTGGTAGATTCATGGAGAGAAAGTAACCCAATGAAAAAGAAATTCACTTATTTCTCACACCCTCATCAAACCTTCACCAGAATAGATCATATTTTTCTAACAATAGGAATGATACCAGAAATTATTGCATCAGATATAATTCCGATTCCGTGGTCTGACCATAATGCAGTATACACTACTATAGCCTCAGCCATACCAAAAGCGCACGACCCAACGTGGTACTTACCGGACATAATGCTCAAACACCCACTACATCAGATGGCCATTGAACAAGCTTTAAAGGAATACATATCAATTAATAATACAACAGACATCTCCCCAATAACACTGTGGGAAGCTCATAAGCCTGTCTTGCGTGGTACAATACAAAGACAAATGGCACTATTTAAACGGGAACGCAAAAATCTAGCAAAAAAACTAGAACTCAATTTTAATGCAGCCTACATATCATTTCAAGATAATCCATCTCAGAGTACAAAATCTCATCTGGAAAAATCTAGATTGGAATACGATCTATTTCTCACTGAATCAGTTGATAAATCCCTCAAACGCTCCAAACACAATTTCTACATGAATACAAACAAACCAGGTACATATTTGGCTCGGGCATTAAATTCAACTAACAAATCTTTCAAACCAATACGTTTGAAATTATCAAAAAATGTTTACACTTGTAATCCAGTTAAAATAGTCCATAAATTTCACTCACATCTCGCAACTTTATACAAGACAAACAATGAATTTAATCCTACAGAAGCTGAATCCTTCTTCTCAAAAATAACCTTACCTGAGTTATCTCAGAATCAAAAAAGCAGTTTGGATGAGCCTATAACTATAGATGAAGTTGCTAACGCCATAAAAGACCTAAAACTTAACAAAAGACCAGGCCCAGATGGCTACTCGGCTTTATACTATAAAACATTCTCAGAAATACTCTCTCCCATTCTCACTGAAACTTTTAACAAACTTCTAGATGGACATTCTTTTCGGCAAGAAACACTAATGGCAATTGTTTGTATGATCCCAAAACCCCTTTCTGATGATACTTCCTGTGTGAATTATAGGCCTATCTCACTGTTAAACCTCGATATTAAATTATTAGCAAAAATAATAGCAAAACGCCTCAATAGCATTATAGGAAAATTAATACATAGAGATCAAGTAGGCTTCATGCCAAATAGACAGGCAGGCGATAATATACGCAGGGCAGTGTTATTGGCACATATTGCTAAAAAACGGAAAATCCCTTTATGTTTTCTATCTCTCGATATTAAGAGGGCATTTGACACAGTATCCTGGCAATATATGCAATATTCATTACAAAAATGGGGTTTTGGACCCCACTTTTTAACATGGATCAAAGCATTATATAATAAACCCAAAGCCTATATAAAATATGCTGGATACAAATCTGAAGCCTTTAATATCGAAAGAGGTACCCGACAGGGTTGCCCATTATCTCCCTTATTATTTGCCCTTATACTCGAACCCATGGCCCAATACATCAGAACAAACCAAACTATAACTGGCATTGAAGTAGGAGGTATTACACACAAATTATGTATATTTGCAGACGATATATTACTTTTTCTATCATCACCACAGGTCTCTGGTCCTAACTTAATACCAGCTCTTGATGGATTTGCAGCCCTATCCGGCCTTATGATTAATCCTAAGAAATGCCTAGTGCTTAATATTTCTCTCACAAACATGGAATTGATCCCGGCTAGGGCTGCACTCCCATTCACATGGGCAGAAAAATCAATCCCATATCTTGGAATTCATTTAACAGCATCTCATTCTGACTTATTCTCAACCAATTATCCTCCTGTATTAAGACAGATCACAAAACTAATAAAACAATGGTCGCAACTTCCTTTATCCTGGATAGGGAAGATTAATGCAATCAAAATGACTATTCTACCCAAATTGCTTTATCTATTCAGAGTCCTCCCTATTCCAATTCCTTCCTATTTTTTGAGAATAGTACAAAAAAGAGCAACTTCGTTTATATGGGGCTCTTCTAAACCACGTATACCTATACACACACTACATCTTCCCAAAAATAAAGGAGGCCTGGGATACCCTAATTTTACTAACTATTACAGAGCAGCACATTTGGCCAGTCTGTCCAAATACCATGCAAAACAGGAAATCCCATTATGGGTATTTATAGAGGCTTCAGAAAATGACCCTCTATTAATATCAAATTTATTATGGCTTGATCCTAAAGACCGCTTTAAAATTCATAATCCCATAACTAAACACTTCTTATCTCTCTGGGATAAACTAAAAACCAAATATCAGTTACAATCTCCACACAATCCTCTCCTTTCTTTTATCAGAAATCCGGCCTTTTATCCGGCATGGATCTACCCAAATTCTTTTAAAGCTTGGACAACACCAGGCATTCAGACACTAAATGACTTCATAGCATCTAAATCATTCCTTTCATTCCCATCGCTTAGAGAAAAATATGATCTACCAAACTCTGAGATATTTAGATATCTCCAAATCAAAAATTTCTATACACCATTCCTAAAGGGGGATACACCATTATCCCAATTATCCATTTTTGAATCAATCTGTACAAAAGATCCATTTGCTAAAGGTACAATTTCATCACTTTATAATCAATTATATGGAGTAGCAAATCTTAATAGACCCTCTTACGTTCAGAGGTGGGAGGAGGACCTGGGACAAACTTTAGAAGACACGGACTGGTCTAACATATGGCTCACATCTAAGTCATCTTCACCCAACATCTTAGCACTGGAGACAAATTATAAAGTCCTAACTCGCTGGTACCTTGTACCCGCTAGAGTGGCAAAATATTCACCTAATACCTCAACTCTTTGTTTTCGAGGATGCCCAGAAATAGGCACATATTTACACATATGGTGGACGTGCCCAGTAATCCAAACCTTCTGGAAGGAAGTCTTCGTGATTGCATCTAAAATATTTAAAAAAATAATACAACCAGATCCATATTTAACTTTGCTTAATCTAAAACCGGAATGGTTAACACTCTCTCAATTCAAACTTATGATCCAACTAATAACGGCTGCAAAACAAACAGTGGCCAAGGCATGGAAATCTCCTACATTGGTACTAGCAGAAACAATTCACAGAATGAATAATACAATGTCCCATGCTAAGATGGTAGCCATCGATCAAAATCAAATTCCAAAATTTGAAAAACTTTGGCATCCTTGGATAAAACAACAGTTCCTGTCAAATTTCAATGACTCTGTCCTGTTGCCATGGTAACAGATTAAATGACTTACAGAGACACCCATTCTAAGGCTTCAAAGAGAACTAAAAAGAATAATAAACTGACGAGCGGGACAACCTTGTGGACCATACCTCTACCTTTCAACCTTTTTTCTTCTTTCTCTTTCCTTTTCTCCACCTTACGATTAAAGCTCATTATCAGAATTTATTTGACCTATATACACTCTACTTGTAAACAATATGTATAGTAGGTATAAATAATTTAAATACCTACAAAAGTAACTAAGGAAATGATATATATTTTTAATTTAGGTTTACGTGAACCCAATGTTTAATATTTGAAATTTCATGATATTTACCTATATAAACCCTACTGTAAAACAATGAGCTTACTTTATAGATCCTTGTAAACTTACTTTATGTATCTTTATAACATTGTATACTCAATAAACTTCTTTTGACAAGGAAAAATGTTTCTCGTACAATACCAAAATGAGCATTTTTCATTAAATCAGTAGAGTATTTGCCCGAAAAAAAATCAAGTGACCAAGACCGCTCATGCTCGGAAACTAAACAATTCACTACAATACAATACAATACATTGTATCACTTCCGAAGTTGTATTCTTCTGTATTCAAATTTTAGAAACTTTAGTACCCTCTTCATTTTTCAAATGAGATTAGCATCACAAAAAAAATGGACAATTATTCGTCCAATATTCTCATTGTGTGTATGAGGTTTTAGTGTTGCACTTCTGACCCCTACTACCCCCACCTACCTCTCCTATACACTGTTACATTCTCCTCCTATGTGACCCCTGCTCTACCCTTTCTCTTGTGTCCCCACTGCAGTGATTGCATGTTCAAGAAGTGAAGGCTGTCAACCACCCCCAATTACAGCAAATGTAGCGGACAGTCAGAGCACACACAGTCACAGCAAATGCTTCCAGCCACAGAAGACAAACAGTCAGAGTATATATACATTGACATAGCAGACACACAGCATACACACAGTCAGAGTATACACACACATAGACATAGCAGACACACAGAGCCCGAGTATACACACACATAGACATAGCAGACACACAGTCGGAGCTCACAAGCAGTAAAAGACTAATAGAGCAGACCCACATAGTCACAGTAAACACATGCAGTCCACACACATAGTAAAGCTGGTGGCTATACATCAGTGCAGGGGTACGGAATTAAAATTCATGGAGGTCCCATCAGTAAAATTTTCTTCCAGCAAATGTCTGAATTGCATGTTTGAATGATGACTTTCATGTCCTTCATGTGAATGTCCTTCAAATCATAGCCCCCGTCCTTTATTTGACAATCCCCTTCTTACATCAATGCCTGCGGTCCCCGTTTATATCACAGTCCCCCTTTCACATCACAGTTGCCCTTCACAGCAGGGTTCTGAACCCCCCTTCACAGCGGTGTCCTTTGCCCCCTTTACATCACAACCCCCAGCAGCTCTGCCCCCCCTTTACATCACAGCCCCCTGCAGCTCTGGCTCCGCTTTACATCACAGCCCCCTGCAGCTCTGGCCCTCCTTTACATCACAGCCCCCTGCACCTCTGCCCCCCTTTATATTACAGCTCCTTGCAGCTCTGGCCCTCCTTTACATCACAGCCCCCTGCACCTCTGCCCCCCTTTATATCACAGCCCCTTGCAGCTCTGGCCCTCCTTTACCTTTACGATGGGACCGTGTCTCGCTCTGGGTCCGGACCATGGTTCACTGTTTAGTGGTGCCTGCACTAGTTGAATTTTATGGGAAATGTTTTGTTTTAAGAAAAATTCATACAGTTTTCTAATCGTGGCATCAAATTGATATTCGATTTTGACCAGAGTGACAACAAAATTCGAAGTAGCAGGATGGAATTCTTTTCTTGAACGAACAAATTTCTAAGAGTGTATGTGGTTTTTATTTGGTAAAGTCCATTCATTCCTAAATAAAATGTTAAAAACAGACCAAATTCTTAACTGCTTTCAAATGTCATCCGTAATCTTGTCGAATGTATTGAGAAGTTTTGCATGGATTTTTATGAAACTCTACTAGTGTGCAGCCAGATTACTAGAACAGAAACAATCATAGAATATACGTAATCAGGGCAAACCGAATACAAACATGGGTACAGTGTGCGACACATGTAAGTTAATTAGGGTGTCAGTGAATAATTAGAATTGCTTTGTTTTTGAGCGAAGGGAAGTTCATCAAAATGTTGAAATGGGGGTCCTGTAATTTTTAGCACAAAAAAGTAATCACACCATACACAATAAAAATCTTTAAATATAAAACATTAAAATTAATATTTGTTGCCTTTAAGGTTAATGATGCAAAAGAGAGCTACAGAACAATGTTCTTTCTGGGCTAAAGGCGATCTGTAAATTTCCCGTGGATGACCCAGATTTCCAGTAAAGTCCAGTGAAGCTGGTCTTGCAACATACCTGTTTGCTATATCTGAAAAAAAAAATGCAGGTACAGTATCTGACAGCAAACATGTAGCTTTGTAGCTTAGCACTGGACTGACATGTTGGACTTTTTTAGGGACTTCTCTGAACCAGAAAAAACATCTGACTTGTTTGTGTGGTCAGCTCTTTCTGCATTCCCATAACGTGCATTATGATCACGTAAAGCTTAAAAGATGTTAAAACATGTATAGCCCAAAAGATAACTTTACATAAAAATATCCAAGTGGGGTACAAACAGAAAACATTGTTTTAATTTAGTTTGAGGCATAGTAAAAAAAAAAAAAAAATCAGCTTTTCACACTCCACTGCACATCACAAGTTTATCTATTCTTTTGCCATATTTTTAGCACTGTATGTGTAAAAGGTCAAAGCAGAGTATATTTGCTACAAAGTGCCGCAGTAAGGTTTATGGTAGTGTTTTTTACAGGAAAAGTAGCTGGGTTTGTTTTCTGTTCATTGAGCAACAAAGGAATTCAGAAATCCTTAACAGTTGGGTTATACTGCCACCTACAAGCGGAACTGGCAAACAATGAAGCCAATCCCCTATTAAAACTGTTTCCTATCATCATGCCTACATTATTGATAGTGTTCCAGGTGGTTGAACCTCTTTTTTTTTTTTTAGCTATGCTGTGAAACAAAGTCTATCTATCTTGTAGCTATTTTTTTTAATTCTGTGCCTTAAAAATTGTTGCTTGAGATGGTTCCTAGACAGCAGTTATCCAGATGGGCATATCTTCAGCAATGGTTTTAGAAGCCTTACCTGTACTCCACTAGACTGTATGAATGTTGGGCTAGCCTAGAGTGCAACCTTCGGCATTGGGTTCTGCATTTTGGTGCTTTCCAGATCTTTGCGTACTGTGTTAGTATCTGTGCCCAGAGCAGAGGCACAGCATCTGAGGGCGACCCAGTCTCTAGTATGATCCTGAAGACTCACATTGTGAGTAAATGCCAGTCAAGCTAAAGCATCAGCAGCTACTGTACTATTTTTTGTATTTATTTTTTGTAAAACCTACCACCGCCACTGCAGTATGGGTTAGGGCTGGGGCACTTGAGTGCTTATGTCATTAGTTACGAGGAGTGTTGCATGCACTCTTTCGCCTTCCATTCAGCCTAGAGGAAGCACCATCCCGCTGCTGCTCCTGCTTCTGAAGCACCATGTATATCATCTGGTCTCTGGTCTCAATCAATTAATCTCCTGCCACTGTTGACCCTCATAAGCACCTGCTGCTTGGGTTTGTAATTACATAAGGCCTCGCTTTATTGTGGGCCTAGTTGTTTCCTGCTACATGTTGTCAACAGTCCCACTGCTCTGGGTGACCTCAGCTATACTCTCCTACTGATTCTAGGGGTAGTTTCTCTATATCCCAAGAAGGAACAAACACCTGTAACCTGGATGCTGGGACACTTATTATTAAAGTGTCATCCTCAATGAAGTCTTCTTCAGCTATGTCAAGTAAGACTGAGGCCTCCCCCATATCCACAAAGACCTCTGTGTCGACTGTAAGTGTTTTGTTGGGTGGGACATAATTACTGCAGCAATCTACTTGTATTCACTCTGAAGCAGGCCATACACAGGTTGCAGGAAAGAAATTTCCCCATCAACACAGACAGGGGAATCCCTCCTGCCAAGCAATTGTCTGCTCCCGGCAGGGGGTGGGGGCGAGTGGAAGAAGACAGTGATTATATAGCTTTAGCAGCCTCTAGCGATAATCGCAAGAGAATCCGGCAGGCTGGTTGTACCCAAGTTGATCGATTGATCAACTTGGTACATTCAGCCTGCCTATTAACGGTCAAATCATGGTCAAATCATGGTCAGTTCAGCAGGATTTGAACCATGTATGGCCAGCCTTAGTGTGCTTTGGCAATAGCCTCGCCAGAGTCCAACTCTGAGCTCTCTGAGCCTCTATGTCAAAAACTGCTTGAGCACTCTACCCTAATTACCATCTCTGTCTGATAGCAGCATTCATGATAGACTGAAGGGGGGATAGCCTTTGTAGATGTAGGCTTATGAGAAGGTAGTTGCACTAGTTAAGGTGAGAGAGAAAAAGGTAGTGAATGAGCAGCTTGGTGGTTTCATTGGTTAAAAAGGGGTGTATTTTAAAGACCTAGTAAGAAGGTGAGGCCTACACACTTTTGACAGTGATTAGATTTGGGACGTAAAAGACGGGTAAGAGTCTAGGATTACACCTAGTACCCAGGTATGAGGGGAGGGACTGATAGCTGTATTATTGATCCTAAAGGAGAAGTCAGGGAGGAGGGCACTGTTAGAGGGGTATATTACAAGCTCTGTTTTAGAAAGATTTAGTTTGAGGAAGTCCATGCTATGTCAGTTAGTAAGTTAATAACATGAGAGGACACTGAAGGAGTGAGGTGAGGAATAGAGATAGATTTGGGTGTAGAGGCAGTATTGAAATTGTTCTGATATTGGTAAATGGTATTGATGGTTATCAGGTGACCAAGAGAGGAGATGATGATAGAGAGGAGAAGAGGTCCAAGAACAAGTGCCTTTGGTGACCCCTACAGAAAGAGGAAGTGGAGAGAAGGAGACAGAATTGTAGGTAACAATGAAGGTGCACTGTGAAAGACAGGAGGTAGGGATACATCAATATATTGGCTCCCAATAATTATCAGCCTAAAATAGTGTCATTTGAGTTTTGCCGATAAAAAAAAGGTACCGAAAATGGGTGCCGAAAAACGTGTGATTTTGCCACAATTTTGCAGTGATTTTACCGCAATTTTTCTTCATTTACGGTGCGTTTTTTATAGGTCATGTGATTCAAGAACTGCATCAAAAACGCAAAAGTGTTGCAGCATTTTCAATGAGATTATGGTGCGCTTTTTTAACTGACAAAATGTACACCAAAACTGCGGCAAACAGAATTTTTAACACCGTGACAGAAAGCGCAAGGGTAATACAAATCTAAAAACCTAAGCTCAATTTTGCAACTTTGTCATGTGTTGGTAAAACTGTACACATTGTCACAACTACTTAGTGTATCTAGGTGGATTATACCTTTTTTTTTTTTTTTCTTTTTTTTAGGACAAATTGGGCTGTCTTTTGGTGGTATATGGTAACAGTTGTTGTTTGTATCCATAGTACAGCCCAGAAAGAATGGTGCACATTTTTTTTTTATCCTGCCTAAAACACACTGAGACTGACTCTAATGCTGCGTACACACGGTCAGACTTTTCATCTACAAAAGTCCGACAGCCTGTCCGACAGACTTTCGACAGACTTTCGGTGGACTTTTGGCGGACTTGCAGCAGACTTTCTAACGAACGGACTTGCCTACATATGATCACACAAAAGTCCGATGGATTCGAACGTGATGACGTACACCGGACTAAAATAAGGAAGTTGATAGCCAGTAGCCAATAGCTGCCCTAGCGTGGGTTTTTGTCCGTCGGACTAGCATACAGACGAGCGGATTTCTGGGTCCGGCGTAGTTACGACGTAAAGATTTGAAGCATGTTTCAAATCTAAAGTCCGTCAGATTTGCGGCTGGAAAAGTCCGCTGAAAGTCCGGGGAAGCCCACACACGATCGGATTGTCGGCCGTATTTTGTCCGTCGGCGTCCGTCGGACTTTTGTAGACGAAAATCCGAAAAATTCTACACTAAATATGCTGACCGTGATCTCTGACCCGACTTTGACCTTTGACTCTGACCTTGACCCTAACAATAGCCCTGGCAATCTTGATCTTGTTATTTTTTTCTTTATGTTTTAAATTTATTATACTTTTTTTTTATTCTTTATTTTTAATTTTTATTAGATTTTACACACTTGGATTGTTTACAATTCCTCTCCTGCAAGAAGAGGAAGACACAATGTATCACTCTCTTCATTCAAAAGAGGAAGGAAACCGAGGGGTGGGCTAGCAGTGACTGATCACTGTGATAGCCAATGAGAGGCTTTCACGGCAATCAGGTGACCCAGAACGGACATTAGTATGAGACCTGGGGCTCTCAGCAAGAGCCCAGTCTCTGTGCTGGGAGCGGGCTGTGCGGTGTGCTCCCAGCACAAAGAGAGATACACATATATGCGGCCGCTCGAAAAAAAGCCCACTTCCGTGAGGCCGCATATATGTGTGCGGTCGGCGGAAGGAGTTAATTAAAAAGTTGAATATTATACAATTATATATAAAAAATATATATATATTTTTAAAACTGTCCATTTTGGTTTTAGTTTCGAATTTTGGTTTTGAAATTTAGTGCATCCTGAATTTTCGGTTTCGGTCCAGAATTTTCATTTTGGTGCACCACTAATAGGAGGACAGCCAGGAAAGAGCAGAATCTTGGAGGTCAAGGAAGTAGAGTTTATTGAGGAGGAGCAACAGTATCAAAGGCATCAGAAAGATTTAGTAATAAGAGAATGGCATACTAGCTGTTGGTTTTGCAGTTAGTAAATCCTTAGCGAGTTTTAGTAGAGTTTCTGTGGAGTGTTGCAAGCAAAAAGGAGACTGCAAGGGGTGAAGAAGGTTGTTTTCAATGAGGTAGGAGCTTAGACCGTTGTAAATTAAACATTCTAAAAGTTTAGAGGTAAATGGGGGCAAGGAGATGGGTCTTAAGTTGTTCAGGCTGGTGGGGTGGAGTGAGGGTTTTTTTAAGTATGGGGTGCTTTGTGCATGTTTTAGAGGGAAAGGTGCCAGTATTGAGGGAGTGATTGAAGTTGTGAGAGAGCATAGGGATGTTTACAATGGCGGTGCGTCCATTAAGGGCGCATGGGTGCTGCCCCGTCTGTCACACCACCCCCCTCTGTGTAAAATGGATAGATTTATGCATAGCATGAATCTATCCATGGCCGCTGTAGCCACACCCTGTTCAGGCGTCCGGCCCCTTTTCGAACGCTGGGCACATGAACTACAGTGGCAGGGGTGTTTTTTTTAAGCACCTGATTAGACCCATAGGCTCTAATAGGCTTCAAAAAAGGTGGACATGGAGCACAAAGCATTGCGCTCGCAGTCCACCCAGGTGTGTTAGAAAAGCAATTGAATGTTTGTTTTTCTAACATTGAACCGCCTCTCAGCCAATCATGAGGCGCGGATCTAATACCCGTCACCTGATTGGCTGAAGGCACAGGCGCTCCGATTGGATGCCGGTACAGACGAAGAGAGGACAGAGAACCATGGAGTATGCAGGAGTCATCGCCTGACATGCTGACATGCTGCTTGCTGCTGTGACCTGCCACCAGGATGGGGTAAGTGCCGGTCAGATGGCGAGCGGGGGGGTCACAGTGGCTGCATATTATGGGCACAGAGGCTGCATATAATGGGCACAGAGGCTGTATGATAGGCACAGGCTGCATATGATGGGCACAGGCTGCATATGATGGGCACAGAGGCTGCATATGATGGGCACAGGCTGCATATGATGGGTACAGAGGCTGTATGATGGGCACAGGCTGCATATGATGGGCACAGAGGCTGCATATGATAGGCACAGGCTGCATATGATGGTTACTGAGGCTGTATGATGGGCACAGGCTGCTTATGATGGGCACAGAGGCTGTGTATGATGGGCACAGGCACTGCATATGATGGGCAGAGGCACTGCATATGATGGGCAGAGGCACTGCATATGATGGGCACTGTGGCTGCATTTTATGGGCACAATGGCTGCATTTTATGGGCACAATGGCTGCAATTGATGGCACAGTGAGGGTGCAATTTATGTTTTTTTCAGTATTCTTCAGAATTTTTTAGTTTGTTTGTCCCCCCCCCCCCCCCCCCAAAAAAAAAAAAATTGAGCACCAGCCACCACTGGATGTTTATGAGCACATATACCTCACTGTCCTGATGTTTAGGTCAGTATGTGGACTGTATTTGCATGAGATGATGAGTGCAGTAATAGGGAAAAGGTAGGAGTAAAGGTGATATACACAATATATACTGTATATATGCTGTGGGGTGGAGAGGAGAGGTAAAGTAAGGAGAATTTGAGGAAAGAGGACACTAATGTGAGAAGGAAGTGTAGAGGGAGCATATTAGAGGGAAAAGTGAGTGAGAATCAGACTTCATAAGAACATTTTCACAAAATGTTGATTAGTGGGGCACATGTGTGGGCAAAGTTGTTAGCTGTATCAGCTGTTCATCTCTGTGGGGGAGGACACAACTAGATGTGGGCTCTTAGGCACGTGTCGTTCCATCTCTAACAATGGCTCTACTATATATTCTGACAGCTGGATCAAGTCTTGATTGTGTTAATTGTCCTGCTTTCAGGATACTTCATCTTATCCTTTGATATGGTTTAGTCCATTGTTCAGGTGCATTGCTGATGTGGTTTCTCTGCAAGCATAGAGATTGCTTACCAGCTGCAAAGGTAATAATATTTTGCACACTAAAAGGAATATAGATTGATTTATGCATTGCATGACTGGTGTGTGCATATGAATGGGCACACACCATTGTGGATGCAAGCATTAATAATTATACTCTATGCTATATCTCTTATAGGAGTATACATTTTCTATTTTACCAGTGCAGCTCTGTGCATGTAACAAACGGATTATGTGCTTTGATACTACTATAAGGTACTTCATAAAGAGACTGCACTGCACTGCAGTTTTAAATGTGTCTATGTGTACGCAGCTGTCTGTAGTTTTTATATATAGTGTGCTTCTTATAGAATTAATTTATGTATCTTTACCTTATAGATACATTTCCCTTCATAGGGACAAAACTACACTCTCCTATTGAGCCCACCTAGTCGCTTACATACCCACTTCAGGTATGATAAAAAATCTTGTCCAATATGCATATATGTTCAAATGTATCATATATATGTCATCCTATCTTGGATGACTTTGAAAACATTTGAAAAAATCTTTTGTTTCCTTCCACTAGGCTAAGTATTAGCCGTATTTAGTGCCCTATAACAGGCTCCTAGGCCCTCCGGAGTGGGGCGCATTCTCTCCGGGTCCCCAGCTCGCTGACGCCCTCCTGCAAGATGTGTGGATGGTGGGTGTATTACAGCGGATGTCTTATACTTACATGAAATGTTATTGGTTGTAACTACACAATGTTTTTTCTTGTGAATAATATGTATCTTTTCTATTTCTTAGCTATATGACAATCTTTCTCTATATACCATCTGAATAATAAATAAGCTCCTGAAGAAGCGGCCAAGTCCACGAAACAAGATGGTATAAATGTTCTATTTGTTAAGCATTTTCTGATTGTCATGATCTGGTTTTATATTTACCTGTGTAATAATGAATGTATTTTTTCTTTGTAATAAAATATTTTGAATAATTTTATTATTGACTGTTTATTAACAGCCAATTATACGGTACCACTAAAGTCTGATACAGCTATTTTCGATACTGATCAACTTCACTATAATTTAGTTTTGGTTTGAAATGCAGCATTCAATTCTTTTAAGTGATTTAATTATCTGGTATTTTTGGACTAATTTATTAAAATTTTAAAAAGCATGTTTCTTCTGTGCATAAAGATTAGTGATGTGAATATGGTACTGGACAAGGATACTAACTAGCTGGTATGTGCAGGCTATGACCACTGTATCTAGTGATACCACGACTAGAAAACCTCTGGACGATATACATATGCTGTGTGGACATTATTCTTTTGGCCATAACATCGATTCTTATTGTGTGTGGGATACATTTGTAGCAATTAACCACTTGCTGACCGCGTTATAGCAGATATACTGCTTCAGGGTGGCCGCTGTGTGCAGGATCTCAAATACATACGGGACCCTGCAGGTCCGGGTAGCGGGCGCAAATGCGTGCCACGGGCAGCTCAGTCCCGCTGTGATTATATACAGCGGTAGCCGATCAGCGGGTACCACGGACTCCATGTTATATTTTATATGCCATATTGCTTATATCACCCGCGCCTTAAACTCTGTGTCTGCAAACTAATTATAGTGAATGAGCAGCTGCTGTTTCAACCTGTGAATGGTGATGAGGTCATGCAATACACTAGAGAAACCTCCGTGACCAACAGCGCTTGCTAATGTGTCCAAATGCAACAGAAAAGTGACCAGTGTAAATCAACAAAATAAATAAATGAATTAAATAAAAAATAAATAAATAAAATTAAAACATTCACCTATTTACATACGTGAATGTTTAAATATATTAAATGTGAAACCAGAAAATAGTCCAAATAAGGAATCTCTTTTTAATATTCCCAAAGTTGATTAAATAGTGATATAAATAATACAGTCCATATGACAGGTATTACAATCCGTGTTCCTAAATGGCTGATATCTTCACTACGTCTGTAGCCTTATATACATGTAACCACCAAAATCCAAGATGGCAATATCAGACGTTCCTTTCCACAAGTATGAAAAAACGAATGGGAGTATAGATCCCTACTCACCGAACGTCGTTGACTCTCTTTACCTTACGACAAGAGAAGTCAAATCACAGTCAGCAACCAAAAACTCCGTCCACTCCACCCGGCAGCTTAGGATACATTTGGCAAGGACTCTCAATAAGCAGGATTAACCAGGAAAAAGAAAAAATTGCTCCTCATAGCATAAAAAAGTTTATGTAAAAATTCCAAGCAGTATGACATCCATGCAAACATTAGGTATCATCGCTTCAAAGCGGTACTGGAAAAATTGTCCTGGGGTCGGCGTGCGTGCCACCTAGGACTCAACTACCTCGCACCATATGTCTCGACTTGACGCATTTCGTCATGTGATATGATGTCATCAGAAGCTAGGAACGTCATCAAAAGCTATGTAAACAAGGCAGATTGCCGTTCTGTCAACAGGGAAGGCATGGGTCCTGTGTTCCTGCAAAGCAGGGACAAGGATCCATGTGTTACCCTAGTAAAAGCACCTTGCACACTGTACAAAAACACAGGCTAGGCACACAGTTAACCCTTTGATTGCCCCACTAACAGACACTTTTTTTGGGAACCAGTGACACCAATACAGTGCTCAGTGCTAAAATATGCACTGTCACAGTACTAAAGACACTGGCTGGGAAGGGGATGAGAAAGAAAGAATAACAACTGACCTAGCTCACTTGCTGGTTCTCAGTGAAAAAAGTCAGGTTTTAATTCTCATTAAATTTTCATCAGATACCCCAAGCACATGAAGAAGTCTTCTGCTGGCTAGTTGGGGCCCTTACATTGGTGTACAATAGAGATGTAGTCTCTTTGAGGAGAACATAGTTGACAAAGGAATGGTATAATAGCTACAGGAGTTCCCCTTTAATAAACACTGGTATACCATTCTGAAAAATTGGGGGGACTGGCCTTACCAAATTTTAAACTGTATTACCAAGCGATCATGTTGACACACATGGCAGATTGGAAATATGCTAGAAAGACTAGACACTGGGTGGAACTTGAAACAGCACTGGCAGACACCGACTTATCGGTAGTACCATAGATACCACGACCATTGAGAGGGTTAGCATGCACAATATCTCCACTGACTAGATCTGCCTTGGCACTATGGGACTCTTTACACACCTGATATTGCTGGGAATACAATTCCCCAATAATGCCCTTGTTGAGACATGAATACTTTATGCCAGGAGTTTTAGATAAAGGTTTTGAAACATGGTTCCCAGAGTCTATACCATTATTACATCAAATACTAAAGGATTCAAAGATTAAACCATTAAAGTCCATGTGTGGAGTAGATCAGCCAACATTCATGGATTAGTGGAGATATGCACAGTTGCCTCAATTTATTCAGAGTCTTCCGCAACCCATTCGTTCGCGAAAAGAATTGAACCCTATCAAAACAATCATGCAATATAAGGACCCACCACAAAACTGTATTTAATTTTTTTATAAAACTCTGATGACCCTTCAAAACCCGGGTTACCCAGATTATATAGGCCGTTGGGAAACAGATTTACAAATTACATTTATAGATAAACAAAAAGTTAAGATTTTACAACTGTTTTATGTCCACCACTTCATGTAGAATGACGGAGGTACATTTTAAACTTCTTACTCGATGGTATTATACACCAGTAAAACGGCACACAATGTCCATGTCAAATTCGCCCCTGTGCTGGAAAAACTGTGGAGAATGAGCTACACATGGGCATATATGGTGGTCTTGCCTTAAGATCTGCCCGTTTTGGGAAGAAGTGGCGAAATTGATTTCTTTGATACAGGGGCAAGTAATTGGACCTGAACCAATATCTTTTTTATCTCATTGTACGATTGAAGTGATAGGTCAATATAGGATGTCTTGACTTCATATCTGTTAAATGCATGTAAATCTCTGATCCCACTACATTGGGGAAAGCATTATATACCTACTATTATGGATGAGCCCGATGTTCGATACAAACGTAAGTTCGACTCGAACATCAGGTGTTCCCCCGAATAGTGAACAATTTGGGGTGTTCACGGCAAATTCGAAAGCCGCGGAACACCCTTTAAAAGTCTATAGAAGAAATCAAAAGTGCTAATTTTAAAGGCTTATATGCTTGGTATTGTCATAAAAAGTGTTTGGGGACCTGGGTCCTGCCCCAGGGGACATGTATCAATGCAAAAAAAGTTTATAAAATGGCCGTTTTTTTCGGGAGCAGTGATTTTAATAATAATACCTAAAGTCAGGGGAGTTGCTAGGTTTGCAAAAGATCTTGGGCTAGAGCCCATAGCATCCGTCACCAACCTTTTCGGGGGGTGGGTGGGGGGGGTGGGCCTGGCACGCCGGTGGTAAACCATATTTCACTGGCAATGGCTGGTGTTGGCGCTTCAATCATCATGGCACCATGGTTGATATGGTGTCAGGGTGATTGAGGCGCATTGTTTCTATTGTTACATTGTAATATATAATGAAGTGGTTCAACTCACCATAATGCAGAATCAGTGGGAGCCCTGGGCGAGTCACTTGCCCTATCTCCTGCCACCAGATGCAGCGTGTCACTTGACACCATCACCTATCCCCAGATTGGGATTGTCGCTTGCCACTTTCACCTGCCAGCAGATGTGGATTGTCACTTGCCACGTCACACGCCATCATTTGCAGATTATCACTTGCCACGTCACCTGCCACCATTTGCAGTTTGCCACATTACCTGCCACCATTTACAGATTGTCACTTGCCACATCTCCTGCCACCCTTTGCAGATTGTCACTTGCCACATCTCCTGCCACCATTTGCAGTTTGTCACTTGCCATGTCACCCGCTACCAGATGTGGGTTGTCACTTGCCAACTGATGTGGATTGTCACTTGCCATGCCAGCCAGTGCCACCAAAGGTGCATTGACTCTGCATTGGTGGCAGGCTGGCAGCACTGGTCCATTTAGTGAGGGCAGGAGAGCGGTGATGTGGGGCGGGCAGTGAGAGATGTCGCACCCCCAACATTGAAGCAAGGGGGTCTGGCTGCAAACTGGAGCTCCACCGATGACAGGAAGCGCATGACCTCCGCTTCACCGCACTGTGAGGGCGGAAGAGCTCTGATGTGTGGCGGCCAGTGAGAGATGATGTCATCTCTCTGCTCCCTGCCGCACCTTGCTCCCACATTGAAGAGGCCGGCTGTGAAGAGCGCTGATGTGGAGTGGGTGGAGAGAGATGTCATTTCTGCTTGTCCACCCGCTCACTTCTCTCCTCTCCTCTGTCTGTCTCATGCAGCCAGCCCGCCCTCCTCAGCAGCCATGGCCACGACCTGCTGGTTAGGCAGGGACCCTGTGGCAAGAGACTCGGGGCTATGGGCCCCAGATTCGGGGCTATAGCCCCAATAGCCACCCCCTAGCAACGCCCCTGCCTAAAGTGAAACAATAAAAGTGAAATATTCCTTTAAATTTCGTACCTGGGGGGTGTCTATAGTATGCCTGTAAAGTGGCGCATTTTTCCCGTGTTTAGAACAGTCCCTGCACAAAATGACATTTCTAAAGGAAAAAAAGTCATTTAAAATTACTCACGGCTATAATGAATTGTCGGATCTCGGCAATACAGATAAAAGTCATTGAAAAAAATGGCATGGTGGTCCCCCCAAAAATCCATACCAGGCCCTTTGGGTCTGGTATGAATATTAAGGGGAACCCCGAACCAAAATTAAAAAAAAAAATTGTGTGGGGGCCCCCCCAAATTCCTTACCAGGCCCATCAGGTCTGGTATGGATATTAAGGGGAACCCTGCGCCAAATTAAAAAAAAAAAATGGTGTAGAGGTCCCCCTCAAAATCCATACCAGACCTTTCAGGTCTGGTATGGATTTTAAGGGAAACCCCACGCCAAAATTAAAAAAAAATGGCATGGGTGCCCCCCAAAAATCCATAGCAGACCCTTATCTGAGCATGCAACCTGGCAGGCCCCGGGAAAAGAAGGGGGATGAGAGAGCGCCCCCCCTCCTGAACAGTACCAGGCCACATGTCCTCAACATGGGGAGGGTGCTTTGGGGTAGCCCCCAAAGCACCTTGTCCCCATGTTCATGGGGACAAGGGCCTCATGCCCACAACCCTTGCCCGGTGGTTGTGGGGGGCTGCGGGCAGGGGGCTTATCAGAATCTGAAAGCCCCCATTAACAAGGGGACCCCCAGATCCCGACCCCCCCTGTTTGAAATGGTAACGGGTACATTGTACCCCTACCATTTCACAAAAAAAGTGTCAAAATGTTAAAAAAAACACAAAACACATCTTGGGACAAGTCCTTTATTAAAAAAATAAAAATGTCCCACGAAGTCCATTCATTTTCTTCTCGCGCTCCGCCGACGGACCGGAAAAAATAAATAAAAAAGACCCGCCTCCATGGGATTCACCCGCCTTATGACACTTCAGCGTGATGACAGTTCTTTTATAACTGAGGGCGGGGCCACACGGTGACGTACCCGGGTGACCCCGCCCCCCCACACGGGGACTTCCCAATGGCTTCCCCGTGGCGTCAGAGGGGCGGGCCACCCGTTTACGTACCCGGGTGGCCCCGTGCGCAGCTTAGGAGATATTTACTGTATACTGCGCCGATGATGTTATCGGCGCATGTGCTCTGAAGGAATAGCCGCCCATGCCGGTTCTTTAGAAATCAGTGCCGTGACTGGCGGCTCCCACACGCATGCGAGGGAGTGACGTCACGTGGCAGCAGCCAGTCACAAAGCCAGAGTCCGTGACCCCATAACGAAGATGGGCAAAGATGGATGCGACCTCCGGGGGGGACGCAGGCTTCGCTTGCAGGTAAGTGTCACATAATGTGCTAGTATGCACATTATGCCTTTACTTTGCAGGGAAGGAGAAAAAAAAAAAAAAAAAAATATATATATATATATATATATATATATATATATATATATATATAGTGGGGAGGGAAAGTATTCAGACCCCCTTAAATTTTTCTTTGTTATATTGCAGCCATGTGCTAAAATCATGTAAGTTCATTTTTTTCCCTCATTAATATACAAACATCACCCCATATTGACAGAAAAACACAGAATTGTTGACATTTTTACAGATTTATTAAATAAGAAAAACAGGACCATGTGATATTTCAAAGTATTCAGACCCCTTGCTCAGTATTTAGTAGAAGCACCCTTTTGCTCTAATACAGCCATGAGTCTTTTGGGGAAAGATGCAACAAGTTTTTCACACCTGGATGTGGGGATCCTCTGCCATTCCTCCTTGTAGATCCTCTCCAGTTCTGTCAGATTGGATGATAAACGTTGGTGGACAGCAAATTTAGGTCTCTCCAGAGATGCTCAATTGGGTTTAAGTCAGGGCTCTGCCTGGGCCATTCAAGAACAGTCACGGAGTTGTTGTGAAGCCACTCCTTCGTTATTTTAGCTGTGTGCTTAGAGTCATTGTCTTGTTGGAAGGTAAACCTTCAGCCCAGTCCGAGGTCCTGAGCACTCTGTAGAAGATTTTCATCCAGGATATCCCTGTACTTGGCCGCATTCATCTTTCCCTCAATTGCAACCAGTCGTCCTGTCCCTGCAGCTGAAAAACACCCCCACAGCACGATGATACCACCACCATGCTTCACTTTTGGGACTGTATTGGACAGGTGATGAACAGTGCCTGGTTCTCCCCACACATAACGCTTAGAATTAAGGCCAAAAAGTTCTATCTTGGTCATATCAGACTAAAGAATCTTATTTCTCACCATCTTGGAGTCCTTCAGGTGTTTTTTTTAGCAAACTCCATGCGGGCTTTCATGTGTCCTGCACTGAGGAGAGGCTTCCGTCGTGCCACTCTGTCATAAAGCCCCGACAGGTGGAGGACTGCAGTGATGGTTGACTTTCTTCAACTTTCTCCCATTTCCTGACTGCATCTCTGGAGCTCAGCCACAGTGATCTTTGGGTTCTTCTTTACTTCTCTCACCAAGGCTCACCTCTCTCCCCCGATATCTCAGTTTGGCTGGACGGCCAGCTCTAGGAAGGGTTCTGGTCGTCCCAAATGTCTTCCATTTAAGGATTATGGAGGCCACTGTGCTCCTAGGAACCTTAAGTGCAACAGAAATTTTTTGTAACCTTGCCCAGATCTGTGCCTTGCCACAATTCTGTCTCTGAGCTCTTCAGGCAGTTCCTTTGACCTTATGATTCTCATTTGCTCTGTGAGCTGTAAGGTCTTATATAGACAGGTGTGGCTTTCCTAATCAAGTCCAATCAGTATAATCAAACACAGCTGGACTCAAATGAAGGTGTAGAACCATCTCAAGGATGATCAGAAGAAATGAACAGCACCTGAGTTAAAAATATAAGTGTCACAGCAAAGGGTCTAAATACTTAGGACCATGTGATATTTCAGTTTTTCTTTTTTAATAAATCTGAAAAAATGTGAAAAATTCTGTGTTTTTCTGTCAATATGGGGTGCTGTGTGTACATTAATGAGGAAAAAAATGAACTTAAATGATTTTAGCAAATGGCTGCAATATAACAAAGAGTGCAAAATTTAAGGGTGTCTGAATACTTTCCGTCCCCACTGTATATATCGGAGTTTACTTCCTCTTTAAATGGAAACCAGCTCAAGTCTGAAGTGAGGTGTGTGTAGAGTTCCTGCTTAGCAGGGAATCAAAGAGTATCCTGCATGCAGTGCTGGAAAAACAATAAGGAAAGTTATACTGCAGTACTGGATGGGTTATAGTGCCTGTGCCTAAAGATATAGGCCTGTACTGTAAACTGCAACTGGATGCAAACAGGTGTGAGTGAAATGGCAGCATTGTGTAGGAACCCTGTCACCCGGTTCCACAGTGAAGCAGCATGAAGCCATAACCTTCTGTGTGGAGGTGGGCCCTTTGTCCTCTCTGGGATGGCAATGACCCGGACCATCTGCCCGCAGGATCTGCTACCTGCCTCCTCAGGATGATCAGCTTCTCTAGCAGCTTTTGCGACACTCCTCGACTCGGCCTGATCCGGCCTGGGCCTACGTGGATCCACTCTGCACTCTCTCACGTCCTGCCTCCAACCCAGTCTCTCTTATGTACCCCAGGTTGTTCTCAGGCTTTTCCCTTTTAAATGCATACCTAGAGCATTTGGCACCCAGGGCGGATCCTATATCTGGCCCCCCCACTTTAAAATGTAAAAACACCCCACTACGCCCCCTGCATGCCTCTGCACCCCCCAAAATCTCTTTGTCACTACTGTGTACCTCCTCTCCATAACTGCACCTCTGGACCCCTATTCATTACACAGACCCCCGCAGCTCTGGACCCCTTTACACTACACAGCCCCCCCACAGGTCTGGACCCCTGCACATTACACCCCCGCTATCTCTGGATCCCCGAACATTACACAGCCCCCCCACTGCTCTGGACCCCTGTACATTACACACACCCCCAGCTCTGGACCCTGCATATTACACATGCCCCTCAGCTCTGGACCCCTGTACATTACACAGCCCCCCCAGCTCTGGACCCCTGAACATTACACAGCCCCCCACAGCTATGGACCCCTGTACATTATACAGCCCCCCCAGCTCTGGACCCCTACACATTACACAGCCCCCCACAGCTCTGGACCCCTGTACATTACACAGCCCCGCAGCTCTGGACCCCTGTATGTTACACAGCCCCCCAGCTCTGGACCCCTGTACATTACACAGCCCCCCAGATATGGACCCTGCATATTACACATGCCCCCCAGCTCTGGACCCCTGTACATTACACAGCCCCCCCAGCTCTGGACCCCTGAACATTACACAGCCCCCCACAGCTATGGACCCCTGTACATTATACAGCCCCCCCAGCTCTGGACCCCTACACATTACACAGCCCCCCACAGCTCTGGACCCCTGTACATTACACAGCCCCGCAGCTCTGGACCCCTGTATGTTACACAGCCCCCCAGCTCTGGACCCCTGTACATTACACAGCCCCCCAGATATGGACCCCTGCACATTACATGGCCCCCCGTAGCTTTGGACCCTTGTACGTTACACAGCCACCCCAGCTTATGGACTCCTGCACATTACACAGCCCCCCCAGCTCTGGACCCCTGTACATTACACAGCCCCCCACCCCAGCTATGGACCCCTGTACATTACACGCCCCCCCGCAGCTCTGAACCCCTGTACATTACACACAGCCCCCCCAGCTCGGGACCCCTGCATATTACACATTGCCCCTTCTTACCTTACTGGAGCATGCATGCAGAGCTGGAGACACAGCAGTGCTGAAAAGAGGGCAGGAACTGCTTAATTTTTCATGTTAACAATGCTAATGATTGGCTGCTAGGACCACCTAGCAACCAATCACCTGCTAGTTAACAGCAGTTGCCGTCCTCTCTTCAGCTCAGCTCACCATCTCTCTCCCTCTGCTGTGAGTGGTGCAGAGAGAACCCAAGGGCCAGCCCTGGGTGTCAGTCACCTGGGTAAGGTCCGCATACGGGCACCCCTGCACCCTGTCACAGCTGACCTCTTCCTGCCCTGACTGTCACAGCGCCGCCGCTGCTGCCTGTGCCCGGTGCCCTGCTGTCACCGCTTCACTCGCAGTGGGGCGCCGGGCTGACATACCCCCCAATGCATGGCACCCAGGGTGGACTGCTCCCACCCCTTTGCCAGTCTTTGTGGCTGGTGTAGTTCAGCTTCAGCTAATCTGAATGAAAGAATCCTGCTCACAGCATACAAGTCCTACATTCCCAGCATTTCTGTATGAGTTGTATAATAGCTAAGTTGCGAACACTGCCAACTTGTGACAAAAAAACTGTTCTGCAAAACTGTAACATGGTGTTACATTTGCATGCCAGAGGTGCCCTAAAGACATTAAAAAATACTTTATGAAATTAAATGATGAGTACCATAATGAAAGTGCTTTTTCCTTCTCATTCCAGAAACATTATTTCTGCTGCTTCTGGATCATCACAAAGTGTTTCTTCACCAGCATCATCTTCAAGTAAGGAAGTGTTGCAAACCACGGCCTCCCAAAAATACACAATCCCTTCATTTATAGAGAAAATGACACCTGAAAATCAGGAGAACATTGCTCAATCTTTTGCAGGAGCAATAAATGCTTCTGGATCAGCATTGTCAATAACTGAAAATGCATATTGGCACAAAGTTTTTAAGTTATTACGAAAAGGAAAGGGGGGGGGGTACTTGTTCTCAAATATAGTTGAATTGTTCTAAACATATACAGTCCTTGATATTCCATTTGTAATAAAAAATACAATTTTAAAAAGCAAGTTTAGTTTATTTACTGAATAAGCTGTACTTTTTTTTCAAGCAAAATACTTTTATATACACTGCATTTCAAGTTCCCAATGTAACAAAACAACTTTCAATTTGTAAAACTACACTACACTGATTTTTTTTCCGAAAATATTAATTTTTTTTTTTCCAGAAAAAAACAAGGAAAAACTTTTTTTTTCCCATAGCTTCAAAATTTCCATAAATTTTACACCTTTAATTGTGACACAGATAACTAACAAAAAAGACATTTTCTACATAGGAGTATCTTCAGCTAACTTTAGAAACTAAAAGTTTAGCCTTCTTCCTGTTGTCTGGTCAAAGAAAGCCCTGGCAGACTAGTTATTTCTTGGACTTTCTTCAGAAAGTCTTGCCATCTGTTCCAGTCACTGCCACATGCCATCCAAACAATATGCCACAGTCTTCTAGTCATACGCCTAGCCTGTACAGATCCCTGTCCATTCAGGCACAGACAGGCACATTATACTTCTTTAGTGGCACTCCCCATGACAGGACCACTTTCTGAGTGACCTCTTCCATTTCTGGAACAAACATGGCAATCCTCAGTTGAACTACCCGATTGGCCAACCTGTTCCAGACGATCAGGTACATATTTCCTGCCAAAACTGGCTCTCTCAGTGGCAGTTACTACATCTATACTGGCTTTTTCCAGTTTTTGCGTTACAGTTACATCACATCACCAACCTCATCTGCAGATATCTCCCAAATTGTCCCCTCCGCTCCTCCCAGGACCTCCTGCTCTCTAGCTCCCTTGTTACCTCCCCCCATGCTCGCCTTCAGGACTTCTCCAGAGCCTCTCCCATCCTCTGGAACTCCCTACCCCAGTATGTCTGATCAGTCCCTACCCTGTCCGCCTTTAGGAGATCCCTGAAAACTCATTTATTCAGGGAAGCCTATCCCACACCCACATAACAACTGTCCCCAAGCCACCCCCATCAAATCATTCTCTGCAGCTATTACCTTTTGTACCACCACCCCCTCCCTTTAGAATGTAAGCTCTACGAGCAGGGCCCTCCTGTACCTTTTGTATTGAACTATAATGTAATTGTGTTGCCCCCTATACATTGTAAAGCGCTGCGTAAACTGTTGACAATATAAAAATCTCGTATTATAATAATAATAATAATAACAGTTCTTGCAAGCAACAGAATTACAAAAATGTGCACCCACCAATTATTTTCATCCTCTCTCCATGACCCAGAAGCCATTTCACTGTGTTCTTACTTATTCCTGTCTATTTTCCACATCACTTATCTTTTTGATTAATCTCTGTTATTCTTATTTTCTCTCTTTTAGCTCTTTTCCAATCATTTCTGCGTATTCTCAGTGTATTACCTCCCCTTTTACATTAGTGCACTTTTTCACCTCATCTATTCCAAAAAACATTGAGTGGTAGTTAGTCACCTTCAACTAGCCATTTTCTGTAATGGTGAAGATGTTTCATAGTTTGTCCAAGCCACTGCAGTTATAATATCCTGAAATACACTGGACCAATAAATATAATTTTGGTTTAGTTGGGAAATGAGTTTGAATTAAATTCTATGGTTCACTGGAAGCCTGTGGGAGAATAACAGAGAGGGACATCAGGTAAGTACCGGTAGTGGCGGAAAAAGTGTAGAAAACATAAGGGAAAACACCAATAAAATCCCCACTCTCACTTGTGTTCTAGTTTCGGAGTTCACATACAGGTTCTTCTTGAGCTATGTTGTATTTTTTTCTGCATCTTCCAGACAGAATCAGGTTACAGACTGCAGCTATGCATATTACAGTTTTGTCCATTAAAGGAGAATACTCATTTTAAAATAAAATATTCTCCTGCCCCCTAACAGGAAGGCTGTGCTTTAGTATAGTTACTTTTTACAACTTGCACTTCATAGAGTGTGGGGATTCCCACCTATAACCCCCAGCAGCCTTAAAAGAGGAATCCCTACTAGATTCTACCAGATGACCAAAGATTATCCTGATAATCCTGTATCCTGAACAGCACTCTGAGGGAGAGATGCTATCCAGACGTCAGCATGGCCGTAGCAATCCACTGTTGTGTGTACAGGGAATAATTACTCCACCAACCTTCCAGATTATTCCTACAGACTCATGTGGAGTCTACGCTTTTTATGAATCTCACCCCATCTGCGGACCACAGCGGCATCCTTGTCTGAAGATCTTTGTTGGGACGGTGGGTTTTCTACCCTCCCCCCTCTAGTTGGACATTGTGTTGCCTTTCTCCCCCCAACTAGACACAGATAGAGTTCTACCCTTTCTCTTGAGAACTCAGTTACATACAAAACCATTTCATCGCAATTAATCTATGTGAATGTCTTATACATATGCATCCCCCCCCTCCCCATTGCACCCCTGATGAAAGTTTTTCCTGAAACGCGTATGGTGGAGTGGAGACAACATTTGATTAACATATGCATTTACCTTAGTATGTAACTGGAGTCATATGCTTTTATTATTTTTGTATATGTATTACCTTGTTGGAAATTTTATTATGTATCAATAAATGTTTACATTTTATCTAAATTTGGGTGCTCTGTTGCCATTAAAGTCCCATCCAGTAATGGGGACTTTTTCTTTTTGTTGAACTTACCTGATATGTGGGCAAAACACACCCTGTTTTTACACGGTGGATACGCAACTGTTATAAAGATTATCCTATAGGGAAGCCTGAAATACCTCTGAATGCAAGCTTTAGGGAAAGGTTGTCTGCTTCTGTTCTGCCTTATAATGAAATTAAACACATGTAAAAATCCCCATTCTCCCTACTCCTTCAACTCCTTCACTCCTCTGCTTGGAGATATAGAAGGTAAAACTTAGGGGTCTACTTATCTTTTTTACCCAAGATTTGAACAAATTTCACACAAGATTTACTCATTTCTTTCTTTCTTTCTTTCTTTCTTTCTCTCTTTCTTTCTCTCTTTCTCTCTTTCTTTCTTTCTTTCTTTCTTTCTTTCTTTCTTTCTTTCTTTCTTTCTCTCTCTCTCTCTCTCTCTCTCTCTCTCTCTCTTTCTTTCTTTCTTTCTTTCTTTCTTTCTTTCTTTCTTTTTCTCCCTTTCCTTCTCCCCCCATCTCTCTTTCATCTCAGACTCTAACAACACCCCCTTTAAGCTATGCCCAACATAAAGTTTAGACCACGCCCCCTTTCCGCGAAGGTACGCTCCACGCGCTGCATTTTTCCACCCTCCTCTACACCATGCCTACAAATGAATGCCCCGCCCCCTTATTATATTAAGACCCCCCGCCTACAGACAAAAATGTGTCCCTATTCATTTTTGGAGAATGTTGGCAACTATGGAGAGTGTGCTTAGCTCAAAAAAAACCCTTCCTCCTCTACCCTCCTCCTGAAACTCCTGGGATGTATGACATAATTTGCCTAGACAAGAATCCAGAAGTAACTGAAGAAATGTAAAAAATAAAGTTTAAAACAAGTAAATATGATATGCATTCCCATCTATTTACGAATGCTAGCAGCATAAGAATTAAAAATAATCAATGTTGATTGGGGGAATGAAGATCCACTTTAAGATAAAAAAAAAAAAAAAACCTTCTGTGTAACAGAATCCACCCTTTCCCCCTCCTCTTATACTTACCTGGGCGCATTCAAGATCCACTATTGTGCATGAGAGCCGAGGATCTCCTGGCTCTGTCCCTCCTCTCTGGGCAGATTGATAGCAGCAAGAGCCATTAGCTCCCACTGCTGTCAATCAAATGCTGTGATGAAGAGTGGGGGTGGGGGCGAGCCGTCCAGTCTGAGTCAAGGGATGCAGGCAAGGCAGCACAGGAGTGAGCCCTCATGAGTGCAGCCATAGGAAGTAGCTACCTATGGGGGGGGCATTCGCCAAAGAGGAGGAGCTAAGACCACCAGCAGGAGACCCAGAAGAAGAGGGCTAGGGTCACTTTGTGCTAAACCATTGCACAGAGCAGGTAAGTATTATTATTATTATTAAGTATATTATATTATTATTAAGTATATTATTAATTTTTTTACATTTTTTTAAAAAGAACCTTTAATATCACTTTCATTTATAATATTGGCTGATTTTAAAGCTGGGGAGGGGCAGAGTGGGAAATGGGAGATAGTGGCAGCTTATCACAGGAGGAATAATAGCAATGGAGAAAGGTCTTCTAACCTACCCTACACCTTTCACTCCAACATCAAGAAGCAATCTGGATCAGGCTACTGTCATCTCATGTCTATGGTTTACAATTAATATTGTAGCGCTGGTAGATTTTTAATCTACTGCTGATAGGTAAATCTAGTGGGTTACTTGTTAGGTGAAGTTAGATTTGCCTCTGTTCCAGCTTGGCTGAGTTGCGTGTGATTCCACATTGGCACCATGGGCCGGTGTTGGAAAGGCAACGTGTTGAAGCGTATGAGTGCTCTTCTATCCCGGAGACAACTCGGTGGAGGTGGTCCTCTGAGTTGCATTCTGGGAGAGGGTATTTATGGGACAGACGCCATGTTTAGGGGTTCGTTTTCAGCCACATGCTGGCCCCCCTGGCCGACAGGTATGCATTAGGAATACCACCTCGTGGTCCTCCGTTCCGGAGGCCCATGTCGCTGCGGCATGTGGGTGGGCCCAGAAGCCTGTCTGGGGCCTACCACAGCGGCAGAGGAATGGTCCTGGGCTGTCTATCCTGAGTGAAGAAGCTGGACAACTGAGGAGATCCCAGGGGAGGACCCGTCATGGAAGGATCATGCAGAGTGCTGGTCTGGAGAGGGGCCTGGTGACTCAGTTGGAGGACGTATCCTGAAGTAATCTAACTGCATAGTACTGCCGGGTTGGCTCAAAGGTTCAAGTGCTGTGCCTGATACTCATCGTAAACCATTACATCCTGTGGCAGAGGATCGTACGGGTTTTGTTCCAAACAAGTCTGTGGCAGAGACTTTTGTTCATGCTAAGTGCTGGCTGCTAGGCAAGTGAGAGAGGCCTATCCAGGCAGGCAAAGATTGAATCCCACAAGGAGAGTTCATTCAACTACAAGTGTTCAATTCCTAATAATGTTCTGAAGAATACTAAGGAAAGGTATTTGAGCTTCCCTGCAACTTTCCTTCTGCCTCTTTCCTGCTACTTCCTTTATTACTTGTTCATTAAAGCATTGGAAAACATACTCAAGTGTTTGGTGCCTACATCGTCCAGAGGTAAACTCAACGGGACCCTAGACTCGGTGCCGGTGAAACAGAGGTGGCGAGAGTGGTAACAGCCCGCTTTAAACCAGCAGCTCCACCGAGAGTTAGTGCTACAATATTAAGTGGAAAATAAAGCTGACTTGGTGTATTCAAAGCAGATATACTTTGTGTGAATTTATATCCTTTGGTTAAGCCAAAGCAAAGAACACAATCACATTAGTCGGCTGCTTGGCTAGAGTCACAGTGCAAGGTTGGGCTCAGCCCAATAGTGGTTCCGTCCAGTTTCTTGGCCAGATGCAACATTCCTAAATACAGCTTTATTTACAAACAATCACTAGAGTAAAAGCCCCTATTAAAAATGAGAATATCTTGCCCTTAATTAACAACTACTTGTTAATTAGGAGTGATCTGCTCCATTTTCTATGACGTGTCTGTGCTAGAAATGGCATAGAGATCAGGAGAGCTGGAACTGCTTGCTCCAGCTCCCTCGGCCTGCCCCTGCTCCCTGCTCAGCTGAGAACAAAAGGGAGAAGGAAGGCTATGTGACTAGTGGGGCTAACAGCCAGGCATGAAGGCTCCGCCCATGTAGCGTGTTCACTGCTGGGCACAGAGAGGCACATTAGTGTTCTGCCAGGTTACATAGTTACATAGTACAGGTTCAGGTTACCAGAAGACAATTAGGGCTGGTTTAGGCTTGCTTCAAAAAAAGGCTTCAGACAGGCTATGTTAAAGCTCTCTGAACACCAGTCAAAGCCCCTATCACTAAATAAAATGGTTAGCTTACACTCCTGTTTACACCTTGCTTTTGCTTTGTGCTTTAATGAGGCTTCGGTGGGGCTTTGGTGGAGCTTCGATGGGGCTTCGATGAGCTTTTGGAGGGGCTTCGGTGAGGCTTCGTGGGGCTTCGATGAGGCTTCGGTGGGGCTTCAGTGGGGCTTCAAGCGAACTTTGCCATAGACTTCTATGGAGGCTTTGAAGATGCTTTGAAGCACCACTAAACCTACATGGGGTATAATTTTTGAAGTGAAGCCGAAGCAAATAAAGAAAAGCAAGGTATAAACAGGACTGTAAGCTAACCATTTTATTTAGTGACAGGAGCTTGTCCGAAGCCTTGTTTTGAAGCAAGTGTAAACTAGCCATTGATGTGTATTGACACCGAAGCAAGTGTAAATGAGCACTTAACATCCTGTACCTCAGTTCTAATCTTGTGAGGATCTGCAGCAATTTGCTATATTAAAAACTGCCAAGATCCCTGATAATTAAGCAAAGAACTCATGCCAGTTTCTATTTCACTCTGAAATAAAAACTGGGGCAGGTGGCATAGATATGAATGTGAATGTAAATGTAAAAAGTCCATTGATTAAATATATGCAGCTGTTTCTTCAGTCAACAAGTAAGTATATACAGTAGGTTCCATCTCAAAGATTCTAACCAGATTTGCGGAACCATACACCAATCAATGGGTCTAATAAAGCTTTTTTTTTTTTTTTCACTCCAACATCTCTGTGTCTTTCTCAAACCTCTTTACAATTTCTCCAGTGATACCCCAAAAATAGAAAAACTCAAATAGGGCTGATTTACACTTGCTTTGAATTCAACATACGTTAAAGCAACATGCTTTTTTTTTTTTGCTATGTTGGGGCTTGGATAATGCTTTCGGTGGTGCTTTGATGATGCTTTGTTGGTGCTTTGATGATGCTTTCTTGGTGCTTGGATGATGCTTTCAGTGGTGCTTGGATGATGCTTTCTTGGTGCTTGGATGATGCTTTATTGGTGCTTGGATGATGCTTTGTGCTGCTTGGATGATGCTTTCGGTGGTGCTTGGATGATGCTTTGTTGGTGCTTGGATGATGCTTTATTGGTGCTTTGATGATGCTTTATTGGTGCTTGGATGATGCTTTGTTGGTGCTTGGATGATGCTTTATTGGTGCTTGGATGATGCTTTATTGGTGCTTGGATGATGCTTTGTTGGTGCTTGGATGATGCTTTCGGTGGTGCTTGAATGATGCTTTATTGGTGCTTGGATGATGCTTTGTTGGTGCTTGAATCGTTTTCAAGCACCACTAAAGCGACATGGAGTATTTTTTGAAGCAAAGCCAAAGCAAAGCAAAAGCAAAGTGTAAACAGGACTCCAATCTAACCATTTTATTTAGTGACGGGTGCTTTGACTGGCGCTCAGAGAGCATTAAAAAAGCGTGTCCGAAGCCGTGTTTTGAAGCAAGTGTATTTTTACTCATGTGCTTACATGCGTGCATACCATCATACCTGTGTAACCACCAGTGATCAGTGACTTTGTGATTCCCCTTACGAGGGGCGGTCAACGGTAGGAACGCTATTAAAACACTCATAAAACGCTCATAATATGCTCCCCATGCATCTCAATGGACCCTTTCACACTGAGGCGCTGCGCTGGCGGGGCGTTGAGAAAAGTCCTGCAAGCAGCATCTTTGGTGCAGCTTTTGGGCGTTGAAAAAAGCGCTTCAAAAACACCCCTCTCTATTTAAATGAATTGAAAACGCCTGAAAAGCACCTATAATCCGCCCTGAGCTGTAGAAAAGTCACATGATCTCACAAAAAGGTAAACATGCAAGCAGAAAAGAGAGCATCTACAACAACAGGACTGAACTTGTGGGAAGGTCAGAATGATTAAACAGACCATCAAAGTGCCAAAAAACTAAAATTAAAGTGCCAAAAAAAGAATTAATCCCAGAAAAATGAAGATTTGAAGTAAAACAAGACACCGCTTGTTACTTTACAAGACACTACTTGTTTTACATGATCTCACAAAAGATAAACATGCAAGCAGAAAGATAGCATCAATAATACATGCTTCAATAACATTTGAAAAACGCTGTTAAAACGCCTGCAGAGTTGCATTAATTTTACAGCTAGCGCCCCTAAAACGCGGTACAAAAGCTGTAATAACGCTAAGGTGTTTTAGGGCGTTTTTGAAGCGCCTTGGTGTGAAAGGGGTCTAATGCCCCCTACACACGGTCGGACATTGATCGGACATTCCGACATCAAAATCCTAGGATTTTTTCCGACGAATGTTGGCTCAAACTTGTCTTGCATACACACGGTCACACAAAGTTGTCGGAAAATCCGATCATTCTGAATGCGGTGACGTAAAACACGTACGTCGGGACTATAAACGGGGCAGTAGCCAATAGCTTTCATCTCTTTATTTATTCTGAGCATGCGTGGCACTTTATGCGTCGGATTTGTGTACACACGATCAGAAATTCCGACAACGGATTTTGTTGTCGGAAATTTTTATATCCTGCTCTCAAACTTTGTGTGTTGGAAAATCTGATGGAAAAAGTCCGATGGAGCCCACACACAGTCGGAATTTCCGACAACAAGCTTCGATCGCACATTTTCCGTCGGAAAATCCGACCGTGTGTACGGGGCATTAGACTGATGGGCGTGATTCATTTTCCTGTTTGGTAAGGATTTAGATAAAAGGGGAATCACAAAGTCACTGATCACTGGTGGTTACACATGCATGATGGTATGCATGCATGTAAGCACATGAGTGAAAATACACTTGCTTTTTGAGCCTATGAGTGGAAAATGTATTAGAGTTTGGAAAATACTGCACAATATGAGTTTTTTTTTGGAGGGGGGGATACACTGGAGAGATTGTAAAGAGGCTTTATTAGACCCACTGATTGGTGTATGGGTTGGACAATCTGGTAAGAATCTTTGAGAAAGAAACAGTTGCATATATTTAAGCACTGGACATTTTGAATTCATACACTGAAATTCACCAGGGGGCATTATTGTGAAGTGTAGCAAGTGATTGGGGACTTTTCGAGCGCTGGTTAAAGTCTTTTAACTATTTTGCACATCACTTGACCATTTTCTTGTGCTATTATAAGGGCGCAGGAAGCTTTGTTAATTCTCCCCTTAGTGAGCATACATTTTAATTATTATTGAAGTGCTTATGTTTTTGCCTCTCCATGATTTTGTTATTGTATTAACCACTTGCTGACCGCCCCCCACATTACTTTTACTGTGGGCAGGCGGCACAGGCAGGCTGAATCACAGACATGTATGTGATCCGGCCTGCTTAAGGTTAGGGGCGTGCAACATGCAGCTCCCGCAACCGCTGTGTCCACTGTACTCAGGGTCCGATGATCATGTAATCACTATGTGATCACATGATCACAGTGTCAACAAAGCTGTTATGAATAAATTAATTCATAATAACTGTGTTTCCTATGCTGTGATTGGCCCCCACAGCTATCACATGGTACCTGGGCCAATCACTAGTGATCACAGATTTCATTAATGTAACCCATTAATGACAGTTTGCTGTTAAATGGTCTTCCTTGTAACAGCAAACTGTAAAACAAAATCCCTGATCACCCCCTCAGAGTAGCACAGTGTTACTATGGAAAAAAGAAATAAAATGTTTAAAAAAATTGAATACATTTTGTTTTTTAACCAAACTGTCACTAGTCAGTGTCCTTGATCACAGCCATATGATGATGTTGTACTGCTCTGGTGATAATAGTAATTTTTGAAGAAATTTTTTTATAAAATTTCTTAATTTTCCAGAAAATTGGAACAAAAATTGCAACTTCAAAAAACTGACCATGCCCCTTACCAGTGGTGGCTGGTGAAGTTTTTGGATGGGGGGGCGCCAGACCCCACCCAAAGTTTTTGACCACTCCCACATCTCGTAAACCACACCCCTTATATAATTCACCCACTCCGTCCCCTGTATTCCACTTGCTTCCACCCATAGTGTCAGGAGTATACAGCTCAGATCACAGGACAGAGTATACAGTCCCAGCATCACAGGACAGATTATATATCTAGATAAAATATTGAAAATGTTAATGTTTAAGTCAACTGTTAAAGAATGCAATAAATGTACCACGAATCGGTGAATTTTTTTAAAACAGCAAACAAAATTTATTGTACAAAAAACAACAACAAAAAAACTCTGAATCAGAGTAAAGGTGACTGAATACAAATGCACGCCACATTCACATTAGCACCAGTAGAACTATTTGAAAATAAATTTTGCTCTCCTTTCTTTCTGGCTTGCAAATTTCTCAATGACCTTCTGGTTGAAGTCAGTCATCTCTGTCACCACTCTCTTTTCCATTGACAGCATGGCCAATGCATTCAGCCTTCCCTGGGTCATGCTTTTTCTCAGAAAAGTCTTATGCCGCGTACACACGAGCGGACTTTTCGATCAGACTGGTCCGATGGACCAAGTCCGGCGGACAATTCAACCATGTGTGGGCTTCATCGGACCTGCAGCTGACTTTTTCGGTTGAAATCTGGCGGACTTTAGATTTGGAACATGTTTCAAATCTTCCCGACGGACTCGAGTCCGGTCGAAAAGTCTGCTTGTCTGTATGCTAGTCCGATGGACAAAAACCGACGCTAGGGCAGCTATTGGCTACTGGCTATCAACTTCCTTATTTTAGTCCAGTCTTACGTCATCACTTACAAATCCGTCGGACTTTGGTGTGATCATGTTTGGGCAAGTCAGTTCGTTGGGAAAGTCCGTCGGATAGACCGTCGGACCAGTCTGGTCGAAGAGTCCGCCCGTGTGTACGCTGCATTTCAAATCTTTCCAACGGCCTCAAGTCCGGTCGAAAAGTCCACTCGTCTGTATGCTAGTGGGATGGACAAAAACCGACGCTAGGGCAGCTATTGGCTACTGGCTATAAACTTCCTTATTTTAGTCCAGTCATACGTCATCATGTACGAATACATCGGACTTTGGTGTGATCGTGTGTAGGCAAGTCTGTTCGTTGGGAAAGTCGGATAGACCGTCGGACCAGTCCAGTCGAAAAGTCTGCCCGTGTGTACGCTGCACACTACGCTCACAGACCTATAGAGTGAAGGATAAAAACAAAAATTAGGTAGTGATGACAAAATGTCAATGTCATCTCTGTTAGCTCCCTGAGCATCAGAAATGCATGAAACTTGACGTATTTACTAAGAATGTCTTGTCCATGTGTATGGAGTTCTGAGAAATTATGGATTCAAAAACACTGAAACAGATCTTCCTTCATAACTTAAAACTGGTCATTTTGACATTAATACTAATGTTATCCACTAGTGGGAATAACAAATCCTTTTAGATCACATCATTTTTATATGAATATTGTAAGAAAAATATTTTTCTTTCCAATCTTCATATCTATAAGGGAGCTATCAAAAAGACAAATATTGCAACAAATAAAAACTCACCTCGGTTGCAATGCGTTTATGTTCTCCTGGATTCAGCGAGCCCCACCACTTCGGTTGAGAACCACTTGACTGCTTTGGTCAACCAGGGATGGGATAGAATCTCTGCAAAATCTATGAACAATAATAATAATAAAAAGAATAATAATAACAACAACACTTTGAAAAGGAGGAATACTGCTGCTACCTGATCTTCTGTATGTCCCGCTGGAACTGCTGGATGCTCCCCTTAATGTGGACTGAATCTATGTCCTTCTTCTGGAGTTTGGCATAGAGGAGGTCCACATGTGGCATGATGCTGTGGAAAAGTGTAAGAAAATATTTAAAATCATGATCCTCCATCAGCACGGCAAAGCCTGCTGCCTCTCTCATGGTAACAGAGTCAAAGTCACCTGAGGCTCGCATGGTTTCAAAACAGTGGATGAGGTCCTCTCTGTGCTCAAACACTGTATTGACAGCACGGCTGTGGAAGTTCCATTACACTGCTTGATGTCGGTAGTCTATGGGCAACTACTTTATCAAGAACATCTGTGCGCTTGGGTGATCTCGCAAAAAAGCTGGCAAATCCTCCAAGGTTTGCAAAAAAAAGTCTCACTTTGGGCATTTGAGAAGTGGCCTGTTGCATTATCAGATTGAGCTGATGTGCATAACAGTGGATGTAATGGGCATTTGGGTACATATCTTGTATCTTCTTTTGAACCCCTGAAGTGGCACCCCTCATCACGCTGGCTCCATCATATGCTTGGGAGATGAGTTTATGCTTCTGATCCCCTGGAAGGATGACAGCAAGACGCTCTTGTAGTGCTGTAGCGATGGAATCCGCATTAGTGGAATGTAGAGGAGATAAAATCACTGCTCCGTGCTTCTTGGATAATGTGCTCCTTCACAACAGACAACATACAGTCCAACAGCTCGTTCTGCACAGTTTTTGAAGTTCCCTTAAAAACAGTCGCATTCTCAAGGTGCTCTTTCAAAACTCCATAAAGAGAAGCAACAAAATCGACCAAGCCATGGAATATCCCAGGAATATCTGATCTCTCACTCTCGTCATGGCCACACAAAGCCAGCTCGAATGCACCACAAAATTTCACACAGTCTATTATTCTAAACAAGATGTGTCAATTTTTTGTGACCTCTTCATTGTGTCGTCTAATGGCAGCATCTAGCTGTTCACCAATGCTAGGCTTCCCAGAAAACTCGAGCCTCATAACATTGTCAAGATGGCTTTGGGTAGTTTCATGCCGCTTGCACTTTTCAGTGAGATGCTTTAGGTCGTTAACCCCTGTTGATATCCACAGCGTGTCGGTGCCATGACTTTGAAATAGCAAACAGGAAAAACAATAATAGGCATAAGTCACATCACATCCAGCTAGCCAACTCCATTTACTATAAGAAGTGGTAAACTCGACCACGATCACTTGACCTCTGCTGAATTTGCAATTTGGGTTGATGTGGTCCAAGCTCCTTTATCCTCTTTTTTTCTTCATCTGAACTCCTTGTGAAGGGAAATAGTTTCAAAGATGGAACATTAATTTTGAAAAAAAAAATCCACAATGATCAATACCTATGAGTCAAATGAAAATATGGGTAAGTTTAAAAGAGAGGTGGGTATAGAGCTGCCCAATGCAATTGTCTATTTCATCAAATGCAGCCTCACTGTGCCCATCAATTGCAGCCTCACTGTGCCCATAATGAGGGGTTCCCACCATGCCTATGCTGAGTTCCTGGCTGGCTTTTATCCTGTGGCAATAGACTTCAGAGGACAAGTGTACAGGGTACATTATGTAGGTTCAATCTGATCACCACATTTTTCCAGCTGTTTTGGATGCATGTTTATTCAATATTGCCATGTGAAAAACAGAGCCAGAAATTTTAAGTTTATTTTGAAAAAACAATAGCTATCAGTTATTATTTTGGGGTATTTCCCTTTAGATTGCACACTTGAAAGGCAGTATAGACTAGGGGTCTCCAAACTATGGCATGAGAACCACATCCGACCCACTACAAGATTTTACCCGGTCTGCAGCAACTCTGATATGATGGGGTCTTCTGACATACAGGGGGGAGGGGTGGCTCTTGGATGTGATGAGGGGGCTTCTAATGTAAAAGGGGGATCCTGATGTGATAGGGGTGTCTGGTGTGAAAGGAGGGACTCTTATGTCATGGGGAGCTTCTGATGTGAAAGAGGTATTCTGATGGAAGGGGCTCTGTACATCATATACCAGGCTCTACATTATACACAGGGCTTTGTACATCATATATAGATTTGTGGGTTGAAAATATCAGTCCAGCCTTTTGCATCTGAAGTTTGCCCTTTTACATCAAAAGAATGTATACTATTCTGGCATTTCAGGGCCAATTACATGTAGCAGAATATATTTTGGCCAAAATTTATGAAGAAATTTGATTTTATTGCATATGTTTTATAACAGAAAGTAAAAAAATCTTTTTTTTTCAAACTCACAAAAAAATTTAAAAAAAACAGTGGTGATTAAATACCACCAAAAGAAAGCTCTATTTGTGTGAAGAAAAAAAAATTAAATTTGCGTACAATATTACATGACTGCGCAATTTCCAGTTAAAGTTGCACAGTGCTGAATAGCAAAAAATGCCCCGATCATGAAGGGGGTAAAATCTTCCGGAGCTAGTTAAATACAGATATTTGTTGAAAAGCCACTAGAGGTAGCCAGTGGGTAATTTGCAGTAATGCTGCTTCCCTTCTTAAAAATTGTTGCGCAAACATATGAATCAGTTATGGAGTATTTTTACTTTCACTAAGTCAGATGACTCAGGCATCTATATACCAATGTTATCAACTAAGATTCACACAACTTTCAATGAGCATTCACACATTTTTCCGTTGTGTGAATATTGATTTAAAGTGGATGTAAACCCTCACATATACCCAGTGATGTGAACAGCCTCAGATGATACACAGAGATGAAACAAATCCTCATACATAAGTTTTACTTGTTTATTTGCAGTCTTACATAGTTACATCAGTAACAACATCAATAATAACATAGTTAGGTTGAAAAAAGACACAAAGTCAATCTAGTTCAACCAATAAAAAGGGGAAAACAGAAAACAATCCCACATACACAATCCTATACCTACAAATGATCTAGACGGAAGGCAAAAAAAAAAAAAACCCAGCAAAGCATCCTCCAATTTGCTCCAGCAGGGGGAAAATCCTTCCTGATCTCCCAAGTGGCAATAAGAGGATCCCTGGATCAACTTTACCCATAAATGTTAGTATCCAGTTATATTACGTTAATTTAGGAAAGAACCCAGGCCTTTTTTAAATCAATTTACTGAGCTGGCCAGAACAACCTCTTGAGGGAGTCTATTCCACATTTTCACAGCTCTTATGCCCCGTACACACGGTCGGATTTTCCGATGGAAAATGTCCGATCGGAGCGTGTTGTCGGAAATTCCGACCGTGTGTGGGCTCCATCGGACATTTTCCATCGGATTTTCCGACATACAAAGTTGGAGAGCAGGAGATAAAATTTTCCGACAACAAAATCCGTTGTCGGAAATTCCTATCGTGTGTACACAAATCCGATGGACAAAGTGCCACGCATGCTCAGAATAAATAAAGAGATGAAAGCTATTGGCCACTGCCCCGTTTATAGTCCCGACGTACGTGTTTTATGTCACCGTGTATAGAACGATCGGATTTTCCGACAACTTTGTGTGACCGTGTGTATGCAAGACAAGTTTGAGCCAACATCCGTCGGAAAAAATCCTAGGATTTTGTTGTCGGAATGTCTGAACAAAGTCCGACTGTGTGTACGGGGCATTACTGTGAAGAAGCCTTTCTGCATTTGGAGATGAAATCTCTTTTCCTCTAGACGTAAAGAGTGCCCCCTTGTTCTCAGAGTTGACTGTAAAGTGGATAACTCAACACCAAGTTCACTAAATGGACCCCTTATGTATTTGTACATGATTATATCCCCCCTTAATCTCCTCTTCTAGAGAGAGAATAAATTCAGTTCCTCTAATCTTTACTCATAGCTGGCTCCTCCATGGCTCTTATCAGTTTGGTTGCCCTTCTCTGCACTTTCTCCAGTTCCCCGATATTCCGTGGGGGGACTCGAGAAGAGGAGGAGCCAGGAGCACCACTGGGGGACCCCAGAAGAGGAGGATTGGGGCCGCTGTGTGCAAAGCCCTTGCACAGAGGATGAGCTGTAAAGGCCTTTGAAGCATCACCTATGGATAATTTGGGGTACCGTAGCTTTACATCATTTCATGAGTGTGCATGGTGTTGAGGGCAAAAGCATATCTATTTACGCAACTCAAATACAGCTTTATTTTGTATTTAAAAAGAAAAACTTGGATTTTTTTTATTGTGTGCACTAACATTTATTTCAGTGTATTTTTTTGTTCTTGACAATATAGATATGATAACCAATTGCACAAATATTGTGCAACAAAAAAAACATTTCAGCTATCATCTTTTTTTAATCTCCAAGGCCTCTACTTTCTTAAAATAGATCATAAATGCTCCAGCGGGGGAAGTAACTTTGCTGGGAATTTTTAAGACATTAAACCCCTTCTGCATTTTTGTCTTCCCGTAGTCATAGCATTCTACAAAAAACAATCACAACAAAAATAACTCTACAATGGAAATGTATTTGTTCATGACCTTAAAAAATGTAAAACGATTGCAGGTAACTAAATACATGTTTTCACTTCCTTCTCATGCAGCCTAACAACATTCAAGTGTGCTCATCTACAATAAAGGGCAAGAACTACTCTCCTCAAAGCTGAGTTTTCCTTTCAAAGCGGGGAAACCCCTGGCAGATACTGGAATTCACAGTAACAAAGCTTTCACGTCATGATTACTAAGCACTTTTGTGAAAAGCCTTAGTTTAAATATTTACCACTACCACTGACTTCTAAACAGCATTATCCAGGAGGGCAGCTATGATTGGCATGTAAGGAATGTGCCTTCCATGGTTGTTCTAAATGCCATAGAGCGGTATCCAGATCACCTGGCAGTATAGCAGCTTGGTACAACTACTAAAGACAAATCATTGTGTGCTTGTTATGCACAGTTGGTTACTGCAATCCAATATTTATCTGAAATAAAATATTATGGGTTTCATTTGTGCTTGTGCTTGTTTAAATCTTTCTGAGATGAGAAAAGGGGCACCTTTGAAAGCCATAATTCATCCAAAAATAATCAGACTCCAGGTCATCCTCAACCCACCCCATTCTGTGACTGAACATTGAAAGTGAGACCCGGAGAATGGGCAGAGGGTCAGCATGACTAAAGGCAGAAACAGGTCGGAGAAGGGTTAACTTTGATGGTTTAGTGGGGAAGGGGTGTAGTTCTTACTTGATTGGAGGCTGAAGTTTAGATGGAAAAGTGTGCCTTAAGGACACTCAAAGACCCCTGCTGGTTGAACTGTTGCATTTGCATTATTGAAATTGTTGTAATTTAATATTTTGTTAATAAAATGGCTGCTGTGGCCATCTAAACCTATGTCACGCAGTCTGTGTCTTTATTGAAAAGGTTGAGGGGAACAAAGTTGACGTATCCTTTAGTCGAGGAGAAGCATCACAGTGATGAGATAATATGTCTCTCTGCTTACTCCTCCTACCAGCATGCTTCTTGTCAGAGCATGAACTGATTGGCTCCTTGTGCTGCTTCTTCCTTTGTTGTACAGAGACTCCAGGTCCAGGTATTTACAATGCTTGCATTTAGAATAATACACTTACTGATGCATTAATAATTTCAGAGCTGCGTTATTTTTTGTCTTTTATATCTGCCTAAACTTCAGCTTTAACACACAAGTGTATGGGTCAAGGATCCTCTTCCCTGCCCTGTCCCCTGTAGCAGAGACTACAATATATGCAAAAAATAAACTGATATGTTTAACAAACAGATGTTTCTTTTTACAACTAATTTTCCTGAGAGACTCCATGGCAGCACATGTGTGGGTTATCCCCACCTCCAAAGCTACCCTATAGGACACTTCTCCCATAAATCTTTGCTCTGGGCTACCAGCCATGTTCCTTTTTTGTCCTCCTCCGTAGGATAATGTTGATGGTTCTCCTACCTGAAAATGATTCCCCTGCGATCAGGATCGGCCGAGCGATCAGGAGTCACGTCCCTCCGATAAGCCTTGTCTGTTAAGCAGGGTATAGAGTATTTGAGCAGAGTAGCACTGAAGATTGGGTGGCCTAGCAGTCCGCAGGTAAGATCGCACTGGCCTGATTGCCTGGCTATAAGCAGGCGCCGTCATCTGCCACAAGTCCGGTGTGTGTATGTCCCTCGGCCTGGATGATCAGGGGTGGGGCGCATATCTTTAGCCATGGCAGCAGTGTTTGTATTTAAATGTGGTTATTTTATCTGTTGTTGAATGCTTTTTTTACTCCCCAGGGGCCGTTTCCCCTGTGAGCATGGTGGCTGGCTCCTTATGCGTTCCAGCCGCCGCTCTCTCTTCTGGGTCCTAGCGCACGTTCTGCGCATGCGCGGACCCAGAACGAAAACAAAGCTTGGTTCGCACATGGGCGCGAGCGTCTCATGCCTGGTACTGGCGGTGATGTCACGCGGCAGGACTTTTATATCATGGGGAAGCCTGCAGAGCCTTGGGAATGATCGTGGGCTTATGTGGCGACTTCCCCTGGCATCTGTGACGGCTTTCCCCGGTAAGTGCTGGTTCTGTGGGAATGTAGTGCTCCCTGCTTGGCAGCTGATCTCTCTCTTTCCCTACAGTGCTCTGCCTGGATAACAGTGGATCCTTCACTGCCTCCTGGTGGCCAGCCCTCTCGCAGCAGGTATGCATTGAGTTTTCCCTGTGTTTTGACTGCTGGGGGGGGAGGAGAGTGGGGTATAAGGTACCAGTGTAAATTTATTTTTTCCTTTTCTTTCTTCCTCTTTCTTCCCCACAGCCCTTTCAGGTCTAATCCACAGCATTGTTCCTGCAGAGGTAGCGGGTCTTCAAAGTCACACCGCCTGCACTCTTCCTCAAGATCCAGGCACCGTGGGTCTCCTTCTAGACCCAGACACCACAGTAAAGACCCTCCTCACCCCCTATCATCTCACAGCAGGGGGACGGAGAAATCCTTTTGGGGGTGTAGGGCTCCGGTACCTGCTGGTAAGTCTCTCTGCGACCATTGTTTCTCCAAAGCAGCAGATGAAAGGGAGGGTGCAGACCTGCACCTTGAATCTCTAGTCAAATGGTGAGAGAATCCTTACAAAAGAGGTAGACTCATCAGCCTCGTGACCCCCCTCTGGAGCCATTATGCTCCCCAACTGGAGAGGGGCTGATCCACGACACATGGGAATCTTCCCAACCAAGAGGTTAAGCATCTTGAGTAGGCTCCTTTGGTGGACGCAGCGCTGATGAGGCTGGTCGGATATGTGACCCCTTCCCTGGAAGACACAGTCTCCTTTAAAGATCCCTTGGAAAAGCGGATCGATTCCGATCTGAAGCGGATCTGCCTGATGGCAGGCATTGCCTGCAAGCCGATCCTAGCCTTAGTCACAGTTTCTAAAGCCTTGGAAACCTGGTCAGATAGCATTGACGAGACCCTCAGAGATATTTCCAGTGAGGTGGCCAGAAGCTCACCTATACAGGAATTCAGGCTGGCATCCGCTTTCCTTGGGGAGGCTTCCATTGATATCATCCGCCTGGTGGCTGGGTTATGCTGGCAGCGGTCACAGCCTGTTGTGCCTTATGGCTCCGTCCTTGGTTGGCGGATCCAGCTTCCAAGCAGGTTTGGTGCCAAGTTCCCTTTGAGGGTACTTCCCTTTTTGGCAACAGTCGGGTTTCCTCCCTCAGGTTCGGTGCTTACAGAGCCAAAGATGCATCTTTTCCGAGAAGACAAAGTAACGATCGTGCCGGAGAGGTGCGCAGCTACAGGCCTGGACGGGAGATTTCTAGATTCTGGAGGACTAGGCAGTCTTCATTCAAGAAACCTGCTAAAGGCGGTTCTTCTGGAAACCAGGAATCCACAAAGTCTTTTTGAGATTGGGCCCGGTCAGGTATGTCAGGTGCGAGCTTGTCTTCTCCTCTTTCGGCATGTCTGGGTGGCCTCAATTCAGGACTTTTGGTCCGTCAAAACAGTCTCCTCAGGTCACACCTGGGTCTTCAGCAGCACCCCCAGACTCAGATTCATCCCTACAACTCTTCCAGAGTCAGAAGAAAAAAAGCAGATCCTTTTAGCATACGTGAACTCCCGTTCCGGAGGACGAACAAGGCCAAGGCATATATTCTCCTCTATGCATGGTACAGAAAAAGAACGGCACATGGACTGGTTATAGATTTGACCCATCTCAACCGCTTCATCAGAAAATAAAAATTAAAAATGGGGCCTTTATACACGATCCAGCAGTCAGTCCATCCAGGAGACTAGTTGGTGTCGATCGATCTAAAAGACGCCTACTTCCACATTTCAGTGGCAACGGATTTCCATCAATTCCTTCGCTTTGCAGTAGGCCAGTGGCACTTACAATTCACCTGTCTCCCCTTTGATCTAATAACATCACCTTGTGTCTTCTCCAAGGTCTTGTTAGCTGTTGTGGACTTGCTCTGAGTCAAGGGGGTTCGTCTTCATCACTACCTAGACAACCTCCTTCTCCTAGCATAAGACTTGGTCAACTTCTAGAACACAGGAGAGTTTGGGTGGCTCCTGAATTTAGAGAAGAGTCACCTAGAACCCTCACAGTCCCTCGTGTTCCTCAGGGCCCTCTTCAACACAGTGGAGGGCACATCTCACTGCCCGAGAAGAAAATGATAGTGATCAGAGACAGAATCCAATCAGCCCTCACTTCATCTCAACTCTCCACTCTTCAGTGTCTGAAGGTAATTGGCACCATGGCAGCCACAATCCCCATGGTGAGGTGGGCACAGTGGCACACGGCCCTTCCAGAAAGGGTTCCTCCAACAATGGAGGTCCAACAGCAAGAACCAGCGCATCCTCCTTACTCGGGATATGAGGGTGTCCCTCCTTTGGTGGCTCCAGCTGAAAAATCTTTGCAATTGCCACTCGATCCCCATCCCCCATCACATGGGTCACAATAACTTCAGATGCCAGCTCAAGGGCTGGGGCGCTCATTGCCTATCAGAAGTGGCACAGGGCAGATGGAACTCTTCTCTCAGGATTGTGTCCAACATCCTGGAACTACGGGCCACATTTCAGGCGCTTCTAGCATTCCATCATTTAACAAAGAAAGCCTCAGTTATGCTCAGGTTGGACAATACAACTGCAGTGGCCTACATAAGGAGGCAGGGTGGAACCAGCAGCTGGTGCCCGCTACGGGAAGTGGAGCCAATTATAAACTTGGTTCAGAAGAACCTGTCCAACATCTCAGCGGTCTACATACCCGGGATCCATAATGTGCAGGTGGACTTCCTTTCTCGGGTTCAGATGAACAACAACGAGTGGTCTCTCCACAAAGAAGTGTTAATGTGGTTCTTGACCATGGGAGTGTCAACAGAAGTCGACCTCTTTCCATCCTCATGCAACAACAAACTGACCAAGTACTACTCAAGGTTCCGAGACCCTCAGGCCTATGTAATAGATGCCCTCACTGACCAGTGGAGGTTCCGCAAGGCATATGCCTTCCCTCCAGTGCCTGTAATACTCCAGTTTCTCTGGAGACTCAAAACAGAGAAGGGGGAAGTGATAGTGGTAATTCCTTTCTGGCCAGATCTATTGTCTCAGGGCACAACCCTGCACCCCTGTTCCTCTCATCTGCACCTCAGGGCCCGGTTCTTGAGAGGGGAAGGCTTGAAGCTCTAGACTACCCAGAGGAGGTCATCCCTACCCTCCTAAACTCTAGAATAAAAAGCACTAATAGGATCTATGAACGAATATGGGCCAGCTTCAGGAACCACATGACCTCCAGGTCCAACCCTGGGAGCGCTCCAGCAGTCCAGGACATTCTGAGCTTCCTGCAATCAGGTCCAGATCTATCCCTTTTAGTAAGCTCACTTCGAGTACAGTTTTCGGCCATCTCCGCATTTACAGTTGTCTCATGGGCCAATCACTCCCTTGTTTGCCAGTTCTTCAAAGGAGCTTACAGGCTTAGGCCTAAGAGGAAGCCAAGGTTCTCCAAGTGGGACTTCCCTCTTGTCCTGGATTTTCTTTCCCAGCTCAGATCAGATTCCGGCAAGCCACTCTCAGTGAAGGATCTTACACTCAAGACCACCTTCCTGGTGGCGGTTACGTCGGCAAAAAGAGTGTCTGAAATCATAAATTTGGGTTTGAAGGAGCCTTTTCTAACTTTTTTCCCAGACAGAGCAATGCTAATCCCCATGATTTTCCATGAAAATCAAGAAATTGTGCTCCCCACCTTTAGGTCAACAGAAAGTCAAGATGTTCATCCCCTCGATGTGGGACACACTCTGAAACAATACATGGAGATCATGGCTCCCTTTCGGCAATCAGATTTTCTTTTCATCCTTCCCCACGTGAAAAACAGAGGGATCCATTGCAGCATGGATTGTACAGAAAATTCAACGAGCTTATAGAACAAAGGGCTTGGCTCCTCCAGAGGCAGTGAAAGCGCACTCAACCCGGAGTATCTCGACTTCCTGGGAAGCTTTGCGCTATGTCGCTCCTGACGTTATCTGTAGGGCGACTTCCTGGTCTTCCATCAATACATTTGTGTCTCACTACTGTGTTGAACCAGCTGCCTTATCATCTGTGAATTTTGATTTACAACTACTGTCAGCTGACAGTGTTAAATAAATTTTCTTTGCTCAGCATTTTCCCACCCAGGTGTGTACAGCAAGTTATTTCCCACACGTGTGCTGCCATGGAGTCTGTCAGAAAAACTGAAAATTTCCTATCAATACTTACCGTAATTTTCCTTTCCTGGTAGACTCCATGGCAGCAGGAATTCCCTCCCGAATGCTTGGAGTAGGCTAGTTACGAAACACGGCTGGTAGCCCAGAGCAAAGATTTATGGGAGAGATGTCCTATAGGGTAGTTATGGAGGTGGGGCTAACCCACACGTGTGCTGCCATGGAGTCTATCAGGAAAGGAAAATTACGGTAAGTATTTGATAGGAAATTTTCAGTTTTCTCTTTGCTACCTTTTGAACATAAGTAATGCAATGTTTCAGAGGTTGAAGAATAGGTTTAACACAGTATAACACCTTTGGTAGTGTAAAAAAAGTTGGCTGGCAAAGTTGGGGCCCTTGAAAAAAGCACAACAGTTCCCAGTGGACAACAGATGGGCTTGTACAATGTTAGTCCTTTACCAGACCCAGGGCATCTGAGTCTATGGACACGTGCTCTATTTCAGTTCAGGGCCTCAGACAGGAAAAGAGTTGCTGTGATATCTATATTTAAACCCTGCAGAGACAACCCCTCTTTTCCTTCCTTATAAGCAGTGGGGGTGCTCTCTCTAGTACAGTCTGATCACACAACCTCCAAGAGAGATGTTTCCCAATCTCTGAGACAAGTTCCTGCACAATGAGAGTCTTCTCTGAGGTCTCCCTGATTGTGATCAGCTATGACAGGATTCTGTTAAGGTGACAGGCAGGTCTTTTTTTCTGACCCCCTGCTAGCTTTATGACTGCAGGCAGCTGAGAGGAAAAGTAAGGAAACACCTTTTTCTTGCTTTGCTGCATCAGCCAATCACCGGTCCTCCAGGATAGATCCATACCCAGCCAAGATGGCTGCCTCCTACATTGCAACAAAAGATCCGCCCTAATGGGACTTTAAATGAGGTGGGCACCATTTGGCCAAAAAGCATCATACCAGTAATTGAAGTATAAAGTATATGCGTTTATTCAGGTAAAAGTCATGCATACATTGGTATCATCAACAATGGCCAGTTGTAAAACAACATACATGTAAAATAGACAATGGTACATAAATGGATAATAAACATGTAATACACGGGCATTGGTGTACCCTAAGTATAGAAAACATGTGATACACAAGCATCTAGTGGAACTGATGTGTTTCGCAAGACCCAGCTCGCTCTTCAGGGGTTGATGCGTGTACAGATGTACCTAAGATAGAAGAATATAGATGGGTAGGTGATATAGTATTGATGGATAGCTGCAGAGCATGGGAGCCATAATGTGGGGTCCCATACTCACCACTTAATGAAGCCAGAATAGTAACTGTGCAATTATTAGGGGTAGCAGCAGGTGTCTCAACCGGGAACTGAGGAGGCGGAGCCGAACTGGGCCCTGGTAGGGTAAACCAGAGGACAGGCATGATGCGCATGTGAGAGTGTATCCCCAGAAGTCTCATTGAATCCATGTGTAATGGAAACTGTAGGTGTAAAAAAGTATAATAATGCATTGAGTACTAATGATATGTATGTGTCTATGTGTAAACAGAGAGTCCATGTATAATGGAAAATGTAGGCATAAAAAAATATAGTCATGCATTAAGTACCTCCTGCACTGGTGACACTTCATAGACGAGCATTGTAAAGTGGTCTCCTTAACCACATCAATACCGGACAATTTTACTCCCTTTCTCCCTAGGCCAATGTTAAGCTTTCCATGCCGTCACACTGAATGACAATTGCGCGGTTATGCAACACTGTACCCATATGAGATTTTTATAATTTTTTCACACATATAGAGCTTTGTTTCCGTGGTATTTAATCACCATTAGTGAGTCTCTGTGTGAAATCTCTCTATGCGAGTCCCAAACAGCAGTAAAAACCTTTTGATAAATATGCCAGCCAATACATCTCACAATTTTAATGAGGTCAAATTGCAGAAGCCATATACCAAACGAAAAGGCAATAACAAATTGTCAGGGACCATGATCAAGGTAGAGACAGAAAATGCAGTTAAAATTACACCTTTAATCTAATAGTAAAAATAGTACAGATCAGGAATGTAGTCAAAAACAGAAGCCAGGGCTTAGGCAGCCAAAACAGGTTCTCAGCCAGGATCAGGAAGCCAGCAGTCAGCATTGTCAGAAGCCAAAGATCAGGATCAGTAACCAGAAGAAACGTCAGCCAGGAAAAAGTCATAACAGGAACACAGCAGAAACACACCGGAGATGTTGACCAGGCAAAGGCACGGAGGGAATGAGCACGGCAGTTTAACTACTTGCCGACCGGGCCATAGCCAAAAGATGGCTACAGCGCGGTCGGCTAGTTCTGGGAGGGCATCCAGGGATGTCCTCCCGAATTTGTGCACGTGCCCCCTGAGGCACACACATGGAAGTGTCCGTGCTCGCCGGGTTCACCGGACCCGGCATATCAGGGATCGTGGTAAAGGGCACCCTTTACCGTGTGATCGCCCCATCCAATCCAGCTCTCCCCCACTACAGTGCTCTACAGTGCCATCAGTGCCACTACAGTGCTCGTCTGTGCCACTACAGTGCCCAATAGTGCACATCAGTGCCTATAAGTGAGTGCTCATTAGTGTCACTCTATCAGTGGATCCTCATCACACTACAGTGTTAATCAGTGCCACATTAGTGCCAATACAGTGCTCATCTGTGCCCTACAGTGCTCATCTGCCCTCAGAGGCGGCTCTAGACTTTGTGAGGCCTTAGGCAAAACTTAGACATGAGGCCCCACTGTATTATGAACTGTATTAGGAGGGTAAGAAAGAGAAAGAAAAAAAAAAGAAAGATGGACAGGAAAGAAAGAGAGAGAAAAAAAAAAAGAAAGATGGACAGGAAAGAAAGACAGATGGACAGGAAAGAGAAAGAAAGACAGATGGAAGGAAAGAAAGAAAGACAGATGGAAGGAAAGAAAGAAAGACAGATGGAAGGAAAGAAAGAAGGAAAGAAAGAAAGAAAGACAGATGGAAGGAAAGAAAGAAAGAAGGACAGGAAAGACAGAGAAAGAAAGACAGATGGACAGGAAAGAAAGAGAAAAGAAAGACAGATGGACAGGAAAGAAAGACAGATGGACAGGAAAGAAAGAGAAAGAAAGAAAGACAGATGGACAGGAAAGAAAGAGAAAGAAAGACAGATGGACAGGAAAGAAAGAGAAAGAAAAAAAAAAGAAAGATGGACAGGAAAGAAAGAGAGAGAAAAAAAAAAGAAAGATGGACAGGAAAGAAAGACAGATGGACAGGAAAGAGAAAGAAAGACAGATGGAAGGAAAGAAAGAAAGACAGATGGAAGGAAAGAAAGAAAGACAGATGGAAGGAAAGAAAGAAGGAAAGAAAGAAAGAAAGACAGATGGAAGGAAAGAAAGAAAGACAGATGGAAGGAAAGAAAGAAAGAAAGACAGATGGAAGGAAAGAAAGAAAGACAGATGGAAGGAAAGAAAGAAAGAAAGAAAGACAGATGGAAGGAAAGAAAGAAGGAAAGAAAGAAAGAAAGACAGATGGAAGGAAAGAAAGAAGGAAAGAAAGATGGAAGGAAAGAAAGAAAGGTGGAAGGAAAGAAAGAAAGAAAGAAAGAAAGAAAGAAAGAAAGAAAGAAAGAAAGAAAGAAAGAAAGAAAGGAAGAAAGAAAGAAAGAAAGAAAGAAAGAAAGAAAGAAAGGAAAGAAGGACAGGAAAGAAAGAGAAAGAAAGACAGATGGACAGGAAAGAAAGAGAAAAGAAAGACAGATGGACAGGAAAGAAAGAGAAAGAAAGAAAGACAGATGGACAGGAAAGAAAGAGAAAGAAAGACAGATGGACAAGAAAGAAAGAGAAAAGAAAGACAGATGGACAGGAAAGAAAGAAGGAAAGAAAGAAAGAAAGAAAGATGGACAGGAAAGAAAGAGAAAGAAAGAAAGAAAGAAAGAAAGAAAGAAAGAAAGAAAGAAAGAAAGAAAGAAAGATAGAAAGAAAGAAAGAAAGATGGACAGGAAAGAAAGAGAAAGAAAAAAAAAGAAAGATGAACAGGAAAGAAAGAGAAAGAAAGACAGATGGAAGGAAAGAAAGAAGGAAAGAAAGAAAGAAAGAAAGAAAGAAAGACAGATGGAAGGAAAGAAAGAAAGACAGATGGAAGGAAAGAGAAAGAAAGAGAAAGAAAGAAAGAAAGAAAGAGAAAGAAAGAAAGAAAGAAAGAAAGAAAGAAAGAAAGAAAGAAAGAAAGAAAGAAAGAAAGAAAGAAAGAAAGAAAGAGAAAGATGGACAGGAAAGAAAGAAAAAGAAAGAAAGATGGACAGGAAAGAAAGAGAAAGAAAGACAGATGGAAGGAAAGAAAGAAGGAAAGAAAGAAAGAAAGACAGATGGAAGGAAAGAAAGAAAGAAAGAAAGAGAAAAAAAGAAAGATGGAAGGAAAGAAAGAGAAAGAAAGACAGATGGAAGGAAAGAGAAAGAAAGAAAGAAAGAAAGAAAGAAAGAAAGAAAGAAAGAAAGAAAGAAAGAAAGAAAGAAAGAAAGAAAGAAAGAGAGGGGGATGAAGGAAGAAGGAAGGAAAGAGAAAAAGAAAGAATGACAAAGAATGGAAATAAAGGAAGAAAGAAAGAGAGGAGGATGGAGAAAGAAAGAAAGAAGGAAAGAAGAACAGATGGAAGGAAAGAAAGAAAGAAAGACAGATGGAAGGAAAGAAAGAAGGAAAGAAAGAAAGAAAGACAGATGGAAGGAAAGAAAGAAAGAAAGACAGATGGAAGGAAAGAAAGAAAGACAGATGGAAGGAAAGAGAAAGAAAGAGAAAGAAAGAAAGAAAGAGAAAGAAAGATGGACAGGAAAGAAAGAGAAAGAAAGACAGATGGAAGGAAAGAAAGAAGGAAAGAAAGAAAGAAAGACAGATGGAAGGAAAGAAAGAAAGAAAGAAAGAGAAAAAAAGAAAGATGGAAGGAAAGAAAGAGAAAGAAAGACAGATGGAAGGAAAGAGAAAGAAAGAAAGAAAGAAAGAAAGAAAGAAAGAAAGAAAGAAAGAAAGAAAGAAAGAAAGAAAGAAAGAGAGGGGGATGAAGGAAGAAGGAAGGAAAGAGAAAAAGAAAGAATGACAAAGAATGGAAATAAAGGAAGAAAGAAAGAGAGGAGGATGGAGAAAGAAAGAAAGAAGGAAAGAAGAACAGATGGAAGGAAAGAAAGAAAGAAAGACAGATGGAAGGAAAGAAAGAAGGAAAGAAAGAAAGAAAGACAGATGGAAGGAAAGAAAGAAAGAAAGACAGATGGAAGGAAAGAAAGAAAGACAGATGGAAGGAAAGAGAAAGAAAGAGAAAGAAAGAAAGAAAGAGAAAGAAAGATGGACAGGAAAGAAAGAGAAAGAAAGACAGATGGAAGGAAAGAAAGAAGGAAAGAAAGAAAGAAAGACAGATGGAAGGAGGAAGAAGGAAGGAAAGAGAAAAAGAAAGAATGACAAAAAAAATGGAAATAAAGGAAGAAAGAAAGAAAGAAAGAAAGAAAGAAAGAAAGAAAGAGAGGGGGATGGGGAAAGAATGAAGGAAAGAGAAAGAAAGAGACAAAAAGAATGGAAAGAAAGAGAAGGGGATGGAGGAAGAAGGGAAGGAAGAGCATCCCCTACATCAGTGTACTCACTGGGAGGCAGGAGGGATGGATGGATGGATGGATCAGACTCCCCTTGTCCTTTTCCTGGGCTCCAGCTTGAATCTTCCCGCCCACACATCCCCTTCTCTGAGGCAGAGCAGAGAACACTGCCGAGGAGAGTGGGCGGGGCAGACACAGGAGGAGAGGGCGGGAGGAGGAGGAGCAGAAGCTCTCTCTCCTCTTCTGTCTGGCTGTGCGGGCAGCAGGGGGAGGGGGGAGATCTGTCAGAGCAGGCTGTACACTGAGCGGCTCTCCCTCCCTCCCTGTGATCCGGAGATGTCTGTGAGCTCCGATCACACGTCTCACTCGCAGCCTGTTATCTCTCCCTGTAGCAGGGCGAGGGGACTCAGGACGGAGATCTCTGCTGCTGAATGAGGCGGCTCCCTAATTAGGTAAACTAGCCAGCTGTGCAAGGCCCCTATGACTGCGAGGCCTGAGGCCACCGCCTATTTCGCCTAATTAGAGAGCCGCCTCTGTCTGCCCTACTACAGTGCTCATCTGCACCACTACAGTGCCATTAGTACTCGTTTGCACCACTACAGTGCTCTACAGTGCTCATCAGTTCCACTACAGTGCTTGGACCCCTATTGCAATACCTTCATTCCTCTCAGTGCAGGTGTTTGAGAGGACTGGAGTTATATTAGGGTTGAGATCCCAGATGAGGAGCAAGGCGAAGTCCGCCTTTTTCTATGATGTGGGTCTTTCAAGTGTTGCCAACGGACAGCATGGCAGGTGTCTGGTCAAGCATGTGGTGCCCAAGCGGCTGCTTTTCTAGCCACGCTTGATCCGCTTCAGACATAGGTTGCAAAAAGCAATGGTGCGATCTGCTGCACACGTGTTGAAAAAGGCCCACACCAAGGAACTTTTAAAGGGAGCAGGGAGTCAGCAGCATCCTGCACCTGCGGAGCTCTGCAGTGTGATGCTATAGGGTGGCTCCCCTTAAGCTGCCCCCTAGAGGACATCCTGCCTCGTTGGAGTTGTACCTCCTCCTCCTCCTTTCTTCTCTCAGGCACCCAAGTACAGTCAGTGACCTTATCATCCTCTCCCCCCTCGTCACTGGAGCAAACTTGGCAGTATGCTTCAGCTGGAGGAACATGACTGCCAGTTTCTTGTCCTTCTGTGGCACCTCCTCTTTCTAGGCTCACGTTACTCTCTTCCTCAACCTGTGAACCAACATCGGAGTCTTCAAATCGCTGCGCATCCCCCAGCAGCATATAACCGACACTGTGGTCGAATAATTCTGGGGACTCCTCCGTGCATGATGGTGGGGCTACGGTAGAAGTGACTGTGGACAAGGAGCCAGTGGAATAGGCCGCTTTGGCAGCTGTGTTTGAAGGCAAACTACTCTGAGCCTTTGTGACAGAGGATGAGGAGCATGAGGACGGCTTTGTTATCCACTCCCCTAACTCTTCTGCGTGTTCTGGCTCAATAACACGGCCAGAAGCAGAAAAAAAGGACAAGCGTGCCCCATGGCCACTAGCAGAGGATGCACCATGTCCACGACCACTGCTGTTGACTGTAGACACAGAGGCTGCTTGCCCTTTTTTAGTGGCCTGGGAGTGTCTGCCTCTTCTTGGTGGCCTTCCGGACATGATGTATTTTTTGTTTTGCAAGCCCACACTACACTGTATTATATACTGTGCACACTGCCTATTAGAAACTATACACTACCGAATGCACTGTATATATACGGAGCGGTACGTGGTCACATGTCCTATTACCCAACAACATCCGGATCCTTTGGCTGCCCCCCTGTGTAAGCTGGAACGCACGCCAGCGTGGAGGAGACATGAAAGGCTTTTTCTGACTGTGAAGTCACCCTGACATGCAAGCAGCCCCAGTGCCGGGTAGGCACCCACCAATGTAAGTGGCCATTTGGCTTTTTAATTTGTTTACTTTTTTAATAAATGGTTTTACGCTATGGAGACTGTTTTTGTTTCCTATGTATCCTTATCCTATCTTGAATGAGCTTGACGGGAACGATCCATGCCTATAATACCAACCACAGTCCGGCCATCCATGTGAGCAGGCACAACCCTGCACAAGCGCTAGTGACTCTCTTTTTAACTAAAGGAGTCATTGGTATCTGGTAAGCAGATATCTACTACTTCGAGGTGTTTTCCTTTTTCTTATTTTCCTTTGGTGATGGAAAACCTTTCGTTTACAGCAACAAGATTGGGATATTATTGAAAGATATCATTTCAACCACTTCAAAACACTTTTTTATGTGGACAATCAATCACTATATATTTTTTTCACTATTGTGGGCACTCCAATGTGTAATCTAATTATGATTTGTCATTATTATGTTTTTCATTTTTTTGGTAATGCAGGATATTTATTTATTTAGAGCACTTGAATAATATGGTATCTAGCGCCCCCTATCTTCCTTACATTCCTTTTTTTGATTATCTATTTTTTTGATTATTCAAAAATTGGGGAGCAGCTTACACTGATTGTTTATATATTTCCACAAATTGTCTTTATTGTTGGGAATGTTTTCTTACTAGCTGTATCACCAGTATATGTAATTCATATATATTATCTGCTATCGACACCACTGGCGCGAAGGTTTTTACTATTTTCTACTGTATATATAGGCTACACTGAATGCAGAGTATATATAAACTAGACTGTATATAAATATATATATATATATTAATACACCACCTGAAGTGTATTAGAAACAGTTCACCACTAAATGCACTGCAAATTTAGGCTACACTGGATGCAGAGTATATATATATATATATATATATATATATATATATATATATATATATATTTTTTTTATATATATATATATATATGTATATATATTAATACACTGCCTGCACTGACTGAATATAGAGTAAACACTAAATATAAAGTCTATGCTAAATGCAGAGTGTGTATATATATATATATATATATATATATATATATATATATATATTCATTAGACTGAGTGTATATATATATATATATATATATATCTATCAAATACACTGCCACTAACTGAATAACCTGCCTGCTTAATCTAACTCAAGCTATGTCCACGCCAACAACACTACACACAGCGACTATGTAAGCAGCCCTATATAGTGTGGGGCGTGGACTTAGTCCCCCTGAGCCATGATTGGCCAAAGGCACCCTGCCTTTGGCCAATTATGGCTCTCTCTGCAGAGCGCGCTGTGATTGGCCAAAGCATGCAGGTCAGGTGCATGTTTTGGCCAATCATCTTAGAGCAATGCACTGCGATCTCGCAGTGCATTATGGGGCATTCTGCGGCGCTTAAATTTCCCACGAATGCCCCATATGTTCGGTTTGTTTTAGAACAAACGAACACCCGATGTTCAAATCAAACTTACAATCGTCTCGAACCATGGGCTTTTCCTTAACGACCACAATTCTGCCTAACGCTAAACATACCTCTGCCTGCTCTGGAACTGACCCTGGACTGTTTATTGACCAAATTTTTTGCCTGCCTCTTGGACTGATATTTTACCCTGCTACTGGAGTAGTGGGATTCATAACACAGGGGTCTCGCATATGTGAGGGCCTTCAGCATTGTTTTTCTGGATGAAGAAAACTAATTTTTTGGTTTTCTCATTCCTGGATTAGTGTCTGGAGACCGGAGGCTTCAAAGAGATTTGGGTGGGAGAAGCCTCTACCCCTGTCCCCATTCTTTCTTGGCCTGCTACCTGTACTATGGTCCATGTTCCTGCCTACTACCAGGACCAATATTTTGGTACTGCTGGCAGTATCTCTACCTGCACTGACCCTGGACTGTATAGGGACAGTATTGCTGCCTGCACTGACTATGGACAATATTCCTGCCTGCTGCCTGGACAATTCCGTTCGCTGTTGCTGACCACGTCCCTGCCTGTAATCTTTTGTTTACCCTTTGCTCAGCAGAATGTATTTTGGGGTGTAATTCTTGGCATGTTCCTGCTATGTCTTAGAAACATGAAGAGCCTACAAAAATGTGATAGGTTGTCAGAAAATTAGATGTGTAATTTATGTTCCTAGAACACCTGATGGTATTCTAGGGATGTTGGGCCTCTGTATGTGACCAGGCTGTGTTTCCATTGTCCTGGTGCTCCAGGACCTTCAAAGTGTAATAGGTGTAATTTATGCTCCTAGAAAACCTGAAGGTGCTACTTCAATTTAGGGCCTCTGTATGTGGCCAGGCTGTGTAAAAGTCTCACATATGTGTTATCGCCATAATCAGGAGGAGTAGCAGAATGTATTTTGGGGTGTAATTTTTGCTAAGTACATGCTATGTGTTGGAAATATCTTATAAATGGACAACTTTCTGTAAAAAAAATATTTTTTTCCACATTTTCCAAAAACTTCTGGAAAAAAAATGTTCAAAAGACTCATTATGCCTCAAAGATTATACGTTGGGGTGTTTGCTTTCCAAAATGGGGTAATTTTGCAGGCATTTCCATTCTCCTGGTGCTCCAGGGCCTTCAAAAGTGTATTAGGTGGTTGAGAAATGATATGTGTAATTTATGCTCGTAGAACGCCTGAAGGTGCTACTTCAATGTTGGGCCTCTGTATGTGGCCAGGCTGTGTAAAAGTCTCACACATGTGGTATTGCCATACTCAGGAGGAATATCAGAATGTGTTTTGGGGTGTAGTTTGTGGTATGCATATGCTGTGTGAGAGAAATAACCTGTTAATATGACAATTTTGTGTTAAAAAAAAAACTTTATTTTGCAAATAATTGTGGGAAAAAATGCCAACTTCAACAATCTCACCATGTCTCTTACTAAATACCTTGGAGTGTCTACTTTCCAAAAAGGGGTAATTTGTGGGGTATTTGTACTTTCCTGGCTTGTTAGTGTCTCAAGAAATGAGACTGTCAGTACATCAGGTGTGATCAGGTGTGATCAATTTTCAATGATTGGCACCATAGCTTGTAGACTCTACAACCTTCACAAAGACCAAGTAATATACAGTACACTTATTTTGCTTTTTGTTTTGTTTTTTACCAAAGATATGTAGCAATATAACTTTTGGCAAAAATTTATTTTTTTACAACATTTTCGGTGTTTTTTAATTTATAGCGCAAAAAAATAAAAAAAAACAGTAGTGATTAAATACCACCAAAAGAAAGCTCTATTTGTGTGAAAAAAAGGACAACAATTTCATATAGGTACAGGGTTGCATAACTGAGTGATTGTCATTCAAAATGTGAGAGCACTGAAAGCTGAAAATTGGCCTGGTTAGGAAGGGGGTTTAAGTGCCCAGTGGGCAATTGGTTAAATAGCAAAAAGAGGCAGGTAAGGATAACTAGGTGAGTCACTGTGGAAACAATGAGTAGGTGATAATTAACTGAGAGCTGAGCAGCCTTGAGCACTGAGAAGAGAGCTGCTAAAAGCCCAGCCATGACACAAATACCACCAACATTTTAAGGCCATGAACGACCCCTTAAGGTGACAGAGACAGACAGTGTGGTCCTTTGCGGACCTTGAAACAGTGGTATTTGCTATTGACTTTGCTTTTTTAGATGGCTTCTGCAATTTGACCTCAATAAAATTGAACGGTGTACTGACAGAGTGTTGGCCTTTTTATCAAATGGTTGTCAACAGTGTCACCATGAACCTAGCGCTCCCAATTAAAAGAGAAGTTTGTTTTTTCTTGTTTTTTTTTCCAAATGATACCTACATAGGTGGATGCAGCATTGGTTCGATGCTGCATCTGTCCCCCCGCCGGCTCTAAGACTGAGAACAAAGTGATCAAACACCGCTGATAACTCAGTTCTCAGTGCTCTGTGGGCAGAGAGCTAGTGACTGTCAGTCACCGGATCTCTACTCTGCCCCCTCGCACTGGAATGCTGGGCTGTGGAAGGAGGATCATCTGGCTCAGGCTCTCAGCGGATTGCTAAGAGCCTGAGCCAGGTGTAGGTCCATGGTTTTGGGCGGATCCCAACTTTATTGTTGCGATCTGGCCCCAGCCTGGACCAGCTCTGTGACACCAGCCGACAGCAGGCTTCAGCCCGCTGTCTTCTGAAAACGGGTCACAGGAGTGCAGAACACACTGCACTCCTGTAAACCACAGAAGTACAGACAAACAAGCTTTGGCTGTACTTCTCCTTTAAAGAAGGAAACATATGAGTCTGGTGATGAATGGATTTATAAAAACCTGATATAGTTCTAATACTTCCCCTAAAACTAAAATCAACTTCAGGAATAAAAAAAGGACCATTCCATCCCCTAAATATTCTCTATTATATTTTTTTTAATTACAGGACATTGTTAGATAAATATACACAGAACTAACCTTCAAGGTGAGAAGCAGCAAGTGAAACCTAGGTCATGCAGTTGGGGCAATGTTATACTGCCAAAGCAAATAAAACACATTGATATAACATTATCACATATTGGATTAAGTAATCAGTCTACCCTGCAGCTTACTTCAGTGTATTATTATTTTACAAGAAGACTTCCTGGTGTGAGTCTACTTGTTACTAGGTAAGGAAGGTAAGAAAAGTATCTTAAGCAACAGTAAAACTTACTTCTGATATCACATGTTCAGAAAAATACAAACCTCTTTAAATTAAAAAAAGATTTAAAAAAAAAAAGGTACCACAAGGTTCCCATGCCTCTAAAGCTGGCCATACACTGATTTTATTGGTTAACAGGCCAAATTTCGATCCGTGTGTGGCAGTCGCTGCTTGTCAAAGAAACAAGTTGGAAACGTTTCTTTGATTAGTGGTTGCAGCCAATCAGCTGCAGTCACTGATCAGTGTATTCTGTCAGAAGAATAAAAATGTGCCAACAGGTGGCTGGTGGAATCAGTTTTTTTTTTTTTTCTTCAGGTCCCTGGAGAAAAAAAAATATTGTGTATTGCCAACGTAACAGTCAGTATCATGTAGACATTTTTCCATTTTTAAATGGCAAGCTGTTATGAGGCAAGCATTGAAGCTGTCCCTGCTGACCTATAAATTCTACTTCTCTGCGCTGACCTTTTCTTCTATAAATTCTACGCATTTGCCATCATTCTGTGCCTCTGGCTTCAATACATTTAATTCACCAAATAAAACAAGAATACCAATAAGGACTTCTGACTTTATTCTGACTTTCTTGATGAAAGCTTGTGGGTCTGCATGACAGCCAAACAACTAGCATTTTTAGAATGCCAGCAATGTCAGAAATAGTTTACTTTATTGTGTCTCGAATCAGTGAGCTGGCCAATGTCACATCATACAATGCGTGTATTGTTTTCAGAGTTATATATGTCTCTTTTATGTCGGAGGCAGAAAATCAAGAAGAAATGCCAGGCAAATTTATTTTTGGATTTGAACCCTTGCAGTTTAGATACACTTTAATACTAAACATTCATATTTTTTGCAGTGGAGTACACTGCAAAACAGACTATTATAGAGGCTTAAAGCAGTATTAAACCCAAAAACAAACATTAAATTGCAGCTTACCAGTTCTTAGATGTGATGGCTGGAAGCTTCCTGATGATGCAAAATTGTTGCGAAACGCGTAAAGGCTGCTGGGAAATTTTACTATGTCATTATATCATTTGCGGCCGGGTGAGAGCGAGGTTTGAAGCGCAGGCCGGGTGAAAACGAGGCTTGCACCGCACGCCGGCCTAGGAACCATACAACGCCATCTTTATACCCATTACAAACCGCTGGAACAGCTTGGTGCCGGCTTACGAGCACCACTAAATGTGAGTGTACAGTCTTTTTAACCTGATTTTAAATAAATATCAATTACAATATTGCGCAATGATCACAATCCCCTATTTTTTATGAGGATGGATATGGTTTGCCTATAGCACATTGGGGTCAGCAAGGAAAACGTTGCAGGTGGAGTGGTTATCCCTTCTAAATGAACCAAAGGTGCATTTATAAAAGCATCTGTGAGTGGTTAAACCACGTGGTGGTGGTATTGTCACTAAAGCGGTGGAAGTGTCACAAGGAATCATGGATGATTAATTTACACAGGACGGTCCATAAGGAAACCTCTGTATTGATTGTCACAGAACGTGGACAGGAAAGTTTAATATATTTTATATATTGATGTCATTAGGGTTTATTTGGTTGTTTGAATAACAAGGATTACAGAAAGATTGTGCACCATTGCATAAACTATATGTCATATGCATATTTATACATTATATATTTTTTTGCAATGTTTTTTGCTCATGCATGATTTTCAGAGAGTGGTGTATATTTTTTATTGGGGTAGCGCAGTCAACACAATTTTATTTTTATCGTTAGTACATCATAATTGATCAATTTCCAGATATACAGTATATACAGTGTCCTGAAAAAGTATTCATACCCCTTAAAATTTTCTACAATTTGTCATGTGTGGCGTGGCGTGCATTTGTATTCAGCCTTCCTGAGTCGATACTTTGTAGAATCATCTTTCGCTGCAATTACAGCTGCAAGTTTTTTTGGTTATTTCTCTCTGAGCCTTGCACATCTATAGAGTGATATTTTTGCCCATTCTTCTTTGCAAAATAGCTCAAGCTCTGTCAGATTGGATGAAGTCTTTCCACAGAGTCTCAATTGAATTTAGGTCTGAACTTTGACTGGGCCATTATAACACATGAATATGCTTTAATCTAAACTATTCCATTGTAGCTCTGGCTGTATGTTTATGGTTGTTGTCCTGCTGAAAGGTGAACCTCTGCCCTGGTCTCAAGTCTTTTGCAGACAGGTTTTCGAAGATTGCCCTGTATTTGGTTCCATCCATCTTCCCATCAACATTGACCAGCTTCCCTGTCCCTGCTGAAAAAAAAAGCATCCCCACAACATGATGCTGCCACCACCATGTTTCACGGTGGGGATGGTGTGTTCAGGGTGATGTGCAGTGTTAGTTTTTCGCCAAATATAGCATTTTGCTTTTAGGCCAAAAAGTTCAATTTTGGTCTTATATGACCAGAGCACCTTCTTCCACATGTTTGCTGTGTTCTCCTTATGGCTTCTCGCAAACTGCAAATGAGACTTCTTATCGCTTTTCTTTCAACAATGGCTTTCTTCTTGCCATTCTTCCATAAAGGCCAGATTTGTGGAGAGCACGACAAATGGTTGTCCTGTGGACAGATTCTCCCACCTGAGCTGTGGATTTCTGCAGCTCCTCCAGCATTACCGTGGGCCTCTTGGCTGCTTCTCTGATTAATGCTCTCCTTGCCCAACCTGTCAGTTTAGGTGGACAGCCATGTCTTGGTAGGTTTGCAGGATGTGCCATACTTTTTCCATTTTCGGATGATGGATTAAACAGTACTCCGTGAGATGTTCAAAGCTTGGGATATTTTTTCTTATAACCCAACTCTGCTTTAAACTTCTCCACAACTTTATCCCTGACCTGTCTGGTGTGTTCCTTGGCCTTCATGATGCTGTTTGTTCACTAATGTACTCTAACAAACCTCGGAGGGTTTCACAGAACAGCTGTATTTATACTGAGATTCAGTTACACACAGGTGGACTCTATTTACTAATTAGGTGACCTCTGTAGGCAATTGGTTCCACTAGATTTTAGTTAGGGGTATCAGAGTTAAGGGGGCTGAATACAAATGCATGCCACACTTTTCACATATTTATTTGTAAAAAATGCTTAAAACCATTTATCATTTTCCTTCCACTTCACAATTATGTGCCACTTTGTGTTGGTCGATTACATTAAACCCCAATAAAATACATTTAAGTTTTTGGTTGTAACATGACAAAATGTGGAAAATTTCAAGGCACTGTAATAGTATAATAATATATACCATAGTTTGTGGACTCTATAATTTTCCTACAGACTAAATAATATACACTGATTTGGGTTATTTTCACCAAAGAAATGTAGCAGAATACATTTTAGCCTAAATTCATGAAAAACTATTTTTTTATTTGCAAAATGTTATAACAGAAACAAAGAAAAAATTAAAAACCTAGTAGTGAATAATTACCACTAAAATAAAGCTCTATTTGTGTGATAAAAATTCTAAAAATGTCAAATGGGTACAATGTTGCATGCCTGCGTTGTCATTCAAAGTGTCACAGTGCTGAAAGCAGAAAATTGGACTGGGCAGGAAGGGGGTGATAAGTAAATCTCAAACCTATAACAAGAATGTAATAAATTGCAGCTTACCAGTGCTTAGAAGGCTGGCAGAATCATCTGGGGATCTTGTCAGAAACACTTCCTGTCCTAGGGTAACAATGCTTCTTTACTGAACAATATCTATGAAGGAGCAGCATTTTCAGTAGCACAGGACTAAATGATGGATTGTCTTCTCATGTCCATAATATAAGGGGGTGTTCTGTAGTCAACAAATACGGACTAGTAAGGGCTGATTATTACTTGGGACTGGAATGGTTAATTAACCTATACAAGAAAACTGGCCCAAGGTGGAGCAGTAGATAAAAACAAACTGTGGAGCTTTCACTAATGTGGATGTCCCCCTTCCTTGCTTGTTGCTAGAACATTGCAAAGATGTTCCCAGACATTACATGTCAGCCCACCGTTACAAGAGCTCTGTCTCTCTGATTCAGTCCTCTGCATATGTGCGTTATGCTGTCTCCCTTTCACACATTGCACTGCAACAGAAAATAATGTACATTACAGGAAATTATGTCATAGCAAATTAATTCATTGAACTTCCTATAATATAACCCAGCAAAGACTGCAATAGCACATTATGCCATGCTGCATGAACATAGACCTCAAGAACATTGTATTACTGAAATACCTTTATGTTGTCCAGCAAAACCATATTTTGCTACTAAAGTGGCCAATATTATTCAAAAAAAAATATTCAGCCACTATCACTCTAATGTGAGGCCCTCTCATATTCAGCCGTCATTATTATTATTATACAGGGTTTATATAGCGCCAACAGTTTGCGCAGATCTTTACAACATTAGGGCAGACAGTACAGTTATAATATAATTCAATACAGGAGGAATCAGAGGGCCCTGCTCGTTAGAGCTTACAATCTAGAAGGGAGGGACAAGTAATACAAAAGGTAATAACTGTGCGGAATGAGCTGATGGGGAAATAAAAGTACAGTTGTTAGGTGAAGGCAGAATAGGCTTCTCTGAAGGGAAACGTTTTCAGGGATCACCTAAAAGTGGACTTAGCTGAACATATTTGGACAGATTGGGGTAGGGAATTCCAAAGAATGGGAGAGGCTCAAGAGAAGTCCTGGAGGAGGTAACAAGGGAATAAGATAGCAGAAGGTCTTGGGAAGAACAAAGAGAATGATTTGGTTGGTATTTTGAGACTAAGTTAGTGATAAAGCTGGAGGCCAAATTGTGGATGGCTTTGTAAGGTATTTTTAGGATTTTGAATTTAATATGTTGGTTGAGTGGCAGCCAATAGAGGGAATGGCAGAGAGGGGTAGCAGACACAGAGTGATTTGTAAGATGGATTAGACACCAGACTCTTCCCTCGTGGGAAGTTCTTTAACTACTTGACCATCAGTGACCTGATTACAATTAAGTGCCCTCCAGTGCCAGCAATGTTTGCTCACCACTGCCAGCAATCAGTGCCAAAAGGGCCCACAATTGCCACCAATCTGTGCCCACAAGTGGCAGCAATCAGTGCCCACAAGTACCAGCAATCAGTGGCCATTAGTGATGTTGGCTATCAGTGCTGCTCATCAATGCTCATCACTGCTGCCCATCAATGCCACCCATCAATGCCCGTCAGTGCCCATCAGTGCCGCCTATCCGTTCAGCCTCCCTGTGCTCACCAGTGCTGCCTATCTGTACCCACCAGTGCCGCCTATCTGTACCCACTGCCCACCAGTGCCACCCATCAGTGCCGCCTATCAGTGCTCATCAGTGCCCCATATCAGTGCCACATAATCAGTGCTCATAAGTGCCTCCTCATCAGTGCCCATCAGTGCAGCCTATCAGTGCCCATCAGTGCCGCCTCATCAGCGCCCATCAGTAATGGAGAAAAATTACTTATTTACAAAATTTGCTGACAGAAATTAAGAAAAACTTATTTTTAAAAATTTTTGGTCTTTTTTTTTTTTTTTTTTTTTTTTAGGAAAAAATAAAAAACCCAGGAGTGATTAAATGCCACCAAAAAAGTTCTATGTGTGTGAAGAAAATGATAACAATTTCACATGGTTATAGTGTAGCATGACCGTGCAATTGTCATTCAAAGTGTGACAGCGCTGAAAGCTGAAAAATGGCCTGGGCAGGAAGGGGGTGTAAGAGCCCTGTACTGAGGTGGTTAAAGTGCATTTCCACTTTCACAGTCAAATTTGTGAAACACCTACTTTATACTGTATTTGTTACATGTTGCCCTGTTGGTTACATTTTTTTAAAGATTTTTTTTTTTTGCCAGTCATCAAAGAAGCTATTTCAAGTAATTACAGGACAGATCCACAGACAGCATATTGCACATGAGTACATCAAAGTATACAAATATAGTGATTCCCAGCATGGATGACAAAGCATGTAGAACCAGTAAAGCATACCAGTGACCCATATACTGTACAAGCCATAGTCCAGCAAAAGATTTTCAAGTTTTTTGATGAAGGAAAACACAAAATACAACAGCAAATACAACTTGTCAAATCTAAAACCACTGGAGTGCATTATGATTCCTATGCACCATGTGTAGGAGGTCCTCAAACCTTCCAAGTACCTTCCCCTCCTTATCATGTATCACTCAACCTTCCAGAGCCTCCTCCAAGGTAGCTGGGGGGTCCTCCCAAGAGAACTATACTTTAGTATTTTTTTTGGGCGCATTCACATGCCTTATATGTCATTCTATAAGGTGGAATGTGCACATAAAATAAAGCGCATAAAAAAGAGAAGTCTAATACACAATATTGTAGCATTTCCTCATCATCTATGACACCTAACAAACATAAAAGAGGGTTACATATGTTTGAGAAGCCAAAATTGTTAGCCAAAAATTCTGTCACCTGAGACCACAGAGGCCTAACCTTCGGGCACTCCCAAATTATATGTATAAAAGTGCCCTCAAATAACTGACACTTGTGAGCTGGGTTGCCTTTTCCGCATTCGAAATAGCCGTAAAGTTGTTGTCAGGAAAGGACTCACCTGCTGGTGGCACTGTGGCTCCCAGATCCTTAGGCTGCAATTCCGGTGTCCACCAGCAGTTGTCTCTCGTCAGTCAGGAGCTGACAACATCCCCTGCAATCAGGCATCACCTGATGCTGATTGCAGGAAGTGTATTTAAACCTGGTGAATGCTATTACACTTTGCCTTGGTATTTTCTCCTTGTGCCCCTGATCTGTGTTCCTGAAGTCTGCATCCCATCTCCTGTTCCTGGACTCTGACCCTGATCCTGCAGCCTGATTTCTTACCCGTTCAGTCCGTCTCCTGGTTCCCTTTCTCTGTCCTGTCTTGTTCCCAGCTCCCCTCTGCTTGATCTTCCATGTTTGACCCTGGCTCTGGTACGATTATGATTTGGTTATCCCATGCTCTGTACATATTGAATTTAGACTGTCGTTTGTTTTGTGTTCACTGGTTGTTGGGTCACTGTTTGGGTTACACTATTTACTGTATTGGAGGTGTGTTTTCTTTGTTATTCACTTATCTTTTCATAAATCATATTATTTACACTTTACCTGTGTTTGGTACACTCTGTTGCAGTCCACACATTTCTTTCTGGTCACACGGATCCCTGACAGTTGTGTAATATGCCTGATGTAAGTAACTTATTTGTATTACTGTATATACTTGAGTATAAGCTGACCCAAATATAAGCCGAGGCACCTAATTTTACCACAAAAAACTGGGAAAACTTATTGACTCGAGTATAAGCCTAGGGTGAGAAATGTGCAGCTACTGTAGGTGGAAAAGAGGGTGAACAATGCCCATTTGCAGCCTCACTGTGCCCATTTGCATGCCTCACTGTGCCCATTTGCAGCCATAGGTCCCCCGAACTTCAAACCCAGTAGTTAAGGGTTCCTAGATGCCCCCTGGCTGCAGCCAAAATTTGGGGTCTCTGGACCCAAAGGGTCCCACAATGACATTGCTGCAGATGGGCACAGTTGACTGACTTTGGGGCCCCGTATCTCAGGGCCACTTGGTGCTAGGAACCCCAAATTTGGTGTGCAAACCCAGTGGAAATAGCTAGCACTTCCTAGCCAAGTGGCCCCGAGCTATGGGGCCCCAAATTCAGTTCGGAAAATGTCAAGCACTTTTCTGCAGCAGAGAATGACATTTTCCAAACCAACTTTGGGGTCCTGTATCTCAGGGCCACTTGGTGCTAGGAACCCCAACTTTGGATATGTATAGTGCTAGTTCCACTGGGTTTGCACACCAAATTTGGGGTTCCTAGCACCAAGTGGTCCCGAGATACGGGCCCCAGAGTCAGTTCGGAAAATGTCATTCTCTGCTGCAGAAAAGTGCTTGACTCGAGTATAAGCCGAGGGGGGAATTTTCAGCACAAAAAAATGTGCTGAAAAACTCGGCTTATACTCGAGTATATACAGTATTCTATCAGAAGGTGCAATTACTGTAGGGAGGAAAGAGCAGAGCACCTCCCTCCACTGCTCCTCTGCCAACTCCGATACAATGGCAGATCAACAGTTTCTGGCTGTCTGCACCAATTTAGAAGTACAAAGAGCCAAGGCCACTTAGTGCCTACAGACTAACTTATCATGATCAAGATCCAAAAGAACAGACTCTTGTTTAGTATTTACCAGGGACACCTCATCTCCATAAAATTGAGCCCTTGCCGCATGTCACAGTTAAAAATACTTCTCATTATATTTATATCTCCACATCCTTGGGACCCCTCTCTCCCTACATAAGATCTCAAATGAGCAAAAAATGCCCCTCATCAAATGATGTGCATATTTGATCCCATATTGAACCCAAGAAGAGCCATTCTCCAGCTTATAAAATTCCTCCAGGGATGGGTTAAACCACAAAGGGGTGTTTGGTGACCAAGAAAGAGGCGCATCTAAGAGGTGGTGTAAACATTGATAAAAAATTTTGCCCATACGACACCTCTCCTCCCACCACCACCCCCCACCCCCCGGAATTTCCCTTTTATATAATAAGTTAATTAAAAATTCATAGGATGTAGCAACTACTGCCTCTGCCACAACTGACAAATCATTACATTGGGGAAAAAATGTCTAATGAAGAAACAATATATTAAAGTGGTTGTATAACCTTTGTTTTAATTTTTACCTTCAGGTAAACCTATAATAAGGCTTAACTGTAGGTACAATGACTTTGCACGCAGCCGCTGAAATCCCTTTCGGGGAAGAAAACTCCAGCATGCATGTGCGGGAGTGAGGTAATCGCGGCTCCGGACACTCACAGCATCTGAGCCACGAACCCGGAAGAAACGCCGAGGGCAAAATGTCAGCTCCCTCGGCGTGGACCAGGATCAGATGTTGACGCCTCGTTCTGAGGTAAGTATTTCATAATAAGCTAGTATGCGCTGCGTACTAGCTCATTATGCCTTTGCCTTACAGGCTTTTTATTTTATTTTTTTATTTCTACATTATTTCTCTGTGGGGGTATACAACCGCTTTAACTGAGAGGCAAAATAGTACCACCTTAAATCGGGCAATGCCCCCCCCAACTCCAAAGGAAGTTTCAAAGTAGCCAAAGAGATTCAGTAGAGTGGGAGTAGAGGAACCACACAAAAAAGGGGGAGCTGAACTGTATATAAAGGTACTTTGAAAAAAATTAATTTGCCCCATAAGAGTTAGCGGTAATGTCTTCCACTGACGGGCACTGGTTACATTTTTTTTCATTTCAATAAATTCTTATTGAACATTTTGAACATACACTATATTGCCAAATATATTGGTACACCCGTCCAAATCGCTGGATTCGGGTGTTCCAATCACCTCCATGGCCACAGGTGTATAAAATCAAGCACCTAGGCATGCAGACTGCTTCTACAGACATTTGTGAAAGAATGGGTCGTTCCTAGGAGCTCAGTAAATTCAAGCGTGGTTTCGTGATAGGTTGCCACCTGTGCAAAGCGTCCATCTGCATACCTCCCAACATTTTGAGAAGGGAATGAGGGACACCTACTACCAAACGTATGTAGGCATAGGACGCGCCTCCTGCCACACCCCCTTAAAGGAGAATTAACCCAAAAAAAGTTAATTAAATCCACAAGGGCTTTTTTACTAATACTATTCCTTTATATTGGCTTTTAAAATTTGCAAATGCAGCAATTTAGAAATTGGATGAAATGTTTAGCACTGGGAAACACTTTTTGAAAGATAAAAAGTGCATTTTATATACAACTATATAGATCAGACCAAAATGAGGGACAAATGAGGGGGAAAGAAGGACAGAGGGACATTGCTCCAAATCAGGGACAGTCCCTCGAAATCAGGGACAGAGCTATGCATCTGTGAAATTTCCTTGCTACTAAATATGCCATGGTCAACTGTAATGCCGCGTACACACGAGCGGACTTTACGGCAGACTTGGTCTGGCGTACTGGATTTCGTCGGACAATTCGATCGTGTGTGGGCTCCAGCAGACTTTGTTTGCCCAAAAGTTGGACGGACTTAGATTTGAAACATGTTTTAAATAAATCAGTCGAAATCGAGTCCGGTCGAAATCGAGTCCGGTCGAAAAGTCCGCTCGTCTGTGTGCTAGTTTGACGGACAAAAAGCCACGCTAGGGCAGCTATTGGCTACTGGCTATGAACTTCCTTGTTTTAGTCCGGTCGTACGTCATCACGTACAAATTCGACGGACTTTGGTGGATTGTGTGTAGGCAAGTCCATTCATTCAGAAAGTCCGTCCTAAAGTACGTCGAAAAGTCCGCCGGGCAAAGTCTGCCGCAAAGTCCGCTCGTGTGTACGCGCCATTAGTGGTATTATAACAAAGTAGAAGCAACTGAGAACAACAGCAACTCAGCCATTAACTGGTAGGCCATGTAAAATGACATAGCAAGGTCAGTGCACGCTGAAGCTCACAGTGCCCAGAAGTTGCAATTTTTCTGCAGAGTCAATAGCTTCAGACCTCCAAACTTTGTGTGGCCTTCAGATTAGCACAACATCAGTGCGTAGAGAGCTTCATGGAATGTGTTTCCATGGCATCCAAGCCTTACATCACCAAGTGCAATGCAAAGCGTCGGATGCAGTAGTGTAAGGCACGCTGCTACTGCGGTAGTGGAGGCGTGTTCTCTGGAGTGATGAATCATACTTCTCTGCCTGGCAATTCGATGGACATGTCTGGGTTTGGCGGTTGCCAAAAAAACGGTACTTGCCTGACTGCATTGTGCAAGTGTAACGTTTGGTGGAGAGGGGATTATGGTGTGGGTTTGTTTTTCAGGGGTTCGGCTTGGCCCCTTAGTTCCAATGAAGGGTCCCTTCCTGTTCCAACATTACTGCGCGCCAATGCAAAAAGCAAAGTCCATAAAGATATGGATTAGCGAGCTTGGGGTGGAGGAACTTCACTGGCGTGCACAGAGTCCTGACCCCTACCCGATAGAACACCTTTGGGATGAATTAGAGTGGAGACTGTGAGCCAGGCCTTCTCGTCCACATCAGTGCCTGACCTCACAAATGCGCTTCTGGAAGAATGGTCAAACATTCCCATAGACACACTCCTAAACCTTGTGGACAGCCTTCCCAGAACAGTGGAAGCTGTTATAGCTCCAAAGGGTGGGACAATTAATATTGAACCCTACGTATTGGGATGCCATTAAAGTGGAAGTCCACCCTAACACTTAAATTCTCACCCTGCAATCATTAATGTGAGCTAAGTTCAGCCTTATGCCTCAAAATGAAAAAATCCCAGTTTTTCTACCTTTATTTTGCAGAATCCAGTGCCTTCACATGACTTCAATTCTACTTCCTTCTGAGACTATTATCAGCCAATAGGTGTGGTTACTGAAAGCTAGTGACATCACTTCCTGGGAGGGACACTGTTCCTGTGTAGCCAGTGGGCGTATACAGGATGGGAGGAGCTAATCATAAGTTCCTGCCCAGTGTACATCCTAACTCATGAGAAAATGAAGAAATAAAAACCCCATCGACACAGGACCCGGGGTGGGGGTTGTTTGGGAGGTGCAGTGCACACATCTACAGTATAGCTGTGCACAGGAGAAGGGAGCTGGACACGGGGGGGGGGGGGGGGGGGCTGTCAGTCTAGCTGGAAGTGCTCTGGGGTCTCAGCTCATAGTATACAACAATCAAATAGTGTTTCCACTAGTGCGACTTGTCATGCGACTTTGGACACATTAGATTGCGTTCCATGGAAGCTAGTGGGACATAGGTGGAATATTAATTTTATGGGTCCCAAACGTGCAATGAATGCTTCCTTAAAGGATTGGTTATTCCTTTGCATAATTGGGAGGGATCCAAAGTAGCATTTCCACCAAAGTGGGTCTATATCAAAAGCTTCTAGTGTTTTCCACAGTGGTGGGTATTGGTAGTGTGGTAGGTACAAAATCGGGCTACTTTCCCCATTGTATGATAAATTATAATTGGCAACATGTGGAACAGCATTGTGGCTGAAAAATTATTTTTCGATTCATTTGAGGTGGTCTATTGACTCAGATGTCAATATTTGCCTCTGCAGGAAGGTAAGCGTATAAGAGGAAAGCACACAGGATAGGTACAAGAGCTTAGGGAGGAATGTTATTTTGATTGCTGCAATGCAGCTCAGCAAAGATATTTGGCAACTTTTCCAAGACTCATAAATAAGATAAAGTTGTCAGTGTCTGTTGTGTGATAAGGAGTGAGAAAAATCCCTAGATAAGGGAGGTCATTGGTTTTCCAGTGGAAAGGGAAGTTCTTCTGGATTAGGGATGGGCGAACGGTTCGCACCAAACTTTCATTGTTCGTCGTACGGCGAACAGCCGAACAAACGGTAGAACGGCCGAACCGGCCACAATGCATTGTGGCGCCGAACAGTGCATTGCAATCCCTCATTGGTTGAAGCAGTGAAAGCTACAGCCAATCAGGGCACAAAGCACTGTCAGAGTCATGACTGGACACTGTCATCATGACTTTATCCAATCATGGATCATTCTCGCCCCACAGTATAAAAGTATTCTTTCCATGGCAGCCATTTTCAGTGTGAATTCACCGTGGAGAGAGATAGAACAGGGCGTTATTCAGTGTTTTTAGTTAGTGAGCTATACTGTGCTATTTTGCTTCAATTGTCAGTGTAGAATATTAGTTTAGTGTCAGTCTTGGGATAGTGTGAGTGTAGTGAGGAGGACCATCATTCAGCTTTGCATAGTGTGCAGCTAAAGTAGGGATAGTTCAGATAGTTTCACTGTAGTGTAGTGAGACCGTGTCAGTCATACATACATTAGTGTAGAGTAGGGGCAGCTCATATAGTTTCAGTGTAGTGTAGTGAGACCGTGTCAGTAATCTTTACATTAGTGTATACCGTAGCTAGAGTATGGACAGTTCAGATAGCCTCAGTGTAGTGACGGTTGAACGCCGTCTATTTGATTGCGTTACTGCCAGTTTAACTCCATTTACTTCTGTGTGCGTTACTGCCAGTTTAATGCCATATAGTTCCGTGTACATTACTGCCAGTTTAACGCCATATAGTTCTGTGTGCATTACTGCCAGTTTAACACCATATCATTTTGTGTGCATTACTGCCAGTCTAACGCCATATAGTTTTGCATGCGTTACTGCCAGTTTAACGGCATATAGTTTTGTGTGCGTTACTGCCAGTTTAACCCCATATAGTTCTGTGTGTGTTACTGCTAGTTTAATGCCATATAGTTGTGTGTACGTTACTGCCAGTTTAACGCCATATAGTTTTGCATGTGTTACTGCCAGTTTAACGCCTTATAGTTCTGTGTGCGTTACTGCCAGTTTAACGCCATATCGTTTTGTGTGCGTTACTGCCAGTTTAACGCCATATAGTTCTATGTGCGTTACTGCCAGTTTAACGCCATACAATTCTGTGTGTCACTGTACGTTTGGCGCATTATATTGCAGTATATTATAGTGTATCCGTTGAGTGTGTCTGTGTAGTGTGAATACTCAAATTAAAGTGCACCAAACACCTCTTTACATTGATTAAAGTGCATCTACTTACAGATTTCAACTTTTTCTTTACATTTGCTTATAAACACCACCCCCTCCCTCAATAATGTCTGGGAGGACAACAAGGAGAGGTAGACGTTCCCTTGGCACTGTAAGGGGGCCAGCAACAAATGTGTCCACAGGCAAAAGTGGACATGGTGGTCAGTCCTCAAGTAGGGCATCATTTCCCATGTTTAGTGAGTTTGCCTGTGCTATCCAGCCACAACATGCAGAGGAGGTGGTGGACTGGCTTACTAAACCTTCCTCATCCTCCTCATCCTCTGTCATGCAAGCAGAGACAAGTGTGCAGTCCACTGCAGTTGCCAGAGTGAATAAACCTGCCTCCTTGTCCACATCTATTCATGCCATAGCCCCAACATCAGCCATTGAGGAGTCAGCTGAGTTATTTGACTACAGTGTCAGCCACTTGCTCCTTGATGATGGCCAGCCATTACTGGATTCAGATGTTGGTTCTGAGGTTGAGGATGACAGGAACATGAACCTAGAGAGAGGGAGGAACACTGGTAGACAAATTGGCATCCATGTTCCCCAAGCCGCAGCATATTGCCAAGTTGTCTCCAGTGGCAATGATGAAGATGGAGGAGATGGAGATGATGATAAGGTCAGTGATGCCACTTGGCTGCCAGATAGAGCAGAGGAGGAAACTGAAGGTGAGGCGGCACAACCCCAAGTATGCCGACATCAAGAAGGAGAAGAGAGCAGCCACCCTATTCCATAACATTCTGCAACTGTTATCTCCCAGCCCACTCCCCAAAGCTCAGCTGTCTGGGCCTTTTACAGCATATCTGCAGCAGATCACAGTGTTGCTATCTGCAAACTGTGTCTCAGGCACATCAAACATGGCAAAAACACCAACCATTTGGGTACCACATGCTTAACAAGGCATTTAACATCTAACCACTCAGGCCGTTGGCAAGAGCACCCAAAAGCCACACAAAAGGGGCACAAATCTTTCCCTCCTCCTCCTCCTTACCCACTTCAGTCTGCCCCTGCGATACCGAATCATTACCTTTCAGCAACCTCCACTGACAGGAATGATGGTATAGCACAGGGTGCCCCATCTGCTGCAGCGGAAAAAAAAAATCTTTTGTTACAGCATCAGGGTAGGCACTTTTTTCTCCTTTTTTAGGTTTCTCCCACCCTCATCTTCTTCCCTTCCCCTCTTTGGGTGGATTAATCTTCTGTTCACACTATTTGCCCTTGACTGCACGTGGTATTCCCTCCAGCATTTATATTATATTATAATTTGCTGTAGGTCACTCTCATCATTCTTATACACAGACACTTTTCACATTCTTGGGCATTATTCGTACCTTTCCTCTTCTTCCCATCATCTACACACTTCTTTTACGGAGCTACACTGGGTTCATCCATTGGTGTTACTATCCCTTACCATATATCACTAATATGATTAATACCATTCATTACTTTATTATTTTATTATTCACACATACTCAATATGCTGTTCCCAGACATTTTTGCTCCATGAAGTTATACACTACCTTTCTGGCCACAGGGAGTTTCCATCTACCCCTCAAGCCCTTTTCGATGCTGCATCCTTGTTTTATGCCGCCTCAGCTCCCGCGTTGAGGCCATGTTTCTCGGCCGACCCTGCACCGATCATCCCACTCCGCGGTCCATGCCTGGGTTGGTGAGTGCTAATGGTTAACTATCTATAGTTCTAGAAACAACATTTTTTGAATTCCTTTGATAAGTATATTTTCTTAAATCTTTTTATCACATAGAAATGTCTGACGCATCCGCTCCTGACGAGTGGGTAAACCCACGAAACGCGTAGAGCTCTATTTTGATGTTGCAGCCACATACCTTATACGGATTATGATTTATTTATTTAATTACTTTTTGACCATTAATATATTCTATTTTTTATACCATCTGGTGGATACAGATGTACCACGCGGGTGCATGTCCCGGTGTCAAGTCTGCTGCTATTGGCATAGACATGTCATTTTTATGTGTATATATATATGTTCATTTCTGACTACATGATGTTATGCAGGTATTTTCCATTCTATACACTCAGCCCTTGTGTACACTTCTTGTGTATATAAGATATGAAATATTTTTATGTATGCAGACCTATGCTACCAAATAAATGTGTTTATATTAATTCACCTCCACTACTCCATTGCTTCATATAAAATCCCAACTTCCTTTCTTATAATGCCATAAGGGATGGAGGCACCTTAGGGTGCTTCATCGAAAGTCCCGCGGGATGGAGGCACCTTAGGGTGTTTCATATAAAGTCCCAAACTCTCCCCCCATTTCTATACAAACTTCTGCCTTTCTCCCTGGTGGATTCTGCTCCCTCTTATGAATTCTCACAATGTGCTGTACCACAATGGCAGGTTCCCAGCCTTTACTATTTTTCATGTAAGGCCATTCCATCTCATTACCATCACGTGGAAGGGAATGTTCTGGCATCGTTGGGCAAGGCAGTCAGCTGTAAAATCCACCTTACTGCTGACACGTGGTCCAGCAAGCATGGGCAGGGACGATATATTTCGTTCAAAACACATTGGATAACGCTGCTTTCAACTTGAAAGGATGCAGGACAGGGCTCGTGCTGCAGCTTGTTGTGCCCCCACATCTCCATACAGCTGGTAGTGATGATGCCAGACCTGTGAGCTCTACCCCCTCCTCCTCCTCTGCCACCTCCATGCCCTCCTCTGCAAGATTGTCCTATGAACATCAGGTACCCCCTAAGCATTCAAAGGACTATTCCCAGAGTCAGGCTAAAAGGTGCCATGCAATGCTTCAGCTGATGTGTTTAGGGGACAGGAACCACACCGGAGCAGAGATTCTTGCAGCTCTGCAGGGACAGGCCCAGAGGTGGTTCACACCACGCAAGCTGGAGCCAGGAATGGTGGTGTCCAATAATGGCTCAAACCTCCTGTCAGCCCATAGACAGGGAAAGTTTACATATGTGCCATGCCTGGCACATGTCTTCAATTTGGTGGTGCAGCATTTGCTAAGTACCCAGGGTTGCAAGCTGTACTAAAGCAGGCCAGAAGAGTCTGTAGCAATTTCAGGCGGTCATACACAGCCAGTGCTCGGATGGCAGCGGGAATTCCACCTGCACGTAAACTCCCTTATTTGTGACATGCCCACCAGGTGGAACTCAACTTTGGGAATGCTGCAGTGGCTATACATGCAGCAGAGGGCTGTCAACGAGTACCTGTGCCAGTATGGCTTTTTTTCCCCACGCCAATGGCTGATCATTAAGGATGCATACACTATATTGTCACCATTTGAGGAGGCCACAAGGATGGTGAGCAGTGACAGTGCATGCATCAGTGACACAATCCCTGTTGTGTTCCTGCTGGAGCAGACTCTGCGTGGCATTATGGACAGGGCAATGGAGGCAGAGCAGCAGGAGGAAGAGGAGGACTTCTTTTCCTCTCAAGGCCCATTTTTCCAGACACTATCATTCCTATGTCACAGAACACACAGGAGGAGAGAGGGGAGGAGGATAGGAGGAGGATTCTGGCACTTTCATAGGCTTCGAAGAAGAGGAGGACATGCCTCAATCTGTAAGCGATGGCTTTCCAACCCTAGGACCCTTGGGAGTATTACGTGGCTGGGAGGAGGAAGTTCCAGATGCTGTCATCCTGAGTGACCCCGAGGAGTCTGTTTCTTAAGCCTCGGCAAATTTGAGGCGCATGGGCAATCTCATGCTTCAAAGCCTGTGAAAGGACCCAAGAATACGTGGCATAAAGGAGAAGGATGATTACTGGTTGGCAACCCTCCTTGACCACCGTTATAAGGGGAAGGTCTCAGAACTCATCCCGTCCCCACAGAGAGTACAGAAGATAAAATCTCTTGATGACACGTTAAAGAGGATTTTATTGAACGTTTTTCCTGACTCCAGTAGGTTGCAGTGTCGTGGAAAACATAGTTTTGAGTCTTCTGTTGGTCAAGAGAGGAGCGTTGGAGAAGGCGTCCGCCTAAGTGATGCATTTCATAATTTTTTTAGTCCTCGCCACCCAGGGCTGTCAGCTTCCTCATCCCATTGGCAGCATCTGCATCACATGGTGGACGGTTAATTCGGAGCCAAAACAGAGATGGAGATCTTTCCAGCTGACGATCCACTGACTTACTGGGTCATGAGAGTAGACCACTGGCCAGAACTTGCCCAGTATGCTATTGAGTTGTTGGGCTGCCCTGCATCCAGCGTGCTTTCAGAACGGGCATTCAGTGCTGCAGGAGGTTTTGTTACTGATCATAGAACGTGTCTGTCCACAGACTCCGTGGACCGTTTGACTTTTATAAAATGAATCAGTCTTGTTTACCAGCTATGAAGCCCCTGACGCCAATATCACTGATTAAGTCTTTTTGGGATGTGTAATCTCTGCAGGACTTTGAGGCTGCCTAGCTTTAAGGGTGTTCAATCACTTAATCTGGAAGAATGTTTTAGGTATAAGTTTCATTGGCACAATTAACACCCAAAGACCAATTTTTTCAGCACCTGTTTGACAGGTGCATATCATTGCAATTTACAGCAAGGCCAATTCTTGCTTTCATCAGGAGTACCTCTATAGGGTTACAGTGGGAATGTGCCACTGACACCCAAAGACCAATTTTTCAGCACCTGTTTGACAGGTGCATATCATTGCAATTTTTTACAGCAAGGCCAATTCTTGCTTTCATCAAGAGTACCTCTATAGCAGTGGTTCTCAACTCCAGTCCTCAGGACCCACCAACAGGCCAGGTTTGCAAGATAGCTGAAATGCATCACAGGTGATATCACTTGTTATTCAGTGATTGCAGTATTCTAGTCTGCAACTCCCCAAGGTAATACTTAAAATCTGGCCTGTTGGTGGGTCCCGAGGACTGGAGTTGAGAATCACTGCTCTATAGGGTTACGGTGGAAAGGCACCCCCGACACTCAAAGAGTAATTTTTCTGCACCTGTTTGACAGGCGCATATCATTGCAATTTTTTTACAGCAAGGCCAATTCTTGCTTTCATCAAGAGTACCTATATAGGGTTATGGTGGGAAGGCGCCACCCACACCCAAAGACCAATTTTTCTGCACCTGTTTGACAGGTGCATATCATTGCAATTTTTTACAGCAAGGCCAATTCTTGCTGTCATCAAGAATACCTCTACAGGGTTACAGTGGGAAGGCGCCACGACACCCAAAGACCAATTTTTACGCACACCTTACTTCTATCCAAAGTCAAAGTGACACCAGAATGTATCCAAAAGTTCTCTAATCTTGTTCCCAGTGCACTACATTGTGGCTTCATCATAGACATTGGCTCCCTAGCTGTTACTGAGCAAAATAAAGGCAGCTTGCAGGGAAAATGTCTTTTTTTTGGGCTTTATAAATTCAATTATTGCTGCAGCAGATTCTAGTCATGGTACAGATCTGCCACTTTACAGGTAGACTAAGGGGACTCCCCCAGGCACTTTATTGGAAGGAGTTTTTCATTTTTATGCTTTGACTTAAAAAATTAAATAATCACTGCTCATTTAAAAATGACGTTTTTCACAAACTTTTTTTTTTATTGATACATGTCCCCCAGGGCAGGACCCGGACCCCTATGACCATTGTATGCACAATTACTTGCATATAAGCCTCCAAAATGGGCACTTTTGACTTTAATTGGGTTCGTTATTCGGGTCCGAACTTTCGCGGAATTAATGATAACATTAATGTAACCCAGCTAAAATATTAGGAAATGAGTAGGATACTTAAAGTGGTTGTTAGGCCACTCTAACATGTATTCACCATCCGCACTGCCTCCTATTGTAGTGTCCCCCTGTGTGTGTGATTTATAAAAATGAATGCTGAAAATACCTTATTTTAGAGCTGAGATTACGATCACATGACCGGCTGGCTTTCTCCTTGCCTCCTCTGACAGATGCAGTGGGAGGGACTGAGATTTCCCCACCGACGTCACTCGGGAGGGGAGGAGGAAAAGAAGAGGAGAGATGAAAGATCGCGTGATCACGATCTCGGCTCTAAAATTAGGTTTTTTTTTTTTAGGGTAAGGGGGGGGGGGGGCACAAGGAATTAATTTAATATTTTATTTGGGTAATTGGTATTTGTTTTTTTTTTGTTTTTTTTTTGTTAGTGGTACACAAGGAATAGAATATATAAAAGAATACATAATAATACACAAATGTAGAGGGGGGGGGGAGTATCTGTGCCCTACTCCCACCATCCCTATTTATTAAAGAGAGTAGTGGGACTATTGTTAAATGATCCTCCCATCTTCTTTTTATTAAACACCCCACTGTAATGTAAATAGGTGAATGCTGAATATAAGGGAAGGAACGAACAGATAATAAAGAGTCCATGTGCCTATATTGTAAAATGGAGATATAAGATAAGGGGGTACAATAAGACGTGGGCTGATGTACAAGAGAGAGGGATAGAGGAATACAGAAGATGTAAGGAATTATTGAATTGGTGAATTGTTACTTTTCCTCCGCTCCAGTCTCACCGCCCCCCCCTTTTTTTTTTGACTCACTAGGAAGTTATAGTGGAAATGGTAAAGAGAATAAGCAAAGTGTGCTATTTTAATATTGGTGGAGTAGGCTCGGAAAGCTCGGACTGGAGCAGCTGTGCTCAACCATAACCCCCTTATAGACCAGCACTGAAATTGCCCTAGATCCGGAAATTGAGTGCTAAAAGCAGTAGTGCTTTAGGGATCTTCGGGGGGGTCGAAGGGGTTTTTATTGGGGTGTTTTTTTTGTTTTTTTTCCCCCCTCCTCCCCCATCTCCTCTCCCCTCCTCCCTCCATCTCCCTTACTATCGTCTGCATCTTTGGAACACAGACCCTCATAAGGGATTAGTGAGGAAAGAACCTACTTCTTGGGTACAAATATTGTGGAGTTGGTGGTGGAGTAGGAGAAAATGGAAAACCTTTCTGTAATGTCCTTTAACGTTAAGGGACTAAATATCCTGGAAAAAAGACGTACATTACTTCAGGACTTAAGGAGACTGCATATAGATATAGCATTAATACAAGAAACACACTTTAAAGAAAATAACCTTCCTCTGTTAAGAAGTAGAGATTATTCTATGGTGTACCACGCTTGTAACGCTGAATCCAAAACCAAGGGAGTATCTATTATGATATCGAATACAGTAGCCTGGAATTATAAAGATTCCATGATAGATGTAAAAGGAAGATATTTGTTCATAAAGGGAACCATTGGTAGGGAGGCAGGGACGCTGGCTTCATACTATGCCCCAAACTCCCAGCAAGATATTTTTGTTAAAAATATAGTAGAAAAACCCATGGGGTTCAAAGAAGGACAGTTGATCATGGGTGGAGATTTAAATGTACCCCTGATACCCAAAGAAGATACTTCATCAGGAGTATCTTCAGTGACACCTAAAGTAAGGAAGGGGATTTCCCAAGCAATGTCAGAGATCTGGCAGATGGCCAACAGTGCAGGAATTGGTAGACAGAAATGGCCCCTTCCAATTAGATTTTTGGTCGGCGGTACAACTACGACATTATATATGTACTAGGGTACCGCCAAGTCCTCTGGATCGGAATCTGTTACCACTGGAGAAATACTGTATGGAGACTGAACCAATAAAGCATGTTGTCTCCAGAATGTATGCGTTGTTGTTTAAACCATCGGAGAACTATCAGTTACCTTTCCTCCGGAAATGGGAAACAGATTTGGGGAGGACCTTTTCGGAGGAACAAAAAACGAATATGATACATTCAATATTTAAGACAGCAATATGTACCAAAATACAGCAAACTAATTATAAAATCATTTCACAATGGTACAGATCCCCGGATAAACTTCAAAAATGTTTCCTGAATGCATCAGATAGATGCTGGCGATGCCAGATAGAACATGTTTTTTGGTCTTGTCCCAGAGTGAGAACGTTTTGGAGGGAGGTCCGGAAGATAATTAAAAAATTTAGCGATGTGGAAATACAGGAACACCCAACTTTTTTCCTTTTGCATCTGTCAGAGATTCCGGGGAAAACATATAGGAACTCTATTTTGTGTCATTTGGTGAATGCAGCTAAAGCATGCATCCCGCTTAAGTGGAAACAGGCACAACCCCCTACAGTGAGTATGTGGCTTAGGAAAGTAGAGGAAGTAAACAGGATGGAAGATCTAGTCTGGACAACTAGAAAAAAAGGAAAATTTATTTAAAAACGTGGTCGCCATGGAACTGTTTTATTTCTTCGGAGGAAGGGAAAAAACGAATCGATACAAATTAAAGGGGGGGAGGGGAGTTAAATGGGTTTTTTTTTTGTTCGTTTGTTTTTTTTTTTGTTTTGTTTTTGGGAGGGGGGTATGGAAAGGAGGGGGAAATGGACTATAAATAGGAACTGCAGTCGGAATACAGAGGAAGCGCTCCCCTCCAGACGCGGCAAGAAGTAACAACATGGAGGGCGGAAATGAGAGAGGAAGATTACTCTTCTTATTTCTTTGTCTTCTTTGCCTCTTTTGTGACTTCTTTATGTTTATTTGGGTTCATTCTTTTATCCATCTTTATTGGATAATATATTAGAAACAGACAGGAGTAGATGGAATGGAATGTAATGAGCTATTATCATGTTTTTTTTTTGTTTGTTTCTTGTCTGGCTGTATGTGCAGAAATGGAATGTAATATACAGAAGGATTGTTCATTTCTCTCCTGTTTATATAAAAGAAAAAATAAATAAATTATAAAAAAGAAATAAAATGAGGTATTTGCAGCATTTATTTTTATAAATCATACACAGAGGGGGACACTATGATAGAAGGCAGTGCTAATGGTGTATACAGGATAGTGTTATGCAAGCAGCGGGGGGGGGGGAGTGGCACTGTCACTAGCTGACAGGCAGGGAAGGGAGGTGGACACAGGAGCAGAGAGGAGACAGTGAGCAGGGCTGCGGATGACGGAGGCACGTAAACTGACCACGATGTCAGGGCTCAGCAGCCATAATAAACCGTGGTCAGTTTACAGAGGGGAGGGTAGAAATTGTCAGGATCAGCCAGGTTTTTTAGGTGTTACAAGGGGCCAAATTACACAGCACAAGCACTGTGTCATATAACATGCTTAAAAGAGCAGGATCCATTTATTTTAATTTTTTTGGTTACCAAACGCTCTAAGAACATTATAACGTCATCTGGAAAAAGACAAGGCTTATGATTATACTCTGCTAATTCCAGCCCTATATATTTTAAGGTTTAATTTAATGGCCATCACTAAGGATACCATTGTCAAAGCAAACAGAAGTGGGGACAACAGGCAGACCTGCCTAGTTTCTTTATCTACATGGAAGGTGAGTGAGCAGAAGCCCATGTATTGTACAAATGCCCTTGTATTCTGATACAGAGCACCCACCCATGTCATGAAGCAGGGTCCGAATCCCCAGCAGTCCAGGAGGTCCATTAGATGTGGCTAAAGTGGGGTACACACTATAAGAAAATCAGGTGAACGATCGTCCGATTTTCCTCGTTGTTTCACAGCAAATCGAAACCGATAAACGAAAATTTGTATGAAAATTCAGAATCGGCTGATGAAAATTGTGTACACACTATACCTAAATCGGATGAAAATTCTTTGGCCGAAAATTTTTCGCCCTATTTTCTTATAGTGTGTACCAGCCTCATGCCGCGTACACACGAACGGATTTTCCGGCAGAAAAGGTCGGACAGAACGAATCCGTCGGACATTCCGATCGTGTGTGGGCTTCATCGGACCTTTTCTGTCTAAAAATCTGATGGACCTAGAATAGAACATGTTTCAAATCTTTCCGACAGACTCGATACCTATGGAAAAAAACGTTCGTCTGCATGCTAGTCCGACGGACCGAAAATGACGCAAGGGCCGCTATTGGCTACTAGATATTGAACTTCCTTTTCTAGTCCGGTCGTACGTCATCACGTTAGAAATGATCGGACTTTGGTGGGATCGTGTGTAGGCAAGTCCATTCCGTCGGAACTCCGTTGAAAAGTCCTTTGGAGTTCAGTCCGACGAGAAGTCCGCTCGTGTGTACGCAGCATCAAGAGCCTTTTTGATGTCTAAAGATAGCAGGAAGGATGGGTATTGTCTTTTTTTGAGATGTGAATAAGCTAAAAGATATGATGCATATTGTCACTAGCTTCTCTCTGCTAAATAAATAATCTACAATATCTCATAAAAGTGAGTACTCCCCTCACATTTTTGTAAATATTTTATTATATTTTTTCATGTGACAACACTGAAGAAATGACACTTTGCTACAATGTAAAGTAGTGAGTGCACAGCTTGTATAACAGTGTAAATTTGCTGTCCCCTCAATATAACTCAACACACAGCCATTAATGTCAAAACAAAAGTGAGTACACCCCTAAGTGAAAATGTCCAAATTGGGCCCAATTAGCCATTTTTCCTCCCCTGGTGTTATGTGACTCGTTAGTGTTACAAGGTCTCAGGTGTGAATGGGGAGCAGGTGTGTTCAGATTTAGTGTTGTCGCTCTCACTCTCTCATACTGGTTACTGGAAGTTCAACATGGCACCTCATGGCAAAGAACTCTCTGAGGATCTGAAAAAAAAATTGTTGCTCTACATAAAGATGGCCTAGGCTATAAGAAGATTGCCAAGATCCTGAAACTGAGCTGCAGTACGGTGGCCAAGACCATACAGTGGTTTAAAGTGGTTGTAAACTCACCCAGCTAACTTTTCTTTATTTAAATCAGTTATGCCGTGTACACACGGGCGGACTTTTCGACCGGACTGGTCGGACAGAACGAATCCTTCGGACAATCCGACCGTGTGTGGGCTTCAGCGGACCTTCAGCTGACTTTTTCTTTCGAAAATCAGATGGACTTTAAATTTGGAACATGTTTCAAATCTCTCCACTGGAACTCCGCCGGACCCAGTTCCTATCGAGAAATCCGCTCGTCTGTATGCTAGTCCGACGGACGAAAACCCACGCTAGGGCAGCTGTTGGCTACTGACTATGAACTTCCTTATTTTAGTCCGGTGTACGTCATCATGTACGAATGCATCAGGCTTTGGTGTGATTGTGTGTAGGCAAGTCCGTTCATTAGAAAGTCCGTCGAAAGTCCGTCGGAAAGACCGTCGGACCTTTGATGCCGAAAAGTCCGCCCGTGTGTACAGGGCATAATAAGCACTTCTAACCTGCTTTGTTTGCTTGTAATCTGCCTTTTTCATTTTCATGATGTCACTGGCGCATGCGTATATTTCACCTGATTAACGGCACGCTCATTGTGCTGTCAGTCCATTTATATATATGAAGTGGGAATGACGAGCATTGGTCTGCTGAACTTTGCAGTCCGTAGCACCGCCCCTTCCCCTCCCCTCTCTCTATATGAATCTTAAGCCACGCCCACCGTTCTCCAGCATCTGATGTGCCCAGCTGACCTGCCTGCCTGTGATACCGTCAGCCTTGGAGCTACGGACGCCACTGCGGCGGCTGGGGACTGTTCCATCACTGCTGCCCAGCCAGGAAACTGAAGCAATACCCAGTACAGCCGAGGAACAAACTTTTTACCCAAATGCCTGACTAACACTTCCAGAATGTGAGTGTATTTTAAGCATATTAAAGCTCCTTTTTAACTTAATTATTATGTTTAGAGCTGTTGTTTAGGTCTGGAATAGCACACAACCTTGTGTGTGTTCCAGAGGGTTTCTGGCATTACCTGGAAGTTTAAGAAAATATAAACCATTAATGAGGGTATCATTTTGTTCAGTTCAGCTGTTTACATTTTTACTTACTGAAAAATCCTACTTGGTTTTCCCCTGCTTTTTCACGTTTAGGAGAGACATTATGAGTTATGTTTGCCATTTAACCCAATTAACTGTGGCTGTACTGTGCTGGCAGATCTCATTATCATTTGTAAATTAGATGTACACACTTCTGTCCTACCAAAGGGTAAGATCTCAAGACTTGGGTGGAACATTGTATGTCAGTTCACTTAAAAACTGTCCCTCAGTCTGTTCCTTAATTGCAGATTGGAAGCTATTTCTAAACAACAGAAGCTGCCTATAGAGTCTTATGTATAAACCTGCTTCAAAGAAACAACTAGAAAAGGAAGAATTTTAAAATATATAATTTTAAGAATGTTGTGGGAGTGGGAATTCATAACAAACGTTTCTCAGATTTGAATGCAAAGATGGAAATGAAAGTGTGTGTTACCCCAACACTTCATATTCCTGATCTGTGGCTGCTATACTATGTATTTGTATGAGAAAGTATCCTGTTCTCTTTGTATTGCTTCCTTTATGTTAAATCCCTGATGTTCATGCTAGTCAACTTGCTTTCCTATTAAAAACTGACCACACTAAGCAGGAGAGCACACTGTGGTCAGTTCTCTAACAATGCTGGGAACTCAGTGTACTCTCCTCCAGTCATCAGACTTATCCTGACACGCCCCCATTGCACAGCCATTCACTGGGAAACTCAGTGTGCTGCTGCTTCTATTTTTTTTATATCTATACAAAAATGTTTTACCTTTCATTTCTATTTTAAACTGCATGGATTGTTTTACAAGGTGACCGTTTACAATCACTTTAACTTTAAATTAATTTAAATACACTTAAATTCATCCAGCAAACTCAAGCCTTTCCCTCAATACCCCGGCACTGTCAGCACACAGAATCCTCTATAACAAAGGGCATTTATTTTAACCACCAATGACACAGGGGCATTTACACTGTCGACCAAAGCCCCCAATATATTGGTGGTCAGTTTAAATAACTCTATTATGTTTCTGGTCAATGTAAAATCCCCCTTACATTTGTAGTCTGTGCAAATGCCTCTTTTAAACTGGTGGTCAGTGTAAATCCCCCTATTACATTGGTGATCACTGGTTAGTCTTCATTTTACCACTACATTGGTGGTTGGCATAAATGCCTGTGTTACATTGGTTTTAAATGGCAGAAGGGCCCTGTTACATTTGGTGGTCAGTATATACGGTATGTCCCCACATTTATTAAGGGGGTCAGTGTAAATCTCCACATTACATCGGTAGTCAGTAAAGAGTCCCCTGTAAAATTGGAGGTCAATATTTAGTTAATCAATACATTGGTGGCTGTTGTAAATCCCTTCATTTCACTGTTGATCAGACAGAAGGGGTCTGTCACATTGGTGGTCAGCGAAGAGCACCTAATTATTGGTATCCAGCCATAGAAGGTCCCATTATATTGATGTCATTTGGTAAAGGACTCCTATTTATTGGTGGGAAAGTGGAACCAAGTTGATGCATTTAAAAAAAAAAAGCAGAGAACAATGCTGTTCATATTTGAGTAGCACTTTGAGTTATAGCTTTATAGTGCAGTATGCTTACCCCCATTTACAATGCTTACTCTGCATTGTGGAAGGAGTTTACAATGTACATATGTCTGTTTGTTTAGTTCTCTAGTTATACAATATACAGCTATGCAAATAATAAAAGAGACATTACACTGATGAAATATATTATATCCCATAATATATTACCTTTCTAAAGCTTAGTGGTGGAGATGTATGATACAGTATATGCACATTTGGAAGCACAATGTTTGTGTGTAATTATTAACTATAAAAACATTATTTTTCTTTTGGGACAGTTAATAACTTCTTTACAATCATGTAACATATATGTATATGCGGTGTCCAGGAAGCAAACTTTATATGTGTTACTATGTTTGTGCTGGAAGTGCAATCGATTGCACACCCCCACACTGAAACCAAGCTGTTGGTGACTTCTCCGTGTCTCGTACTAACGATCGAAAACCAGGAGAATCGACCCTCAATCACATAATCGCTGTGATAGTCTGTGATTGGCTATCACAGTATTCATTCACTCTATAGCCCGTCACTGTGATGTTTTCTGTTAAAGGACTATATATTACTATGAAGATACATTTGAATGTTCTTCTGTTCCAGGGACTACATTTATGGCCTATCATCTAGTTTATCATTTCTTTGTATTGTAGGAATCATGACAGCCGATTTTTAACACTATTATATACTTTTTTTTAAATATGAGACCTGGGGGTTGATTTACTAAAGGCAAATCCACTCTGCACTACAAGTGCACTGCAAATGCACTTGGAAGTGCAGTCACTTTAGATCTAAGGGGAAGATCTGAAATGAGGGGAAGCTCTGCTGATTTTATCATCCAATCATGTACAAGCAAAAATGCTGTTTTTTATTTTCCTTGCATGTCCCCCTCGGATCTACAGCGACTGCACTGCCAAGTGCACTTATAGTGCAAAGTGGATTTGCCTTTAGTAAATCAACCCCCATATGTTAGTTTTTTGAGTCAATTAATAATATACTCTTTAATGATATACTTCATGTCATCATTTCTATTTAAAAGGAGCAATAACTCCACCCTGTGGGCATCTTGAGTATAACTTCTCCTTTTTTATTTATTTTAATTTTTTCTTATTGGCCAGCTCTGAGGGATAGCTCTATCTCATATCACCTCTGACATAAATTATTCAGATTTTGTTTATGTCTTTTTTTTTTAAATTCTCAAAACAATTTTCATTTATGAAAACCCATACATGAATGTTCCTTTTGTAGTGCTGGTAGATTTGTGATCTACCATTTGTTAAGTAAATTTAGTAACTTGTTCGTTAGGAAGGTTAGGTTTGCCTCTGTTCCAGCTTGGTTGACGTTGTGTGTGTTTCCAGACTGACCGGTGGGTGTCGCTGTTATTGCTGGTCAGTGTTGGAAAGGCAACGTGTTGAAGCGTATGGATGCTCTTCTGTCCTGGAGACAACTCGGTGAAGGTGGTCCTCCGAGTTGCATTCTGGGCAAGGGTATCTATGGGACAGACGCCATATTTTGGGGTTCGTTTTACAGCCACCTGCTGGCCCTCCTGGCCGACAGGTATGCGTGAGAGAGCAATCTCGTGGTCCTCCGTTCCGAAGGCCCATGCCGCTGTGACGCAGGGGTGGGCCCAGAAGCTTGTCTGGGGTTTACCACAGCAGCAGAGGAATGGTCCTGAGCTGTCTATCCAGAGTGAAGAAGCTGGACAACCGAGGAGATCCCAGGGGAGGACCCGTCATGGAAGGATCATGCAGCGTGCTGGTCTGGAGAGGGGCCTGGTGACTCGGTTGGAGGACGTATCCTAAAAGTAACTATACAGCATAATGTTGCCGGGTTGGCTTAAAGGTTCAAGCACTGCGACTGACGTTCATTGCAGAAAGACCAATACATCCTGTGGCAGAGGACTGTACAAGTTTATCCCAAACAAGTCTGTGGCAGAGACTTTTGTTCGTGCTATGTACTGGCTGCTAGGCAAGTGAGAGAGGCCTATCCAGGCGAGCAAAGAGTGTGTCCCACGAGGGGAGTGCATTCTATTGTAATATCTAAATTCTACCAGGACATTTATCAAGAATCTTACAAGAAGATGTTTGAGTTTCTTCTGCAGTTTCCCTTCTGCCTCGTTCCTGCTACTTCCTTACTAAATTGTTTAATAAAGCATTGAAAACGTATTCAAGTGTTGGTGCGTGTATCGTCCAGAGGTAAACTCAACGGAACCCTAGACCCGGTGCCGGTAAAACAGAGGGAAGGAGAGTGAAGGTAACAAGCCCGCTTAAACCAGCAGCTCCGCCGAGAGTTATTGCTACACTTTTATTCTCTAACACACTGCTTCCTAATCACACTAGTAATTTAAAATGAAACATAAACATTGGCGAACAGGCAGGATTTAAAAAATAGAAGAGACATGCTCTTCTGCATTAAAGTTACCTTCCTGCCTGTCCTGCCTGTCCGCAGCTCATTGCACAAATTCAGCAAAGCCGAAGTTGATGGAAATTCCATGATGTCTTCTCGGCCCGCCCAATAACAGCAGCTGGTGATGGAGATTCGGAATTTGGCCGCCCAAAGATGTCAGTGGCTGGCAGGGAGCTGCAGGATTATGATTAATCGATTTGGTTCGTGAAAAATGTTAACCTTGCTGCCGTTGTCCTCCTTGTATTGTGGACATTCAATGTTATACGTGGATTTTAACAAATAAAGCATTGAACTTTCTGAAGATTGGAGTGCGATCATCTCTTTTGCACATATTTATATGTCATCCAGCTCACAGTCTGGACCGGCAACCTTACCTTCAGTTCATTGAGCATATCACCTGGAGCGGTGTTGCAGTTCTTTTACATTACTCAAGGGAGCTGCAGGATGCCACATCCCTGCACTGAAGGTGATTATAGTTCCCCTTTAACCACTGCAGCCCTGGAGGATTTTACTCCCTTCCTGACCAGAGCACTTTTTGCGATTCGGCACTGCGTAGTTTTAACTGAAAATTGCGCGGTAGTGCGACGTTGTACCCAAACAAAATTGACATCTTTTTTCCCCACAAACAGAGCTTTCCTTTGGTGGTATTTGATCACCTCTGCGGTTTTTATTTTTTGCGATATAAACAAAAAAATAGCATTAATTTGGAAAAAACGCAATATTTTTTACTTTTTGCTGTAATAAATATCCTCCAAAAATATATAAAAAAATTCTTTTTTTTCCTCAGTTTAGGCCAATATGTATTCTTCTACATATTTTTGGTAAAAAAAAATCGCAATAAGCGTATATTGATTGGTTTGTGCAAAATTTATAGCATCTACAAAATAGGGGATAGTTTTATGGCATTTTTATTTTTAAATGTTTTTTATTAGTAATGGCGGCGATCTGCAATTTTTATCGGGACTACGACATTATGGCGGACACATCGGACATTTTTTACACTATTTTAAACCATTGTCATCTATACAGCGATCAATGCTATAAAAATGCATTGATTACTGTGTAAATGGCACTGACAGTGAAGGGGTTAACCACTAGGGGGTAGTGAAGGGGTTAAGTGTGTCCTAGGGAGTGATTCTAACTGTTAGGGGGCTGGATTTCAACACACAGGACGGTGATCACTGCTCTCGATGACAGAGAGCCGTGATCACTGTCCTGTCACTAGGCAGAACAGGGAAATGCTTTGTTTACAAAAGCATCTCCCCGTTCTTCCTCTCCCGCGACACCGCGCCCCTGACACGGCTTCTTAAAGGGGATGTACCTGTATGCCCTTTTGTCTATCAGCGCCATTCTGCTGACGTACATGGGCGTGCGCTGGTCAGCAAGCGGTTAATGCAGCTTGCAAAGCTCCCAGGTGTGCATGAATTGGCTCTGACTTAGCAGTGGACAATTTAGAGGCACCAATAGATGTCTTTATTAAAGTTAGCAGTCCATATTCCCTTCACACATGTTCCTGGAATAAGCTCTTAAGGTACTGGATACTGTAGCGGCCGCTAGCTGGACACTGGAACCTATACGATATGTAGATATTCACCAGCACAGCACGGATCATTTATTTTGTCCAAAAGTTTTTTTATTCAAAAAAGATCACATCACAAAAAACATGTGAATATTAGCTATTGGCACATCACTTGGATTTTTCGATGATATTTTTCTGAGACATACCTATAAAGACAAATTGTACATAAAAAATACACAAAATTCCATCATTTGATGGAACTATCAAGTGCAATGCAAGAAACTCCTTTTTATTGAGCAATAATCAAAATGTACCACTAGATGGCAGCAGCCACTACCTATATAGTTGTTTAAGGGCTGTATATGATTGCCATCATGATATTTCGTAGCCTACCAGACCTTATGGAAGCTTCATTGTTTTCCTTTTATCAACCTTTCTTCATTATTTTCTCGAGGTTATCCTGCAAGTAACACACATCTCATGTCCTAGGGCAGGGATGCTCCGCGCTTTGAAGAGCCACTTAAGTGATTTAGTAACTGGCCACGGGCCACTATGAAATGAAATGGTTAAGAACATTTTGAATTTTTTATTTTGAATGGCATTATGAAGGTTTTAACCAATCGGGATTATTATTTTCCATGGGACCAATCCCCATTGGATGTTTATCCTTTTTCTGATACATCCCACATACATGTAAAAATCTGTATTTTTTGCTAGAAAATTACTTAGAACCCCCAAACATTATATATATTTTTTAAAGCAGAGACCCTAGAGAATAAAATGGTGGTTGTTGCAATTTTTTATGTCGCATGGTATTTGTGCAGCGTCTTTTCAAAAAATGAATAATTTAATGAATTGTAATGCACAAAAACACAAGATTGTGCTTGGTAAAATATAAAAGATAATGTTACGCTGAGTAAATAGATACCAAACATGTCACACTTTAAAATTGTGCACACCCATGGAACGGCGAGAAACTATTATCCATATGAGACACTTTAAAAGCCTTTACAGGTTACCGCTTTAGAATTACATAGGAGGTCTAGTCTAGAATTATTGCTCTCGATCTGACGTTCGCAGTGATACCTCACATGTGTGGTGCGATCGCTGTTTATGTACAATGCCGGACCCATGTGTGCATTCGCCTTTGCACACTATATACATTTTTTCTTTTTTCTCACACTGTACCTTAAGACTTTTTTCTTTATCACTTTTATTGTTATCACAAGGAATGTAAATAAGAATGTAATACCTTGTGATACCTTGTAATACTTTGTGATGTCTCCTCTTTACTGAGACATCGGGAGATGATTACTCCCAAGTTCCCTGGTGGGACAGGTAAGCCCTGGAAGGCAGCGGGGGGGGGGATCCAGCAGCTATTTAAGACCCCTTTCACACTGGGGCTGCCTGTGCGTTCGCGGTAAAGCGCCACTCGTCTTAGTGGCGCTTTACTGCCGTTTAAGCGGTGCTTTTGGGCCGCTAGTGGGGCGCTTTTAACCCAAAAAAAGGAATGGGCAAGGGCGTATTGGGAACGATGTGTACAGCGCTCCCAAACCGCCCTCAAGATGCTGCTTGCAGAACTTTTTCTAATGTACCGCAAGGGCACCACCCGGGTGTGAAAAGCACCCATTGCAAAGAATGGGAGCCAGTTTTCAGGCACTTTACAGGCTCTAGTTCTAGCGCTAAAATGCCTGAAACCGGTCTGAAATCCGCTCTCTGCTGACATCACAGAAATCAGTCCAGGCACTGCATCATCCTGACAATGGGAGTCTGGATCTGCCAGGTGCCTGGACTGACACCCCGCTCAGCCTCTCAGTGAGCTGCTGAGAGTCTGAGCTGGCCGCTCCCCACCCCCTCCACAGCTCAGCGCTCCAGTGAGCTTGGGGAACTGTCCGAACTGAGTGATCGGTGGTGTTCGATCGCTCGGTTCTCAGTGTGGAGGCAGCAGGGGGACAGATGGAGCATTGCAATGGGCAGGGGCATTTTGGGAGCGCTGTGTACAGCTCTCCCAAACCACCCCAAAGATGCTGCTTGCAGGACTTTTTCTAACGTACCGCAAGGGCACCACCCAGGTGTGAGAGCACCCATTGCAATTAATGGGAGCCAGTATTCAGGCGCTTTACAGGCGCTATTTCTAGCGCTAAAATGCCTGAAAACTGCCTTAGTGTGAAAGGGGTCTGTCTAACTGATACGATTGAGTATGGGTATGGGTATGTTTCCTGGTGGCAAGTGGTTATTGTTTAACCCCTTAGAGCTGGTGCCTGCTGGCCCTTTAAGGGGTTTAGAATTCCAGGAGGTGGGGCGGAGCTTATGGTCATGTAACGGCTGTGATTGGCTGTCATGGGGGTCACATGATCAGAAAGCTTCCGAATGCAAGCAGTGAATGGGAGCTTTCCATTAGCCACCAGTAACAGTGCTGGGAGCATGAAGGGCGTGCGCTCTCGGCACAGCTCTATCGGCACTATTGTATGCATATTTGCGTGCGCTCGCGGTGAAGAGGTTAATTACAAAAATCTAATTTTTTTTTTATTAACCAGATTACTGTTAATCCCATTCACGCGCTCAGGTGTGCCCAGCCAAAAAAAATTCTGAACCAGTGTCACATCACAGCCTTCACTGTATCGGGGTCTTTGCAGCCATCCCTCGAATTTCGAAAAAATTAACTGTAGACAATCTAAATAAAAAACAGACCAGAGAAGCGCATGCCTTAGTAGTGCAATAAACTTTTTTATTAAGCAAAGATAAAATGACACATAATGCACTCACATGGTCCAAGAATGACACAACTGTGAGAATCTACCTTCAGGACCCCTGTATGGATAATACTAGGTGTAATTCACTTGGCTAAAGGCTCCCCTCCCCATGTCTGTGTGTTAGGAAGGAAAGAGATGAGTGGAGAGACGGCCACAATAGTGCCTTGTGTATGACAGCCACCGGAAATAAAGAGGGCAGGCAATCATTCAGAGCGGCGTGCATCTGAAGGAGGCTGTGCAGTTCACCATAGGTTTGAGGCCACATTTGGCCCACCAACCACGGGTTGAGCATGACTGTCCTAAGGTGACAACACTCGCTCACTGTACTACATCTAAGGATGAGCAGCAGTTTGGGTTTGGTTAGGATAAATGTACATAGAAACAGTAAGTGATCAAAAGACAAAAAAAGGGAGGTAATGATGTTGGATTAGAAGTAGAACTAAAGTTTACCGCAGAGGTTACAATCTAGTTGTACAATCTCCTTTATATCTACCAGCAACTATGATATACACGGACTAGTCTGATTGTATACAAATTGAGTGGACAGTTTAGGAAGCACCTTCTGTTAAATAGTTTTGGTAAATATAAAGTTAATTTTTTTTTTAACCATAAATCATAATAGTTTATTATACATACTTAAAAATAAATAAACATATAAATGTTTTTAAAAAAATACTTAAAAATATTTAAAACATATATATAAAAAAATGTCTTAAGTCGCGTACACATGGCGGACTTTTCGGCCGGACTGGACCGACGGACTTTCCGACGGACTTTCAATGGACTTTTGACGGACTTCCGACTGACTTTTTAACAAACGGACTTGCCTACAATCACACCAAAGTCCGACGGATTCGTACGTGATGACGTACACCGGACTAAAATAAGGAAGTTGATAGCCAGTAGCCAATAGCTGCCCTAGCGTCGTTTTTTTGTCCGTCGGACTAGCATACAGATGAGCGGATTTCTGGGTCTGGCGGAGTTACGACGTAAAGATTTGAAGCATTTCTAAAGTCTGTCAGATTTCCGACTGGAAAAGTCAGCTGAAGGTCAGATGAAGCCCATACACAATCAGATTGTCCGCCGGACTTGGTCCATTGGACCAGTCCGGTCGAAAAGTCCGCTCGTGTGTACGCTGCATTACCTTACCTAAATGTGCTTAGGAATCAGCCTCTGGGCAAGCTACAAGCCTACAAGCTACTCTGCACAGTTTCAAAATGAGTCTGTCCCCAGAAAAAGACCTGGGGGGGTCCCTTTGTTAAGACAGAGTTCAAATGTAGCTTAAGACCGTTAATGAGATTTGCCAGCATAGTACAAATGAGTTTATTATGGCAAACATCAACTCCCCAGTCCTCTCCTTAAAGTGTAAGTTCACATTTACAGAAAAATCTGTAAGGTGAACTTACACAGGACCCCCGCCTCGCCCCCCCCCCCGTCCCGTTGACCTGAATGGCGGTAATCGCACGTTCTGAGCCCCGGTATAGCCGCCTCATGGCTCCGGGGCTTAGAAATCCTCTCAGCTCTCTCCACTTCTTGCTCCCCGCTGAGAGGATGGGCTATGCGGCTTTTGATTGGTCCATGCCGCCCATGTGACGGTGCTGACCAATTAGAATGCTCCTAAATGTACCTCCTGATGGGGTACATTTAGGAGATTAAGCTCTGGGGATTTCTAAGCCCTGGAGCCCTGAGGCGGCTATACCGGGGCTCAGAACGGGCGATCGCCACCATTCAGGTAAGTGGGACTGGGGGGGGGGGGTCCTGTGTACGTTCACCTTACAGATTTTTCTGTAAAGGTGAACTTACCCCTTAAAAAAGAGAAGTATAGTCAAAGCTCATTTGGCTGTACTTCTTCTATGGATCACAGGAGTGCAATTTGTTTTGCTCTCCTGGGACCCGTTTTCAGCAGAGAACGGTCTGAAGCCCGCTCTTTGCTGACATCAGAGAAATCAGTCCAGGCACCGCGTCATCCTCACAATGGGAGTCTGGATCTGCCAGGTGCCTGGACTGACAGGCATATATAAATATATATATATAATGTGTGTGATGTGTATATTGTGTATATTTATTAATCTGAGGAGAGCGGTCTCCTCTGAGAATGTGTACTGAGTAGTGGTAATTTATCACTGCTTAATAAACGGACATCTCGGTGTTTCGGTGAATTTCTGGTACTGTAATCTCGCTACGTCTCACGAGATTCCAGTATCAAGGGGTGTTCTCCACAGTTTGAAGCCTTTGTAGATCGCTTCACTTCGCAAAAGGAGACACGATCTACAACGCTTCATAAACTGGCATCCAGAGGAAAACGATCTCCTCTGAATGCCTGAGAATGGAGCAGTGGATATTTTTCACTGCTTCATAAAGAGACACGATTTGGTAATTGGTTCAAAACTGTATGCGGTATCTGTGCTGTGAAGTAGAAGATCTGGATGCACAGCTAGCATCTGTATTTCAAAGGGACACTTTGAATGGTCCATTATCTTTGAATAAGGAATAAAGACCTGTTTGTGGATTTGTGATGGAAGTTATGACATGCAAATGTCTTCTGGTTTAAAAAGGCAACATTGTAGTTTTCCTAGAGGAGGCTGTTGCCATTCATTTTTCCCACTTACACCATAACCTGAGTGTTTCCACTGACAAATAATAGTGAATACACCGAACGTGTATACATACCTCCCAACATTTTGAGATGGGAATGAGGGACACCTACTAGCAAATGTATTTTGGCATAGGACACGCCCCCTGCCACACCCCCTTAAAGGAGAATTAACCCCAAAAAAAGGTTAATTAAATCCACAAGTGCTTTTTTTTTTACCACTACTATTCCTTATATTGGCTTTTAAAATGTACAAACGCAGCAATTTAGAATTTAGAAATTGGATAAAAGGTTTAGCGCTGGGAAACACTTTTTGAAAGATAAAAAGTGCATTTTATATACAACTATATAGACCAAAATGAGGGACCAATGAGGAGGAATGAGGGACAGAGGGACATTGCTCCAAATCAGGGACAGTCCCTCGAAATCAGGGACAGTTGGGAGGTATGCGTGTATGTGCGTTGTTCTGTTTTGGCACACAGCTTAGTAAATTGTGTCTTTTGCAGTGCTGTTGGCAAAAGTGATAAGTGCAGTCCAATTCAGTTGCTGCTCCACCGGCCATTTTAGCTGATAGCTATATCAGCTTTTGGATGGTCATGAAAATATGTAAGAGTTTGCAGTGTCATAATGATGTAGGTGAGCATTGGGATCAGTGGTGGGATGGAGTTTTGAGAGCCAGGGGTCCTCTTATTGATTTTCTATAGGGATATAAGAAAACTTCAAAAGCCAGGTGGCAAAAGTAACTTGACTTTCAACAACATCCCCAACCTATCAGGGGTGATCACTTTTGGAATCGTAGGCAGCAGTGAAGCCTATCTGAATTTTTTTTTAATCTAAATCACTGTGTGTCAAAAACAATTGCTTTTTTAAAAATAAAATACTGTGTTATTGTTTTTTTTTCCCTACCATGTTACAAATCAGCACTACTGATCTACTGTTGCCTATGTGAAGCCAATTCTTGTTAGGGTTGCCACTTTTTCTTTAAGCCAGACCCAAAGTTCGGTAGGTAGAACAGGTAGACAGCTATACAGTGAAAGCCGGATGACACTTCTGTATAGGTAGGACCGCTGTCTACTATGGCAACTAATCTTGTAACAGTCACTAACGGTAGTTGTACTTAACTCTCGGTAACACAGAACAGTCTTTTACTTATCTCACAGTATCCTACTGTAGATCTTCACACACTGAGCTCCCAGCTTCTCACTAGACTTCCAGATCCCCGTCGTCATTGGATCCTCTGAGCTCTTCCACAGCTTTCCCGCTGTAAACTCCTCAAGCGTCACCCCCGCTATCCTGCTGAGTCCCTGGCTTGGAACTTGCTGATGCTTTCCCACTTCTTCACCATCCCTGGTTGGTGAGAAGACTGCTCAAGTACTTGCTTCAGCTTACTCACTGTAGTCTCTGGTAACAAGGTGGATGGTCCCTTAGTGGCGACAGCTTTCCCTCTACCTCCGACCCCAACTGATTCCCCGTCCGGCTGAACCTTCACAACTCTGTTGGACTCCAGTACTTCAGTCCCAACCCTATGCTACCTCTTCTGCTCCTGGATAGGCCTCAGGCAGCCTAGCAGCCAGGTGTTCCCGGGATAGGCCTCAGGCTTCCGGGCTAGCAGCCCAGGGCGACATAACACATGTCCACCAGACAGCCGTCCAGGTGTCACAGAACCCCCGATCACCTGACTCCACCCCAAATAAATAGGCTTTTCCAGCAGGCCAAGGGACTTAAGGAAACCCTTGCCTATTGGCTAAGACACCGCATCAATTCATCATCTGTTCTTGCTATGCCCTTGTCTTATCTAATGTCCCCAGCTACAATGCCACCTAGTGACAGAAGAGAGAAGTGCAGCAATTCCAGAATAAGGGGGGAATCAGTGGATCTCCTAATAATTAGCCAGGACAATTACTACCTGGCAAACTAAATTGGTTAGCAACCCTGCCTAAACACCGGGGTGCTACATCTAGTACACACTATAGGATTGTAACAGACCTGGGACACCTTTGGGAGCTCCAAAGAGAATAGTAATGCGGCGCACATAGTGTCAAGTCCTGTCCTGGGTCATATTCCTGTCTGAATATTGTGTTTGGGTTTCAGGTGAACTGAAACCTGAGCACATGATTCAAAACCTGGACTGTCTGGGTGAATCCCGGACAGGTGACAACCCTTCTTCTTGTGGCATGCATGCACTCTGGCGATTTGTATAACATTTTTCAGGTAAGTTGATGGTAACAGCAAGCCTTGCTGGTACAATGTGTGTCAACTTATATCTTCTTGGGGACTGTATATGACAGGGTGACTACACAGAAGCAGTAGTGGAAGATAGGGACAATGTTGTCACCCTTTTACAGGAAGTGCCTGCACAAGGGCATTAATGGCAGTATCACCTGGTATTATTTTAATAAAAGCTGCAAATTCAATGGTTAAAAAAAACAACTTCTGAAATTAGTTTTATATGGTAACACTTATAGGACATTTTAGTGATTGGGTTGACAATTTCCCCTTTAAAGAGAAACTTCACTCTTTTCTTCTTCTTTTTTTTTCAAATACCCTTTTGCCTTTTTTACTGGATTGATTGTCATTATCATACTTAAAGGATAAGCATGGCTATACTTCTCCTGTGGATTACAGGTGTGCAGTTCGTTCTGCACTCCTGTGACCAGTGTTCAGCAGACAGCAGGCTGAAGTCACTCAGCTAGTCCAGGCAGGATTCACCCAAAAGCCTGGACCGACAGTTGGCTCAGCCTCTCAGCTGCACTGCTGGGACACTGATCCAGTGGCTCCCTCCCCAGCCTAGCGCTCCAGTGAGAACTGGAGGGACAGAGCAGAGAGCCGGTGATTTATGTATAGACCCGCTTTACAGAAGTCGATTGAGGCTGGGTTCACACCATTGTGAATTGGATGCGGATTCTCCACAAAAACCAAAACTAAAAAATTATGAAACAGGAGGGGGGAGAAGGAAAAATATGGACAGTGACTGAAGAGGGTAAAGGTCCACTTTAATTACACTAGGAGCAAAAAGTCCTTGGGAATGAAAAGGATGGTCATTGCCGGTTCACACCACAACTTCTGTGTTCCAGATGCATTTCTGCACATTTTTGATGTGCTTTGGTGCATTTTTTCACCTCTCTTTTTCTTCATCACAATTGAGGACATGTACGTTCCAGTGCAGCTTTGATGCACTGTGCTGCGTTCCAGATGAGGTCCATTCAGAAAAAATTGCGCATGTTCTACTTTTGTTGACTGCACTAGAACGCACTGCACTGGTGTGTACTAGGGCCATTGGAAAACATGTTCAACAATGTCCATGCGCTTTTGATGCAGAATAAAAACACACTGGATTGCATCTAGTGTGAACCAGTCCTGTTAATTTGTAGGCACATTAACCGCAAACAACTAGATGATCTTTTGTATCAAAATACCGTTGGGCTTCTTCCAATCAATGGTTGATATGTGTTGTTATCTTGACCTCATTAGAAGATCATTTGGACCTTCATAAATATTTTGTTTGCCATTATTAAGTGGATACTTTATCACTAGCGAATAATCCAGGTCCTTCAATCCTGCCCACAATGCACAATGCACAGATACAATTGCACACTCAGGAAAGTTGCTGTTCGCTAGCCTCACATCACCCTGCCAAAGTACTGATCAATTATTAATGGTTGAGAAGAAAAAATAATAGGTAATTAATCATCCCACAGACTTGCTCTGTTACACATTTGACACGTCCTATTTGCACAATGACAGCAAGACATCAACACTGTAAAGTGATCTCTAATAGGCCTCCACTCACAGGTGTTTTAGAGGTGTGGTCCATCTTTAAAAGGAATTGTCTTTGGAACATGAGATCGTAAACGATCCCCCTCTGCTCACTGGCAACTACCTGGCTTTTTACTGAAGCACTGTTCAAATGGTACATAGGAGCCATAGCTGGGCAATACCTAACATAACCTTAGATGACACATTCCTTGAGATTACATGACAAGACTTTGAAGTGTCAATTTTCTGCTAACTTTGACTGACCTTGTCTATTGCACACCCACTGCAGGATAGTAGCATATTTACTGTAATTTTATTTCACATCCTTAAACTGGCCATATACATTAGAAGGTGATTAGAAGTGAAGGCATGACCAAACCACTCTCAGACATTTGTGCCAATTAGCCCATCATTAAACACCAATGGACACCAGGTAACCACTTATGTTTAGACCTTTGAGCAAGGTGGAGGAAGGATCTCTGTAGATGCCTCTGCCAGTATATTTAATCAAGAAGAAAGCAATCTCCATTGCATAAGATTTTCTAACTTCTCCCATTTCAATCTATCCTATCTATCTATATGTGAGCCTTATATGGTGGTGCCCCCAGAGATATTAGATCAGGGGAATTTAATTAAATTCAATTCAAATTGGTAGGGTCAGTAAAATTTTCTTCCAGCAGAGCTCCTTACCTCATGTTTGTACTATGACATGGATAGGATTGTATGTCTTTAGAAAAATAGGCACCCATCACAGTGTCCCTTTACATCTGGTGTCCCCATCATAGTGAAACTCTTATGTCAGTTGTCCAGATCAAAATGCCCACTTACACCATATACCCCCATTACAGTGCCCCTTACACCAGATACCCCCATTACAGTGCCCTCTTACACCAGATACCTCCATCACAGTGCCCCCTTACATCAGGCGTTTCCATCGGAATGCCCCTTACTGAAACTGTCACCAGCAGAGTGCCCCCTTTACATCAGGCTTCCACGTCAGAGTGACATCTTACACCAGGTGTCCCCATCAGAGTGTCCCCATACATCAGGTGTCCCCATCAGAGTGCCCCCTTACATCAGGTGTCCCCATCAGAGTGACCCCTTACATCAGGTATCCCCATCAGAGTGCCCCCTTACATCAGGTGTCCCTATCAGAGTGCCCCTTTACATCAGGTGTCCCTATCAGAGTGCCCCTTTACATCAGGTGTCCCTATCAGAGTGCCCCTTTACATCAGGTGTCCCTATCAGAGTGCCCTTTTACATCAGGTGTTCCTGTATCTTTGATTATTAGGTAGGCAGATAGCTAGAGTCAGGAGCTGAAGCAGGCTGGAGCTCTGGATGGAGGAAGCTCTACTTCCATCCTCCTGTGGCTCTGGTTGGGGAGCATGCATGTCACATCATCAGTTATAAGGACATCAGTTGTCCTAGCAGCCAAGTACTGCAGAGGGGGGTGGGTAACCTGTGCTGGGCACTGGCTGGTAGTTTGGTCAGGACTGTCACTCAGTCTGGGTACATGTCGCTGTCTGCCATTAAGTGATGGCTGTATTAGAACATAGACATATCTAAGGCTGGCCATAGAGTATACAATTTTGTTGTACAATTTTCCTTTAGATTTACCAAAACCATATAATGTGAGGTCACTACATAGTTAAATGGTAAATCTAAAGGAAATTGAATAGGAAAGTTGTATAATGTATGGCCAGCTTTAAGGTGTTGAAGAGCTTCTGTCATAATCAGTACATTTATAAGTACTGTTTATCTACTTGGGGAACCTAGATTTCCTTAATACACACTCAGGTTCTGCTTTATACCTAGCTACCTAGTTCTTTTTTTTTTTTCAAAGAAGTTTATTACATTTTTCATGAATACAGGGTATAGTCAACATACATTTTGCATTTCTTTACAATTGTATGAAAAAGGTAGAGACAATTTAGAGGCCAGTGGGCCTAACAGTGAAATAACGGGTACAAGTGTCTCATCATTTGAGTTGCGATCAGGTACAGGTAAAGTATGAATAGAGTTAGTAGGAGCATATAGACTTTAAGATTAGGAATTCCGTAACAAATAGGTGTGAGTATGGGTATTAAGGAGGACGTACACCGCAGTGTTAGGCCCAAGAACCATCCACCCCTATAAGGGAACTTTCTGTGAATGGGAGGGCGACTAAATGTAGGTAACTCGGAGTCTAACATCCAGCGGTGTGTTAGGTTAGCGTAGCTAAGTTTGTGAGGGAGCATTATTATAGGGGTGCTTTAGCAGCGGAAAGGAGTTGGGGGGGGGGTGAGGGTAGGAGAGGAATCCAGTGACCGAGTCGAGACGTGGCTATGCTCTGTGACCGGAGGGTTCAGAGAAAGAACGGGTGCAATCCCTCAGTGGTTGCTGAGAGTGGGTGTAGTGGCCCCTGTGGGGGGGGGGGGGGGCATTGGGTTGCGTGCTGTGCGTGTGTAGCCAGGAGGATCTGGGAGAGGGAATGTATAAGATTTGTGCGTTCTAGTGCAAGTTCTCACGGTGGGGGCGATGAAGAGACATGAGGTGTATTCTGAGTCGTGGATTGTTTGTAGTGGAGCCAGCAAGCCCACGTGGTGTTGAATTTGGACGGATTGTCCTGGGCCTGACTTATGAGTTTTTCCATGTCTGCGATTCTATCTACTCGACGGATCCAGTCGGTTACCGTTGGGGGGGAGGTAGTTCTCCAAAGGGGTGGGATGCAGAGGTTGGCAGCATTAATAAGGTGTATTGTGAGCGATGTTTTATAGGAACCGGGGGGAAGTGGGGTGTGGTGTAAGAGGTAAAGCGCGGGAGAGAAGGCTGGTGTGTAGGTGGTTATTTGGGAAATTAGTTGGTGAATCTCTGACCAGAAAGGTTGGATGATGGGACATTCCCACCATATGTGTAGAAGTGTGCCGCGTGCTGCGTTGCATCTCCAGCAGGTTGGGGGTACGGACGGGTGGAAATGATGTACTTTGTCGGGAGTCCTATACCATTTTGAAAAGAGTTTGTATCTATTCTCCTGTGTTGAGACGTTTATTGAGCCTTTATGTAGGAGAGTGAAGATGCGTTCCCATTCAATGGGAGTGAGATCTAGAGCAAGGTCTGACTCCCACTGTCGCACTAGTCTATCTTCCTTGACTTTACAGCCTGAGTGTAAGAGAGAGTAGATGGAGGAAATCAGATGGCCCTGAGGTTCCGTGCTGGTGCATAGGATTTCAAAGGGTGAGTAATCTTTGTGCCAGTGAGTGGTACTGTTAGAGGAAGAGAAGAAGTGTCTTAGTTGGAGATATTTATAAAAGGGAATGTTGTAGTCTGGGATTGCGGTCGAGAGTTTGTGATATGGTAGAAGTAAGCCGTTGTGGAAGAATCTCTGTGCTCTGGTGTGTGAAGTTCGTGCCTCTAAAGTTGGGTCTTTGAGTGTGAGCCCGGGCGGGAATTCTGGATTGTTTTCTAGGGGCGTCATGGGACCAATGGAAGGGGTGATAGCAAGAGTTTTACTAGCTGTTTTGACGATGGAAAGAGTGGCTCCGATGAGTGGGTGTGTCGTATATTCTTTGGGTGTGGAAGCAAGATTGATCCATGGTGAATTCATTATCGGTAGATTAGCCAAGGAGTCTTCTAAAGTTGTCCAGTCCTTGGTAGGACGGTGTACATGCCAGTCTACCACTCTAGTGAGGTGGCAGGCCTAATGATATTTTTGGATGTTTGGAAGGCCTAAGCCTCCCAAAGGTTTAGGTAATGTCAACCTATCCCAGCTGAGACGTGGGGTTTTGGCGGCCCAAATGAAGAGTCTGCACATATGTTTGTATGACTTGAAGAAAGAGGGTGGTAATTTAATGGGAATTGCCTGAAGAAGGTAGAGGAGTGTGGGTAGGACGTTCATTTTGATAATGGCGATTCTGCCCATCCAAGAAAAGGATCCCAGATGCCACTTCTGTAGATCACCTTGTATGGACATAAGCGTCGGCGGAAAATTACTGGCATAAAGCTCATTCAAATTTGCTGGGATCTTGATTCCTAAATAGGATATGGCATGTCGTTCCCAGCCAAAAGGGAAGTTAAGTTTGCATTGGGACACGGTGGTATTCGGCAGTGTAATATTGAGGGCTTTAGATTTTTCAAAATTAATTTTCAGATTGGATATAGATTGGAAATGCGAGAAGTCTGCCAGCAGGTTAGGGATGGTGGTGATGGGGTCAGTAAGGAATAGTAAAATATCGTCAGCGTATGCGGCCATTTTGTATTGTTTACGATTGATTTCTACGCCTTTAATGGAGGGGTTGTCTCTGATTTTGCGGAGCATGGGTTCTAAGGTCAAGATGAAAATTAGTGGGGATAGGGGGCAGCCCTGCCGCGTTCCATTGGAGACAGAGAAGGCGTCTGACAGGTTACCATTAATTCTGATTCTTGCCGTAGGAGATGAGTATAGGGCCAGGATCATCTGTAGCATGCGTGGTGGTAGGCCTATCGCCTGTAGCGAGGCTTCCATATAATCCCAGGCCACCCTGTCAAACGCCTTCTCTGCGTCAAGGGAAAGAAAAATCCCCGGGGCTGCGGTTTTAGAGAGCCAGTGGTGAATGTTCAATGCCTTGGTGGTGTTGTCCCGAGCTTCTCTGCCTGGGACAAAGCCCGCCTGGTCGAGCGAGACAAGGTTCGGGATGAGAGGAAGAAGGCGATTTGCTAGGTTTTTGGCGTATAGTTTTAGGTCTACATTTAATAATGAAATTGGGCGATAGTTTGAAACTAGCGTGGGGTCTTTGCCAGATTTGGGGATAAGAGTGATGTGTGCTCCCAAAATATCATTGTGGGCTGCTGAATCGGGTGTGAGATTGTTGAAGGTTTTGGTGAGGTGGGGGATCAGGATAGCGGGGAATGTTTTATAATAACAGACCGATAGGCCGTCGGGGCCAGGGCTCTTGCCTGTTTTCATTTGTTTTAGTGCGAGAAGGATCTCTTCAGTGGAGAGAGGTAGGTCTAAACTTTGAGAGTCGTCGAAAGAGAGGGGGGTTGGGCTGTATTGGGATAAAAAATCTGTGATGGCTGTCTTATGGCTTGCATTGTTTTCGAGAGTGTGTGTCTTTGGAAGGTTATACAATTTGGAGAAGTAATGTACGAATTGGTCCGAGATCTCCTTATTGGTAACTGCTACATCACCCGATGGTTGGTGTATTTTGTGGATCGTTTGGGTCGCCCTCTTGGATTGAAGGGCTCTCGCCAGGAGTTTGCCTGCTTTATTGCTAAATTCGTAGTAAAGCTTTTGCGTCAGTGCGAATTTGCGTTTTAGAGTACTGTTGAGTGTTTCTAGGAGTTCCTCCCTTGCTGTTGTGAGGTCCGCAAAAGAGGATGTCGCTAGAGACGCCTTGTGTGCCTGTTCCAGCTTGTGGATGCGTGTAGTCAGTTCTGTAATGCGCTCTTTTTTGCATTTGTTCCGTCGTGCTGCTATGGAGAGCAATTCACCCCGCACGACGCATTTATGTGCGGCCCAAATCACTGATGGTGCAACCGTTTCTGAGGAGTTTTCATTAAAAAAGTTAGAGAGGCAATCTGTTATTCGTTGAGTGTTAATGGGGTCCGTCAATAAGGAGCTGTCAAGCCGCCATATGTGGTTCTTGGGAGGTGTAGTAGGTAGTAGGAGGGTCATTGATATGGGGTTGTGGTCGGAGAGTACCGATGGATCAATGGTAGCTTTGGTGAGGTTAGTCAGATCATTCTGGGACAGAAAAAAGTGATCTAGTCTAGTATATTTTCCGTGTGGAGCTGAAAAAAAGGTGAAGTCCTTTACTTTGGGATGCAGTGTGCGCCATGTGTCATGAAGTAGTAATTTGTTAAGTTGCAGTTTGATGGCTCTGAGGGCCCTGTACGTCAAAGATGAGGTACCGTTGGAGGTATCCATGGAGGGGTTGAGGGCGACATTGAAGTCGCCGCCAACAATCAATGTGCCAGTTTGGAAACTGGTGAGGTGGTGGAGTGTGGAGCGGAAGAAGGTCACTTGCTTGGTGTTGGGGGCATAAATGTTGGCGATCGTGAGTTGTTTACCGTGGATGGAGCCCTTAAGAAAGAGGTATCTGCCCTGTGGGTCTCTTTGGACTTCAGTAACCAAAAAGGGGCAATTATTGGAAATCAGAATAGATACGCCCTTAGATTTCGCTTCATTGTTGGAGGAATGATACGCTAAGGGGAAATGGTTGTCCTTTAGTTTAGGCCCGTGTCCGTACGAAAGTATGTCTCTTGTAAAAGTACTATCTGGGCCTTTGATTGGCGCAAACAGTACAGGAGTTTGGACCTCTTTTCAGGAGTGTTTAGACCCCTGATGTTTAGTGAGCAAAATTTGATGGAGTTCATTGGAGGTTGTGTGTCTGTATTCTGAGGGTTGGTGGGGTTAGTGTCCGCCATAAGGTAGTCAGGGTGTGAGAGCCAGGGGATACGCAGTATTAAGTGCCTCCGGCAGGTGTGGATATTGGGGAGAGGGCATGTCAGTCACTGGTAGGAACCGATGAGGTGTGGAGAGGGGTGTCCACAAACCTCAAAAAAGGTGGTTATTGGTAGGGTACAGTACGTGGTCGGTATACGTGTCCCTTATCAAGGTACAACGCTCCGGCCCGTTTCTGTGTGGGGGTTGGTCTAACACGAGGCAGTGAAGAGGGTGCAAAAGAAGGTGATTAGTGAAACTAAAAAGGAAAGAGGTAGATTCTATCGTCCGCCGCCACAGGACGGTAGCTAATATTGATGAAGGTGAGTGTTAAATATGTGATGTGGGGTAGCTCTGTCTGGAGCATGGGTGCAGGGACCATGTGTGGCAGAGTATGATCGGGCAGGTTAGTAGTATCTTATGAGGCCATCCTTCTGCCCAAGCCCGAGTGTGCCGGTTTGGAACTTATCACGCCAGCCCCTTCTTAATACCCAAGAGGGCTGCATGTGATGGTTATCAGTGCCTGGGCAGAAAGCTGGTGTCACAACCAGAGAAAAAATAATACAGTAGCATTAATACCGAAGCGGAGGAGGGTGGCTAAAACATAAGGCTCAGTCTAACAAAGGGGGTGTCTAAGTGGACCTAACATCAGAACAGCTTATGTGAGGTGACAACGTTAAAAAACAATTCAAGAAGCTAGCAGGTCAAGGCTAATTAAATCTACATCATGAGAAAAACCTTAAAGCCACTTTGAGGTGAAGAGGGAGAAGCACCTGAAGGGTAGATAGTGTCACTTTCAGGCTATGAGAGCTACTCATAGCAGGTACCTGTTCCGGCGATCTGTGTGACAAGTCATGTTGAAGTGTAGGCCGGCCGTTGTGTCGAGCGTGCCCCGGGCTCGAAACTGCAGACATGTGGTAAGTTGCGGCGGTGGCAGCTCCGTTGTGGACGATAGTTCCGGTTTCGCTGGCTGTTCGCTATGAGTTCTAGCTGCACGGATCACTATCTTGCGATGTAGAGGGCGGAAGTGGATCCCGCTGTTGGTACGGTCTGCGTCGTCCTCGAGGTTGATGCGCTGCGTCGTGTAGAGTGCGGCGTTGGGACAGGAAGTGCGGAGCAGCGTGCAGCCCTTCGTCTTCCCTGCGGGGGGCGTGGATATCTGCCGACTGGGATTCTGGTAGTTGTAGTAGAGGACCAGAGGTTTGTTGCCGGGCAGATTGCAAGGTTCAGTGGCATGTTCGGATCAGGTGGTAGAGCCTAGAACAGGGAAAGTGATCCGTGGTGACGTATTCTTCCATGCTGTGAAGGTAGAGGGAGTGCGATCAGCCATCTTGGGTATCTCTGGAGGGTTATGAGGAGAGTCATTGCCGTGGTGATCGTTCATTCGTGCTGATGTCACAGAGTAGAACGTAGAACTTAAATAAAGAAAATAAAAGTAAAAAAAAATCAGTTCATGGAGTCTGCAGATAGGTTAAAGCAGAGTCAGGGGGGCCTAAACAGTGAGCCTTTCAAAGGGGCCCAAACGGGGCCAACTAAGAGAACAAATTAGTGCACAGCATGCCCAGTTCAGCGGTCCCTGCGAGCTCTCCTGGAATGGGGGGACTCTGGATCCCTGTATCCGCGGGGATCGGCCTGATATCTCCATGCAGAAGGGGAGCGTCTCCTGCGAAATCTGGAGGTCTGGGTCTCCATGGGTACTTCCCGCACTGTGCCGTTGCTGGAAATCAGAGGGCGAAATGTAGCGTACCAGTTAGGGACTGGTGTCAGTGGAATGCCAAGCGTGTCACAAAAGTGAGGCAGGTCTTCGGGCACCTTTAGGAGGGCAGTGCGTCCCTGTGCGGAGGCTGAAAGGCAGAATGGAAACTTCCATTTATAAGGGATGTTCCTCTCCCTCAGGGCGTCTAGCAGGGGTTTGAGGTCTCTCCTGTGCTGCAGTGTAATGCCAGATAAATCCTGGTATATTTGAATGGGTGCACTGTCGTGGAGGATTTGTTGTTTCCCCCTGGCTTGTCGAATTATTTCCTCTTTTAATTTAAAGTCTACCAGACAGCATATGATGTCACGCGGGGGGTCATTATCTCTGCCTCTAGGGCGCAGGGCTCGATGAATTCTTTCCATGAGGATGGGGGTCTGAGAGGGCCTGCGGAGGAGGTTGTTAAAAAGATCCGTGACAGCAGGTGTGATTTGGTCGCCCTCTATTGTTTCTGGCATCCCGCGGATCAGGAGGTTATGGCGCCTGCCTCGATTGTCGAGGTCTTCGATGTGCCTCTGCATGTCCCGCATTTGCAGTGTGTGAGAGTCAATGGAAGAGGCGGTAGAGCGGAGGGCTGTGTCATGGAGGTCTGTCACCATCTCCACCTTGTTCACCCTGTCAGTGAGGTCGCGTAGGTCGAGCCTCAGCTCTGAGATGGCTGCGGCTAGGGTTTCTTTAATTTCTTCCGCAATGGAGCGGAGGTCTTGTAGGTATATAGGCATTTGGCGGCCAGTCTCTGGGCAGATTCTTCCTCCATGAGGGAGAATATGAGGGGAGGTTGACTGAGGTGGATCGAGCAGTGGTGGCGGTTGTGCCTGGGAGCGGGAAGGTCCCTGCTGAGAGGACGCCATATTGCCCCTGCTATTCCGGAACATCTCCGGGATGTTATGGCCTTGGGGTCCCGAGTGAGCTCTGGGCGAGCGAGAACGGGAGGCGGACGAGGTCCAGGAAGCTGTCCCCATGGTCTGGTGAGGTTTTCAGTTGAAATACCTTCGGTAGTCAACGGCTTTTTCCTGTGGCGGCAGGAGCTCGGGAATCAAGCGACCTTCTTCATGCCAGGTCAGGCCATGCCCCCCCTAGCTACCTAGTTCTTATGCTCAAATCCCGTCTCCAGGCAAAACGTTTTGTTATATTTTGGATATAGTGGGGAAGGGTTTGAGCTTCTGCCAGGTTCCTGTTGCTGTCTATGTTCCTGTTGGGAGATTCCCATTCACTCATTTTAAAATCTCTTCCAACAGGGACACAAACAAAAACACATTTTTAGTAGAGTAAGGACAGGTTAAAATCGTTGACAATGTTTTTGTTTCTGTCTCTGCCCTCCTGTTCCAGTGACAACCGCACTCCCCTCTTCTACAGATGTCAGAGGAACAGTAAAAGAGGGACATTTCCACAAGGGTTACAGACAGCAAAAAATCATGATAAAAAATATTAGCTCTTTCCTATTCTATCCAAAACGTAAAAAAAAAAAAAAAAAAAAAAAAAATGAATAGGTTTTAACTTACTATTTCTTGTAAACAAAAAGGGGGCTTCCATCATAACAAGTGTAGAGTATGGTGGTCCCATACTCTACACTTGTTATGATGGAAGCTATGGTCTACTATTTCTTGTAGAGCACATCTGTGGGTTAGGTCTAGCTTATTAAATACCGGTAGTTGCAATTCCCTTTTGAAAAATTGAGCCTTTACTTTATCCATGCTAAATGAATATTTTTAATATGGAAAGCATGACAGCCAGGTGGTTGCGGTAATAGCACACAAACACATAAATGAACTCAAACACAAATAACTTTTCCACAAGTTTATCTTGTAACAATCATTATTTTATATTCTGCAATATATTATTTATCCTGAAAGATTGGAGTTTAATGGATACCCTTTTCTGGCTAACTTAAAGCATATCTACAATGTAAACCTAAAACCAAAAATGTAATATATTACAGCTTACCAATCCTTAGTTGTGGTGGCTGCATTTGTTTCCTTTTTCTAGGCCTTTTTCTATTTCTACCTGGTAAACCAGCCAATAATTATCCGTTGCTGGCTGTACTGTATACAGGTCTTTCTTACATAAGTTAGTCAGCATACGTATTAAGATGGGGAGGGAGCAGTTTAAAGTTTATTTAGGTATATATTCGGGACGGACGGATCAGACGATGGTCATGTGATCAGCTGACGTCTCCCACCCCTTGGCATTGAGAACTTATTAAAGGGATGCCGGGGTGGCAGGAAAGGTTTAACATTTCTTTTTCAAGCATTTTGTGTTATAGGGTGACAACACTCTGTTCTTCCATTTGTGCTCCTGTGTTGCCCCCCTGTCACACAGGCTTTTGATGGAAACAAGGCACATAGCTTCCTTTGTGTGAAATATCTGGTGTTCCTGACAGTCCCTCTGCTTTCCAATTATAAACTGACCACACTAAACAGGAGAGCACACTGTGGTCAGTTCTCTAGTTGTGCTGGGAACTCAGCGTGCTCTTCTCCAATGATCAGACTTGTCCTGACACACACCGCCTGCACAGCCATTTGCTGGGAAGATCAGTGTTCTGCTGTTTCTCCACCCCAGCTCCTTTGTAGCTGTAAACAGAAGGTATGTGAGCACTTATAAAAAAAAGGGGGAAAAAAGGGTTGATAATGTTTTTTTTCATATCTATACACAAATGTTTTGCCCTTCATTTCTTTTTTAAACTGAATGGGTGGTTTTACAAGGTGAGGGTTCACATACATTTTAAAGTAAAGAAGAAAAGCATAAACAGGGAAAATTATGCTGAATCTGTTTTATTAAGTTATTAACAATCTTAAACAATATCGAGTGAAAACATGAGAGTAATAATCCAATTCCAATGAATGTACAAGCATACATTGAGATCGTAATATTAATAAGAGGACAAGTATCGCATAATTACAATAAATTATAGGTCACCGAGGCATGGTAAAATGAGCATAGTAACGGTGTTGTAATTACCAGTAGTCCACTAAAAACAACATTGTAGAGAAACAAAGCGCGACAAATACGGCCTGAAAATGAGGTGGCGCTACAGTTAAGATCACCATAAACTTATTTATGTAAAAGTGAAAGAAGGTGTGGGAAAGAAATAAAGAACAACAAAAAAAAGGCGGGGGGGGGGGGGAGAAGGAAAGAAAAGGAAAGGAAGGGCGTAGCAATCTAATCTAAGAAAACTGAAAGTGCAACCAAAAAAGGAAATTGAATGCAGTCACCACATTTAACGATTGACAAGCTGCAATATACATTTTTTTTAATTTAATACTGCTTTAAAATTAAACTTTCTTTTTTCCAGTCTCAGTCTAGTTCATATACCAAACCTACATCCTGCACGATTTATAAACAATATATACAGTAGGTGGGAAAAAAATTGCTCGATCTCAGTGTTTACTAATGATACCAAGCTATGTAGAGCACAAACTTCACAACAGGATATATAATTTCTACTAAATGACCTTGATAAATCTGAGGGGTGGATAGCTACATGGCAGATGATGTTCTGTATTAAAAACGTAAAGTTATGCTCTTAGGATCTTAAAATATGTATACAAGTTACTCATTAGGAAGTGCTTCTCTGCTTCTCTAGGGATGGAAAAAAATCTCAGGGTCCTTGTAGTCCATATACTCAACAATAGCATGCAATTCCAATTCCAGGCTGCAGCTAGCAAAGCCAGCAAACTGCTACACATGCATTAAAAAAAGGAATTTATTCAAGAGCTAATACTATAATTCTGCTATTTAGAGTGTTCTGCCACATCTTGAGTATATGGCTTAGTTTTGGGCACCAATCCTCAGATAAGATGTCCTTGAACTAGAGAAAGTTGATAGAAGGGCAAGAAAATTAGTAAAGGGAATTAAGGACATAAGTTATGAAGAAATGTTTAGAATACAAACTTGTTCTTCTTGGAATAGTGGCAGAGAGGATATGATAGCATTATACAAATGTATCAGTAGCATTTGGAATAAACGTTTTAATCTAAGAACTCTGAAGAAGACAAGTGGCCACAACATGAAGTTGGATGAGAAGCAATTTAATTTCAAATTGTGTAAGGTGTGCTTTACTGTCATGGCAGTATCAGCTGAGAGCGTAGTTAAAGCCCAAATCCAGGCAACCTAAAAATGATCTTTTGCAGTGGGGCTTTACCGAAACTTGTAGGGTAAACTGCTCTTTTACTTTAGGGGAGAGTTTGGGCACTTTATCTTACCTGATCCTCTGATCCCCTGGTAGATGATGTTCTCCTATACTCTGGCAATTGGTTTTCCCTCAGCATCATCACATCCAACGCAGGGTGGAGCATGGGGAAAAAGATGCTGCAGAGACCAATCTAGCCGAGCTGGTAATTAGATCTTCTTTTCTATGTGTCCTAGACCTAAATGAGCAATAAGCTCAAGAGATTATTATTTATTTTTTTATTATTAATATAATGTATGCAATAGGGCATAACAGTATGACACGACAAATCACATTCAAAGAAATGCAAACACCGTATATACAAAAATACAACAAAAACAGGTATCACTGGCTATCATTGAAATAACAGACAAGGTTCCACCACTACAATATAGAGCGGGGTCGGCAACCTGTCGATCGCGATCTACCGGTCGACCGCGTGTAGGTGACAGGTAGATCACGATCAGGTCTCTGCCTTTCCCACCCTCATGTTCTAGCGGTATAGCAGCTCGGGAAACAAACAGCTCAGGTTTTCGTTGCCTGAGCTCTTCAGCCGGGAAACAGTCAAAGCGCATCCTAGGCTGTGGAGGCATTCCCCACCCTGCGGCATGCCCCTTGCATACACACGGCTGCGGGGCAGGAATGGCTGCGCCTCCTACGGTGCTCTGTCGGCTTGGACATTGGTGCTGTGAGCCCTGGATTTGTGTGGTGAGGCTGACTCAAAAGTACCGCTGGGGCAAGTCTGGGCTCTTTTACACCAGGGTGTAGTATGCCAATCCCTGCCAGCCTTCCTCTCCAGTCCATCCAAAAGGCTTGTCTGTGTTATCACATGGGATGGATGAGAGAGGAGGACCAGTGGTGATCAGCGTACCACATCAGGTAGATCTGCCACAGCAGCTTCCCTGTGCCACTTTGCATCAGAAAACTGCTTCTGTCCTCTCCTGACTTCCCTGTACCATGCCCTCCTGACCTCTGAGTTCCCTGACCTCTGTGCACTGTGCCTTCCTGCCCCCCAGTACCAAGCCCTCCTGACCCCCAGTACTATGCCTTCCTGACCCCCGTACCATGCCCTCCTGACCCCCAGTACCATGCCCTCCTGACCTCTGTGTACCCTGACCTCCGTGCACTGTGCCTTCCTGCCCCCCAGTACCATGCCCTCCTGACCCCCAGTACTATGCCTTCCTGACCCCCGTACCATGCCCTCCTGACCCCCAGTACCATGCCCTCCTGACCTCTGTGTACCCTGACCTCCGTGCACGGTGCCTTCCTGCCCCCCAGTACCATGCCCTCCTGACCCCCAGTACTATGCCTTCCTGACCCTCGTACCATGCCCTCCTGACCTCTGTGTACCCTGACCTCTGTGCACTATGCCCTCCTGCCCCCCAGTACCATGCCCTCCTGACCTCTGTGTACCCTGACCTCTGTGCACTATGCCCTCCTGCCCCCCAGTACCATTCCCTCCTGACCCCTCAGTACCATGCACTCCTGACCCATCTTAGGTGTGCCATCTTGACCCCCATGTACACTGCCCTCCTGACACCTCCACTATTATGCCCTCCTGACCTCTTTGTACTGTGCCCTCCAGACCCCAGCCTTCCTACCCCCCCCGAAGTTCTGTGCTCCCCTGACCCCCCCCAGCACTATGCCCTACTGACCCCCCTCCCCCAGTACTGTGCCCTCATAACCTCCCTGTACTGTGCCCTCCTGACCCCTCTGTACACTGCACTGCTGTCTCCCTGTACTCTACCCTGCTAATGCCCTGTTCTCTGCCCTCTTCACCCCTGTCCTACATCCTACTGACCTGTCTACACTGCCATACATCCTACTGACCTCAGTGCACTGACCTACATACTACTGACCACTGTACGCTGCCCTACTTTCTACTGACCTCTGTACACTGTCCTGCATTCTACTGACCTGTCTACACTGCCCTACATCTGACTGACCTCTGTACACTGCCTTATCCTACTGACCACTGTACACTGCCATACATCCTACTGACCTCTGTACACTGTGCTACCCACTACTGACCTATGTACACTGCCATAAATCCTACTTACCTCTACACTGCCCAACCTACTACTGACCACTGTACACGGCCCTACCTACTACTGACCACTGTACACTGCCCTACCTACTACTGACCACTGTACACTGTCCTACCTACTACTGACCACTGTACACTGCCCTACATACTACTGACCACTGTACACTGCCCTACCTACTACTGACTACTGTACACTGCCCTACCTACTACTGACCTCTGTACACTGCTCTACATCCTAATGACCCATGTACACTCCCCTACCTACTATTGACCTCTGTATACTGCCCCACATTCTTTTGACCCCTGTACACTGCTCTAACTACTACTGACCTCTGTACACTGCCCTACCTTCTAATGACCTCTGTACACTGCCCTACATACTACTGACCTCTGTACCCTACCCTACATTCTATTGACCTCTGTACACTGCCCTACATCCTACTGACCTCTCTACACTGCCCTAACTCCTACTGACCTCTGTACTCTGTATCATCTACTGACCTCTGTACACTGCCCTACCTACTACTGACTTCTGTACACTGCCTTACACACTAGTGACCTCTGTACACTGCACTACCTACTATTGACCCTTGGACACTGTCCTACATATTACTTACACTGGTGAGAGCTAGGAGCACACAGCCAGGCTAGCATTGAGGCCAGCAAGGCCTAAAATTAGTCAAGAAAGTCAACATGCAGTTCCAGTGGTTCTGCCGAGTTTCTTGCTAAAGCTAACATTTAAGGTAGGCTAAGTTTATATTTTTACATTAACATTTGTTTTAACATTGTTTTTTTACATTTTCCAAAGCTTTCTTCTTGCAGGCTTTACATTTTATTGAGAGCTTGCTAGTCAATTTATTTATTTAAAAAAAAGGGGGAACCCGCACCCCAGTGATCTTCAATCTCTTCGATGTTGTCCAGGTAGATCTCCACCCCTGAAAGGTTGCCTACCCCTGATATAGAGTATCTGTAAACTGTGGGCTGTAGCCTCTACAACAAATATATTCTATTTCCGGTCTTGTAGTGTGGCAGAAAACAAATATAGAAAATTAATAGTCATGAACATACCAGGAAACATAAATAAAGACACTATTTAGTAGATGCCGAACCACTGCAAGGTAAAGAACAAACGCGGACCCCACACGATAAAGGTTTCTCTGTCCCATCCTCACAGTAGCTGCACCTAGCGATTAATGCATATCGAGTGACTTTTTTCTGCCTATTGGGGGAAAAAGAAGACACCCCAGGTGTTGAGGGTGGGAATTACACAAAAAGATAAAAGAAGAGGAGAAGTAAGGGAACAGGGAGGGAAAGGTGCTTCAGCGGAGTCGGCGGCACAAGGCGTTGACATCACAAAAAGGGATCAGCTTAAGAATAGGTCAAATAGCCATCCAAGAACCAGAACATGTCCCAGTATAGCCAGTGTGTGTTATGTTCCTCCGTCCTATCCCTGAGAGCAGCTGTTCCATCTGTTGAATGCCATTCACTCTGGCAAACCGTTGTAATTATGTTGGTGGAGAGTGCTGTTTCCACATGCTGGGGATGCATGCCCTAGCTGCTTTTAATAGATGCTTCCACAGGGATTTACGGTATCTCTTGCTGGACATCGGGGTCAGGTTTAGAAGCACTGCCACGGGTTGTCCAAAAGGGAAATGTCTGTAAGTTTGTAAACAATCTGCAGGACCTGTTGCCACAATGGGGTAAGCTGCAGATAATCCCAGAAGTTGTGGAGTAGTGTGCCTGTCTGGGAACCACATCTCCAGCAAAGCAGGCTATGGCCGGGGAAAATAAAGAGGTTATTTTTTAAGTTACACAGATTTGGGCTTTAACTATGCTCTCAGCTAATATTGATTTTAACCTAAAACAGGTTTTAGATTCTCAGTGAACACAATATACAGGGATATGGGAATCTATAGTGGCATGTACACACACACACACACACACACACACACACATATATGTTGAACTAGATTGACCTGTGTCTTTATTCAAACCTAGCAAATATGTAACTATATAATTCAACTTCAATATCATTAATGGTCTCAGGGAAACACCACTCAAAAGAGAATGAGTATTTTATCACTACTCTGGGTAATATCCTGTAATTAGTTTATTATCTATGTGCATACAATTTCTTCAACACCAATAGACCTTATTTTATAAATGTAATGTTTATGAGGTACAGTGTTGAAACCTTTAGCAAAATCTAGATACAGTTTACTACATCCACTGGCCTTCTTCACATTTCAACTCTCTGCCTCATATAATGCTAACAGGTTGATCTAAATTCCATGCTGATTTCTACTTACAATTATCCCAAACAAATTCTTAAATATAGTCCCTTACCATTTCCTCAAACATTTTACATTCTATTAATGCTAGGCTGACTGGTCTAGTTTTCTGGTATATATGCTGACCTTTTTAAATATTGGTACCACATTGCTTTATGCCAATGTGTTGTTACCATTTCAGTCAGGTGTCCTTAGAAATTATAAAAAATCAGCCAGATTATAATGGAGCTAAGCTCTTTGAGGACTCGTGAGTGTAAGCCATCTGGTTCTAGTGATTTATTCACATTAAGTTTTTCCAGTCTGATTTTAACCTGAATTTATGTAAAAAAACAGAAATACATTCAGTACATTGTTGTAGTATTTCTGTTCTGACAATCAACCCTGTCACGAAAGAGAAAAATGCATTTAATACTTCTGCCTTCTTTATATCCTCATTATCATCTTTCATATGGCCTACAGTATATGTTTATGTTCTGTACCATTTTACTTTTGATATGGTTGAAGATATTTTTGGGATTTGTCTTAGCAATATGTTTTCCATATGCTATTTTTAGCTGCTCAGAGTGATCCCTTGCATCTTACATTCCTTAAATCTCTGAAATGCTGAAGATGACCCTTTCAATTTGGTTTTTGAAGACCCGATTTTCTCATTGATTTTTTTTTTTTACAATAGGATTTAGCCATATAGGTTTCAATTTTGTTCCTTGTATGTATTGCCCATTGGTATACACTGGAAAATGCAGTTGTTTACTGTATAAATTGATTAAAACGCCCCCACTTGTCTTCTGTGTTCTTTGTTAGGAAACTATGGTCCTACCTGAGATGCTGGGCAGCACCCTGTCTGATTCATTGGACAACCCCACCTTGTGCCTTGACTTCTGCTGAAACTTGAACTTCTTGCTCCTCCCATGAACTTCCTGATTTAAGCCATGTCTCTGCACTTCCTGTTTGCCAGAATATTGTGCTCTCTTCAGCCAGTATCTTGCTCTCGTCTTCCCTGCTGCCATCCATATTGTGCTACCACTCATTATTGATCCTTGGCTTGTTCCTTGACTAAACTTTCACCTGATTTCAATCTGCTACTACTCGTTACTGACCTTTGACTTGTTTTACTGACTATGCTTCTGTTTGATCCCTATCAGCTTATCCGCTTCTGGACCCCAGCTTGCTCTCCTCCTGGTGGGGTGATACTGAGGACCGCAACCTGATATTAACATGCAACAAAATCCATCTCCACCATCAGGAGCTCTGGTGAACACTGGTTAGTACCTAGACTCTGCACCTCAGATGAGCTTGCGCAATCTGCCAGGATGACTGCCTGTGTACCTATCCTGCTGGTTGATGGTAGTCACGCAACTGCTATAACAACTGATCTTTGAGCCTGACCCCTGATCGTGACAGGAGGCTTGTTCAGAGTGTCAATCTCCTGAGGCTGTTGCCCCTTTGAGACAGCCAGTGTACTGAGAAGCTGTTGATAGGCCTCAACATATGCTTGGCAGAGGAACTGGAGTAACTTGGACTGAAAAACATTTGCTGGAGGACACTACCTAAGGGAGCTGGGCTGGAGAAGGACCCCTTTATCACTACAGAGTAGGGATGAGCTTCGTGTTCGAGTCGAACCCATGTTCGACTCGAACATCGTCTGTTCGATCGTTCACCGAATTGCGAACGATATGGGCTGTTCGCGCCAAATTCGTGTGGCGCGTCACGGCCCATAATTCACTGCGGCATCGCAGTGCATTGCTGGCTGATGATTGGCCAAGCATGCACTATGACCCGCATGCTTGGCCAATCACAGCGCCATCTGAACAGAGAGCCGTAATTGGCCAAAGCCAAGGAGGCTTTGGCCAATTATGGCTCAGGGGATTTAGTACACGCCCCACACTATATAAGGCCGCCTGCACGGCGGCCCTGTGTAGTGTGTGTTCCGGCGTTGAAAGAGATAGACAGAGAGACAGTGTCATTTGATTTGAGTTAGATAGATTAGGCAGAACAGTCAGTCAGTTTAGCTGCACTTACAGTGTACTGTGTATATATGCATCCCAGGTGTTGCATATATATATATACACTGTATTCAGTTTAGCTAGATCCGTTCCTGTTATCTTCCTACTGACAGGCAGGCTTGTCTTATTACAGTATTTACAGCTACCTGAAGAAAATTGCTGGTGTTCTTTTGATCCTATTAGTACCACAGTCAGGCAGCTAGACTATTTACAGTTAGTGCAGTGCGTCCTGCTCACAGTGTTCAGCTAGATCCGTTCCTGTTATCTTCTTACTGACAGGCAGGCCTGTCTTGTTACAGTATATACAGCTACCTGAAGAAAATTACTGGTGTTCTTTTGATCCTATTAGTACCACAGTCAGGCAGCTAGACTATTTACAGTTAGTGCAGTGCGTCCTGCTGACAGTGTTCAGCTAAACCTACAAGTTAGTGGGGTGCGTCCTGCTCACAGTGTTCAGCTAAACCTACAAGTTAGTCTGGTGCGTCCACCTCACAGTGTTCAGCTAAACCTACAAGTTAGTGCGGTGCGTCCTGCTCACAGTGTTCAGCTAAAACTACAAGTTAGTGGGGTGCGTCCTGCTCACAGTGTTCAGCTAAACCTATAAGTTAGTGGGGTGCGTCCTGCTCACAGTGTTCAGCTAAACCTACAAGTTAGTGCTGTGTGTCCTGCTCACAGTGTTCAGCTAAATCTACAAGTTGGTGTAGTGAGACCTCTGCACAGTGTTCATCTAAAGCTACAAGTTAGTGCAGTGCGTCCTGCTCACAGTGTTCAGCTAAAACTACAAGTTAGTGCTGTGCGTCCTGCTCACAGTGTTCAGCTAAACCTACAAGTTAGTGTAGTGAGACTTCTGCACAGTGTTCATCTAAAGCTACAAGTTAGTGCAGTGTGTCCTGCTCACAGTGTTCAGCTAGATCCGTTCCTGTTATCTTCTTACTGACAGGCAGGCTTGTCTTGTTACAGTATTTACAGCTACCTGAATAAAATTGCTGGTGTTCTTTTGATCCTATTAGTACCACAGTCAGGCAGCTAGACTATTTACAGTTAGTGCAGTGCGTCCTGCTCACAGTGTTCAGCTAAACCTACAAGTTAGTGGGGTGCGTCCTGCTCACAGTGTTCAGCTAAAACTACAAGTTAGTGTGGTGCGTCCACCTCACAGTGTTCAGCTAAACCTACAAGTTAGTGCGGTGCGTCCTGCTCACAGTGTTCAGCTAAACCTACAAGTTGGTGTAGTGAGACCTCTGCACAGTGTTCATCTAAAGCTACAAGTTAGTGCAGTGCGTCCTGCTCACAGTGTTCAGCTAAAACTACAAGTTAGTGCTGTGCGTCCTACTCACAGTGTTCAGCTAAACCTACAAGTTGGTGTAGTGAGACCTCTGCACAGTGTTCATCTAAAGCTACAAGTTAGTGCAGTGCATCCTGCTCACAGTGTTCAGCTAAAAATACAAGTTAGTGCTGTGCGTCCTGCTCACAGTGTTCAGCTAAACCTACAAGTTGGTGTAGTGAGACCTCTGCACAGTGTTCATCTAAAGCTACAAGTTAGTGCAGTGCGTCCTGCTCACAGTGTTCAGCTAAACCTACAAGTTATTTTTTTGCGAGCTCTGCACAGTGTTCACCTAAAGCTACCTGTAGAAGGTTGGTGGTGTTCTCATACTACAGGCAGTTGATCTTGCTAGCTGCAGTATCAGTACATATATATATATATATATATATCCCAGCTTAGTGCAGCTACAGGCCATTAGTATGTCTGGAAGGCCAAGAAGGAGAGGCAAACAGTCACAAGCCAATAAGAGAGGGCAAGCAGGCTCTGTGTCTAGTGCTGGTCGTGGAGATGGTGCATCCTCATCAGCACGTGGCCGTGGGACACGCTTGGCCTTTTTTTCGGCAGCTGGCTGTGTTGAGCCGCAACACGCGGAAGACTTGGTCGAGTGGATGACCAAGCCGTCCTCATCCTCCTCATCCTCTCTCAGCCATGCCCAGGGTACTTTGTCTGGCAAAGCAGCGGCCTCTTCCCTTGGCTCAATGTCATCAGTGACTCCTTCCCTAGCCCCACCATGTCCTCCTGAGGAGTCCCTCAAACTGTTTGATCACAGTGTTGGGTACATGCTCCAGGAGGATGCCCAGCGTTTGGAAGGCTCTGATGATGATACTAAGCTCGATGAAGGCAGTAACATGAGCACGGACAGAGGGGGTGCCCAAGAAGGACAGCAATCTGGCAGTCATGCTCCCCCTGCTGCAGCATACTGCCAGGTTTGCTCCAGTGATGAGGAGGGAGGGGATGATGAGGTCACTGACTCAACGTGGGTGCCTGATAGGAGAGAGGAAGAGGAGGAGGAGGCGGCACATCACCAACGAGGCAGGATGCCCTCCAGGGGCCAGCCTAAGGGCAGCACATTGACTGCATCACACCCCAAAGCTCCACATGTGCAGGGCGCTGCAGTCTCTGCGCGTTATTCAAAAAGTTCTTTGGTGTGGGCCTTTTTTGAGACGAGTGCATCAGATCGCACCGCTGCTATTTGCAACATATGTCTCAAGCGTATCTCGCGTGGCCAAAACATCTCCCGCTTGGGTACCACATGCTTGACCAGACATATGTTGACCTGCCATGCAGTTCGTTGGCAAGCGTATCTAAAAGACCCACACCAAAGAACAAAGAGGACCTCTCCTTGCTCCTCATCAGCTGAGATCTCCAACCCCACTATACCTTCAGTCCTCTCTGAGACCTGCACTGAGAGGAATGAAGGTGTAGAATTAGGTGTGTCACAGCCAAGTACTTGTGGGCAATCTGCTTTTGGTACACCGACGTCAGATTGTACCAGGCAAATTTTCCTGCCCCAGCTGCTGCACCGCCGAAAGAAGTTTGCTCCCAGCCATCCACATGCGCAGCGGTTGAATGCTAGCTTGGCAAAATTGCTAGCACTTCAACTGCTGCCTTTTCAGTTGGTAGACTCTGCCCCCTTCCGTGAGTTTGTGGAATGTGCGGTTCCAGTGTGGCAGGTACCCAAACGCCACTTTTTCTCACGGAAGGCGATTCCGGCTCTCTACCGCCATGTGGAAGGCAATGTCCATGCCTCGCTGGACAGGGCGGTCAGCGGTAAGGTGCATATTACCGCTGACTCATGGTCCAGCAGGCATGGACAGGGACGTTACCTAAGTTTCACGGCGCATTGGGTGACTCTGCTGGCAGCTGGGAAGGATGCAGAACAAGGTGCAGTAGTGTTGGAGGTTGTTCCGCCACCACGCCTCCAAAATGCTAATGATTGTGACACAGCTCTCTCCTTCACCCCCTCCTTTTCTTCTTCCTCCATGGCCTCTTCCTGTGCTTTGTCCTCGGAACCAGCGGTGCTCCGTAGCCGTTCAAGGGGCTACGCAATACGCAGGCCAAAAGATGCCATGCGGTGCTTGAGCTGGTGTGCTTGGGGGACAGGAGTCACACTGGGGCAGAGGTTCTGTCAGCTCTGCAAGGGCAGGTTCAGAGGTGGTTGACGCCACGCCAACTTAGGGCAGGAATGGTGGTTTGCGACAATGGCACCAACCTCCTCTCTGCCCTCCGACAGGGACAAATGACCCATGTGCCCTGTTTGGCTCACGTCCTTAACTTGGTGGTGCAGCGGTTCTTGGGCAGCTACCCGGGCTTACAGGATGTCCTGAGGCAGGCCAGGAAAGTCTGTGTGCATTTCCGCCGGTCATATAATGCCAGTGCTCGGCTGACGGACCTCCAAAAGGAGTTTAACCTGCCCAAGAACCGCCTAATCTGTGACATGCCCACCAGGTGGAACTCAACGTTGGCCATGCTGCAGCGGCTGCACACGCAGCAGAGGGCCATCAATGAGTACCTGTGCGACTATGGCACCAGGACAGGAGCTTGGTTTTTTTCCCCACGCCAGTGGGCCATGATCAGGGATGCATGCACTGTCCTGTCACCATTTGAGGAGGCCACGAGGATGGTGAGCAGTGACAGTGCATGCATCAGTGACACTGTCCCCCTTGTCCACCTGTTGGAGCACACACTGCGTGGAATAATGGACAGGGCACTTGAGGCAGAAAAGAGGCAGGAAGAGGACTTCCTTAGCTCTCAAGGCCCCCTTTATCCAGACAGTGTTCCTGCGTGCCCGCCGATCACACAGGAAGAGGACGAGGAGGAGGAGGAGGAGGAGGAAGATTGTGTCAGTATGGAGGTGGAGCCTGGCACTCAGCATCAGCAGCAGTCTTTAAGGGATCAGTCCCAAGAAACACATGGACTTGTACGTGGCTGGGAGGAGGTGGCTGCGGACCATGTCGTCCTTAGTGACCCAGAGGACTCCGGACCGAATGCCTCAGCAAACCTACGCTGCATGGCCTCCCTGATCCTGCAAAGCCTGCGTAAGGATCCTCGTATTCGTGGTATCAAGGAGAAGGACCAATACTGGCTGGCAGCCCTCCTTGATCCACGTTACAAGGGTAAGGTTGCAGACCTTATCTTGCCATCGCAGAGGGAGCAGAGGATGAAACATCTTCGGGAGGCCTTGCAGAAAGGTCTGTGCAACGCGTTCCCAGAGACTGGGAGGTTACAAACTCCTGTTTCTGGACAAAGTGTTGCTGAGGCTTCGGGTAGTCAAAGAAGGAGCGGTGGAGAAGGTGGCCGTCTGACCGATGCGTTCAGACAATTTTTTGGTCCGCAGCCCCAAGGTATGATCGGTTCCAGCAACCATCGCCAGCGTCTGTTTTACATGGTGCAGGAATATCTAGGGGCAAGATCTGACTTGGACACCTTTCGCACCGAAAATCCTCTGGGTTACTGGGTCTTGAGGATGGATCACTGGCCAGAGCTTGCACAGTATGCAATTGAGCTACTGGCCTGTCCTGCATCCAGCGTTCTTTCAGAACGCACATTCAGTGCTGCTGGAGGCTTTGTAACCGACCACAGGGTGCGTCTGTCCACCGACTCGGTCGATCGACTGACCTTCATAAAAATGAATCAGTCTTGGATCACCACCAGCTACCAAGCACCTGATGCTGATGTAACCGAATAATTTTTTTTGAAATCTCAGATCCCTTCAAAGACTGCCTATACTGATGCTGAGTGACTATCCCTGAGAAGTTATCCTCTTCCTCCTCAATCATCACGCTGATAGCTTGTAAGAACATTTTTGGTTCTGGGCGCCACCACCAGTGCCTAAGGCACAATTTTTCAGCCCCTGTTTAACAGGGGCGTGTAATTACAATTTTTGATGCAATACTTTGCAGCAGGGCTTGTTCCTGCGTTCCAACTAGAGTATCTGTGAGGGGTTGCAGTGTTGTGGCACCAGCACCAGTGCCTAAGGCCCAATTTTTCTGCCCCTGTTTAACAGGGGCGTGTAATTACAATTTTTGATGCAATACTTTGCAGCAGGGCTCGTTCCTGCGTTCCAACTAGAGTGTCTGTGAGGGGTTGCAGTGTTGTGGCACCAGCACCAGTGCCTAAGGCCCAATTTTTCTGCCCCTGTTTAACAGGGGCGTGTAATTACAATTTTTGATGCAATACTTTGCAGCAGGGCTCGTTCCTGCGTTCCAACTAGAGTGTCTGTGAGGGGTTGCAGTGTTGTGGCACCAGCACCACCACCAAAGGCCCAATTTTTCTGCCCCTGTTCAACAGGGGCATGTAATTACAATTCTTGATCTAATATTTCACAGCAGGGCCCTGTGAGGGCTTACAGTGTTGTGGCCACAACAACACCTAAGGCCCAAATTTCTGCTGATTATATAGGGCAGGCCCCTACTTTCAAACATCTAACTTACAAACGACTCCTACTTGCAAACGGAAGGAGACAACAGGAAGTGAGATGAAATCTACCTGTAGGAAGGGAAATTCTCTCCGGTAAGAGTTAATATGGGAAAAACATTTCTCCTTTCCACTGATGCTTTCCAATCCTTGTTCCACAAAAAAACCCAAATTTTCAAAAAACATTTGTCATTGGGACAAAAAGTGAGGTGAAATCTTCTGAAGAGGAGGAAAGACAGCAAAACAAATGTCACAGGGGTGATAACCCTTCCCTATGTTTTCCAAAAAGCTTAAAGATTTTTTGGCTGGAGCTAAACACGTTAAAAATGTACCCGTTCAAAATTACAAACAGATTCTACTTAACAACAAACCTACAGTCCCTGTCTTGTTTGCACTGCCTGTATACTGCTGCTCAGAGTATATAGGGCCTGGTGGCCCCACACCTTTCCTTATTTTAATTTGGGTGCGGGGTTTAAGACCCAAAGGGCCTGGTAATGGACTGGGGGGTACCCATGCCGTTTGTCTCACTGATTTTCATCCATATTGCCAGGGCCGGACATTACATTAAACCCGCAAGCAGTTTTAAATGAGATTTTTTCCTTTAAAAATGACATTTGGTGCAGGGACTGTTCTAAACACGGGAAACACGCGCCACTTTACAGGCATACTATAGACACCCCCCAGGTACGATATTTAAAGGAATATTTCACTTTTTTTTTTTTTTTTTTACTTTAAGCATCATTAAAATCACTGCTCCCGAAAAACGGCCGTTTTTAAAAGTTTTTTTTGCATTGATACATGTCCCCTGGGGCAGGACCTGGGTCCCCAAACCCTTTTTAGGACAATACCATGCAAATTAGCCTTTAAAATGAGCACTTTTGATTTCGAACGTTCGAGTCCCATAGATGTCAATGGGGTTCTAACGTTCGTGCAAATTTTCGGTCCGTACGCAGGTTCTGGTGCGAACCGAACCGGGGGGTGTTCGGCTCATCCCTACTACAGAGTGCTGCATGGAAGCTGGTTGGCGACAGCTGTCCTTGGACATTGTGAGTAGGACCTTTGCTGAGGATTCTAGGTGTAGCTATGCTCTGGGGGGACTGAATGCTGGAGGTTGCTGTAAAGACTGGGACTGCTCAGAGTCTCATAATAACCGGCTATTCCTTCTACCTCCAACAAAGTCTGCTGTTATTGGGTTTGGGGTTAAGAATCTGTCCTCCTGTATTTTCTGGTTTTCTTGGAGTATCCTACATCCACACCCATCTCTTCTGCTCTATTACTGCAAAAAATCTACAAAAAGGCATCCCGTAAACTGAACCTGTATTTGTCAGTGTGCTTGGAACTAGTGTCTGGGCCTGGCAGCCTGAACAGGTAAGGGAGCCCTGGGTCATTCTCAGCAGCAACTTTACGGGGTAAATGCTTTACCTTGTTTCCAATTTTTGGAATGCACTTCTGGACATTCCATGTTCCAGAAGTACACAGTAATTTTAACCTAATGCTAAATTTGGTGCCCCAATTCATCTCCAATCCCCTTTTTGTCATTATTTGTGCCCTCTTTATTCAGCTATGTAAATTTGCTAAATGCTAAATTTGGTGCCCCAATTCATCTCCAATCCCCTTTTTGTCATTATTTGTGCCCTCTTTATTCGGCTATGTAAATTTGAAAAGCTTATTTTAACCTAACTGCACAATTACAGCTACGGAGTGGTTGCAGGATACGTATTTAGTTAGCTGTAATGAGTCACAGGTTTTTATTACGCTGGAAGCTCTGCAATCTCTTCAGGCCAAGATTCTGTACGATGGAGCCAAGCGGCATTCTAATGGCAGTAGGGAGCGGAGAGCTGATCCTATCTTGGGTGATGGCCAACATCTCGGTCAACTTGTTTAATATGATTTTGAGCTGGAAGTTTATTTTCACTAAGATTCATTTTTGTTTTATTTGTAGAAAATGAAAGGGTCATGAACTTTTGTGTCTGATAGAGATTTAGTGGACTGCGTAACAAGGAACGATCATCTTCAAACACATTGTTTAAAAGACTACCGCAGCTATTCCTGACATGTTGCACTACATTTCCTCTTCTGAACAACTCTATTGCTGGCCAAAAAAAATTTAAGGGCACTAATATTAAAACAAGGCTTAAGTTTGTCTACTCCAGAAGAGTGTATTCTAGAGCAGAGACTAACAACCTGTTAGATTTGGCTGGCATTTGTGTTAAAATTGGGTTGAAGTCGTATGGGAGCAGAGAAATCTTTGCTTAGTTCTGTAAAGGTGAACATTCACATGGGCAGAGGTACACGTCAGGAAGATGGATGGTTGCTGACACGATAGAGATTATGGAGGATAAGCTATAAAATGAGTGCTGAATTTGTTGTTTTCTTACACTTAGGCACTGTGTTATTTTTAACGAAAACTTGAATTTTGCTAATATTTTAGTGGTCTCGGGTATATCTCAATGGCTGTCTTTGTATGCATTTTTTCCAGATGTGCCCAAGGTTTTGCATTTTTACTTCCCTGAATGCAATCATTATATGACCCATACAACTAAAGAGATAAAAAAAAATGATAATGTTGTCAAAAAGTCCTAATATCCACAATACAATGGTATTGCACAGAGTGGCCCCGTTCCTCCTCTTCTGGAGTTTCCCGCCAGTGCTCTCCACTCCTCTTCTGCGTGTGCCGCCATAGCAAGCTGTGTGCTATGGGGGGGCACATATATGGGAACGCATCCTAGCCAGTCTGTGTGCGCTCATATACACACACAGTGCATATCGGTCCCTCACAGGATTTGACTGACAGTAGCAGAAGCCAATGGCTCCCGCTTGCTCTCAGTGTATCCTGTGAGAGCAGGAAGAGGGGAGAGAAGAGCTGCAGCTAGGCACAGTCCTGGATCGATAGAGGACGTAGGCGAGTGTTTAGGGGGGGTTGAACAGAATGCATTATGGTAAAAAAAACAAAAAAACTTTTGACTTTAGAACTACTTAAAATTTGGATGTGCCTATTTCTTCCACAGGCAAGGTATGTATGTCCAAATCCAAAGTAGTATGGTCCTGAGCATAGACACAAGACATCATACTGTCTACATGCAGTGTAGTAGAGTGAGTCCCACTTAGCAACTCACTGACCTCAGACAAATATGTAGGTCAGGAGTTCCTCACACATGTTCCATGCCAGTGACTTCCTAAGCAGGGAAAGATCAGCCCAGCAGCTCAGCAACATGCATTTTCAAAAGGTTTTTTAGAAATGACGGCAATGACAATGGCAGTATTTTTTTCTCATGACATTTTCTCTAACATCTAAGTCAAGCATGTATAGTATATACAGTATATTATCAGTATGCAATATGGGAATTCCGGCAAACTTCCCCCAAATATACAGAGTCTAACATTGGCACCATGAGCTCCATGTTTGGCACTCAAATGCATCTTAAATATATTTCCTCTATTTTGACTTTCAGAGTGCTTGAAGATGTATGTTAGATCTCTCCAACCTAGCATTTATAAAGCCTTGATTCAGCCTTCCTTCTCATGATGTAGATCGGCGGTCTCCAAATTGTGGCCTGTGGGCCAGATGCATCCCTTTATTTGCCTTTATTTGGCCCTTAGGGTAATATTTCTCTCACTGACATCAGCAACGAGGCAGTATTTCTCACACTGACACCAGCGATGGGGCATTTATCCTCCTACTGACTCCAAGAATGGGGGACAATTCCTTCCACTAACACCAACCACTGGGTTGCCAAGCTATTATTTAAAAAGCCATTCAGCCTTCCCTCTCATGATGTAGATCAGTGCCACAGGCAGTGATATGGGGCAGTGGACAGTGTCAGTAGAGCAGTGGATGGTGTTAGTAGTTTTTTTATTTTTACGTATTTATTTTTTGACAATTTTTTTCCAATGCTTTTTGAGGGGAGGGGGGTGGGGCAGTGGGCAGTGTTGGTAGGGTGGGGGGGGGGGGGGGGGCGGGTGGTGTCAGTAGTTATTTATTTTCTTTTTTTTTTCAATTTTATTTTTTATTACTTTTTTACAATTTCATTTTTTAATATGTATTCCATTTGTATTTTTTTTTATCAGTCCTGTTGGTGAGCTTTGGTATCAGAGGTCTAAACAGAGCCATGATATCTCCCATTTGCTCCTTTAATAGGAGCAAACTAAGGTCTACTCATTGAATTCACTAACAGCTGAGAAAAATCTAAACTAGTCTTATGCATATGGCAAAGGTAGAGTATTAAACCCAAAATGAAAAATGTAATATAATGCAGTTTACCAATCATTAGATGTGACGGCTGCATTAAATTTATTTTTTTTTAGGCTTTTTTCCCTTTATCTAACCAGGAGATCCTGCCAGTAACACACTTCCTGTGTTAGGGTGTCTGCATTCTGGAGGAAATAGTAAAGCAGATACTCTTGGACAGCAGCATTGTTGGTCTGGAGGGATGGGAGTGTAATGTCTTTTACATACGATATGAATATTGGACGAATGATTGTCTGTTTTTTTTTTTTTTTTTGCATGCTAGTCTCATATCGAAAAACCAGTAGATTACTGAAGTTATGGAAATTCTCGTAGGACAGAACATAACTTCAGAAATGATGTAATGTGTTGTATTGTATTGTGTTCTTTTATTTCCGAGCGTGCGCGGCCTTGGTCACATGATTTTTCATACAAATAACATACTAATTACACAGGGGTGCTTACACCAGCCCAGGGTTTTACATAAATGAAGAAAAGCTGACCAGTGTAAGCACCCCTGTCACCCCTTCTCTAGGTGCCTAGTTGTTAATTAGCTTGCTGGTTAATCAGTTAGCAGTTGATTGGATTGCTTTTTGATTAGCTCACTGTTAGGTGCTAGCTGTTCATTAGATGTACCTGTAGGCCTGGTGAACACTATTCGTCTTTTTACGTTCAACCCAGTGGGTTGAAGGAATACAAACTGTCAGCTCCAGTCGGACCCGCTGTACTTACTACCTGATGTTAGTACAGTGATCTCCCCTGCTTAGCGGTTGTGTTCTGACAGGGGGCCGCCCCCCCGCCAGAACACTCCGATCATTGCTCTCAGCCATTGGCTAAAAACGCTGATCGGTAGCCAGTTGTCTGCTGGTTTTCCAGCATACTTGTCCGACAGAAGCCGGCCAAAAGGCCAGCTGCCGTCGGACTGGCTGGCATACACATAGGTCGAATGTTTTTATTGACCAGCCAATGTCAGCCAGCATTGGGCCTGTGTGTACAGGGCTTTAGACGTACTGATGATATTACTGTTTAAAGTTTGCATTGTTTAGGATAAAGTGATCAAGCTCTTATCTGATTTTACGTGTATACAGTGCCTTGCAAAAGTATTCACCCCCCTTGGCATTTTTCATATTTTGTTGCCTCACAACCTGGAATTAACATGGATTGTTTGAGGATCTGCATCATTTAATTTACATAACATGCCCACAACTTTGAAGATTTTTTTTTTATTGTGAAGCAAGCAACAAATAGGACAAAATAACAGTGTGCATAACTATTCACCCCCCTAAAGTCAATACTTTGTAAAGCCACCTTTTGCGGCTATCACAGCTCCAAGTCTCTTTGGATAAGTCTCTATGAGCTTGTCACATCTTACCACTGGGATTTTTGCCCATTCCTCCTTGCAAAACTGCTCCAGCTCCTTCAAGTTGGAAGGTTTGCACTTGTGAACAGCAATCTTTAAGTCTGACCACAGATTTTCTATTGGATTGAGGTCTGGGCTTTGACATTTACATGTTTCCCCTAAACCACTCAAATGTTGTTTTAGCAGTGTGTTTGGGGTCATTGTCCTGCTGGAACGTGAACCTCCGTCCTAGCCTCAAATCACGCACAGAGTGGTACAGGTTTTGCTCAAGAATATCCCTGTATTTAGCACATCCATCTTTCCCTCAACTCTGACCAGTTTCCCAGTCCCGACTGCTGAAAAACATCCCCACAGCATGATGCTGCCACCACCATGTTTCACTGTGGGGATGGTGTTCTTTGGGTGATGTGATGTGCCGGGTTTGCGCCAGACAGCATTTTCTTTGATGGCCAAAAAGTTCAATTTTAGTCTCATTAGACCAGAGCACCTTCCTCCATACATTTTGGGAGTCTCCCACATGCCTTTTCGCAAACAAAATGTGCCATTTTGTTTTTTGCTGAAAGTAATGGCTTTCTTCTGGCCAGTCTGCCATAAAGCCCAACTCTATGGAGCGTACAGGCTTATTGTCATCCTATGTACAGATACTCCAGTCTCTGTGGTGGAACTCTGCAGCTCCTCCAGGATTACCTTAGGTCTCTGTGCTGCCTCTCTGATTAATGCCCTCCTTGCCCAGTCCGTGAGTTTTGGTGTGCGGCCGTCTCTTGGCAGGTTTGCTGTTGTGCCATGTTCTTTCCATTTGGTTATGATAGATTTGATGGTGCTCCTAGGGATCATCAAAGATTTGGATATTTTTTTTTTATAACCTAACCCTGACTTGTACTTCTCAACAACATTGTCCCTTACTTGTTTGGAGAGTTCCTTGGTCTTCATGGTAGTGTTTGGTTAGTGGTGCCTCTTGCTTAGGTGTTGCAACCTCTGGGGCCTTTCAAAAAGGTGTGTATATGTAATGACAGATCATGTGACACTTAGATTGCACACAGGTGGACATCATTTCACCAATTACAGTATGTGACTTCTGAAGGTAACTGGTTGACCAGAGCTTTTTATGGGCTTCATAACAAAGGGGGTGAATACATACGCACATGCCAATTATCAGTTTTTTATTTCCTGAAAAATAGTGTAATGTATATAATTTTCTAATTTTACTTCACCAACTTAGACTATTGTGTTCTGATCCATCACATATATTTCAGATTAAAAAAACATTGAACTAAGGGCTGTAATGTAACAAAATAGGTAAAGAGCCAAGGGGGGTGAATACTTTTGGAAGGCACTGTATGTATAACCTATACGTATAAATTATATGTGAATTTACAATAAAGAGTTCTTGTTTGCACCTAAGCTAGTGTTGTCTAGTTCTTGCATGCAATTCTCAGCTATAATACCTGGTTCCAGAGAAGAGGAATCTGTATCTTGGTGGAGGCACCCAGGCGACGTGCCAGGTGGTCCGTCACAATCCGGAAGTAGAACATTCGTTCTCCGAAAATCAAGACATTGGCATAGTACACAAATAAATTCATTTGAAATAAGTCAAGGCCATTAGGCCACCATTTGGCTCCCAGTTGTGCTTCTGCATGTCACCCTGTCACATAGGCTTCTGATGGAGAGAACACAAATGACACAGGCATGGTCCCATGTTGTCACCATCTGTAAACTCACCCTGAGAAATCCCATGCAGCCACTGGTGAAGTGCACTTATGTAGACAAGAAGAGGCTGCAAAGAGGATGCAAGAGATCAGAAGCACTTCTATTCAAGGAGGAAAAAAGGGGGAAAAAATCCACGGTGATTGTTTATAATGCTCATCTACAATTACTGTAAGTTACATCTACTTTAAACCCAGTCTGGGTTACAACTTTACATGGGTATATAAAAATCTTGTTAGGGATACAGTATATATCCTACCACAGTGCCAGAATGCTTATTTTTTAAAGAAAATAATACTGGAAAATGGAGGCAATTTGGGTCATTTTTTAACTGATCTCTGTGGTTGTGGGATACACAGGGTTTGTTCATACTAGAGGTTGGGGAGCATGAAAACCCTGCAATTGAGCCATGCTTTCCCCCCCCCTAACCATTAACAACAGAACTATACTCCATTTGGGGGGAGGTTGGGGCGTGCTAGTGCAGAGATCAAGGGGTTAAAGCAAGCAGTGTGGAAGCGATACAAAGCCTCCTCACTGCTTGTCAAATGCTCTCTGAAGAGCGATCTAAATCTTCAGAGATGATCACTCTTCAGAGACCAAAGCTTGTGTGAATGAGCCCTGATGCATTATTAAAATTACCAGTAAACAGAACATGGTATATAATGTTGTTTTGTATATATTCCCTCATGTTGTAAAGCGCTGCGCAAACTGTTGGCGCTATATAAATATAATAATAATAATATTCCTTTAATTATGTTTAGGGGCTAAAAAGTAAAATTGTAACTAATATATTTTGTATTTCTTTTTTAGGCAGGTAAAATATTATAAGTGGATATTTTATATTTACCACTTGCAAGCAAACTAGAGACTATTGGTCTGATTTACTCAAGGAGTTGAAAACCTCCACACAATACATTTTTGAATTTTAAATTAAAATACCTAAATAATAATAATGAATTAATTACATTCAAAAAATAAAATGTGAATTCATTAAAATAATTTAAAAATTGCAATAAAAAAATCTTTTACATTTTAAATATGAACTTCAATTATTCAATAATGTGAAAGCAAATCCCTTTTTACTTTGAATACCCAATCATGTGTAGAGGAAGTAACTGAACAGGATTAGATAATAGAAGTTAATATTCACACAAATTATTGTGTAAATCAGCCTCCCTATATCCATTTTTCTGTAGTTGATTTACTACTGTGTTGTGAATAGCCTCTATGGAAGGTGATAGATTTGCACACATAAAGACACACAGGAGAATGAGCCAGAGAGACCCCCCCCCCATTTTTATCCTACCAGAAACAAGACAAGCAAGGAATTTTATTATGCCAAAGCAGCCAATAGTGCAGGCAATGCTTTTTTATTAGAAAACCCAGAGTGCTTTGCTACTGTATATCATTTTGTCACCATGTTATTCATTTCTATTTTTTTTTAATAAGGACATAAGGATTGAAAAAAAATAAAACTTTAAAAAATGTTAAAATTAGCCAAAACCATTACCATTTCTTTTTTAGTTTCCATGATTGCACCACTTTAACCCAGGTTCAGTGTTTCCTGCATAGCAATAGAGCTCCACTTGGTTTTACATATTGGAATTGCTTGTTAAATTGTGGGAAAGCAGAAAGAAATCAAGAGATGTAAGCAAGGTCTTACTACTTCTACTGTACTTATATTTCAAACAATATATTAACAGAACATTTCTAAATTCTTTTTGACTGGAGAAGCAATATAAAATGAGTTAGCTGCATCTTAGTACATGCCTGGATAATATCTTACACACTCACTTGGCTTAAGGCCTGTCAGGTCTCCTATCACTCTGCCCACCAGGACATCCCTTTGTATACAGTCATTGTGGATTCCATTAGACTGTACATTGAACAGGTGCCGTTTATTTTAACTAGCACACCTCCACTGGACCATCTCATGGAAGGGCTACAGTAATTCTGTGTGATGGAGGGGGAGGGGAGGGTGGGGGGTGGGGGTGATGCAATCTGCAAAGTAAGCCGGCCCCGATAAAGGTAAAGGAAAACCCTACATTTATCCCTTTTTTCCATAATCCCCCTCTATACTTTCCAGGTTGACTACTCTGTAAGATTTATGTCATTTACAAACCTCCTATTTTTTCTCATTCATCAATCTGTTATATGAGATAACACATGCTTAACCACTTCCTGTCCGCGCTATAGCCAAAAGACGGCTGCAGCGCGGACTTCATTTGTCGGGAGGGTGTCCATGGATGTCCTCCCGTGCTTGAGCGGATCGGCACGCTCTGTTATCAGCGCATCTATGAGACTCGGGTGATCACAGATCAGAGTAAGGGGTCATTCCCGACACCTTACCACATGATCAGCTGTCAGCCAATGACAGCTGATCATGTGATGTAAACAGAGCCGGTAATCGGCTATTTGAGAAGAAAAAAAAAAGCTGATCACCGGCGGCTGTGAGAGGGACATCGGTCCCGATTGTGGAGAGCCTCTGCAGAGGCTTCTGTGCCCACCAGCACCACCTACCAGTGCCCACAGTCTCACCTATCAGTGCCCACAGTGCCACCTATAAATCACCAATCAGTGTGTCATCACCAGTGCTGCCTATCAATACCCCCTGCCAGTGCCACCTACCAGTGCCCATCAGTGGCACCTACCAGTGCCCATCAGTGCCACCTACCAGTGCCCATCAGTGCCACCTATTAGTGCCCATCAGTGACATCTATCAGTGCCACCCATCATTGCCACCCATCAGTGCCACTCATCAAGGCCCATCCATGCCATCTTATCAGTGACCATCAGTGCCCATCAGTGCCGTCTTATCAGTGCCCATCAGTGTCATCTTATCTGTGCCTATCAGTGTTGCCTTATCTATGCCCATCAGTGCAGGCCATCAGTGCCCATCAGTGCCCATCAGTGCAGCCTCATCAGCGAATATCAATGAAGGAGAAAAATGACCTGTTTGCAAAATTTTATAACAAACTATGAAACATGTTTTTTTTTTTTTTTTCAAAAATTCCTGTCTTTTTTTGTTTGTTTGGCAAAAAATAAAAAGTGGTGATTAAATACCACCAAAAGAAAGCTCCATTTGTGTGAAAAAAATGATAAAAATTTCATTTGAGTACAGTGTAGCATAACCACGCAGTTGTCATTCAAAGTTTGACAGCGCTGAAAACTGAAAATTGGTCTGGGCAGGAGGGGGGTTTAAGTACCCAGTAAGCAAGAGGTTAAAGTGTCACTAAACCCACATCATAAAATACTATCAATAAATGGTGTATTACATGTTGTCCATACTTACGCAGTAACTATGAGATTAGTTTTCTGTTTTCTGCAAAAAACCTGGTTGATCCTGCTGGTCTATCTCCACCTTCTGTTCATGTCCCCAATTCAGCTAGGGATTTTGCAGCTGTGGTGACAACTCTGCACATGCTCAGTTTTCAGTGAGTTTCTAAGCTGAGCATTTCCTTCCTATCATGTCTGAGCAGTCCATGTGACTATAGAGTCACATATGTTAGTGTATACACAGTAGAAAATGACAACCCACTCCTTTCCTCCTTCTCCATGCCCACTAACCAGCTAAACACAATGGGGGTGGGATATTACATCTTGATTGATGGAAGGCTTAATCTCCGTCTTATTCTAATGCCGCGTACACACGGTCGGACTTTTCGTCTACAAAAGTCCGACAGCCTGTCCGACAGACTTCCGGCGGACTTTCGGCGGACTTGCAGCAGACTTTCTAACGAACGGACTTGCCTACACACGACCACACAAAAGTCCGACGGATTCGTACGTGATGACGTACACCGGACTAAAATAAGGAAGTTCATAGCCAGTAGCCAATAGCTGCCCTAGCATGGGTTTTTATCCGTCGGACTAGCACACAGACGAGCGGATTTCGGGGTCCGTCGTAGTTACGACGTAAAGATTTGAAGCATGTTTCAAATCTAAAGTCCGTCGGATTTGAGGCTGAAAAAGTCTGCTGAAAGTCCGGAGAAGCCCACACACGATCGGATTACCAGCCAGCTTTAGTCCGTCGGCGTCCGTTTGACTTTTGTAGACGAAAAGTCCGACCGTGTGTACGCGGCATAAGACACAGGTTGGAGTGGTGTGACACAGCCTGTGACTAGCAGAAATCCACCCACACCATGGTATTGCCAAAAAATAATAAAGATTTAGTTTCAAATATATATTTGTATGACAATTTAAAACAGTTTATTGATATTATGTTTATGTATTTATTTTTACTCTGCATCCCAAAATTATTTTTTTTATTTTGAACATGTGACCAGTAGCCGAGGACTAGAAGCTCCTCCTGCTTATGTTTCCCTGCAGACAGGCTGGGAAGGAGCTGGGTCATATGATAGCTGTATATTGATTAGGAAAAAGGTACTGCGAGTTTTTTCTTTTTTTTTTAAATAAAATAATACAGTGTCATCATCCATATACAGAAATAGAAGAGACCAGGTAAATTAAACAGCATGGGGTTAATTTACTAAAACTAGAGAATGCTGAATCTGGTGCAGCTGTGCATAGTAGCCAATCAGCTTTTAACTTCAGCTTGTTCAATTAAACTTTGACAAACAAAACTTGGAAGTTGATTGGTTTCTATGCACAGCTGCACCAGATTTTGCGCTCTCCAGTTTTAGTAAATCAACCCGTGTGTGTTTAGTATCACTTTAACCGCTAGCCTACTGCCCACCGTCATATGACGGCCGGACGGTAAGCCTATTGTTCTGAGTGGACGTCATATGACGTCCGCCGTTTAAACAGGGCATGCGCGCGATCGTGAGCGCACAGCCCTGTACTGTCGGTGGCGGCGTGTCACCGAGACACCGCTCGTCACCGACAGGGGTGAACAGCCACTGCGCATGGCTGTTTACCACGTGATCGGCCGTGATGAAGTCACGGCCGATCACTAATGGTACATCCCGCATTGCATGGCGCATGCGCGCGATCGTGAGCGCGCTGCGCGTGCACGTCGGTGGCGGCGTGTTCCCCGGGAACACTGCTCATCACCGACGATAGTTTACAGCCATTGGCCAGTACTGTGTACCATGTGATCGGCTGTGATCCATTCACAGCCGATCACTAAGTGTAAACAAAGACCTGTCACTAGCTGTTACTAGCCCTTCTCTCCTCACACACCGTTTCCAGTGTGAGGAGAGAAGAGCCAGGAGCAGTGAGTTACAGATCTTTGTATTTGTAGTGTCTGCACCAACACCACTTCTGTCCCATCGCCCCCCCCAATTGTCATCTGTCACCCAACAGTCACCCCATAAAAAGTGCACCTGTCACATAGAGACTGCCATTAGTGACCATCAGTGGTGCCCTGTCACCCACCAGTGACCGTGCCCTGTCACCCGTCTCCCATCAGTGACCTGCCCTGTCACCCGTCACCCATCAGTGACCTGCCCTGTCACCCGTCACCCATCAGTGACCTGCCCTGTCACCCGTCACCCACCAGTGACCGTGCCCTGTCACCCGTCACCCACCAGTGACCATCAGCGGTGCACCCGTCACCCATCAGTGACGTCACCTGTCAACAATCTGTGACTATCACCTGTCACCGTCCGTGGCCTGTCACCCATCAGTGACCGTGCCCTCTCACCCGTCACCCATCAGTGACTGTACCCTGTCACCCATCAGTGACCATCAGCGGTGCACCTGTCACCCATCAGTGACCGTCGCCTGTCAACTATCTGTGACCATCGCCCATCACACCATCACCTCTCAGTGAACGTCACCTGCCACCCATCGCACAGCCCATCAGTGACCGTCACCTGCCACCCATCTGTCACCTGTCGCACAGCTACCCGCCACACAGCCATGTCCAAAAGAGGATATACAAGTGAGGAGGCGTTCCAGATCCTCTCTATGACTGATGAGAGCACCGGGGAGCTCTCATCAGAGTCCCATTCTGATTCCGAAACAAGTTCGGCATTTGAGCCGATCGAGAGTAGCAATGGTTCAGATGAAGAATGGGTCCCTGCTAAAAGGGCACGACACTCTGGAACCCAGGAAGCCGCCAGCAACCGGGATTATATTCCCAGTACCAGCTCTGCCGCCAGAAATAGGCCCCAGGAAGAAAGGCCCAGTACCAGTGCTGCCGCCAGCAATAGGCCCCAGGAACAAAGGCCCAGTACCAGTGCTGCCACCAGAGATGGGCCCCGCGCACAAATGCCCAGTACCAGTGCTGCCACCAGAGATAGGCCCCTCGTACAAATGCCCAGTACCAGTGCTGCCACATCACACCTGAGTTCCAGCACAGGAAATTCAACTCCCCCAACTACTGGAGTGTCACGTCCCCCAAGAGCCAGGGCCGCTACCTATATGCCAGATGGTCTTGCCAACCCAACATGGCTGCCTTCCAACTCGGGATCACCAAATATTCCCCCTTTCACAGCACAGCCAGGTGTGCAGGCCAACACCCAAAATTTTACAGAGATCAATTTTTTTCACCTGTTTTTGCCCGACACTTTGCTGCAGTTCATTGTGGACCAGACAAATTTGTATGCCCAGCAGTATATTGCCAGCAACCCCCAATCATCTTATGCCTGTCCGTTTGAGTAGAGAGATTTGAATATGGAGGAGTTCAAATTGTTTTTGGGCCTCACCCTAAATATGGGGCTTACAAAAAAAAATGAAGGACATACCTATTGGTCCACCCACCCCATCCACCATATGCCCATGTATTCTGCCGCTATGTCCAGGTCCCGATATGAGATGATTATGAGATTCTTTCATTTTAACGACAACACCCAGTGCCCTCCCCGCAATCATCCAAATTCCGATAAGCTGAACAAGATTTGCCCACTAATAAATTCATTTTCCCAACGATTTGCAGAACTTTATGTCCCCGAGAAGAATATATGTGTGGATGAGTCCCTGGTACCATTTTCAGGCCGGCTAGGAATAAAACAGTATATTCCTACCAAAAAAGCCAAATATGGAGTCAAATTTTACAAGCTGTGTGAGAGAGCCACGGGATATCTATATGCATTCCGCATATATGAGGGAAGAGATTCCCAGCTCCAGCCCCCTGAGTGCACAACTGGGCACAACTGGAAAAATTGTATGGGACCTGGCTTACCCACTTCTAAAAAAAGGCTATCATATATACCTGGACAACTTTTATACCAGCCTGCCCCTTTTCAGACACCTTTATATTGAAAAAACCCTGGCCTGCGGAACTTCAAGAAAAAATAGGAAGGGCTTCCCACAATCCATTGTGAACAAAAGGCTGAAAAAGGGGGAAAGAGCAACACTGAGATGTAATGAAGTGCTGGCCTTGAGGTGGAAGGATAACAGGAACGTGCACATGATGTCCACCATTCATGATGACACTGCAGTTGTAGTTCAGCGAAGACGAGGTCCCATTGAAAAACCGACATGTGTCCAAGACTATAATCTCTACATGGGGGGGGTGGATTTCAATGACCAAATGATTCAGCCCTATTTGTCAATAAGGAGGTCCCGATTCTGGTATAAGAAGGTAGCAATATATCTAATCCATTTGGCCATTTACAATTCCTACATAATCTACACAAAATCCACAGAAAGCCCTGCCTCCTTCCTAAAATTCATAGAAGAAGTAGTCACGTCCCTCATCTATCCACAAAGACCCCTCCCAGAATTACCTCGTTCTGATGCTGTTAGCCGACTTCATGAACGCCACTTCCTGTACAACATTCCACCATCGGAAGCAGGCCGAAGACGGGAAAAAAAATGTCGTGTGTGCAGCAGAAGAGGTTTTCGAAAAGATACAAGCTACCATTGTCCCCAGTGTCCCTCCCAACCTGGCCTTTGCATTGGTGAATGCTTCGAACTGTATCATACATCCCCAAGTTATTAGCCCATATTTTCCCCATTTTCGCTGATTATTTTCCATGCTTCCCCAAAATAACCATGCCACTGCCTTCAATGTGAACTGACCCTGGCCTGCTTTTTGACTATGCCTCTGCCTACCGTTTGGACTGCTTCCACATGAACTGACCCTGGCCTGTTTTGACTATGCCTCTGCCCACCGTTTGGACTGCTTGCTCGTGAACTGACCCTGGCCTGTTTTGTGACTACTCTTCTGCCTACCGCTTGGACTGCTTGCACGTTAACTGACCCTGGCTTGTTTTATGGACTATGCTTTTGCCTACCACTTGGACTGATCTGTTGCCCTGCTACTATAGTACACAGGGGTCTCACATATGTGAGGGGCTCCAGAAAAGTTTTTCCGGATGGAGATAACAATTTTTTTTGTTTTCTCCCGGTTTTGTAATTTCCGGATTAGGGTCTGGAGTCCGGAGGCTTCATAGAGATTTGGGTGGGTCGAAGCCTCTACCCCTGTGCCCCTGTGCACAGGTCTTACCCGATTGCGGCCCTCAGCCTTCTGCTGACTTACTGCCATCATGCCTTTGCCTGCCGCATGAACAGACCACACATCTGCCTGCTACCTGGACTATGCAAATAATTCGCTGTAGCAAGAGGCAGTATGTTTATGAAGGGCTGGAGAGCGGTACAATAATGTGTGTCTGCAGGTAACAGTGTACCAGGACCAATATTATGGCTGTGCTGGCTGTCTCTGCCTGGACAATTCCTATGGACTGTGCTGTGCCGACTATAGACAATATTCCTGCCTGCTGCCTGGATAGTTATTGCTGTCGCTAAGCACATCCCTGACTGCTGCCTGGACCAGTGCTCTCTTCTGTGGACACTACTAAAAGCACAGGTAATACTTTTTTTTTTAATCCTTTCCGCAATAGAATTTATTTTGGATTGTAATTCTTGGTATGTACATGCTATGTGTTAGAAATATGAAGGGCCTTCAAAAATGATAGGTTGCCAGGAAATTATCTATGTAATGTATGCTCCTAGAACGCCTGATGGTGCTACTTGGATGTTGGGCCACTGTATGTGGCCAAGCTGTGTAAGTCTCACACATGTGGTATCCCCATACTCAGGGGGAGTAGCAGAATGTATTTTGGGGTGTCATTTTTGCTATGTGTTGGAAATATCTTATAAAATGGACAACTTTGTGTAAAAAAAATGCGTTTTTATTTTTTTTCCACATTTTCCAAAAACTTTTGGAAAAAAAATAACCGTTCAAAAGACTCATTATGCCTCATAGATTATACGTTGGGGTGTTTGCTTTCCAAAATGGGATCATTTTGTTGACAATTCCTTTGTCCTGGTGCTCCAGGGCCTTCAAAAGTGTAATAGGTGGTTGAGAAATGAGATGTGCAATTTATGCTCGTAGATCGCCTGATGGTGCTACTTCAATGTTGGGCCTTTGTATGTGGCCAGGCTGTGTAAAAGTCCCACACATGTGGTATCGCCATACTCAGGAGGAGTAGCAGAATGTATTTTGGGGTGTCATTTTTGCTATGTATTTGCTATGTGTTGGAAATATCTTATAAATGGACAACTTTGTGTAAAAAAAAATGCGTTTTCATTTTTTTTCCACATTTTCCAAAAACATCTGGTAAAAAAATAACCGTTCAAAAGACTCATTATGCCTCATAGATTATACATTGGGGTGTTTGCTTTCCAAAATGGGGTCATTTTGTGGGCAATTCCTTTGTCCTGGTGCTCCAGGGCCTTCAAAAGTGTAATAGCTGTGTAAAAGTCCCACACATGTGGTATCGCCATACTCAGGAGGAGTAGCAGAATGTATTTTGGGGTGTAATTTGTTGTATGCATATGCTCTGTGAGAGAAATAACCAGTTAATATGGAAATTTTGAAAAAAAAAAAAAAAAAATCTTCCTTTTGCAAAGAATTGTGGGAAAAAATTACACCTTAAAAAAACTCACCATGCTACTTACTTAATACCTTGGAATGTCTACTTTCTAAAAAGGGGTCATTTGGGGGGTATTTGTACTTTTCTGACTTGTTAGTACCTCAAGAAATGAGATTCACCTGATGTACTGAAGGCCTGATCAGATGTTTTCAATTTTCAGTGATTGGCACCATAGTTTGTAGACTCTATAACTTTCACAAAGACCAAATAATATACACTAATTTGGGTTATTTTTACCAAAGATATATAGCAGTATAAATTGTGGCCAAAATTTATGAAGAAAAATTACTAATTTGCTAAATTTTATGACAAAAACAAAGAAAAAGGCAATTTTTCACAAAATTTACGGTCTTTATTTATTTATAGCACAAAAAATAAAAAACCCATTAGTGATTAAATACCACCAAAAGAAAGCTCTATTTGTGTGAAAAAAAGGACACAAATTTCATTTGGGTACAGTGTTGCATGACTGAGTAATAGTCATTCAAAGTGTGAGAGCACCAAAAGCTGAAAATTGGTCTGGGCAGGAAGGGGGTTTAAGTGCCCTGTATTGAGGTGGTTAAGGTTGCATATTGGGCAAAATAAACACATATGATGATATCACCTGAATGATCAAATAAGGGAAAAGTCGAATGTGCATCATGTGTCAGCTAAGATGTTGTGTACCTTGCATACAGTATTATCCCAGCTATATATTCCTGGTTGGTTCTTTCTGGTTCAATAATGAATGGGCAGGGGAGAACACAGGTTTGAAGACCCTATTGGGTTTCTTTTGAGTCTTGGCAGTCCATAGGTGTTGAGCCCTCATTAGCTTTGCTCATATGGGCTTCATGCAGTCAGACTGAACCCTGGAATCTTCCTGAAGACACTTGGGACCCTAAATAATGACAGTAGAAGCCCCCCCCCTCATTTTTTTTTTCAAAGACCCATTTGTATAGTCTATGGATTTGTATTATGTGTGAATATATTGTCATTGCTTTCCGACACAATACAACGTGCAGTATCTATGCTTCTAATGTCCCTAGCTACTTTTACTGCAAATACCAGCACTGACTGATGTCTATAATGTCCTCTGTATACAGATCAAGAGCATTGTTGAGTCCATGTATTTTGTGTCATTTTACTCAGCCCTGATAAAGGGGGAATGTGTAACCCTTAAATGTGCTGGCTGTCCTTTGTCTTGCTTGTTGTAACCAGCTTACAACTTTGGACTCTCAAGGATTTTTCATTTGACACTCTCTTTAACCCATTACAGTTGGATTTCTCAACTCAGGCGAACCTCCTCACCTGGGGGATTCCGGCTTTGTGATGAGCTGCCAAATTCAGGCCAATTGGGTTCAAATATTAACTTTGCCCACATAGTGAAAATCCACATCCAGCTCTACCACTATCTTTTGGACTGAACATTTAGTGCAGTGCACTTAAATGTCCCCCATCCTATGTTGATTGTATTTTCAATAAGATATACTAACATAATCCCTAGTTCCATGGAGATTGTTTCTTCCAAAACCTTTCTACCTTGTATTGTGACCAGCTACCCGTGCATAGCCCTAACTCTTTGGCAACAAGCTTTTCACTGAAGATAAAAGACTACAAGTGCAGAAATGGAAATATTTTTAGAGAAGGCTGTACAGTGCCTGGCAGGCCACACCCCAAAGAGCTGCGGTTTAGGTATGTATAAACTTTTTGCCACAATGATCAGCAGCAGACAGGAAAAGAATACTAAAAGTGCAATTCTTCATAAATATTAATGAAAAGTGCAATTTTCATTAATATTCATCATCAACAAAACCCATGAAGTCACAATGTCAGTGCTGCATACCTCCCAATTGTTCCAAGAGTTCCTGATTACGAGAGACTGTCCCTGATTTGGACCAAAGTCCCTCTGTCCCTCTTTCCTCCTTATTCTGCCCCCATTTTTGTCTAATCTATATAGTTGTATATAAAACCTGTGGGTTTAACTAATCGTTTTTTAGAATAATTCTCCTTTAAGGGGGAGTGGCAAGGGGTGTGACCCATGCCTACATACTTTTGCTAATAGGTGTCCCTAGTTCCCATCTCAAAAAGTCTACATTGCTGCATTTATTAATTTCAAAAGCCAGTATAAAGGAATAGTAGTGGTAAAAAAAAAGAAGCTCTTGTGGGTTTAACACATTTTTGTTGTTTAGCTGTCCTTTAAGGGGACATGGTGTGTGTGTGTGTGTGTGTGTGTGTGGGGGGGGGGGTTCTATGTCTAGATACTTTTGATAATAGGTGTATTTCATTCCCATCTCAAAATGTTGGGAAGTATGGTGCTGATATGATGATTACATGGCTTTGTTGATAAATAAATTCATGTCAGGGACCTGGTTTTGTTTATAAACAAAGCCATGTTGCTAACAGCTACCAGTGTATTTCTTACTTGATATACTCAATGTGCATCTAGAAAGAAATAATTATCTTGAATAAGACACACTTAGTTAAAAAAATAATTAAAGTTTAAAATATATTTGTTTATTTGTATTAAAAGATAGGACAGTGGCGGCTGGTGCTCCATTTTGGCCCCCCCCCGGTCGGGCCCCCCACCAAACCCCCCGTCGCTTGCTTGTCCATCTGCCCCACCAGCCCTGCACTTACCCCTGGAGCAGGACTGGAGACCAGGGGAGCCGAGCCGAAGTGTCAGGCACCCTTGGATAACGTGCAGCACACCAAGCCGGATGGGAGGAAGGAGAATGGAAGCCCGTACTTCTCCTCTCGGCCAATCGGATCTCAGGACCTTCTTCATGATTGGACGGGAGGAGAAGCAGGAAGACAATAGCACATATTAATTTGCTTTTGTCACACAAGTGGGCTTTTTGAAGCCAATTAGAGCCTCCAGCTCTAATCACGTGCTTCGGTGAAAAAAAACCCCATTGGAATCCATCCGTCCGGCACCCTGCATGTAGTTAGGGGCCTGGTTCAAGAATTAGGGGGATGGCGCCCCTGCACCCCATATGGACAGGCTGCCACTGAGATAGGATTCCCTCAGTATCAAATAGACTGTTCCCAGTTAATGAGGAGCACAAGAACAGACTGCGGGTTCCCTAACCTTCAAAGCCATTTAAAGTCTGTTGCATATTTAAAAACCACCTTAATTTTACCTTCCATGTTGACTCCAGTGAATTTTGCAGAAAATGGGTATTAACCTGCAATTTTGATAAAGTGGAAACTCTCAATTTGCTCATCCCTAGTGCTGAGGTTAATATGGGGTTGACCTGTTACTGATCTGGAACAAACATTCTACCAGTAAAGTCAGGATGAAACCAGAAAATATTGCAGATATTGCATAACCAGTTAACAGTCAGGCAACCAGAGAAGGATAGGTTATAAGTTGCAATCTCCATGTTAACTCAGAACAGTTTTTCTTTGAAATGTTCTTCATGATTTTTTGCCAGCTTTAAAGTTTTCTGCTTTAGTTTATTTATGTCTGACAAATGTAGGCAGAACCATAACAACTGCTAATGGACCGGGGTGAAGATAACATTTAAAGGCATTGGGCATGTTCAAATGTTTTAATTATATATAAGAGTAGTTATGTGGCACCCACAGAGCTACTGTTTTGCTAAGTTTTGTTTTTAGCCTCTCTGTAATCAGAGAAGCATTGTCAGGACCTGGATCTGAACCCGGGGGACCTCTGCTGTGTCTGTTAGTAACTCTTCTCACTCAGCAACCTGAGATGCTGGACAGCTATCTGCCTGATTGCTTAGACCAGTGTTTCTCAACCTTTTTCCAGTCGGGGCGCCCTTAAAAAGTATTTTCAGTCTTGAAGCACCCCAGTCCAAGGCTTAGTTCACGTTACTGTGCGTCGCGGAACATGCGCAAAATCACACTCGTTCCTGACACACAGACAAATGCTCTGCTCTTTAGGGGTGCCATTAATTCTTAATGGTACCTCACACATTGGAAAATGTAGGGTGCTTTTGGTGCAGTGCAATTTAAAAAAAAAAAAGGTCGGGATTTCCTTCCCTGAATTTTTGTGGTTAGGGAAGCCCATTGAAATGAATGGGCTGCACTACACGCAGCAACACAGATGGGAACCAAGGGCTTGTTCACATGTCGGGTTGGAGGGGTGGTAAAAGCACATGGTTAAGCTGTTTTTACCACCCTCAAATTCTTCCCCTTTAGCTGCAGAGACAACAGCTGGGGGTGTACACATGTTGTGGCTGCAGCTGGAGGTATACCCAGGGTGAATGGGGCTGAACTGCAACTACCCTGCAACTGTGTACATTGCACGGTTGCGGTGTAGTGATGCTGCATTAAAACAGGTGGTTAGTAGGTAACATAATGCCTCTTTACCGCCTGTCAAATGCCTCTGAAAAGCGATCTGTGCATAGGTTGCTTTTCAGAGGAGAAGCAGTCCTTGCTGCTATCACAAACAAGACCTACAAAAGCAGTTCTGATGGTACAGGAATGGGGGGGGGTGTCAGGATTAAAAGTAACATACGCACACACACATATACAGACACATACACGTGCACACACGCATACAGACACATACATACAGACACTTGTACATACGCACATGCAGACACGTGCACACACACATGCAGACACGTTAGGGTTGCCACCTCATCCCTTTAAAACCAAACACATATTAAATACACTGGTTCTGTGGCTGATTAAGGTGGTAATTAAACTCCCTTGGTGCCTTATCTGTGTTAAATTAGCCTCAGAACCTGTGTAATTCATATGGGTTCGGGTTTAAAGGGATGAGGTGGCAACTCTAAGACACATGCAGACACATGCACACACATACAGACACATGCACAGACACACATGTACAAACACACATACAGACAGACACATGCACACACACACACACACAGACACACACACACATGTACAGACACACATACAGACAGACACTCACATGCACACACACACACATGTACAAACACAAATACAGACGTACACACACACATACAGACACTTACATGCTCACGCACATACAGACACATGCACACACACATGCACACATACACACACACACATACAGACACACATACAGACAGACACTCACATGCACACACACACATACAGACACATGCGCGCGCACACACACACACACATGTACAAACACACATACAGACAGACACTCACATGCACACACACACATGTACACACACACATACAGACGTACACACACACATACACATGCACACACACACACATGTACAAACACACACACAGACATACACACACACATACAGACAGACACTCACATGCTCACGCACATAGAGACACATGCACACACATACCAGACACATGCACACACACATACAGACACATGCACACATACACACACACATACAGACACATGCACACATACACACACACATACAGACACATGCACACTAGAGTTGCCACCTCATCCCTTTAAACCCGAACACATATTAATTACACAGGTTCTGAGGCTAATTAAATGCAGATAAGGCACCAAGTGAGTTTAATTACCACCTTAATCAGCCACAGAACCTGTGTAATTCATATGTGTTCGGGTTTAAAGGGATGAGGTGGCAACCATAATGCACACACACATGTACAAACACACATACAGACACATGTGTACACACACACACACAGACAGTCAGACACTCACATGCGCACACACACACAAACACAGACACATGTATAAAGCCCTTTTAAAACAAATCTAGCTTGTAGCACAGTACGTTTCCAGTTTCCTCATTCAGCCAGGTACTGCACTGTAGGGGGAAGCAGAGAGCAGAGCACACTCCCCTGCACTTTACTTTCACTTTGCTGAGGTTGACGGAGCTTCTCACAGTTCCGATGTACAGTTCGGCAGGGGATCGGGAGATCGGCTCATCTGACAGCCCTTCTCTCCCCTGATCCCGCAGCACACCTGAGAACCTCTGACGGCACACCAGTGTGCCGCGGCACACTGGTTGAGAAAGGCTGGCTTAGACAACCTTGCCTTATGTCTTGTTTCTCGTGAACCTTGAACTCTTTGCTCTTCCAATGAACTTCCTGATTTAAGCACGGCCTTTGCACTTCCTGTTTGCCAGATTATTGTGTTCACTCCAGCCAATATCTCGCTTTTGTCGCTCCTTGTCTGAGTCTTTGCTACCACTTGTTACCGACCTTTGGCTCGTTCCTTGACCATGCTTCTTCTTGATCCCAACCTGCAAGCGCTTGTTATCAACCTTTGGCATGTTTACTGATTATGCTTCTACTAGATCCCTACCTGCTAATTCTGCTACTGTGCCCTGGTTTGCTCACCTCCTGTTGGGGAAATCATGAGGGTTGTTACCTGGTACTAACATGCATCAAAACCCAACTCCCCCACCAGGAGCTCTGGTGAACACCGGTTGGTACTTAGACCCCACACCTCGGGTGAGCCCGTGCAGTCTGCTAGGGTGACCTGCTTGTTCACTTATCCAGCTGGTTAGTGGGAACCTCTCCACTGTTCTAGCTACTTGCCTCCGAGCCTGACTCCTGACAGTGACACCTACTTTATATTTGTTATATGTCCCCATTCACATAGCATAACTTAAAAAACCCTTAACCCTGCCTGTACTGGGCAGGCAGATCTTTGTTATCAATTGTAACTAGATTTTAACACTGTCTATGTGTTTATTGCATTATCCTTTGAAAATGAATGAGAGGTCATAGGCAACACGTATTAGATGGGGAATTATTTGTTTTCTGGGAACAAAAAAGGTCATATTGATTCAATGAATTCAGACTAGTCCCCCTACATTAGAGGATTTTAAGGTGACTATGTTTAGATTTTGTATGATGGATACATTGGATAACCAAAGAAATAAGAAATTGTGCGTTGAAAAATATTTTGGTACTGGGTCTTGATATATGGTGACAGAGTTACCCACAGATCATCTTAGGGGGAAAAAATTACCACTTTTCAGTATACTACATGGTAAAATATGGGTATAATATAGTTAAAGGGTACTTTGGAACTGCTTGAAATAACAGAGTAGTTTATTTTTAAATATATTCTTAAAGCAAAACAATTTTTTTACTGGAATTCTTCTTTGAATTAACTTGGCAAGCCTTTTATTATGATAAATTTTTCGATTATCCACTGAAGTGTGAAAAAAAAAAAAACTTACTGGAATGCTATTCTAGTTTTTCTACACCTATAAGAGAAAAGGGCGTATACATTAAAATTATAATCAGAAATGCAGTGGTGTTGTGTGTGTGTCTATTTTTAAATGTAGAATCAAGATATTTTGGTAGGTTATCTTTTATAGACACTTTTTTAGGCAGAATTTCTACATTAGACGAGATAGCATGGTCACAATGTCAGTGCTGATATGATGATCATGTGGCTTTGCTGATAAGCGAATTCATGTAAAAAAACATGGCTTTGTGTTATTGTTTTGTGTTACTGACAGGTACCATTGTATTTTTCAATGGGCGTATTTGTTGTACCTCTAAAAATACTTTCCTGAAAGAAAACAACCCATTTAACAATCCATAGCTCCCAACTGTCCCTGATTTCCAGAGACTGTCCCTGATATGAACAAAGTGCCTCTGTCCTTCTTCCCTCCTCATTTGTCCCTGATTTTGGTCTGATCTCCTGTATATAGTTGTATATAAAATGCACTATTTATCTTTCAAAATGAGTTTCCCGGTGCTAAACCTTTCATCCAAATTATAAATTGTTGCATTAGTAAATTTCAAAAGCCAGTATAATAGAATAGCAGTGGTAAAAAAGCACTTGTGGGTTTAACGAATATCTTTTTGTATAACTCTCCTTAAAAGAGGCGTGGCAGGGCGGGGGGGGGGGAGTGTCCTATGCCTACATACTTTTGCTAATAGGTGTCCCTCATATCATCTAAAAAAAATTGCAAAACATTTGGTTCATTTGCAGGAAATGTTTGGTTCCCTATGCTCCTCAGTACCTAATATCATGTGTCCTACATCTCTGACTATGTCCCTCATCCCTGCACAAACTCACACTGTTTAGTAGGCTGTGTTCACAGGAGTGAGAATCATGACCTGGATAGGTAAGCTCTCCCAGCAAGAACTGTATACTCTTGTCTTTATTCCAAAGGCTGGTAGGAATTTTTTATGCATTTCTGTATTTGTACCTAGGAAGTCTTGGAAAATTCCTACAGTATATGTACTGTACATGAGATAGTACTAATTACTTGATAATCACTTCAGATGATATTTCAAGGAAAATAATTGGATAGGGCATAAACCCGAGAGGTGTGTTCATTGCTGACTTTTAAAATGACATACTACATTTTTATTCTTTTGGAATAAAAAACGTTCTTTTTATAAAGTTACACAGTAAGTCAGATTGAACAAAGACACACGTCCATCTAATTAATCTGACAGAAATAAAAAAATAATTAGACCTAGGCAAATTGTGGCCCTTTGGTTGTCCCTTTGGTCCTGGATGCTTCCACTCAGCATGTCTCTCTGAGCCTTAAGCCCGGTGCACACTAGAAGTATTTTTTCATTCAACCTAATGGACTGAATGAAAAAAAAAAAACTGAAGTGTTCAGGAGGAGCTCATGTACTAACTATTCAATGTTAGTACAGTGACCTCCTCTGCTGAGCTATTGTGTTTTCAAAGTGGAACGACACCCCCCAGAACACACGGGTCAGCGCTCTCATTGGCTGAGAGCACCGATTGAGTGCCGATCGGCAGACTTTTTTTGGTCATGCCCCTTCGACAGCCAGCCAGTCCAACAGCCGGCTTCTGTAGACCCGACTGCCGTACACACAGGCCAAATGTCGGCTGGTTTCTATGGAACCGCCTGATATTCAGGCTCAGAGAGACTAGCTGACAAATGTCCATGAGGAAAGCTGCAAGAACTGGAAGGAGAGGGTCTGAGAAGCTGATTGATACAGAGAGGGAAGCTCGGTTCTGGCAGGAGAGTGTTGCCTAGGAGAGAGGAGTATCAGTGCTCTTCTGCCACTCTGCTACCCAGCCATGTTCTTACTGTGTATGCGCCTGCACTTTGCACACTACAGAAGCTGTACACCTGTTCTTCACTCTAGCCCAGGATCTGCAGAAATCCCCACTGTACCAATGTCAGGTCTCTCCTTTCAGTTTTTGACAGTTATCTACCTGAGCAAAATACCTATAATTATGGTTATGGTCCTATTGCTGAAGACATCAGAATAGTTCCTGGATGTCAATCCCTGGTTATATTACCTATAAATGAATATCCACTTATATTTTGCACATTTAGGAATGCATCCAGTTCTTTTCAAAACAATCTACTGAGCTGACCAGATCTATTTCTTGTGGAGTCTATTACTTATTACACATTTTTCACAGCTTTTAGGGTTCATTTACACTTGCTTCAAAACATGGCTTTGGACACGCTTTTTTAAAGCTCTCTGAATACCAGTCAAAGCTCCTGCCACTAAATATAATGGTTAGCTTACAGTCCTGTTTACACCTTGCTTTTGCTTTGCTTTGCTTCAAAAATTATATCCCATGTCGCTTTAGTGGTGCTTCAAATAGTCTTTAAAGCCTCCATAGAAGCCTATGACAAAAACTTGCTTGAAGAACCTGAAGCTTTTGAGAGGCTTTAATTCAGCTTTAGCTTTGCTTTGTTTTAAAGGTATTGCAGGTATGAGATATCAACACACACACACACACACAGGGCATCTGCCAAGCTTCATTAAAGCTTCAAAAAAGCACCACGAATGCATCATCGAAGCACCATCGAAGCATCACCGAAGCATCAAATACACATTAAAAAAGCATGTTGAAACGGTAGGCGCCTTAGTGTGTGTTGTAGTCGAAGCAAGTGTAAATGAGCCCTAAGTGTAAAAAAGCCAAAAAGCCATTCCATATTTAGAGGTTAAATCTCTTTTCCTTCAGATGTAAAGAGTGTCCCCTTGCCATCTGTAATGACCTGAAAGTGAATAACTCAACACCATGTTCACTATATGGAACACCTACAGTGCCTTGAAAAAATGACATTTTCCACATTTTGTCATGTTACAACCAAAAACGTAAATGTATTTTATTAGGATTTTAATTGATAGACCAACACAAAGGTGCACATAATTGTGAAGTGGAAGGAAAATGATCAATGGTTTTCAAAACTTTTTACAAATAAATATCTGAAAAGTGTGGCGTGCATTTGTATTCAGCCCCCCTGTGTCAATACTTTGTAGAACCACCTTTCGCTGCAATTACAGCTACATGTCTTTTTGGGTATTTCTCTACCAGCTTTGCACATCTAGAGAGGGAAATTTTTGCCCATTCTTCTTTGCAAAATAGCTGAAGCTCTGTCAGATTGGATGGAGAGCGTCTGTGAACAGCAATTTTCAAGTCTTGTTACAGATTCTCAGTTGGATTTAGGTCTGGACTTTGACTGGGCCATTCTAACACATGAATATCCTTTGATCTCAATCATTCCATTGTAGCTCTGGCTGTATGTTTAGGGTCGTTGTCCTGCTGGAAGATGAACATCCGACCAAGTCTCAAGTCTTTTGCAGACTCCAACAGGTTTTCTTCTAAGATTGTCCTGTATTTGGCTCCATCCATCTTCCCATCAACTCTGACCGCTGAAGAAAAGTATTCCCACAACATGATGCTGCCACCACCATGTTTCACAGTGGGGATGGTGTGTTCAGGGTGATGTGCAGTGTTAGTTTTCTGCCACACATAACGTTTTGCTTTTAGGCCAAAAAGTTTAATTTTGGTCTCATCTGACCAGAGCACCTTTTTCCACATGTTTGCTGTGTCCCCCACATGGCTTCTCGCAAACTGCAAATGGGACTTTATATGGCTTTCTTTCAACAATGGCTTTCTTCTTGCCACTCTTCCATAAAGGCCAGATTTGTGGAATGTACTGGTAATTGTTGTCCTGTGAACAGATTCTCCCACCCGAGTTGTGGATCTCTTCAGCTCCTCCAGAGTTACCATGGGCCTCTTGGCTGCTTCTCTGAATAATGCTGTCCTTGCCCGGCCTGTTAGTTTAGGTGGACATCCATGTCTTGGTAGGTTTGCAGTTGTGCCATACTCTTTCCATTTTCAGATGCTGGATTGAGCAGTGCTCCATTAGATGTTTAAAGCTTGGGATATTTTTTTATAACCTAACCCTGATTAAACTTCTCCACAACTTTATCCCTGACCTGTCTGGTGTGTTCCTTGGACTTCATGATGCTGTTTGTTCACTAAGGTTCTCTAACAAACCTCTGAGGGCTTCGCAGAACTGCTGTATTTATACTGAGCTTAAATTACCCACAGGTGGATTCTAAGTAGGTGACTTCTGAGTATCAGAGGAAAGGGGGCTGAATACAAATGCACGCCACATCAGATATTTATTTATTTTATTTCAAGGCACTGTATGTATTTATATACAATGATCACATCTCCACCTAAACGCCTCTTTTCAATAAATTCAGTTCAGCTAATCTTTCCTCATAGCTGAGTTCCTCTATGTCTCTTATCAGTTTGGTTGCCTTTCTTTGCACTTTCTCCGGTTTTTCGATATTCTTTTTGTGATCTGGGGATATATGATTGCTCAGCTGTTTATGTTCACAGTATAGAATGAATGCTTAATGAATATGTGGGTACTGAGCTCATGCTCAACATTCAAAATTCCCATATGGCCTTCTAGTAGTTATTGTATTATTTACACAGTCACTTGCTGAGTCTCTAAAAAAGTTACCATTACAATTGATGCTACCTGGTGGGCACTGCTTATGCCAGAAACAAGATGGCAGGGCAGCAGAAGCATTTTAGAGGGTTTGTTTTTAGGATAGAGTGATGTTTGGGGAGATTAAGGATAGCTGCCATAAAGTGTTGTAGTTTTTTTGCTAATGTTTAAAGAAAAAAAAAAAAAAAACGTGGCCAAGGTCTATGTAATATATGATGTAACATTATCTCCACAGATGGCTTTGTTAATTAAATGTTTTCTTTTGCCAAAATAAATGTTCCTGCTACGTATGTGTATGCATGCTGAATAATATACAGTAGTACATTGGATTACAAACATAATCCATTCCAGAAGCATGCTTGTAATCCAAAGCAGTCGTACTGTATATAAAGGCAAATTTCCCCATAGGAATCAATGGAAACTCAGATAATTCATTCCAGTGTCACCACTAGTGTATGCAGTACCGCATATGATCAGAGCTGGGAGGGCACCAGAGATACTCGGAGACGCTCGGAGACACTCAGGAATTACGTTTTTCCAAGTGTCCCTGAGCGGCTCCAAATGTCTCCGAGTGTCACCGGCGCCCCCGCACCTCTGGCCACATGCGGTACTGCACACCCCAGAGGCTTAAATACTGCTCATCTTGCGAGACAACGCTCGCAAATCGAGTCAGGATTTAAAAAAAAAAAACAGCTTGTATTGCGAAAGGCTCGTAAACCACGTTACTCATAATCCGAGGTTTTACTGAATACAGTATCTCACAAATGGGAGTACACCCCTCACATTTTTGTAAATATTTTATTATATCTTTTCATGTGACAACACTGAAGAAATTACACTTTTCTGCAATGTAAAGTAGTGAGTGTACAGCTTGTATAACAGTGTAAATTTGCTGTCCCCTCAAAATAACACAACATACAGCCATTAATGTCTAAACCACTGGCAACAAAAGTGAGTACACCCCTAAGGGAAATTGTTCAAATTGGGCCCAAAGTGTTAATATTTTGTGTGGCCACCATTTTTTTCCAGCACTGCCTTAAACCTTCTGGGCATGGAGTTCCCTAGAGCTTCACAGTTTGCCACTGGAGTCCTCTTCCACTCCTCCATGGCAACATCACAGAGCTAGTGAATGTTAGAGACCTTGCACTCCTCCACCTTCCGTTTTAGGATGCCCCACAGATGCTCAATAAGGTTTAGGTCAGGAGACATGCTTGGCCAGTCCATCGCCTTTACCCTCAGCTTCCTTAGCAAGGCAGTGGTAGTCTTGGAGGTGTGTTTGGGGTCGTTATCTTGTTGAAATACTGCCCTGTGGCCCAGTCTCCAAAGGGAGGGGGATCATGCTCGGCTTTAGTATGTCACAGTACATGTTGGCATTCATGGTTCCCTCAATGGACTGTAGCTCCCCAGTGCCGGCAGCATTCATGCAGCCCCAGACCATGACACTCCCACCACCATGCTTGACTGTAGGCAAGACACACTTGCCTTTGCACTCATCGCCTGGTTTCCGCCACACACGCTTGACACCATCTGACCCAAATAAGTTTATCTTGGTCTCATCAGAACACAGGACATGGTTCCAGTAATTTATGTCCTTAGTCTGCTTGTCTTCAGCAAACTGTTTGCGGGCTTACTTGTGCCTCATCTTTAGAAGAGGCTATCTTCTGGGACGACAGCCATGCAGACAAATTTGATGCAGTGTGAGACGCATGGTCTGAGCACTGACAGGCTGACCCCCCACTTCTTCAACCTCTGTAGTAATGCTGGCAGCACGTCTACTTCTCAAAGGCAACCTCTGGATATGACGCTGAGCATGTGCACTCAACTTCTTTGGTTGACCTTGGTGAGGCCTGTTCTAAGTGGAACCTGTCCTGTTAAACCCCTGTATGGTTTTGGCCACTGTGCTGTAGCTCAGTTTCAGGGTCTTGGCAATCTTCTTATAGCCTAGGCCATCTTTATGTAGAGCAACGATTATTTTTTTCAGATCCTCAGAGAGTTCTTTGCCATGAGGTGCCATGTTGAACTTCCAGTGACCAGTATGAGAGAGTGAGAGCAATGACACCAAATTTAACACACCTGCTCCCCATTCCCACCTGAGACCTTGTAACACTAACGGGTCACATGACACCGGGGAGGGAAAATGGCTAATTGGGCCCAATTTGGACACTTTCACTTAGGGGTGTACTCACTTTTGTTGCCAGCGGTTTGGACATTAATGGCTGTGTATTGAGTTAATTTGAGGGGACAACAAATTTACACTGTTATACAAGCTGTACACTCACTACTTTACATTGTAGCAAAGTGCCATTTCTTCAGTGTTGTCACATGAAAAGATATAATAAAATATTTACAAAAATGTGAGCGGTGTACTCACTTTTATGAGATACTGTAAGAACAACAGGTTTATATTACCTCTCACAGAGATCACAGTGACATTTTGTTTGATTTCTAAATTTTAGATACGATAGATAGATAGACAGACAGACAGATTTTTTGTCAAATTTAGACGTCATGTAAATACTGACGAGAAGCACTGTAGCTGGAATGTGATGAGTAGTATGTTATTTCTAGAAAAACGTAATGGGTGAAGGTGGTCTCGCTACTGGAAAGCAGTGACTAGTATTTTTGTTATTTTTGACCCAGAACATCAGACAAGAAAATAAATAAAACCCCAGGATGACTTAGTAAGTGGTTCATTGACTGTCATCAATATCTGTTTCATGGAAGCCTAAACTGAGTAACTCTGCCCTCTATCCGAACTAAATGGAGGCATGCAGCAATCCACAAGGAGATTTTCTGTGTATATAAACAATACTTTTTATATTAGTGATAACTGATGATACTATATAAATATTGCAAGAGAATGCCTTAAAAATCCTTAGCAAAAAGAACCTAAAAGTTATATATATATATATTTATATATACAGTATATGACGAAAAGGGTTAGAAGGGCCTAGCTTACAATCTAAAATTATATATTTATAATGTCTGCTTTAATAAAGTATTTTCCAGTTTTGTCCTTAAACTTCAGGTATTGGATTAAAGCTGCTACTCTTCCACATTAAAGCGGGGGTCCACCTATCTATCGTTTTTTTTTTTTTTTAGTTCATTCACAAACTTTTCTTCTCAGCATTACATACTCACATATTGTGTGTAATATGTCCGCCTGTGTCAGATTTCGTCGGAAAGAATAACTTATATTATTCACTGCAGGCGGTTTCCATCTTCATTGTGGGCATTTGAAGCCCACAAGCATTTATTTCCTGGATGTGGTGAATGCTGTGCTCCCAGCATTCACCGCTCGTTCCCGCACATGCTCAGTGGCATCCTGGGAAGCCTGAGACTAGCTCCCAGGAGTTTGGGAGAGGCTAGAAACACGCCTACCCCCACGGGAGGAGAACCAGGAAGTGCAAAGAAGAATAGAAAAATAAAGGGTAATTACGGCGATTTAAATTTTTTTAAACGGCATGTCAGCATCTAGGCAAGGAAGAGAATACATACAGATATTGTTCAAAATTTGGGTGGAACCCCGCTTTAAGAAAAGCTAAACCACGCAGGTCAACGCCTTGTGTCAAGTACTTAGTGTGCTTTTTTGTCTGTTACTAGTTACAAACTAATCTAACCATTTTGATAAATAGATATTTCCATTGTAAGTGAAAATGTTTTGTAGCCAATGCAAAAAAAAATCAAATGTTTTCATGTTTTAACAATTCCTCTAACATGCCACCAACACTAAATGCTCCTAATTTGTTCCTAAAAGAAAATTATGTTTTCCTTACTTTGAGTAATGTATAAAAGTCCTTCATAATGCCAAGGTAAATAGGGCTGGATAAGAGTGCATAGTAGTAGTAAACGAAAGAAATTACATGAATAAGTGGAATGTCATAATAGTAACAAAAATATGCTGAAAGGCTTCTTCAGTTCTCTATTTCAAGGATGCTAAATGTACAGTAAACTGTTGGCAGCAGAAACCAAGTAGCACTGCTGCTGTATATTCTAAGGCCCTTTCTCAAACTTCTTACCCCAGAGCAACCTCTAAAATAATGTTCAGGTCTTAGGAAACCCTTACTAAAATGAAATCATGTTTGGTCAGACTGTTGGTTGGAAGCTAAACAGTGGGGACCTTGAGTGGAGAGTGAACAAGTCTTGCTTTTTGACTGCTGGTGATTGCTGGGTTGCATTTTTTAGGTTCTTTTTGGGGCTTTTCTTTGTAGCTTTTTAACACCTTTTTCTGACACATTTTAAATAGCTTTTTTTTCTTTGCTTCCTTCAGCCCACTAATTAAGGGCAATGGTTAATTGTTCACAGGTGCTTGAGGCCATTATAACCTTGTGTAGAACTCATTTTGAGCCTGCTCATCTTTGAGTTTGCTGGAACTCTGTCCAAGTGGAACTGAACTAAGTGGTGAGTTAAAAACCAGAGTTGAAAACAGGAGGTTATAACAGGGGTCATAGTACCTGTGTAGTGTGAGTACCTGAGTGTTGTCTGAGTAGTGTGTGTGGATCGTTCATACTTGTGTATTGTGTACTGTGTACTTGTGTATTGTGAGTGCATGTAGGTTCTGCGAATGCACATAGGTTCTGCGAGTGCACATGGGTTTGCGAGTACACGTATGTCTGCAAGTGCATGTAGGTTCTGCGAGTTCCTGTACATTGTCTTGTTGAGTATTAGTGTATTGTCTTGTTGAGTATTAGTGTATTGTCTTGTGTATTAGTGTCAGGAAGCTAGTTGTTAGGTAATTTGGACAGGGTGTAAGCCACAATCCTCATTAAATGTAATAGGTACGATGCCCGGCGCATGTGGAGAGGCGACTCATTGTATATCTTGCGGCATGTATGCGTTCCTTGATCATCCGATCGAGGGTGAATACTGCTGTGTAAAATGTAAGCATATTGTTTCCCTGGAAGCACAGGTTCTGAATCTGGGGAAGCAACTGTCAGCACCGAGAAGCCCTCCATACTAAAGGAGAGCCAGGAACGCATACAGCAGGTGCCGGCAAGGGCCAGCACAAAGGCAGGTGGAGACAAAGAGGTTCAGGCACTAGGAAAGAGTAGATGGGTGACAGTCAGGAAGGGCAGAAGTGCTAGGGAGGCCGATCCAGGAGGCCGATCCAGGGCTGGAGCATTCCAATAAGTACGCTCCATTGAGTGACATTGGTGAAACCAGTCAGGGACCAGCACTGCTGAAACTGAGGGACTCTCCTAGCTGCCTGGGGAAGAACTCCTCCAGTGAGAGTGGGGGGAAGCGAAGGGAAAGGAAAGACAGCATCTGGTGGTAGAGGACTCAATTCTTAGAAAGACAGAGAGGCCAATCTGTAACAAAGACCTGAAGCGCCGAACTGTATGTTGTCTACCAGGCGCTCGGGTTCGACACATCACAGATCTGGTGGACAGATTGCTGGGAGGGGCTGGGGAAGACCCGGCTGTCATGGTGCACGCTGGCACCAATGACAAAGTCAGAGGCAGATGGAGTGTCCTAAAGAACGATTTTAGAGACTTAGGAGCTAAATTGAGGAAAGGGACCTCCAAAGTAGTATTCTCAGGAATACTACCGGTACAATGAGCCACACCAGAAAAGCAGAGGGAGATTAGGGAAGTAAACAAGTGGCTGAAGAGCTGGTGTAGTAAGGAGGGGTTTGGGTTCCTGGAGGACTGGGCCGACTTCTCAGTCGATAACCAGTACTATAGAAGGGATGGACTGCACCTAAATGAGGAGGGTGCAGATCAGCTGGGAATGAAGATGGCCAAAAAGTTAGAGGGGCTTTTAAACTAGGCGATGGGGGGAGGGTCCAGAGGTAGCGATAGTCAGCGTGGAACATATTCCAGAGGGTTGTATTGGGGGCATCAGTGGTAGGTTGACCAAAGCACATAAACCCAAGGTAAGTATAGTAGCAAGTCCTTCTTGCAATCTTGGAACACCCAATAAGAGGATAATATGTGACCGGTCTAAACTAAGTGGCATGTTCACCAATGCCAGGAGCCTGGAGGACAAGATGGGTGAACTAGAGATACTATTGTAAGAGGAGGATTTGGATTTTGTGGGAATTTCAGAGGCCTGGTTCAACAGCTCTCATGATTGGCTGACAATCATTCAAGGGTATACCCTTTATCGCAAGGATAGAGAGGGTAAAAAAGGGGGAGGGGTATGCCTATATATCAAGAATAATGTACACGTGAATGTGAGAGATGACGCCACTAAGGGAGCTAGGGAGGAGGTGGAATCCTTATGGGTTAGAGCTCCAAAGGGATGAAGCTAAGGGGAAAATAATACTGGGAGTATGCTATAGGCCCCCTAACCTGAGGGAGGAAGTGGAGACAGATCTCCTATCACAATTTGGATTAGCAACAAGAATGGGAAGTGTTATCATAATTGGGGATTTTAATTAGCCAGACATAGACTGGTCAGAGGGAACCACGCATTCATCTAAGGCTCGCCAGTTCCTAAATGTCTTACAGGACAATTTCATGGGTCAGATGGTAGACGCACCAACTAGAAATAAAGCGTTACTAGATCTACTGATTATCAACAATACAGACCTGATCACGGATGTGGAAATACACTGACACTGACTTTCAAAAGAGCCAACTTCCCTAAACTACAAACCATGCTAGAAGGCATAAATTGGGATAAAATCTTAGGAACAAAGAACACAGAGGAGAGATGGGTTTGCTTTAAGAGCATATTAAATAAGGGCATTAGCCAATGCATCCCATTGGGTAATATATTTAAAAGAGCAAACAAAAGTCCTGGATGGCTTAACTCCAATGTAAAAATGCATATAAAAGCAAAGGAGAAGGCCTTCAAAAAATACAAGGTTAAGGGATCATCATCAGCATTCAGACTTTATAAAGAATGCAATAAGACATGTAAGGGTGCAATAAGGACAGCTAAGATAGAACACATGATGAAAGACACATCGAGGAGGAGAACAAATAAAGATCCCAAGAAATTCTTTAAGTATGTAAACAGTAAAAACCATATTGGCCCCATAAAGAATGAGGAAGGACATCTGGTTACAAAGGATGGGGAGATGGCGAAGGTATTGAATTTATTCTTCTCAGACTTCACGAGGGAATCGAGGGGCTTCAGTAACCCAAACTGCAGTGTTTATCCTCATAACACATCACAGGAAGCACCTCCTTGGTTAACAGAGAACAGAATTAAAATTAGACTTGGGAAACTTAACATTAATAAATCACCGAGACCGGATGGCTTGCACCCGAGGGTACTTAGGGAACTCAGTCAGGTAATTTCCAGACCATTGTTCCTAATTTTTACTAACAGTCTACTGACTGGAATGGTACCAGCTGATTGGAGAAAAGCCAATGTAGCACCAATATTTAAAAAGGGCCCAAAATACATCCCTGTGAATTACAGACCAGTTAGCCTAACATCAATAGTATGTAAACTTTTGGAGGGGATGATAAGGGACTATATACAAGATTTTAGTAATGAGAACGGTATCATTAGCAGTAATCAGCATGGATTCATGAAGAATCATTCTTGCCAAACCAATCTATTAACCTTCTATGAGGAGGTAAGTTGCCATCTAGATAAAGGAAGGCCCGTAGATGTGGTGTATCTGGATTTTGCAAAAGCATTTGACACAGTTCCCCATAAACGTTTACTGTACAAAATAAGGTCCATTGACATGGACCATAGGGTGAGTACATGGATTGAAAACTGGCTACAAGGGCGAGTTCAGAGGGTGGTGATAAATAGGGAGTACTCGGAATGGTCAGGGGTGGGTAGTGGGGTCCCCCAGGGTTCTGTGCTGGGACCAATTCTGTTTAATCTGTTCATAAACGACTTGAAGGATGGGGTAAACAGTTCAATCTCTGTATTTACGGATGATACTAAGCTAAGCAGGGCACTAACTTCTCCGCAGGATGTGGAAACCTTGCAAAAATATCTGAACAAATTAATGGGGTGGGCAACTACATGGCAAATGAGGTTCAACGTAGAAAAATTTAAAATAATGCATTTGGGTGGCAAAAATTTGAATGCAATGTATACACTGGGGGGAGGACCTCTGGGGGAATCTAGGATGGAAAAGGACCTGGGGGTCCTAGTAGATGATAGGCTCTGCAATGGCATGTAATGCCAAGCTGCTGCTAACAAAGCAAAAAGAATATTGGCATGCATTAAAAAGGGGATCAACTCCAGAGATAAAACGATAATTCTCCCGCTCTACAAGGCTCTGGTCCCGCCGCACCTAGAGTATGCTGTCCAGTTCTGGGCACTAGTCCTCATGAAGTATGTACTGGAAATGGAGCGAGTACAAAGAAGGACAACAAAGCTAATAAAGGGTCTGGAGGATATTAGTTATGAGGAAAGGTTGCGGGCACTGAACTCTGGAGAAGAGACGCTTGAGAGGGGATATGATATCAATATACAAATACCATACTGGTGACCCCACAATTGGGATAAAACTTTTTCACAGAAGGGAGTTTAACAAGACTCGTGGCCACTCATTAAAATTAGAAGAAAAGAGGTTTAACCTTAAAGTACGTAGAGGGTTCTTTACTGTAAGAGCAGCAAGAATGTGGAATTCCCTTCCACAGGCAGTGGTCTCAGCGGGGAGCATCGATAGTTTCAAGAAACTATTGGATAAGCACCTGAACGACCGCAACATACAGGGGTATAATCACACACATATTTTGGACTTGATGGACTTGTGTCTTTTTTCGACCTCACCTACTATGTAACTATGTAACTATGTGGGGATCAGCAGGAAAAATGTTTCCTAAATCTGTGGTCAGTAGGAAGAATGCAACCGTCACAGTGGTGGTCAGAATGTCACCTTTACTTACAGCTAAAAATACCACTAGTGCCATGTTGCTGGTTTTGCCAAGTGGAGTAATCCTAGAATTTGGCAGGCACCATCAAATGGGAGGTCAATCAGCCACAGCTTCCGGAACCCCTAGAAACCTCTGGAGGTTCCCTAGGGTTCCATGAAACCTTGGCTGACCTTGGCTATCCTGAGGTCCCATTTATGGTTTGAAGTGCATCCCTGCCTCCACAATGCAAAGGTAGAGCTTCTGAAAAAGCCCAAACTTTTCAGTACGGGAATAACATGACACTTGCAGAAAGTTAGTGTTTGCACAAAACTTTTAAGGACTCTATAGGCCCAGTAGGGGGCATACAGGAGCTTTTAAGGCATGATGAGGGTGTTATTAAAATGAAGGTGCTAGAGAAGGAGTATTATTTTAAAGCAGGCACATTTTATATTGTCCGATGACCCCTTAGCATACTTTTTCCTAACCATTTGACTTTCAGCTTTGTGTGTTTTGTTTTCAACACCATTACAGCAGATATCCATAGTATGCCTAACTTTGCTACAGTATATGTTGCAAGTGCAAGGAAATATGTCAGTTAAGCTAAAAATCCTCTGAGCTCAAAAAAATTCTGAAGTGAGCTAATATATGCTGCCTCTGCTGCACTGAAATCCCAATGAGCATGGTCAATGCTGCTTAACTATAGAACACCTTTACCTCTCCTCATATCCATAACATAAAAGGAAGGTGTTCTGCAGTCCAGCATGGGATAACTCCAGCAGAGTAGATTTCATTGCAGCAGAGTCGTCGTGTTGTCAGGTCAGTACAGGAAGTTAGCAGCTCAATGGATTTTTGGCAGATCAACTGGTAGTATTTGGTTTTTGAGATTCTTTTAACCCCTTCACACCGACGTAATGCAAAAATACGGCCTCCGGCTTCGAGGGGTTGTACTAGGGTGATGCCTGTAGCTGCACACATCACCACTGTACCGTTTTTTAGAGCCGAAGGTTGGCTTTCTTATGATGACAATCGATGCAGCTAAGCAGCCGCTCGTTTGTTATCACAAGCAGCAGAAGGGGACTCCCCACCTCCTGCCATCTTCCACGGCTAGCCCGGGGTCTCCCATCCCACTGGAAGGCCCGAGCAACCAGCACATCTGCCAACTGGCCAGAGACCTGAACAATGCTGCAATCGGCTTTGATCGGGTCTCGGATCTAGTAACCCGGAAGTGACATCACTTCCAGTAAGTCGCGCCTGCAAACGCAAAGTATTCAAGCCACACATGTGAGGTATCGCCGCAATTGTTAGAGTGAGAGCAATAATTCTAGCACTAGCCCTCCTCTGTAAATCTAAACTGGTAACCGTTAAGATTTTTTAATACAACGACTATGGAGATTTTTAAGTATCATAGTTTGTTGCCATTCCACGAGCGTGCGCAATTTAAAAGCATTACATGTTAGGTATATATTTACTGGGCGTAACATCATCTTTCACATTATACAAAAAAATTGGGCCTACTGTTTTTTTTTTTTTAATTCATGAAAGTGCATTTCCTTGAAAAAAATTGCATTTGAAAGACCACTGCACAAATACAGTGTGCCATAAAATATTGCAACGATCACCATTTATTCTCTAGAGTCTCTGCTATAAAAATATATATAGTGTTTGGGGGTTCTAGGTAATTTTCTAGCAAAAAATACTGATTTTAACTTGTAAGTAACAAGTGTCAGAAAAAGGTTTTAGGCATGAAGGGGTTAAGGGATAAAACAAGGAAAGCATCATTGCAATGATGTACTGCATATGTTTTTAGTAAGAATATTTTTATATCATCTGCCTTTTTGTGTTTGGTGCTGCTCACTGCCACTTACAGTATAATATTATCTGCTACAGTATGTGCTTTTTGTATTCTGCTTAGCTGACAAAAACCTGGAAAATCGCTACTAAATATTTTTCCCAGGTGTCTGATCTCTGCTTACTGTAGGCTGCACCCAAATGTAACACCAAATTCAGTAAAATGTTTACATGGAGAAAGGGCTATTTTGGCTGCAATTATTGTTTTCAATTATCACCAGAGGGAGAGGGAAGTGATAAAAAATGCTTTCTGTTTTGCAAGGTTCCCATCCAATCTCAGAAACCAACCCCAATCTGATCTCAAAAATCAATTCCAATGGAAGCACCGGGAGATGGACCCCAAGGGTCCAGAGACATACAGAATGTGGATAAGCTCTCCTACAAGCAGGTTCAACTTTGTATCTTTTATATATATATATTTTTTTAATATTTTATACTTTATATTTTATTATATTACACCTTACTATATAAAAAATGAATAGTTTTTGGTTTAATTATTTATTTAGCCTAAGGCTCATTTCACACAAGTAGATTTCCACAGCATGCAGAAGACAAAGAAATGTGTTTTAAGGGAATGTGCAACAGTTTATACATACCTTATTTCTTTATGTATTATAGTCAGGAGACAAAATTAAATTTAAAAAATAAGAAAAGCAAGACTAATATTTTGTACTTTTATTTTAAGCTGGCTGACAGATATTAAAAACTGATATTAAACAACAGTTTAAAAAGATAAATACAGTAAAATTGTCCCAAAGCCATTATGGTGTTCCTTTAGGGCCCATTCACACTTGTGCACTTTGGCAACACATGACTAGCACACTATAAGTCAACGCACCTGCTCTATGTGTGGTGTGTTGCGGTTCCCTTTTTTGTGAATAGTACTCCAACACATTGGACAACAGAGCCCAAATTACAACGCACTGCAGCACACCAAAACACATATGCTGCATAAGATGATCTATGCGTGGAAATGCAATCTTGGCTGGGTCAACACCATACCTGGTTGACAGAATTGCTCTTTTTTAAAGTGAACCTCCTCCTCAGATGTTTATACACGGCCTTAATAAAATAAGTCTGAGGAAATAGGAGGCCTAGGCTTGGATATCAGATTATGTTTGGGACAAGGAGCATGGAGAAGCTATACTACAAAATGACTTCCTCATACCACTGATTGGTTTGACTTGAACAATCACAGACTATAGGTACTGATAGAAGAGGATACCTTCCCTATCCCTTTAACAGCTATTCCATGGATATCACCCTTTTCCTCTCCTGCATCCTCAATTCTGCCATTTTTCCCAGCATCAGCACTAAAAGCATGGAAGCCATATCCATCATTCAAGTCTCCTCTTACTATGGACCTCTTCCTGGTCAACCCGCATTTTCATCCTAACAACAGAACTTTAAAATTTCAACTTATTGGTATATAGTTCCTTATAGACTGTTTCAAATCTTTCTCATCAACTCAAATCTGTGTTTTTCAAAAGAGGTTGGCACTCTTACACATATGTGGGGGAGTTGCCCTCTAGTTAAACAGCAATGGGAAAAAAATAGCACAAGTCCATCAACTACACTCCAAATGAGCCCAGAAACTGCCTTAAACCCATTTTAGGAGATATCATTACGATGAGATATCATTAACACCTGCCTACCTTCAGGTCTGATCCGCTAAAAAAAAAAACGTAAGGGGATCCATTCTCTTCCATTTAGGTGGACCATGTCCACTCTGCTCAAACTGAGCGGACACCAATATGTCATCCACCTGTTCAGCTCTGATCAGCAGGAGATCTGTGAGTGGATCCCATGCTGATCGGAACAGAGTCCACCCCGTCTGAAAGGGGCCTTACCTTCTGTATATCCTGGATCAATCTCAACAGCCAGGACATTATTGTTTAGATTCTTTTTCTGTGCAGCTAGAGCACTGTCACAAAATCCTGCCACTGTGATTGGTGAATGGATTGCTGAAGTATGTTGTTTGATGGGGGTGGTGGCACTGATTACCCAACAATATAGCAGCAGATTAGAGTAATTTTGTATCAGATGAACCCCATGTATTCTTATATGGACACTGGTGATTTCAAGGCCCTAGCATGAGCATCCATACCAAAATACAGAAAAAATACTTATGTGATAAACAACTTTTTCCTTGAACACTCATGTGGTCATGGTCTAACTTACCTCTTCGCTTTACCTTTCTTCCTCTTCCTTCTAGTCACCTTCTACTTTTACCCTTTCTATTTTTATATCTGACTTGCTAATCGGCTGCATTTGTCACTCTGCAATACCTTGGGGTTGTCATATCCTGCTCTGAGATCTCAGGTCTCTACTTTATGCATTACATAAAGCTTCTCTCACTTTTTCACCAAACAGATGAGACTCCTGAACTTGGTTAAAATTTATACTTGACAATGAATTAGGATTCATTGATTGACATATATCATGTTTGATATAATTGAATATAATTGAATATAATTGAATTCATACATTATCATAGCAATCATGATTTGTGTAGCTATCCTACCTTCTTAGCCTCATAGCTGTACATCTGCAGGGTGAGATCCCAGGCCCTGCTGCCTCTCCCTGCTAATCTCAGGAGATTTGGAGTGAGATTTGATGATGTCACTATTGTGCTGCTCACTGTTCTTGTTGCTGGAGACCCTGACATGAGGAAGAAAAGCCCTGCCAATGCGAAGAGGGCCACATCCACATAGCGACACTGTGCAGAACAAGGCATGTTAAGTAATGGGAAAGATCAGCTGCAGGAAAAACACAGGCATGATTTATGACTAAGGCCTTATAGGCTGAAACACGTCAACTGACTTAATCTCAATAAATTCCATAAAATGAAGACATTTTAAGAACAACCGCAGTGTGGATAATTTTTTCTACATGATTAGTAACTAGTTCTTTGGAAGCTGTGCCCAAAAAAGACAAGCAGAGGGCAGAGTTCAGTTTCTGTTTAACCACTTAAGGACCACCCCACATACATGTACTGCGGCAGGACGGCCCTTGAGCCCAAAATCAGGTACCTGTACATGATTGCTGTTATCGGTTGTGGGGCGTGCGCGTGCACCACCTGGAGCCAATCAGCGGGTCTGGCGGGTGCGATGGCCGCCAGGACCCGTTGATCATTCACTGGAGAGGCAGAATGGCAGTCTGCCTATGTAAACAAAGCAGACCGCCATTCTGTCAGAGAGGAAGAGAGAGATCTTGTGTTCCTGCTGATCAGGATCACAGATCTCACTCTTCCTCCACTTAAACCATCCCCCACACAGTTAGGAGGCACTCCCTAAGAGAACACTTAACCCTTTGATCGGCCCTGATGTTAAGCCCTTCCCTGCCAGTATCATTTATACAGTGGGAGTGCATTTTCTTTAGCACTGATCACTGGTCCCCAAAAAGTGTCACTTAGGGTCAGATTTGTCCGCCGAAATGTCATAGACCTGCTAAAAATCGCTGATCGCCGCCATTACTAGTAAAAACAATAACAAAAAAAATAAAAAGTCCATAAATCTATGCCCTAGTTTGTAGACGCTATAACTTTTGCGCACACCAATCAATATATGCTTATTGGGATTTTTTTACCAAAAATATGTAGCAGAATACATATTGGCCTAAACTGATGGAGAAATTAGATTTTTAAAATTTTTTTATTGGACATGTTTTATAGCAAAAAGTAAAAAAATATTTTTTTTTTCAAAATTGTCGCTTTTATTTTTGTTTGTAGCGCAAAAAATAAAAACCGCAGAGGTGCTCAAATAACACCAAAAGAAAGCTCTATTTGTGGAAAAAAAGGACATCAATTTTATTTTGGTAGAATGTCTCACAACCGTGCAATTGTCAGTTAAAATAACGCAGTGCCAAATCGCAAACAATGGCCTGGTCATGAAGGGGGTAAAACCTTCCGGGGCTGAAGTGGTTAATCATGTGAATGGCAACATTTTTTATCATTATACTAATTTTAACAAACTGCACATCGATCAGGTCTGGACTGAGCACAGTAGGTTTATAGGCAGCAAATGTAAAGAGACAAGACAACTTTTCTCTCTATAGTCATCAATATGATTAATGTATGTTGTTGATGTATGTGTGAAACGCGTCTACCTGACCACAGTTTGGTGTCTCTGGTGTTATCTTTGTGAAGCAAAATAAAAGGTAATCAAAAGTTATGGGGATATGATTTCAATATACAAACACCGTACTGATGATCCCACAATAGGAGTAAAACTTTTTCGCAGAAGAGAGTTTAATAAGACTCATGGCCACTCATTAAAATTAGAAGAAAAGAGGTTTAACCTTAAACTACGTAGAGGGTTCTTTACTGTAAGAGCGGCAAGGATGTGGAATTCCCTTCCACAGGCGGTGGTCTCAGCGGGGAGCATCGATAGCTTCAAGAAACTAATATGCCCTGTATACACGGTCAGACATTGATCGGACATTCCGACAACAAAATCCATGGATTTTTTCCGACGGATGTTGGCTCAAACTTGTCTTGCATACACACGGTCGCACAAAGTTGTCGGAAAATCCGATCGTTCTGAACGCGGTGACGTAAAACACGTACATCGGGCCTATAAACGGGGCAGTAGCCAATAGCTTTCGTCTCTTAATTTATTCTGAGCATGCGTGGCACTTTGTACGTCGGATTTGTGTACACACGATCGGAATTTCCAACAACGGATTTTGTTGTCGGAAAATTTTATAGTCTGCTCTCAAACTTTGTGTGTCGGAAATTCCGATGGAAAATGTGTGATGGAGCCCACACACGGTCGGAATTTCCTACAACAAGGTCCTATCACACATTTTCCATTAGAAAATCCTATCGTGTATACAGGGCATTAGATGAATGACCGTAACATACAGGGATATACAATGTAACACATAATCACACGTAAGTTGGACTTGATGGACTTGTGTCTTTTTTCAACCTCACCTACTATGTAAGTTCAGGATGTGCAGCCATTTCTTTCTTCTTTCCAAGTTCTCCTTTAATACGCCGGGACTCCATTAGCAGGTCTGGACAACATTTTAAGGGCTTTTGAGCAAAATTAGTTGACTTAATGATGGCAAAAAAGAAAAAAGAAATTTCCCTACAAAAAAATCTAATGAAAATCTAACCATGTATGGCCAGCTTTATGGTACAAGAAGCAACTTTCTTTCTTCTAGTTGAAGGACAATTTTTTAAGTAAGATAAATAAACGTTTTGGATATAACGGAGAACTTAAAATAATAAAAAAATAGTACCATTACTGAAAAATAAGGAATAAGTATCACTTTAATCTCAAACTGATAAAATTAGACAAATGATCTCCTGTCAAATGTTCTGTATTTGTATGACACAATCCTCCCAAATAGTCAATTTAAGTTCTCCTTTCCGGCTCTGAACTCCAGTGTTTTATGTTAAACAACTGTAAAAGCAAGTGTTACATTTTTGTGTGGGTGCCAATCGCTGCTATAAGTGAAGAGAGATCCAGCTCTGACTCATTGTAGCTGTTCTGTTTTTCAGCAAGTGTTAATTGTACCTATCCATCATGGCTATATGGCAGCAGTCTGGTGACTCCCCTCACTATCCCGTACATTGCACCCCGCCAGGTCTCCACATACTGCTGTTCTCAGCTATTCTGATCCCAATTTCCAGGGCTGACCACTCTGTCCTTGGCCCTTGGCTGCTCGGGAACAGTCATCTGGCGGAGAGCCACCTCCAGTGCTGGAACTCCCCAATATTACAAGTCGATGGTGTTGTCTTTGCTGTATTGGAACCAGTTCTAGAAACATTTTATCCCAGTGTGGTTTAAACAGCAAAATGTAAACAGACAAGGCAGGAAGGTAATAAGTGTTTATATAACTTCACTAATCAAAACTATTAAATGTAAAATGGTGTCGAACACTAAAAAGCAGCAAAGTGATTTTGGCAAAATGAATTGTCAAAATCAAAGTTTGAATGTTTTCTCAGAATGGGGAACCTCATTCAGCTGCTTAAAGTGTTATTAAACCCACAACAGTAAAATCAGTGTGTATATGGAGTAAAGCATGCTCGTTATACTCACTGTGGGACCTAAGGAGTTAATCCTCCGCATTGTGTAAAAAGACTGTTTGATCCTGTCTTCTCTGATCCTACCCTTCTTTCACTGTCCCCAATAAATCTCCTGATAGAACAGAGCCTTCGGGGTTACTCTGCACATGCTCAGTTTTGTGTGTACAGTACTGCTAGAGTTTTTTTGTTCTTAGGAGAGTGCATGTGTTCAGCACAGGGCCAATCAGCACTGTCCAGACAGAGGGTCAGGGGTCACACAGTCTCATAGATCAATCAGGGGAGAATGAAAACTCCTCCTACAAGCTTTAACCAGACACTAATAGTTGTCAAAAGACTGCTAAATACTGCTGATGAGAAAAGGTATTTATAAATGTATATTTACTAAAACAATTGCATTTCCATTTTCTGTGTACTGTGGGAGACCAGATATAGTGAATGTAGGGTCCTGGGTTTAGTAACACTTTAAGCAAAATTATAATAATAATATATATATATATATATTATATACACACACTATATTACCAAAAGTATTGTGACACCTGCCTTTACACACACATGAACTCTAATGACATCCCAGTTTTAGTCTGTAGGGTTCAATATTGAGTTGCCAACCTTATGCAGTTATAACAGCTTCAACTCTTCTGGGAAGGCTGTCCACAAGGTTTAGGAGTGTGTCTACGGGAATGTTTGACCATTCTTCCGGAAGCGCATTTGTGAGGTCAGGCACTGATGTAGAAGAGTAGGCCCAACTCACAGTCTTCGCTCTAATTCACCCAAAATGTGTTCTATTGGTTGAGGTCAGGAATCTGTGCAGGCCAGTCAAGTTCCTCCACCCCAAACTCACTCATCCATGTCTTTATGGACCTCGCTTTGTGCACTGGTGTGCAGTCATGTTGGAACAGGAAGGGGCCATCCCCAAACTATTCCCACAAAGTTGGGATCATGAAATTGTCCAAAATGTCTTGGTATGCTGACGCCTTAAGAGTTCTCTTCACTGGAACTAAGAGGTCACGCCCAACCCCTGAAAAACAACCCTACACCATAATTCCCCCTCCACCAAATTATTTGGACCAGTGCACAAAGCAAGGTCCATAAAGACATGGATGAGCGAGTTTGGGGTGAAGAAACTTGACTGACCTGCACAGAGTCCTGACCTCAACCCAATAGAACACCTTTGGGTTGAATTACAGCGGAGACTGCGAGCCAGGCCTTCTCATCCATATCAGTGCCTGACTTCACAAATGCGCTTCTGGAAGAATGGTCACACATTCCCATAGACACACTCCTAAACCTTGTAGACAGCCTTCCCAGAAGAGTTGAAGCTGTTATAGCCGCAAAGGATGGGCCAAAGCAATATTGAACCTCACTGACTTATGCCCTGTTCACACGGTCGGACTTTGTTTGGACTTTCCGACAACAAAATCCTAGGATTTTTTCCGACGGATGTTGGCTCAAACTTGTCTTGCATACACACGGTCACACAAAGTTGTCGGAAAATCCGATCGTTCTAAACGCGGTGATGTAAAACACGTACGTCGGGACTATAAACGGGGCAGTGGCCAATAGCTTTCATCTCTTTATTTATTCTGAACATGCGTGGCACTTTGTCCGTCGGATTTGTGTACACACGATCGGAAATTCCGACAACAGATTTTGTTGTTGGAAAATTTTATATCCTGCTCTCAAACTTTGTGTGTCGGAAAATCCGATGGAAAATGTGTGATGGAGCCTACACACGGTCGGAATTTCCGACAACAAGGTCCTATCACACATTATATATGTGTATATATATATTATATATGTGTATAGATATAGATACTGTTTATACTGTATATATAACAACAGTCTAGTTTAATTAACTAATTTATTTAGGGATTTTTTTTCATGCAATTGGGGCAGTTTAGCTTATTTTATTTAGTTTACTTTGTTTTGGTGTTTGCAAAGGTTTTTATTTAGCTTGAATTAGCCACATTTATTTAAACTATTTACTTATTCTATTTTTTCAATTTATTTGGTATATCTGATTGTTATTTTTGTGTTGCTTTTGTAATTCTTTAATTGAATTGTTTTTTTTACTGTCTGTTTCCTTCTTTCAGTGAAAATAAAATAAAAAACAGGTCCAGAAGAGTTTTTGTAACTCTTAAGTGCAATCTAAAACTCATTGCTCCCTTAAAAAAATAAAAGACCATAATTTTACTTTCACATTAACTTCAATGCATGTAGCTAAAAATGATGAGCTTTTACCAAAAATTACCCAATTTTTGTCTAAATTTTGGAAAAAATTAACCACTTCAGCGCTAGGAGGATTTACCCCCTTCCTGACCAGAGCATCTTTTGTGATACGGCACTACGTCGCTTTAACTGACAATTGCGCAGACATGCAATGTTGTACTCAAACAAAATGAATGTCCTTTTTTTCCCCACAAATAGAGCTTTCTTTTGGTGGTATTTGATCACCTCTGCGGTTTTTATTTTTTGCGCTATAAACAAAAAAAGGCCGACAATTTTGGAGAAAAAGCAATATTTTTTACTTTTTGCTATAATAAATACCCCCCAAAAATATATAAAAAACACATTTCTTCCACAGTTTAGGCCGAAATGTATTCTTCTTCATATTTTTGGTAAAAAAAAATCACAATAAGTGTATATTGATTGGTTATAACATCTTATAAAAAGTTATAACATCTACAAAATAGGGGATAGATTTATGGCATTTTATATTATACATTTTTTTTTTTTTACTAGTAATGGCGGCGATCTGCGATTTTTATCGGGACATTATACATTGATGAGAGCTACAGTTAGCCACTGATTACTGTATAAATGACACTGGTAGGGAGGGGGTAAACACTAGGGGGCGATTAAGGGGTTAAGTGTGTTCCCTGGTTCTAACTGTAGGGGGCATGGGCTCACTACAACATGACAGAGATCACTGCTCCCGATGTTGCTAGGCAGAATAGGGAAATGCCTTGTTTGCATCTCCCCGTTCTGCCTTTCTTCGCCGCATCGGGTACACGGGACCCGCGGGCTCGCACCGATGGAGGGTGCGTTCGTGCCCGCTAGGCTGCCCACTAGGCTGCAAATTCAAAGGGCCTGCCTGTGCCATTCTGCTGACATAAATCGGTGTGTTAAAGTTTCACATTTGCTCATCCCTATTGAAAACCAAAAAATTATAGTTAAAGGTAATGTATGAACAAAACAGAACTTGCACCAAATCAAATAAAATGTTCAATAAAAATTGCATCATAAATTTCTGTGTACCATATCTTTAAATCTTCTGATAAGTCCAATGAAATAAAAGTTCAAAAAAAGGTATAAAGTAAATGCTTGTGTGTAGTGTCTTTAATTCACCCATATGATAAAATGAATAAACGTGCATTCAATAGTGTTCCTTTCCTCTGTGTAACCACACTCCACACTCACCAGATCCAATTGATTCTGGTGGGGTACACTTCAGTCATAAAGCGCTTGCTGGTGTTACTTCACACCGGTCCATCAAGGTAAGCGTGCCTCATCATCTGATTATCCACTGTTATCTGGAGATATCCCTTTAAAGCGGAGCTCCACCCAAAAGGGGAAGCTCTGCTTGTTTATATCCCCCCCTCCGCTGCCACATTTGGCACCTTTCGGGGGAAGGGGGAGCAGGTACCTGGTTTTGACGGGTACTCGATCCCACTTCTAGCTGATCTCGCCACAAAGTCAGCCGGAAGTTCGTCCCCCTCTTTCTTCCCCCATTGCCAGGCCATTCACAAAGTGCAGTGTGTTTCATGCATTCACAGTAGGGAACCAGCTGTGAAGCTGCAAGGCTTCACTGCTGGTTTCCCTTAGTGGAAATGGCAGCGGCAGCACCTGACAGCCGATTGAACAATCAGTTGGGGTGAAGACACTGCTGGATTCGTTGACAGGTAAGTGTCCTAATATTAAAAGTCAGCAGCTACAGTGTTTTCGGAAGGAGCCTGGAGTTCCACTTTAAGCACTCAAGCCAAACCCACCAGTGCCCTGATTGATCCACACATAGCCTCAATATATCCACACATAGCCTCAATATATCCTCAGGAGCTGCTTGCATGCTAGTGACGAAACGCATCGGGTGGGACTTCTGATTGGGTGCAAGTGCTGTTTTGTTCATTGAAACTGGGTTGTGTTTGAAAAAAACAGCTGCGCTATACTGTATATATAATTTTTTATATATTTTTTATTTTATCATTATCTGTATCTGAGAGGGTGCAGGTGTTACATTGATTATATAAAGGAAGTAATGTATAGTCTTTTCTTTTTTGGTGCACAAGAAATCAGCTTGACATAAATATTTTTTAAAAATGTGTTATTATTTAGAATATATAGTGATAAACTGACAATGATTATTTAGCGTAGACAATTTAAACATAACTTTACATACTAGACATTCACATCATTGTATGATTTTCCTGTGGATACAGGAAAATGTATTATAATGGAAACACCACCAATAAGGTATTGCTCATTAGTAAAATGATTTATGTATTTGTTTAGTTAGCCACAAATTTTAGTCTGTACAATCTATTTGAAGCAACAGCAACTTAGAGGTATTAGGTAATAGGTAATTATATTAGGTAATTGTTCCTGTGTTCTGGCTGTTTAACCACTTCCCGTCTGTAGGATGTCATATGATGTCCTGGACTTTTATTCGTTATACCGGGATGATGCCCACAGATCCCAGTAACAAAATTTTTAGCAGCCAAAGCCCTGTAAAGTAGAAGTGGCTCGACTGGCTATAGAGCCACTTGATCACTTCTACAAGGGGCAGTACATATAGGGTCAAACACCCCCCCAATGCTGCCGCCACCTTTCCAGGGCTCTCCTATCTGATCGGGGAGCTCTGACCGTTTCCATCTGCTGCATTACTCAGAGAAAGCAGAACTGACATTGTTCCTCCCTCTCCATGACCTCAGAATCCAGAAGTAATGAGGATTTTGTCATTTCCAGTTTCTGTTCTTTGTTTACCTGTCCTTTACCAGCCCCTGAAGCAGCTGATCAGACCGATCTATGCCTGATAGGCTGCATTGGAGGCCAGAGGAGAGATCTCTCCATAAAGAGGACTTGTCACAGACAATGCTATCACAAGGGATTTTGTTCATCCCTTGTGATAGCAATAAAGTTGATAAAAATAAATAAATAAGGGGGCAGTGTAAAAAAAACTTTCAATAAAATAAATAATTAAAAAAAAAATATTTTAACTTGCGCTCCTTCCCAATGCTCACGCACAAATGCGAACGCATACATAAGTCCCTCACACATATGTAAATGGTGATCGCACCAAACCTGTGAGGTATCACCGCAAATGTAAGAGCAATAATTCAGCCCCAGACCTCCTGTGTAACTCTAACATTGATGGTTCCACAGGCGTACACAGTTTTAAAGCCTGATATTCTTATATTGTGTTTGTGTGCACTATAATTCATTGAAGTGTATTTTTTTTAAAAAAACTGTGTTTGAAAAATCGCTGCACAAATTCCTTGTGGCATAAAATATTGCAACATCCACCATTTTATTCTATAGGTCCTCTGCATAAAAAATAAATAATGTTTGGGAGATTTAAGTAATTTTCTTATGAAAAAAATTATGATTTTTACAAGTATGAGAAAAATGTAAGAATTGGCCTCAGTGGAAACCTGTTACCTGTGGCTACTCATAACTTCTCGATCTGAATTCTAGTGACAGACAAGTCTCTGTCCTATTGTTATTGTCCTTCATGCACAGTGCCAGATAGCTAGGCCTGTGCTACTGTATGTGTGTGTGGTAATCATCTTCCAGTATAATAGTAGGTGAACCTATTTATTGCAATAGAGTTTATATACAGCTCCTGTCATTTTAGTTAACCCTATCCCTTCTGGTCTGGTATTCTATAGCTAGTTTTAGCTTAAAGGGGTTGTAAACCCTCGCGGTTTTTCACCTCAGTGGCTTCTATGCATTGAGGCGAAAAACGTCTTGTAGTGCACCAGCCCCCCAGAGCCCCCCTTTTACTTACCTGAGCCCTATCGTTCCTGCACCGGGGACGAGCACATCCACTCCAGCCGGTGTCTTGGGTCCTGATTGGATAGATTGATAGCAGTGCAGCCATTGGCTCCCGCTGCTGTCAATCAAAAACAATGACGCTGGAGCCAGGGGCGGAGCCAAGTCCTGCTGTCTGTGTCAATGGGCGCAGCAGCAGGTCATGGGAGCGCGCCTGCATGGGTGCCCCCGAGGGAGAGCGCTTGCACTTCAATGCATAGAATGCATTGAGGTGAAAAACCTCTTGAAGTGCAGCAGCCCCCCCAGTGCCCCGTTTTACTTACCTGAACCCTTTTTTTCTCACACCGGGGACGAGCACACCAGCTCGTGTACTGATTGGCTAGATTGATAGCAGCACAGCCATTGGCTCCTGCTGCTATCAATCAAATCCAATGACATGGGCGCTGGGGGGCGGGGCCAAGTCATACATCCGGTGGCTATGGACGCCGAATGCTGGACTCGGGAGCGCGCCCGCAAGGTAACCCCCACGTGGAAGCACTTCTAAGAGGGGGTTATCTGATGTGGGGAGGAGCCGCGAGAGCCACCGGGGGATCCCAGAAGACAAGATTCGGGGTCACTCTGTGCAAAACAAGCTGCACAGTGGAGGTAAGTATGATATGTTTGTTATTTTAAACAAAAAATAAAACAAACCCTTACAATCACTTTAAGGAATGCTCCACACTGGTCCTTGACAATTTCTGTTAGGCTCTCAGGGAACAGACAATAATCTACAACAGGTGTAGTTTCCTTCCACTATGCTGCTTCAAACTTGACTCCACATTGGCTGCAGTAACATAGAAGAAACAAAAATGCCTCCAATAGTGCAGTATCCAGGGGATTTAAAACAGAACCTCACCACCCCAGCTAATATTCAACTCACATTTATTTAAAAAATTAAAAGCATTGATACAAAATCCATAGGAAAGATCTCACTTGTTGCGAAAGGTTCCACCGCCAGGCTACACCTCTTCTAGTTACACCACCTACCTCATGGCTTCATCTGGAGGAAAGATTTAATTTGTGTATTGCAATGCTGTTGAGTGCATTTCAGTATATTAGAAGAAAAAAAGGAAAAAATATATATGAAAAACATAAAAACACAAAGGTAGAGAGAACACATTCAGTTGAAGCGTGCTTTACCTATTGCTTATTCAGCTATCTTTGTACATCATTTCCAAAATACAAAATTGTAATCAAAGCTGGATGATAGTTGATGGTCCCTGTCTGCAGTACTAATATTCTAACACTAGGTGGCAGAGGTAAACTATCGGAGTTTTACAGAGAAAGTCTTTACTGTCAATATTTTGGAGTAGCAAACAAAATTTAAATACACAAATTCATATAATTATGATAAGCACCAAATGATTGTAAACTGGGTACTTTGCAAGCAGAATGCTTTGGACACAACCATGTTGAATATCTATTTGCAGTGCCTCTGCACTGAGTGGCATTCAGATCACCCAACTATACGCAGCTTTCTCCTATAGAGAAGGGAATTTAAACAAAAGCTACCAAAGGTCCTTTGATTTTCAACATTTGGTTAATTAGCAATGGCAGAGTGTGATAAAACCAGGCCTTGCTGCCTCCCTTTGAAAATGCCGGTTGACATTGACTGTCCTGCAGAATCCATGAATTGAATATTTCACCGATTGAGACTATATATACAGAAAGTGAGGTCAGGATGATGTCAGATCCAATTGTTGAAGTCAATAGACAGCCAGGTAAACAGAAGCAGAGGTCAGCAATGGCAACCCCTATATTTGTCATAGAACAGGTTTATTAACTGAAATCTGAAAACATGAAGAACGTATTGCTAACCTCCCTCTTGAACCGGGTGCCTGGCTGACTTTGGATTTAAAATGTAATTATGTTGAGCTGGAATGAGTTCTCTGATCGCGATTGTTATGCCCCGTACACACGGTCGGACTTTGTTCGGACATTCCGACAACAAAATTCTAGGATTTTTTCAGACGGATGTTGGCTCAAACTTGTCTTGCATACACACGGTCACACAAAGTTGTCGGAAAATCCGATCGTTCTAAACGCGGTGACGTAAAACACGTACGTCGGGACTATAAACGGGGCAGTAGCCAATAGCTTTCATCTCTTTATTTATTCTGAGCATGCGTGGCACTTTGTCCGTCGGATTTGTGTACACACGATCGGAAATTCCGCCAACGAATTTTGTTGTCGGAAAATTTTATAGCCTGCTCTCAAACTTTGTGTGTTGGAAAATCCGATGGAAAATGTGTGATGGAGCCTACACACGGTCGGAATTTCCTTTCAACAAGGTCCTATCACACATTTTCCGTCAGAAAATCCGACCGTGTGTACGGGGCATTAGACTGAAGTTGGAACTCCAGATCTCTAAATGTGCCCCTACTCAGTATATCTGAAAGTGTATCTAAACCTAGGTAAAAAATTGTACTATGTTTCAATTTACTGGTCCTTAGACATGGTATATGTACATAAAGTATATACCACCAGCACACATGTGCCTTCCAGAATCTCCCAAGCAGCCGAACAGATAGGGTTGCCACCTCATTCCTTTAAATCCAAACACATATTAATTACACAGGTTCTGTGGCTGATTAAGTTGGTAATTAAACTCACTTGGTGCCTTATCTGCAATAAATTAGCCTCAGAACCTGTGTAATTCATATATATAAAGGGATGAGGTGGCAACCCTTTCGAACAGACCACCAGTTCAAAAATCAAGAGATTGTTCAGCGCTTTTCAGCTTACCAGTCCTTAGACGTGGTAAATGTATTCATTTTCTTTTTTCCTTTATATTTACAATATGTTCTTGCCAGCAAACTGCTTCTTGTTCTAGGGTGACAACTCTTACTCACGGTTCTGTATCTATGGAGGAGCAGGATTGTCACTCTAGGACAGGAAGTGTGCAGAAAGTGTGCTGAGACTACAGAACGGAACGCCTCCCCCTCTCCTCATCTTTATAACATGGGGGATAGTCCAAGGTAGAGACCTCGGTAGTACTGATAAAACTGTCTCAGATTACAATGCAAAAGAAGATAGCACAAATCCTCCCTAGTATAACTCGGCTTTAATATGGTAAAGTTAAAAACACTACAATGGTCAAACTCACATTGTGTGGAGATAGATACAGAATAAGGATTCCACTATGGCTGCACTCCAATAACCACCTTAAGATCCCAACAGGAGAAGGGGGAGCTGTGGACGTTAAACATAGTTACCCGGATCCTGACAGCAGATCCAAGGCTAGCCACCACCACACTCGACGCGCAGGTCCTAATGTGTATGCGCCCGGTCCAGCCGGCGTTGCGCTCCTACGAGATAGATAGATACTGTATCTATCTCCACACCATGTGAGCTTGACCATTGTAGCATTTTTAACTTTACCATATTAAAGCCGTGTTACACTGGCGCGGCTTTGCACTCTCTTCTTTTGTATTTTTGTCTAGATGTGTTCTTGCCACCCAGAGGATCCATAGAGAGCAGCAGCACCCATTGACTTATTTAATTATTATCAATAGCCAGCAGGAGGGCTGTACTAAACTGTTGATCAGCGCATCTGCTAGTTTTTTCTTTTGTGTGTAATTTTGTTGAGATTTCTGTACAGCATGAGATGTTTAAAGTTCACTGGATTTCTGCCAGGATCAACTGTTCTTTTTTTTGGGGGGGGGGGTATCAAACAGATGAAAGACTGAACTGTTGATTGTATTTTTAGCATACCAGAGGGAAACAAGAAAAAAGAAGTTCATTGTTAGGGTTTACATACATTTGATGCCATTGGGGTTGATCTACTACAGCAAATAAAACAAGAGAAGGGATAAAGGATTACTTTACGATTCCATTGTAGAGCTGAGAGCACCCGCAGATAGCCATGTACTGTACATAGTGATTGTAATCAAACATCCACATCATGTGCATTTTGTGCCTTCTGTTGCTAAAAGATAGACTACAGAATGTATGCGTCAACATTTCACTGAAAATTTTATTACATTTTTTTGCTGTCTAAGCAATGGAATGCACATGTGCCAAGCTAAACAGCATACCAAAGACCCTTACACATTGCTGCAATGTATGTACTGGTATTTATGACAGAAACCTCTGTTCCAAGCACTAGAATATGGAATTTTGTGCATGTTCAGATAAGCGTATGTGAAATACAAGCCCCATGCATCTTGTAACAATTTTCATGCATGCAAAAATGTATGGTGCTGCACTATTGCCAGAACAAGAACATCTGGAGCCCAGGGCAAACATGCCAAACTGTGCCCCCTCAAGATATATGAGCATTATGTGTCAGAAAAAATCACCCCCTTCCCAAAAACAAACAAACTGAGCACTAATCTGCATGCTTTCTCCCTAAGCATAAATCCCCTGTCCTCCCAGATCAGATCTCTGCCCCTCTATCCCCCAAATCCCCCCCCCCCCCCAGCTCAAATGCTCCCCCCCCCAAAAAAAGTGACTCCTCATTGCACAAATCCTGTACTCCTAGTACACATCTCCCCCCCACCCCCCGCCCCCCACTCTAAATCCCTGCACTATCCCCCCCCCCTCCAATCCCCCCTCCTAGTACAAATCTTCTTCCCCCCACCCACCCTCCTGACACAAATCTCCCTAAATCACCACTCTTAGCACCCCCAAATGTCCCCTCCTAGAACAATACTTATCCCCTGCCGCCCCCAGATTTCCCCTTCCAACACAAATCCCCTCTCCCCTAGTCTCCTTGCGGCACCCCCCCCCAATCACATGATAATACAGCAGTGCCCAGGGCAGCTGTCCCTCCTGCCCGCCCCTTGTGCCAACCCTGTGTTGCAGAATCATGCAGTTCAGTGCGTCGCAATTGTGAAAAAGGTCAGGGGCTTCTTTTCTGCGCGGGGCAGCCTATTAAAATGAATAGACGGCCCTACAAACATTGCGCAGGAAAGAATGGAAACACTTGAATTGTGTGAATGAATGGCGCCCTATGGTATGTGCATTTTAAAATAATAAACTCAAAAGCATAAGAGAAAATGACATTTGTATTTTAGGCATGTCACTGCTTAGTCAGGGTACATTCTGATGCAGGATGGTACATTCCATAACAGACAACCTTTATAAATATTCAGATATATAGACTTTAGCCAATTCATGTGTGTCTGCATGCATCATAAATCATATGAAGATATGATTTGCTTGACAATCCTCGAACAATGTACCAGTCCATGTGCAGATCGTTTAGTAAATTAGCCCAATTGGATCAGCTTGACTCAGAGAGAGTTAATATTTGCAGTGAGACGTGTGCTGCTTCCCTCCTAGACACTAATGCCCTGTACACACGGTCGGACATTGATCGGACATTCCGACAACAAAATCCATGGATTTTTTCCGACGGATGTTGGCTCAAACTTGTCTTGCATACACACGAGGAGAGAGTGAAGCCTCAATTACATATTAATAAAAAACTGATATAACTACCATCATCCCGATATTGTACAGTTAAAGGGATATAGGGGTGAAGGCGTGGAGGCAGTTGCTGCTACTGCCTATTCACGCATGCACCCCCAAAGTTGGGGATTGGGACTATCACGGCACTTGATAATAACATACAGTTGAAAGGAACATAAAAATCACTTCCCATCCCTCACCCCTAACCCTTTTCTCCCCCCTCCCCCCTCCCCCTCCCCTCTCATCCCCCCCCACCATCCCCTCCCCCCCACCATCCCCTCACGTCCCGTCCCCTCCGTTTCCTCCCCCCCTTCACTGGCCCCTTCTCTCCCCCCCTCCCCCCCTCTATTCCCCTCCCCAACCCCCTTCCTCCTCCTTCCCCCCCTCTTTCCCTCACTCTCCCTACCTCCCCCCCTTTCTCCCCCTCTTTCCCTCCCTCTCCCTTCCCCCCCCCCCCTCCTTTACTCTACTGCTCCCAATCCCGTCAACCCCCCATTCTTCCTTCTCACCCGGGTGTGCACTCCCCCCACATTTTAGTCTCCTTATCATAATTATATATACATTTTTTACCATCTATTAACCCAGAGTCTGCTCATAATCCCCCGTGTCCGCCGTGGAGGGATTTGTGTTGGGTCCTGCTATCCCATTGAACCTGCCTGAGTGGGTGAGCCAGTTCCCAATTTTATTATCTCTGTATTATGTTCTTTTGTGATTACCCATGTTTGCTGCATACCTTTTAAATTGTTTATGAATTAAAGATTTTCAATTGCTTTGTAGACCTGTTCCTCCTGAAGAAGCGGTTTTGCCCGTGAAACCGGTCGAGACAAAAATCCTGTATACCCCCCTCTACAGAAAGTTTGCAGGTTCTACCCGTTATTTACTGTATTCAGTGCGGTATATATTTCTGATTTTATTATTGTTTGCATACACACGGTCGCACAAAATTGACAGAAAATCCGATCATTCTCAACGCGGTGATGTAAAACACGTACGTCGGGACTATAAACTGGACAGTAGCCAATATCTTTCATCTCTTAATTTATTCTGAGCATGCGTACCACTTTGTGCGTCGGATTTGTGTACACACGATTGGAATTTAACCGATCAGATTTTGTTGTCGTAAAATTTTATATCCTGCTCTCAAACCTGGTGTGTCGGAAATTCCGACGGAAAAAGTCCGATGGAGCCCACACACGATCGGAATTTCCAACAACACAATCCGATCGCACTTTTTCCGGCGGAAAATCCGACCGTGTGTACAGGACATAATGATGGTTTGTGTGCAGGTCTGCTTTGGAAAAAGATGGGGACATTTGTAACAATGAATAGAACACAAAGCATAAACTGATTGTATTTTATTACATTGTTACCAAACTATGCAAAGCACTAGCTCTCTATAAACTTTTTGAAAAGACTTGGAATGTAATTCAGCTAACATTAGTAACTGCAGTAACTAGTAGAGTAGGGATGAAGGAAATTGAGAGTTTTAGCCTTCATGCACACTGGATGTTTTTTCTGCTCCTAGGGGTGTCTGGCTATTTTTTCTCCTTCCTCTAAACATCACTGTATATTAGCCTATGGGGTTGATTTACTAAAGGCAAATAGATTGTGCACTTTGCAAAGTGCAGTTGCTCCAGAGCTTAGTAAATGAGCAGAAGCTCTGCTGACTTTTTTTTTCTTTCCTTGCACGTGATTGGGAACTGTTTGCAAAGTGAAGTTTTATGTCATTTACTAAGCTCTGGAGCAACTGCACTTTGCAAAGTGCAGTCTATTTGCCTTAAGTAAATTAAGCCCTATGTGTCCATGCACACATAGGCATTTAGAGGCAGGGGCTTTTACAGGCAGAAAAAATAAGTCACTGCCAGTGTGTCCAGGAGCAGCAGAATTTTAGCAGAAAAAACGCTTTATGTGCCTAAACGTGTAAACTTGTCTAATTGCGTCTAAACGTGCCTAAGCACTAGGCGCGTTTAGCGCTTGAGGGTTAATTCATTTTAATGGCCAGAATAAATTATTCTGGCAAGTTAAATGAATTAACGCCCAAGCGTGTGACGTGCCTAAACACTTTATATGAGTTTACAAGCATCAAGTGTTTTTTCTACCAAAACTTTGCTGTCAGGAGGAAAGGAATTAAGGGGAGTTTACAAAACATGAGGCCTGAAACTTCACCACTTTGGTCAAATGCATTGGAGTCAATGGAGAATGGAGAAGGCGAAATTAAAGTGGTTCTAAAGGCAGAAGTTTTTTTTTATCTTAATGCATTCTATGCATTAAGATAAAAAAACCTTCTGTGTGTAGCAGCGCCTCCTAATATTCACCTGAGCCCCATCTAGATCCAGCGATGTTGCACAACATAACCTCACTTGCCTAGGACTCTCCCTCCTGATTGGCTGAGACACAGCAGCGGGCCCCATTGGCTCCCGCTGCTGTCAGTCAAAATCAGTGAGCCAATAAGGAGAGAGTGAGCCAATAAGGAGAGAGAGAGCAGCAGGTGACCCCATAGCAAGCTGTTTGCTGTGGGGGCACTCGACAGGAGGGAGGGGCCAGGAACGCTAGCAAAGTAACCAGAGAAGTGGAGGATCGGGGCTGCTCTGTGCAAAACCACTACACAGTGCAGGTTTGTATGATATATTTGGTATTTTTAAACAAAAAAACCCCCAAGACTTTAATATCACTTTAAAGTGATATGCCTCTGTTTTTAGGCACTTTCAGCAGCTGATATAGGTGTCCGTTTAAGAAGCAGTATGAAATATCCGCTGCTGAGTTCTTCGGCATTCACAGCGGAGATCGTTTTCCTGTGAGTGCCAGTTTATAAGGTGGTGTAGACCTCTTCTCCTTTTGTGAAGTGAAGCGATCTACAAAGGCTTTGGCCCCTGATACTGGAATGCTCGTGAGACATAGTGAGATTACAGTACCAGAAATTCACCGAAACACTCTGGTGTCCATTTATTAAGTGGTGGTAAGTTATCACTACTCAGAACACAGACATTCTCAGAGTGGACCGCTCTCCTCATTAATAAAGTAATTAGTCCCCCTAAATTATATATATATATATATATATATATATATATATACATATTTATATATACACATAAACATGGCTGGGGGACATGGTCACTGTCTTGGGGGATCTGATTGAGGTAGAAGGAAGTCAATAATCTTCCTCCTCAGTTCCCCCCGGGATTCTCTCTTCTCTCCCCGATTCTCCACATCTGAGCTGGTGAATTGTGGAGGTGAATTCGGACTCAGATCACCAGTGAAGTGCTGAGATCGCAACTTCATAAACTGGCCGTTTCTGTGTCAGTCAATGACAGCTTCTCAATGTGCGGAGATCATCGGGGGGGGGGGATATGTTCTCCCCCCATCATCTCTGTTTCATAAACCATTAATGGACTGAGATCCTCGGGATCACCACTGTTCACAGTTTCATTAAACAGGCACCTTAAACACTTACTGAGTATTCAGCTTATTTATCCTTTAATTCTTGCCTATGTTCCATTGTAAGCTGGTGTCATGACTGCTGCCCTATATTTCCTGATTCAAGGTGGCTCCTTACTTTTGCAGTGCAGAAAATAAAGTTGTATCTCCCTACAATGTGTGCATCAATAAAAAACACAGCCCCATAGCCTAGGATGGCAAGACATTTCCTTGCCCCCCTCTCCTCCTCTCCCTCCCCCCTCCCTTCTCCAAACTGCACTGTCCACTGTTAACTCTTTCCTCTGGAGCATGGACTGGGTTCAGAGAAGCAGCACTAAGAGAGCAGGTGCCAGTAGGCAGCACTGAGAGAGCATTTGATATATGCCCCTGATTTGCCAATAGTATGTTTGCTGAAAAAAATACCCTACTTTGTAACTGGTATGTTCCTATAATATCACCTATGAGTCCTAATGGATTTCAGAAATTGCAGAAATTCAGAATTTTGCTGAGAAATCAGTTTGAAAAACACCCCCTAGCTTTTCTAATGGCAGACATCTTGAGTAAGGACAGATGATTCATGTAGCATTTACTTCCTGGAATCCGACTGCCCTTTGCTCAGGCGCACTTTGGAGAGTAGGGTGTGCTTAGCTGAGAAAACTCCTCCTCCCCTGCTGAAGGCTCCTGGGATGTATGACATCATTTGCCTAGGCCTGAAAAACAGGAAGTAAGTGAAAAAGTTTAAAACAAGTAAATATGATATACTTTCCTATCTATTTACTAATGTTAGCAACATAGGGATTAAAAAGAGTCAGTGTTGATTGAGAGAGTGAAGTTACACTTTAAGCCTATTACTAATGATTTTATAACTTTACTATATTAATGGGCCAGTCCACCCAAGATTAAATAATTTATTTAACCACTTCAGCTCCTCAAGGTTTACCCCCCTTCACGAACAGGCCATTTTTTGCGATACGGCACTGTGTTACTTTAAATGACAATTGTACGGTCGTGCAACACTAAACCTAAATAAAATGTTTGTCCTTTTTTCCCCACAAATAGAGTTTTCTTTTGGTGGAATTTGATCACCTCTGCGGTTTTTATTGTTTGCCCTAAAAACAAAAAAAGACCGACAATTAAAAAAAAACAAAAAAAAAAACAATGTTCTTTACTTTCTGCTATAAAACATAGCCAATAAAAAAATGTAGAAAATCGAATTTCTTCATCAATTTAGGCCAATATGTATTCTGCTATATATTTTTTGTAAAAAAAAAATACCATTAAGCATATATTGATTGGTTTACGCAAACATTATAGCGTCTACAAACTATGATATTTATATATATATATTTTATTTACTAGTAATGGCGGCGATCAGTGACTTATAGCGGGACTGCGATATTGCGGCGGACAAATCGGACACCTAACTGACACTTATGACACTTTTTGGGGACCAGTGACAATATTACAGTGATCAGTGCTAAAAAAAAATGCACTGTCACTGTACTAATGACTAATGGCAGGGAAGGGGTTAACATCTAGGGCGATCGAAGGGCTAAATGTGTTCCTAGGGAGTGCTTAATAACTGTGGGGGAGGTGCTTTGACTGGGGGGAAGTGTGCACACTGAAATATTTCGTTTTCGTCTGAAAAATAAATTTATTTAGTTACTCCCGAAATTCGTTTTTATTTATTTTGTTTATCATTAAAAATTGCATTCGTCCGAAAATCCAAATTAAGGTTGAATCTGTCATTGAAGGCTTATGATGTCTGTCGAATGTTCAAAGAAGATTCGACGGAGCAGCTAAACTGTACGACGCCGTATAGTATACCTGCTCCATCGAATCTTCTTAGAACTTTCAACAGACACCATAAGCCAAAGTACGTGTGTACTTAGTTCTAGCTATTTTACTGCTCCTCCTCTTTGGTTACAATCAGCCAATAACATTCATCATCATCATTATTTTTATTTATCTTTTCTCCCCTACATCAAATCTTTTCTCCCCTACGTCAAATCTTTTCTCCCCTACGTCGAATCTTTTCTCTCTATGTAGAATAATCTTGGACTAATAGAGTTAAGGTTAAGCACATTCGACCACAGGTTTGATGGACACAGATTGTTATTGTCATCATCATGTCGAATCTCCTATCTATATCGAACTGTTGTAGCAACAAAAACGAAAATAAAGCATTTGTTTATGACGGATCTTTCGTTTTTCGGATTCTGCACTTTCGTTATCATTTGTTAAAACGATAACGAAAATACCTGAAATTGGGACGAAAATGCATTAGTACGAAAACGAATGCACATGTCTAGTAGAGATCGGTGTTCCTGTTTAGCAGAAATACAGTACATTCCCCTCTCACAGCCTGTCTCCCATACGATCAGTGGTCCCGGCAGACATTGTGTCCGCCGTACCCGCTGATTGGCTGGATGCCGGCGGCGAGCGTGTGCGTCCCAGACCCAGAAGTGTCAGATCATGTACTAAGTACATGATCTGGCACAGAGCGGCCACCCTGCTGCAGTATATGTGCGTGGGGCGGTACGCAAGCTGTAAACTTTGAGCCTAAAGCCTCGTACACACGTTCGGATTTTACGCAGACAAAGCTTTGGACTTTTGTCCGAAGGGCGTGTGCTGTGAACTTGTCTTGCATACAAATGGTACACAATTGTCGGCCAACAAACACAAATGTAGTGACATACTACGAGATGATAAAGAGGAAGTTCAACTGTCAGACGCCACCCTTTGTGCTCCTTCTGCTAATTTCATGTTAGTAGAAGTTTGGTGAGTGTTGATTCGCGCTTTTCCTTTCACACTTTTCATTTCACACTTTTCATTTTGCGCTTTTCAATTCATTTATGAACGGCCGTTCGTCAACCAGCCATGTTGCTAAATCAGAGGCGATAACGTGTTATTTATTATTGGCCTTGGAGTTATTGCTTTGACCCAAGTCCAGTCCAGGAACAGGTGGAGGAGGATTTCTTGGACCAAAAATTGGTTGCTTTATTAATCGTGAGCAATTATGTCATATGCCTTTGCTGCGGGAGCTCCAGAGGAATAATCCAGATGATTTTCGGAATTATCTCTGGATGACGGACCCCTGCTTTCACCAACTCTTGGCATTGTTGTCCCCCTATATTAAGAAGCAACACATGCATAAGGATTTTATTTTATTTTTTGGTTGAATAATGATTTGATTTGTTATATTTTCTATATTTTTGGATGTATAGAATGCACTTTTTGGTTAAGTTCTATTGGCAGATAGCATGTCTAATTTTATTTGTTTTCTTTTTTTAATGCACAATAAAAAAAAATGTGGAGAATAATACTTGGCTATGTGTTTTACTTCAAATGACAGTTTGGGAGTAAGCAGTTATATTAAAAAAATACAATGTAAAATGAACAAGGGACACCAACATAGTTATATCTTTGATATAAAAAACTACGGGATAATGGTGTTGTGGTAACTTGCACCAAAAAAAAAAAAATAACAAGCTTAATAATATTATTCTTGATATCACTAGAAAAAAAAAGCCTTTGAAAATTAGTTTGCAATAACTCCATCAGTATCACCAGCAAAGCAGCTTGATTATTATCCCATTATAGAAGAAGAGAATGTGCGCTGCATTTCGACATTTTATAATTTGCCGCGTCACGAATGTTAATTCTCCATTACGAATGCTAGTTTACAAGGCCGACCGCTTCTGGCTCGTCCTTGCTTCCGAGCATGCGTGTTTGTACTTTGGACTTTTGTTCGTCAGAAAATCCGATCGTGTGTACGAGGCTTAAGGGACTGAATCACCCCCTGGCTCTTAATATGTCTTGGATACTGTTTCCTGACTCTGTTCTTGTCCACCTGGAAATGTGGGTGTTCTTGCTCACCATTGTGTGTTTCAGAATTTCATGGTGCATTCCCCATAGTACGAGGGCTGTATTGAAAGTAATGCATAAGTATTTTATTAAGTGAAATAGGTTGCTAAAATCTCATATATTGGTAGAGCAAATCTTCCTCTGTAGTAACTCTTCTTATTTTTCAATGCAGGCAAATGATGGATTCCAAGCAGAAGCAATATGCTGTCATTGAGTTCTTCAAGAAGGAGGGGTGCAGGCTGTCCAATATCCTCAGACAGCTACAGAATGTTTACGGAGATGACACCATTGTGAAGAGCAAAGTCTTGTCATTGGCGACTCTCGTCAATGCTATAATTTCCGTAAACATTTTGTAGCCATCTGTGGATGTCAGACAGCCTGCACCCCTCCATGAAGAACTCAATGACAGCACATTGCTTCTGCTTGGAATCCATTATTCACCTGCAATGAAAAAGAAGAAGAGTCACTATAGAAGAAGATTTACTCTAGCAATGTGTGAGTTTTGAGTGACCTATGTAAGTAAAGAAAAAGTTATGCCCACTTTTGCTTTGCTTTCGGTACAGTCCTTGTTTAATACATGAAAAATCCATCAGGTAGAGTGGGAACATCGGGTGATGTCCACAGCTGATGTGTAAATCCAGGAACTCAAATGCATATATCTTATCAGACAGATAAAATAGACTAGCCAATTGTTTAACTCATCACTATACACCAAAAACTGAAACATCAGCTTTGTGAGGAGAGAGTACATTGATCCCTTCCAATCAATCCTTGCACTAAAGAAAGTGAAAAGTGAAAGCTCTACGTCAAGCTAAATCAGATGCCTTTAAACCTACCTGTATGTACCAATTTTGATCAATAAGATGCTTAGGGAAATTTCCTTGAAATAGAAAAAAAAGAAAAATCTACTCTTTAGAGGATATAATTTTTTTCTTGGACTGGGTGCAGTGTATTTAGGGTAGTTTCGTTTTTTTGTGTGTTGTGTATTTTTTGTTTTTTAGTATATTTGATATTTAGTTATGTATGTGCTGTCTCTCTTTTATTTTACTTTTATTTTACTGTTTGTTTGTTTTTTCTTTCTGTGGAAAAAATCCCAAGTAGCTATTTTTTTGTTGGCACAAGAACAGGTCAGGATATTTAAAGGGCCCTCATGAGCCATTTAAAGAATTAAAAAAAAAAACAAAAAAACAAACTTTAATTTTACCTTCCCTATTGACTCCACTGTATTTTACCAAAATTTGAAAATTTCATCGAATTTATTCTTATTTTTCCTGGAATTTTGGGGAAGTGAATACTCTGAATTTCATTCATCCCTATCTAGACCCAGAAATGAGGAGCAAAAAATGTTAACCACTTAGTCACCCTACTGATTATGTTCCTCCTGTAGAGAATTACACAGTACAGGAGTCTAAACAATCAGGAATCCAGGTCTGTATCCATATGATTCTCCGCAGACTGGACAAATCTACATATATAAATATATATATATATATATATATATATATATATATATATATATTTAGAAGAAACACATTAACAGTTTACCTGCTTTGCAAATTTACTTACCCATCAGCGCCCTGCAAGCTCAATATGTAATCACAAAATGTTAACCATATTTATTACATGGAACATTTACTCAGAACATTTATCAATGAGAGAAGTGATATGCTTGTATTTTTCCAGATTCCTATACTTCACCTATTCAAAAGGAATTTCACTAGCACTATTTTTATTTTAAACTAGCTGAATTATTTTCATTACGTTATGATTCTCAGAAAATCTCCAGCTCCTTTTCTAAAAATACATAACAAAACAAAATTTCACGTATAAAAAAGATGTATCTCTGTACTGTGTTGGGGCGGCAGCTGAAACAGATAAGTAATATACCAAACTTATAAATAATCATAACAAAAAGTGTGTAGTGCCAAAAGTAAATGAACATAGATGAGATGAGAATACTGTGTTATAAATGAACAGCACATTGAAATAAAGTCCAAAAAACAGTTAAAGTGAAAAAATGCTAAAGTGAAAAAATATATATATAATCTTGTGGATGGAAATCAACAATAAAAAAACAATATAGAAAAGAATACAATCCGGATGGCCGCACTCCAACAACGATTTCTTTATTGGTTAAAAACCATACAGCAAAAGATGAAATCCACAGCTGACATGTTTCACACCATAACTACTGGTGCTTACTCATAGCTGACTCTAGGCAATAGACAGGAATTTAGATGCACATGCCAATACAATTTTTAAGATTAAACGAGGTGGGCTTAATTGGATAATTGAAAAGCTGGTGGATTAGTGGATACTCACTACACATGGAAGCTGGGCTCTGATTAAATCAATATCAGATCTGCCAAGGCCCGTGTCTCACATGATGTTGCCACTTTGATGCGACTTTAAACAATTAAAGCCCAAATCGCTACTACAATATGTATACATTTTATGGTTTTTGCAATTGCTGATGACAAATCTATACATCTAAAAACATAGATAGGAAGTAAAAACATCAAAAAAGGCAAAAAAAAACCCAGTGAAAACCAAATAGAGTAAATCCTTAGTTTGAGAGCGTTTTGCAAGACAAGCAAAATTTTTAAACAAATTTTGACTTTATATACAAGTGATGTCTTGATAAAGAAGTAGCGTCATGTCACAACTGAGTATAAAAGAGAAGAGAGTCTAAGTGTAGCAGTATGGTTACATTTAATGAAGGTACAACATTTAGCAACATATTGCTACACTTAGAGGCGCCTCTCTTCTCTTTTATACTCTGTAGCTCCTGCTGGATTTTGCTTCTAATCCCTTTGTGGAGGCTTCCATTTGTGGATGGACATTTTATGGTTATACAGCTATCACTTTGCTATAATCTTTTTATATGGACTATAAACTGAAGGACCTATGAAAAAATGGTTGTGGAATGAATCATTTGAGTTTCCATCATTTGTTATGGGGAAATTCGCTTATATACAAGTGCTTTGGATTACAAGCATGTTTCTGGAATGAATTATGCTCGCAATCCAAGGTTTTACTGTACATGTATTAACATATCTATACAGTTTCATTATTGCTGGAGGAAAAACATGTTTATAGGAACACCTGCTAAAATTGGTATCAAGGCCAAAGAATTCAATATATATATATATATGTCATTAAATGCAGTATTCCATATATATATATATATATAAAAGAAAAAAAAAAAAAAAAAATATATATATATATATATATATATATATATATATACATGTATATGTCATTAAATGCAGTATTCCATATATCTATATCTATATATCTATATATCTATCTATCTATCTATCTATCTATCTATCTATCTATCTATCTATCTATCTATCTATCTATCTATCTATCTATCTATCTATATATATATATATAAAATTGTTTAGTTATGTTAAGACTTCAAAGCAATCCTTCCAGCAAAAAGTATATAGAACATTTATTAGCCCCTTATTGACAGTAATAATTCTCACATAAGGCTACTTTTCTGTTTATCTTTTCTAGATTTGAATATATTAATTCAAATGATTGCATGAAAAAGAACACGTATGTATGTGTACATGAGAACGTGAAATGACAGTAAAAAATGGGAAGAGTACTGGAACAGATGCTAAAAATGCAGGCCTAATGGAAAGACAATAGATGTCAGCGTAGAAAGCAGTGTGTATGACAGATTCTATATGGATGTAAACGCATCCATATATGTGAACGTGTGTGAAAACACACACACATCTGTGTGTGTGTGATGTGTCAAGTGCCTTCTAGAAAAATCTATTTTATCTTGTAGTAAAAAAATCTTTTTTTTATCTTATGGTGAAAAAGAGGGGGAAGGGACTGACACAACAATCATTGCTATTTATGAGCCAACGATTGCATACTATGAAACTTTTTTTTTTTTTGGTGTGTTAGAGAGGCTGATGTTATTGTATATAAAGTAAAAGAAAAGGAAGAAGATACAGTTGATAATGAACGTAGGTGTTGTCACTCATAATAATGAGTGATATCCCACTCAAAATTCATACCCGCTGATATCCTAGTGTTAAAGAAAAAAATCCAATAAACCTCAAGTTTACATAAAAACCTAAATTTATCTCCTCCTCTGATAGATAACACTATTTTCTCTACACCTTGGATGGCTAAACTGGAGATGGTCTTGAAATCGATCACGCAACCTGCGTGTTGTTCGACCTACATACTGTATGTGGCATGATATATAGATTTAAATGCACAGTCCCATGATAGGATCAGTAATATAAACTTAATGGTAAAAACACAATAGTTCAGTGCAAATATGTGCACAAAAATTTGGTGGTGACTTAAAATAAAATATATAAAATAATATATAAATAAAATAAATCATAAGAACATATGACAATGGGTCCGACCCGGTATCGGACAGTGGCCTGACGTCAGCACTAGTAACTCCTCGCTGACATGTTTCATCCAATAGGAAGTTATCAAGGGGAGGAGACACTAGTGCTGACCTCAGGCCACTGTCCGATACCGGGTTGGCAGTAGCACCCATTGTCATATGTTTCTATGATTCATTTTATTTTAGCTTTTAACATACAATTCCAATAAATACTGCACTATGGAGACTTCATCTGGCTCCCGGTGAGCTATATTTACTACAGTTACATGTGAATGGTGCGAGTTGTTGAATAACCTTCCCCACAACACATGGCCGATCTACACTGAGTGTGTGTTTGCTGCTGTAATGGCAGCCATCTTTTCTGGTGAGTGCATAGTTGCCAACAGTCCCGATTTTACCGGGACAATCCCAATTTTGGGACCCTCGTCCCGATCGGAGGCTGTCCCGAATCGGGATTTGCCCAGGGAAATCGGGAATGTTTGCATTTCACATTTTTTGGCAAGCAGGCTTCAGCAAAATGGCGGCCGGTGCCGCCGCCACCGTTAGATTGCTCCCCCTTGTGTTCAGTAGAGAGAGGAAGGGGGCTCGAACCGTGCAGCCAATGAATCGGCTTCTCCTCTTGCATGGATCGACCCCTCCCCTCTCCACTGAACACACGGCGCCGGCGGCCACTGTAATGGACATGTGCTGGGGCCTGGGGGGCGTTATGGGAGGGGAGGGTCTGCACTGATTGAGGGGGTCTGCACTGAGGGGGTCTGCACTGATGGAGGGGGGTCTGCACTGAGGGGGTCTGCACTGATGGAGGGGGGTCTGCACTGAGGGGGTCTGCATTGATGGAGGGGGTCTGCACTGAGGGGGTCTGCATTGATGGAGGCGGGTCTGCACTGAGGGGGTCTGCACTGATGGAGGGGGATCTGCACTGAGGGGGTCTGCATTGATGGAGGGGGTCTGCACTGAGGGGGTCTGCACTGAGGGGGTCTGCATTAATGGAGGGGGGTCTGCACTGAGGGGGTCTGCATTGATGGAGGGGGTCTGCACTAGGGGGGTCTGCATTGATGGAGGGGGGTCTGCACTGATGGAGGGGGGTCTGCACTGAGGGGGTCTGCACTGATGGAGGGGGGTCCGCACTGATGGAGGGGGGTCTGCACTGAGGGGGTCTGCACTGAAGGAGGGGGGTCTGCACTGAGGGGGTCTGCACTGAGGGGGTCTGCACTGATGGAGGGGGGTCTGCACTGAGGGGGTCTGCAATGAGGGGGTCTGCACTGATGGAGGACTCTGCTCTGCTGGGGACACCTGATACGAGGACAGACTCTGCTGGGGACACCTGATGCAAGGACAGACTCTGCTGGGGGCACCTGATGCAAGGATGGACTCTGCTGGGGGCACCTGATGCAAGGACGGACTCTGCCGGGGGCACCTGATGCAAGGATGGACTTTGCTGGGGGCACCTGATGCAAGGAAGGACTCTGCTGGTGGCACCTGATGCAAGGATGGACTCTGCTGGTGGCAGGTGACGTGGCTAGTGACACGCTCAGGGATCCCACTGATTCGGCATTATGGTGAGTTGAATGATTTAATTTTATATTACAATGTAATAATAGAAATAATGCACTTTAATCATCCTGACACCATAACAATCATGGTGCCGGGATGATTGAAGCGCTAACACCAGGTGTTTGGAGTATCTTTATCTGCTGATTGTTAAATTTTCTAGAATACACATATTTCTATTGTTGTGTGGGATCTGGGGCTGCTGTCCCTTCATTCCTCTCTCCTGCTTTCCCTCTCCATCCCTCATTCATCTCAGACTCTAACCACACCCCCTTTGAGCCACGCCCACTATTCTACGTAAACCACGCGCATTTTTCGCAGTGGCGCACTTAGCGCGCCACAGTTTTATTTTTTATTGCTAAGTCACGCCTACAAACGCATGCCCTGCCCCCTAATTATTATACAGCTCCGCCTACAGCCAAAAAAGTGTTTGTTTGTTTTTTTGCAATGTTGGCAACTATGTGAGTGTCCATTTCACAGGGGTGGATGATTCTGGAGCACTGTACTGGATCACCTCTTCACTTTTCAAGTTACCACCAAATTTTTGTGCACATCTTTGCACTGAACTATTGTGTTTTCACCATTAAGTTTATATTGCTGATCCTATCATGGGACTGTGCATTTAAATCTATATTTTTTTTTACTACATTGGTTTTCTATGGTTGATTTCCATCCACAAGATTGGACTTATATATATTTTTTCTTTCACTTTAGCATTTTTTCACTTTAACACTTTTTTGGACTTTATTTCAATGTGCTGTCCATTTATAACACAGTATTGTCATCTCATCGCTGTTCATTTACTTTTGGCGCTAAACACTTTTTCTTAAAATTGCACTATGCTGATTATTCATTTTTTGTTTAAAAATGTATTGTTTAAAAAATTGCACGTATGCATTTTTAATGCACAGGTTTTAATATGTGTTAGCACATGTGCAGGGGTTGCCAGCATTTGTAATGGTGCTAGTTCATATATATATGCAGTGCATCGGCCAAAAAAAGTCATGTTTATAGACTGTGCACTTTGCAAAGTGCAGTTGCACTCTGTAAGAGCAGTTGCTCCAGAGCTTAGTAAATGAGCAGAAGCTCTGCTGACTTCCATCATCCAATCATGTGCAAGCAAAAATGCTGTTTTTTTTTTTTTATTTTCCTTGCATGTGATTGGATATTATTTGCAAAGTGAACCTTTACCTCATTTACTAAGCAACTTCTCTTGCAGAGTGCATCTGCTCTTTGCAAAGTGCACAGTCTATTTGCCTTTAGAAATCGACCCCACTGTTTGTCTGTGGATGCACACAGCCCAGCACAGGAGTTCACCTGCCTGGGCTTCCCCTTAGCACACGGCTTGCTGAGGGGGCACCTGGAGGAAGGAGGTGTGGACAGCACCAGCAGGGGACTCCAGAAGAGGCGGCAGGGGACTGCTTTGTGCAATATCATTGCACAAAGCAGGTAAGAATAATATATTTTTTAAGCAAAAAAAAAAATTCTTTAGTATCACTTTATTCACTTCAGCCCCAGAAGGATTTGCCCCCTTCCTGACCAGACCATTTTTTGCGATATGGCACTGCTTTAACTGACAATTACGCGGTCATGCAACATTGTACCCAAACAAAATGTATGTCCTTTTTTCCCCACAAATAGAGCTTTCTTTTGGTGGTATTTGATCACCTCTGCAGTTTTTATTTTTTGCACTATAAACAAAAAAAGAGCAACAATTTTGCAAAAAACACAATATTTTGTAGTTTTTGCTATAATAAATATCCTCAAGTTTTTTTTTTAAAAAACACAGTTTTTCCTCAGTTTAGGCTGATGTGTACTCTTCTACATATTTTTGGTAAAAAAAAATATCAGTAAGCATATATTGATTGGTTTGTGCAAAAGTTATAGCATCTACAAAATAGGGGATAGATGTATGCAATTTTTTTTTCTTTTACTAGTAATGGCGGTGATCTGCAATTTTTATCAGGACTGCGACATTGCGGCGGACAGATCGGACACTTTTGACTATTTTGGGACCATTGACATTTATACAGCAATCAGAGCTAAAAATAGCCATTGATTACTGTATAAATGGCACTAGCAGGGAAGGGGTTAACACTAGGGGGCAATCAAGGGGTTAACTGTGTTTTAACTGTAGGGGGGATGGGACTGACTAGGGGAGGAGAGATCGGTGTTCATACTTAGTATGAACACACAATCTCTCTCCTCTCCCCTGAGAGAACACACACACAGATTCCGGTTCTCGCTCTGTCATAAGCGATCGCGGGTGCCCAGCGGTCATCACATCCCGTCGGGCATGGGCATTGGCTTCGGGGACACGCGGCAGGCGCGTGGGAGCCCCTGCTGTGACGTCTGAAAGGAACGATGTACAGTTACGGTGATTTACCCTGCCGAGCCAACCGGCCGGATTATAACTGTGGCGGCTGGTTGGCTAGTGGTTAAAGGGTAACTCCACTTTAATTGAAGAAAAAAAAAAATAAAGAAAAACTAGTATAGCATATACAATTGCGACACAAGCCTGTCAGAAACCATGAATCAGACTGAGACAGAAGTACAGTTAAATCACACTTGTTTAATAATAATAATAAAAAGGTAAACAGAGTAAACATAGTCAAAACAGATCTGAAAGAACCGAAACAGATAGTCAGACAAGGCAAAACGTCAGGGAGCCAGAAATGAGCGTAGTAGAACAGCAAGCAAGATCTGGAGCCAGAAGGAATGTCAGCCAAGCAAGTCTTTAACAGGAACACAGGAGAGCATCTCTAGAGATGTGACCAAGGCGAGCGAAGTGACAGAAGTACAGTTAAATCACACTTGTTTAATAATAAAAGTAAAAAGAACAAACGTAGTCAAAACATAGCCAAAGTTCAGTAACCGGAACAGATAGTCAGCCAAGCTAGAAGTCAGAGATCAAAGTAGTGGAACAGCAAGCAGGATCCGGAGCCAGAAGGGATGTCAGCAAAGCCAGTATTTAAACAGGAACACAGGAGATGTTTCTTGTGATGTTGACCAAGGCAAAGGCAGAGCTCATCTGAGCTGGTTGGCTTAAGTAGGCAGGACTGACGAGCAGGATATCATCAACAGGTGAGTCACTGTGGAGACAAAGGAGCTGGCAATTAGCCGACATCTGAGCAGCCAGATTTGAAAAGGAAGGGCTGAGCCCAGCCCTGACAGTACCCCCTCTGCAATGACCCCTCCCCCTCGGAGGACCACCAGGCTTGAGGAGAAAATGTCTATGAAAATCACGGAGGAGGACAGGGGCATGTACGTTTGAGGATGAGACCCAAGAGTGTTCCTCCGGACCGTACCCTTTCCAATGCACCAGGTACTGTATGTGCCCACGGAACCTACGGGAGTCAACAATGAACAGTGCTTCTTACTCCTCATGGTTCTCAACCTGTACTTCTCAACCTGTACAGGGTGAGGGTGAGGCACCGAGGTGGTAAAGCAGTTGCAGACCAAAGGTTTTAATAAGGAGACATGAAATACATTCAAGATACGCATATTAGAAGGAAGGTCTAATGCGTAAGCCACTGGGTTAATCCTGCGAAGAATACAGAAAGGCCCAATAAACCGAGGTGCGAACTTCAGAGAGGGAACACGAAGTCCGAGGTTGCGAGATGACAGCCAGACCCTGTCCCCAACCTGGTAGAAGGGCGCAGGCAGGCGTCTGCGGTCAGCATGGAGTCTGTACCTATCATTAGCATGTCGCAAAGCCTCCTGGACTTGTGCCCAAGTGAAACAAAAACCACAGAGATGCTCCTCTAACGCAGGAATACTCTGTGGAACAAAACGAGTTAGGCAACATGGAAGGTTGAAAACCATAATTCGCCATAAACGGAGACAATCGGGAAGCAGAATTCAAGGCACTATTGTGAGCAAGCTCCGCCCAAGGTAAGAGGTCTGACCAGTTGTTATGATGGTCAGAAATATAGCAACGTAGGAACTGCTCCAAGGACTGGTTGGCTCGTTCTGTTGCCCCATTAGACTGTGGGTGATACGCAGAGGAGAAAGCAAGCTGAATTCCCAACTGTGCACAAAAGGCTCGCCAGAACCGGGACACAAACTGACTACCCCTGTCCGAGAAGATCATTTTGGGTAGCCCATGTAAGCGAAAGATCTCCCAAGCAAAAATGGAATCCAGTTCCTTAGAAGTGGGCAACTTCTTAAGTGGAATACAATGGGACATTTTCGAGAACCGGTCAACCACGATAATTATAACTGTGTTGCCCTGGGAGTTGGGTAACTCCACAATGAAATCCATAGACAGGTGGGTCCAGGGCCTCTCTCCATTGGGCATGGGTTGTAGGAGGCCCACTGGAAGGTGTCGTGGAGTCTTACTCTGAGCACACATGGAACAGGCAGCTACGAAGGCAGTTACATTAGCACGTAGACTAGGCCATCAGAATTGTTGGGAAATGGCCCAAAAGAGTTGATTCTTCCCAGGATGGCCACCAGCCTTGGGAGAATGGTAAGTTTGGAGCACGGCAGTACGGAGACTCTCTGGGACAAAGCAACAGCCACAAGGTTTCTCAGGAGGAGCATGGAACTGAGCAGCAAGAATTTTGTAACCCAAAGGAGAAGTGAGACTGGTTCAAACCGTAGCCAGAATACGATCAGGAGGAATCACAGGAACCGGAACCGACTCCATCTTGGAAGTGTAGGAAAATTGTCATAACAAAGCGTCAGCCCTTACATTCTTAGTAAGAATGTAAGGGCTGAGAATGAGACAATGTAGTTGAAACTAGACAAGAAAAGAGCCCATCACGCCCTTCTGGGAGAGAGGAATTTAGCCTCAGACAAGAATGTGAGGTTCTTATGGTCAGTAAGATTGAGAACCGGCACAGTGGTACCTTCAAGGAGATGTCTCCATTCTTTCAGGGCTAAAATTATTGCTAACAGCTCTCTGTCACCAATCTCGTAATTGCACTCTGACAATTTCTTGGAAAAGTAGCCACAAGGATGCATAGCGCTCTCAGAGGCAGGACGTTGAGACAGAAGGGTGCCAACTCCAGTCTCAGAAGCATGAACCTCAAGGATAAAAGGTAACATAGGATCAGGATGTGCCAACACAGGAGCAGAAACAAAGGCAGCCTTGAGACCCTCAAAGGCCTTAATGAACTCTGGAGACCAACTCTGTGGGTTACCGTCCTTTCTGGTCATATCAGTCAGGGGCTTGACCAGAGACGAGAAGTTACAAATAAACTTCCTATAATAGTTGGCAAGGTCAAGAAAACGCTGCAGAGGACGTAAACCCACGGGTCAGGGCCACTGTAGGACTGCCGAAAGTTTCTCTCTGTCCATCGAAAAACCAGCAGTGGAAATTACAGGAATTTAACCTGTTCACGATGGAACTCGCACTTCTCCAGTTTACAATAGAGATTGTTCTCTCATAGTTTCTGAAGCACACGACAGACATCTGTGTGGTGGCTCTCCAGGGACTTGGAAAATATGTGGATATCATAGAGGTAAATCACCATAACTGCAACAAATCTCGGAGGTCATCGTTAATAAATTCCTGGAAAACTGCCGAAGTGTTACAAAGGCCAAAAGGCCAAAAGGCATTACGAGGTACTCATAATGGCCTGTTCTGGTATTAAACGCAGTTTTCCACTCGTCGCCCTCCCTAAGCCTCACGAGATTGTATGCCCCTCTCAAATTAAGCTTCGTGAAAATCGTTGCTCCCTTGAGGCAGTCAAATAACTTCGTAATCAACGGAAACAGGCATTGTTAATCGTGAAATAATTGAGACCCCTATAATCAATACAAGGTCTCAGTTCACCACTCTTCTTCTTCAAAAAGAAGAAAACAGCACCAGCAGGAGACGAGGATTTGCGGATGAAACCTTGAGAAAGTGCACCTGCAACATACTCCTCCATGGCCCTATCCTCTAAGACCGACAAAGGGTACCAGGCCATGAGGGGGTATGGCACCAGGTTGAAGGTCAATTGCGCAATCATACAACCGATGTGGAGGCAAACTACCAGCTTGACCTTTGTCAAATACATCCCTAAAATCGCGGTACTCCTCCAGCAGGGAGGAGAGTGAAAGGGTGCACAGGACCTTGGCTACCTTCTGGAAGCATGACTTACTGCATTGTGGCGACCAGGAGAGAACCTCAGCACGGAGCCAATTAAACAAGGGGTTGTGCCTCTGTAACCAAGGATAACCAATAACCAGCAGAAACTTAGGTGAGGAAATAACTTGGAATTGGATTATCTCATGGTGAAGAGCCCCTATGGCCATGGACAACGGAACAGTTTCATGAGTCACATGAGCAGGCTGTAGAGGTCTCCCGTCAAAAGCCTCAATGGCAAGTGGAGTGTCACACAGCTGCAGCAGAATCGAGTGCTTCGATACAAAGGCAGAATAAATGAACAGGCCTGCAGCCCCAGAGTCGATTACAGCCTGTATCTCGACGGACGACTCAGCTCAAGAAAGGGCAACCGAAACCAGGGGCTTATCTTTCTGGATAACTGGGGATGAAACAACGCCACCTAAGGTCTGTCCGTGACAGGACCTCAAGGTTCAGGCGTTCCCTGGACGGGTAGGACAAGACTTCAAAAAATGACCTGCCTGGCCACAATAAAGGCACAATCTCTCCCTCCTCCTAAGGGTTCTCTCATCCGCAGAGAGATGCATGAAGCCCGAGTGCATGGGCTCATCTTCACAGACCGACTCGGTACCAGGAGGCATGGGAGGTGAGGGAGGCAAGGGTGGGTCTGCAAAGTTCGTAGACAAATGTACAGGTGGCTTCCGCAAGCGCACCTTAAAAGGAAGTCTTTCTCTGAGTGTGGAGTCAATGAGGATGGCAAACGTGATGGTATCCGAGAGACCATGAGAAAAAGCAGCCACGAGGGCCTCATTGTTCCAAGCAACCTCTGCTGCCAGGGTACGTAATTCAATGGCGTAATCGGCAACAGTTCTCGTACTCTGTTTGATGGACATAAGGCACTTGGCAGCAGAAGCGGAGCATGGAGGAACGTCAAATACCCTTTTAAAAGAAGCCACAAACTCTGGGTAACTCAAGACAACAGGTTTTTGCGTCTCCCATAGAGGGTTTGCCCAGGCCAATGCTCTCTCAGAAAGCTAAGATATCACAAAACCTACTTTGCTTCTGTCCGTGGGAAACGCCTGGGGCAGCATCTCAAAGTATATTTCAACCTGGTTGAGAAACCCTCTGCATTGGACTGGATCGCCCCCAAATCACTGGGAAGTGGAGTGGAACCAGACATACCTCTTATAGAGGTAATACTCGAGGCAGGTGCCTGCACAGAGACTGGAGCAGCATCAGGGAAGGCCTGCAACACAGGTTGTACAGGAGCAGCCACAGTGGGAGATTCCAGATGAGCCGTGCATCTCAGGAGCATTTGTAATGCCATGGCAAACTGATCCATGCGGTGATCTTGCTCAGCCAATCTGGAAAAAATATTACCAACAAGTGGATTGACTGCATCTTCTGAATTCATGGCCTTTGCCTACTATCAGAATCCATGAATAAGACTGAGACAGAAGTACAGTTAAATCGCACTTGTTTAATAATAATAATAAAAAGGTAAACAGAGTAAACGTAGTCGAAACATAGCCAGAGTTCAGGAACCCGAATGGATAGTCAGACAAGCCAAAATGTCAGGGAGCCAGAGATGAGCGTGTTAGAACAACAAGCAGGATCTGGAGCCAGAAGGAATGTCAGCCAAGCAAGTCTTTAACAGGAACACAGGAGAGCATCTCTAGAGATGTGACCAAGGCAAAGGCAGAGATCATCTGGGCTGGACGGCTTAAGTAGGCAGGACTGATGAGCAGGATATCATCAACAGGTGAGTCACTGTGAAGAGAAAGGAGCTGGCAATTAGCCGACATCTGAGCAGCCAGCTTTGAAAAGGAAGGGCTGAGCCTAACCTGACAAAGCCATTTTGTAATTGAATGTTATTAAAAATTACCTTTCTTTTTCAATCTGCAGCCGCTGTAATTTTCTGTAAAATTCAATGTGATATGGGAACCTGCAGGCCTTCTGTACACAGTTAGTATACAAAACTTCCCCAGAAATATCATTTCCTGCTTGTGTGATTGGCTCACCAGTTTCCCCAAAGGCTTGCACTAAGATACAAGTCAGATTTTAGGCATTCTCTGCAACAAAAAAATGCATTTTCTTTGAGATACTCCCGGAGAGTTAATCACTTCTAAAGGGATGCTGACCCTGCAACTTTCCTCATTATATTATAACACTGCAAGCGTATCAGCAGATTAATAATGAAAAAGTCACTCCCAGTCAGATTCACTTTGCACATTGACATAATCAAAAAGACAGCTTTTTCTTTAGAGCAGAAACAGGTAGGAATCTGCAAGTTTGTTAAAATCCCTGCAATGTACATTGATCACCCAAAAGGTTTTTGTTTTTTTTCACAACAAAAGTGGAGTTACTCTTTAAAGCTAAATATTACTAAGAAAAAAAGAAATACATTCTTTTCCTTGCTCTTGTAATATGTAATGGAATAAAATAAGATTAAATTAAAAAAGATACTAATTTAATGAATTATTCCCTTACTGCTATTGGTGTCTTAATGCCTCTAACAACAGACACGTGTGTAAAAAAATGGGAAAAACTAAGACCTGTCAGTACCCAATCCTCTCCTCTAGCATGTCATAACCAAGGAGTTTTGAGTCAGGAAATAAATACTGTGTTGCCATTATGCACCTGGAGATTCTTGTGTGTAAGATGTGCTGTCAGTCATCATGATGTAGTGAAGAGCGTGGGTACAGACACAAAATTAGAAATGTACCCAATACAGGGTACAGAGGGACAGTGTTAGCTGTGTGTATTGAGTTTATTATTTCCAGTAGATTGTTCGTAAAGCTAGGTGATCACGGAAAATAAATCAAGGAACAGTCTCCAAAATACTGAACTGTCCTTTAGATAAACGGAGATGGCAACTGTATTATAGAAAATAGAACAATAAAGTGCTACTAAACCCAGGACCCTGCATTCACTATATCTGGTCTCCCACAGTACACAGAACATGGAAATGCAATTATTTTAGTAAATATAAACTGCTAAATACCTTTTCTCATCAGCAGTATATAGCAGTCTTGTGACTTTTATCAGTGTCTGGTAAAAGCTTATAGGAGAAGTTTTCATTCCACTATGACTGTCCTAGGAGAGGCTTCAGGACCCTTGACCCTCTGTCTGGACAGTGCTGATTAGCCCTGTGCTGATCACATGCACCCTCCCAAGGATAAAAAAAAATCTCTAGCAATAAACATCAAACTGAGCATGTGCAGAGTGCCCCCAAGGCTCTGTTCTATCAGGAGATGGATTTGGGACAGTGGAAGAAGGGGAGGATCAGAGAAGACAAGATCAAACAACCTTTTTACACAATGCAGAGTATTAACCCCTTAGGTTCCACAGTGAGTATAACAAGCATGCTTTACTGCATATACAGACTGATTTTACCGTTGTGAGTTTAGTAACACTTTAATTATAAAATAAAAATATTAATGAAGAAATAATCTTATCTAGCAATATATAGTGTAATCAGCTTGGTGCTTTGCAAAGCTTGGATCTTAAATTAAAATGGAAGTAAACTCCCATCTCTGACTTGTACCTATAGGTAAGCCTATAATAAGCCTATAATTGTCAACACAGGGCTCTGGGCTGTGCATGTACATCAGCAGGTCTCGGCCATGACACATTGGTTGTGAACTGCTGACAAACTCCCGTCGTGTACATTCACATCGGGTGTCAACGGGGTGCCACGCATTTGCGTGCCTTAAACCAGAAAACAGGCAGTGACGTACCAATACATTGCTTTCCCATATGGTCTGTAAGTGGTTAAAAACATGTGTACATACATTTTTGGCAGGGTTTTGTATTTAACAACCCCCCCCCCCCCCTACATGAAAACACACCAAGGATGCACGGAAAACGCACTACTTAAATGCACTGGGAAATTCCATAATTGTGCAGCAGCACTAGTGTGAACCTAGGCTAGGCTAATGATGAACAAAGGTTTATGGGCAGCTGTTGACAGCTTTCACAGATTCTGATGCCCCTTAAAGGGCAAGCTTGACTCCTTTCAGGCAGGAACTGATGGAAATAACTCTGAGTTGTCTGCAAACCGACAACCCTATATAAATTAATAAAATAATATACAAAATAAATATAATAGGTAATATGCAAAACAATAAAGCCTAAAAATGCTAAAAGCCTATGGAGAGCCTGCAGTGCCAAGGAGGAATCAGGCTACTGTTTTCTACAGGAGTGAGTATAGAGAAAGGAGCCTGAAAAACACAAGATGGGGATTCTCTGGAAGTTCTTCCCTGGCAGGGAGGCTGGAAAACTACCTGGCGGTTCCTTGTTCACAAATCCAGCACCATATTGATCTTGGCCTATACATTAACTTCTTGGTGGGGTGAAAAATAAACACGCGGCCCTGCAAAATGTGGAGATTTCTTTCTCCTGGGGGATGACAGGGAACTGTGTGAAGAGGATCTCAGCAGGACAAGCTGCTGAAGGCTCTTGCACAGGGAGGTGAGGAAGGGGTCTAGTTAACACTGTTGAAATAAACACAGACCACCCAACTTGCCTGCAGATCTCAGGAAGCCTCATCACCAGCCCTGTCTCAGACCCCCCTCCCCTGTGTCATTCTTTATTTTATTAATGGGCAACTCACTTTTAGTGGTTATAACACAATGGCACTTGGTTGTACAGTGCCCCTCATTATGGTAAAGTTTATCTTATTGTCAGACTGTATTTTTACAAGATGATTATGGATGGGGCTGTTGAAGCCTGCATCTCATAAGCCTTGTCTGAGCCATGTCTCTGCTGGAGCTGCCATTGTCCCTGCCAAGCACCTGGTAGCATGCTTCTAGGGTTTAATAGCTCAGTCTGCGCTACTGTTTAGAGAGGACCTGTCTAGCCTTCACAATGCTGGCCTTTGGAGGGATACAGCAATGCTATAGAAACGTATGCTGTCAAATCACAAGAGCCATTTAGGGCACAGTGCCTCAAGCTATAGCTCAAGGCTTAGTTTCCATTGAACTGGTGAATATTAGCAGGAGTAAAGGCTGCAACAGTGCTAAGGCATGTGCATGTAATTTCACATACACTGACACTCTGCAAAGGCACACACACTGGCACAATGTACATGTACAGTACATGCACTGGAACTATGTAAGGGCACTGGCACTATATAAGGATACATGCACTGGCACTTTGCAAGGGTACATTCACTGGCACTTTGTAATTGTACATACACAGGCACTCTGTAAAGGCACATGCACTGGCACTATGTAAAAGTACTTGCATTGGCACTTTAAGGATACATGCACTGGCACTTTGCATGGGTACATGCACTGGCACTTTGTAATTGTACATACACAGGCACTCTGTAGAGACACATGCACTGGCACTATGTAAGAGTACTTGCATTGGCACTATAAGGATACATGCACTGGTACTTTGCATGGGTACATGCACTGGCACTTTGTAATTGTACATACACAGGCACTCTGTAAAGGCACATGCACTGGTACTATGTAAGAGTAATTGCATTGGCACTATAAGGATACATGCATTGACACTTTGCAAGGGTGCATGCACTGACACTTTGTATAGATACGTATGCCTGCACCTTATAAGGGCACATGCACTGGCACATTGTAAGGAGACATAAATTGGCACTATGTAAGAGTACATGCACTAGCGCTATATAAATATATATGCACTATGTATGGGTGTTTGTATTGGCCCTTTAAAAGGACAATTAAACTGGCACTGTGTAAGGGAACATCTACTGGGACTATTAATAGGACATGCACTGGCACTATATAATAGCAAATACACTATTTTCATTGCACATGCACTGACACTATGAGGCTCATTTACTAAAGGGTTCAGAATATTTACACAATATGGTGTGTGAATATTGCCTTCAATTATCCATTCAAAAGCAAATTCAAGTTTACACATTTCTCCTGCACATGATTGCATAATTATAACTCAATATCCATGCAATTTATGAGTGAAAATTCTCAAATCCTTTAGTAAATCAGACTGAATGCTTTTGCACAAGCACTCTATAAGGCACCTGCACTGGCACTCTGTATTAGCACATTTATTGGCACTGTGTAAAGGCATGTACTATTCCCCTATTCAAGGGCTTCTGCACTGGCACTATGTATTGACACATGGCACTGTGTTAAACCATATATTATTTCTCTAAACAATGGCTTGTGCACTGGCACTGTGTATTGGAACATATATTGACACTATATAAAGGCATATATTATTTCCCTTTACAAGGGCGTATGTACTGGCACTGTGTAGCGGAACATATATTGGCACTATGTAAAGGAATATTATGTAAAGGCATATATTATTTCCCTATACAAGGGCTTGTGCAGTGGCACTGTGTATTGGTATACTGTATATATTGGCACTAAGTAAAGGCATATACTATTTCTCTATACAAGGATTTGTACACTGGCACTGTGTAATGATACATATATTGGCATTATGTAAAGGCATACTCTTTCCCTATGTGCACTGGCTCTGTGTAGTGCTTTTTCCACTGGCACTGTGTAAAGGCACCTTGCAATTTCCACCCTGACATTTTCATATAGATGATCTACCAGTATTTAATCCCTATCAGAAAATAGGAACAGCTTTATTTGTGAAAAGGAGAGGTTTTGACTCTTGATGACTCGGGAATTAAAACATACCTTTCCCCTGCACATGATCCTTTAGTAAATCGTCAGATGATAATGGCCAGTACACAGTCAAATTGACTGAAATCGTTAAATGTAATTGGCTAGGAGGAGTAGATATGTCATGTGTGTTTGGCAAGTAATATCATTTTATTTATATATTTATTTTTTATAAAACTGTTTTTATTCTAGCGATTGTAAGAAAGCGGCAATTAATTAGTGGGGTGAATGGGAGCAGAATTATAGATCTAGAGATGGTCATACATTGATGAATATGAGTTGATTATCGGTGACATCAAACTCCCTATAATGTATTATGACTGTCAGCAGAGAAGTATTATCTAATATTTATATACATATACAGTATACCAATGTACTATTATATTCAGTACAATGATGGTCGGTAATTCATGGCATCTATCAAAAATCATCTTTCACATAAAACTGTATTTAGGATTTGAACTTGTATTTTCGGCTGTTAGCAACATTGGTCTATATAAGCCAATTGCGGCAATATCGTATCCATTGTATAACCCCCCAATACAACTCCCAGACTGATCAATCAGCTATATATCGATCCTCTCCATTCTGTAGGGCTCATTAGCTAACTGGAGAAGATATTCATTTGAGTTTGCTATAAGGAATGTTCGCTCATTGCTTAGTATACAGGACAACCATTCTAGCTTTGTATATTCAATCTTGTGTAATAAATAATGCCTGGAAAATGGATGGACGATTAAAGTTAACACCGCCTTACCTTATTTACTAATCTCAGTGAACTTTGACTTTGCTAATTGAACAGGCTCAACCCTTCTAGCAATTCAACGCCAATGTCTGTTTTGAATCCAATTACTCCACGCTATGATTAAATTTACTAGGTTACTAAGTTGTTACTAGGGTATTTTTACTAAAAATTCGAATTATTTTAATTGGATACAGTATAGTTTCCGAGTGGATTTCTGGTAAAACCAAAAAAAAAATAGTCCCTTCAGATTTACCACAGAGAAGGGTCCACACAGGACGATGTGCACAAATTGTACAGATTCTAATGTGTCCGAGCCGAACCGATTGGCTGAATCCAGACAATCGACATCCAGTGTAACAATATAGGAAGAACTAATATCCATCAGAAGGGAGAGGACACATTGGTGATTTTGCCAAGTTATTATTTGGGTTAAAAATCACCTATATTAAATATTATATACAAATTATATGCAGAAATCTGGTAAATACTAAAAGACGACTATTTCTATTAATAAAGGAATATTTGTATGTCCTTATCAGGGTCAGACTACCCATGTATCGGCAGGAGAAGGATCGCTGTCAACTCTCTTATGTATAATTTATCTATCTATCTATCTATCTATCTATCTATCTATCTATCTATCTATCTATCTATCTATCTATCTATCTATCTGTCTATCTATCTATCTATCTGTCTGTCTATCTATCTATTTATACAGAGAGAGAGAGAGATATTACTTAAATTTTCTATCTATCTATCTATCTATCTATATGTCTGTCTATCTATATGTCTGTCTATCTATCTATCTATCTATATGTCTGTCTATCTATCTGTTTATACAGAGAGAGAGAGAGAGATATTACTTAAATTTTCTTTCTATCTATCTATCTATCTATCTATCTATCTATCTATCTATCTATCTATCTATCTATCTATCTACCTATCTATCTATATGTCTGTCTATCTATCTATTTATACAGAGAGAGAGAGAGATTACTTAAATTTTCTATCTATCTATCTATCTATCTATCTATCTATCTATCTATCTATCTATCTATATATATATATATATATATATATATATATATATATATATATATATATATATATATATATATATATATATAGATTATATATATAGATAGATATCTCTATCTATCTATCTATCTATCTATCTATATCTCAGTATATCATTTGAAAATAATACCCAATTATTTCTAAACTATGCTTAGTAAAATGAAACCTAACACTCACTCAAGCAATATAATATTGGTCATTTTTCTATAATTTTTGTTTATATTTGGTTCAGCGATTTTAACAATAGAATAATATTATTATGCTATTTATATTTTTATCATCTATATTTATATATAAAAGATAGATAGATAAATAGATAGAAAGATAGAGAGAGAGAGAGAGAGAGAGAGAGAGAGAGAGAGAGAGAGAGAGAGAGAGAGAGAGAGATCATTAACAACTTGGAATATCAATATATGTAATTTGCATTTGTTTGCAAGTTGGAAATGTGTAAATTACGAGTGCATGAAATGCAAAGTAGTATATAGTAATAAAATATTATACTATTATAATTGTATTTATATGTGTATTAGCTTTACTTTTATAAAAAAATGGGTAGATAGATAGATAGATAGATAGATAGATAGATAGATAGATAGATAGATAGATAGATAGATAGATAGAAGTAATAGTAGAACAGCTTAGAATAGCAATAAATAATCTGGGGAATGTTTTGCCAGTTGGGAAAGGTGTAAGGCTGGTCTCACATTATACAATGTTCTTCTACAATTTTACCAAAACCATATAATATGAGGTCCAATCTAAACACTTGCAATGTGTATACAATCAGGCTGGCCCTTACACTATATAGTTGAAGGTAAATCTAAAGGAAATTGAACAACAAAATTGTATAATGTATGGCCAGCTTAAGTTAAGTGTACATATATGAATTAAAAAAGATATATGTAGGTTTGCAGTAAATATGTATAAGAGGTTGGAATAATTCAGTATGTTCCTATAGTATTGTTATTTACCAAGAGCAGCAGTCTTCCTCGTCCAATTAGGAATTCGTTATGGTCGATCTAATACACATTAGCGATGCAGGTAAGAGGTCGTCTGGTTTTTGGTTAGTAGCTTTTGCCATTCAGCTAGTTAATCCCTTACTGTGTGGTAACATCACTAATTTGATTTATTTTCTTGCACACTAATGGCACTCTGTGTTTTCATGCTGAGGATTTAGGGGTTAATATCTCAGCGTATGGTCAGCATTCCCAGGAGTTGTCTAGCCAATGAGATGCGCCCTGTTCCAAAAACCAGCCAATCAGAACGCGCTGGCTGCAGCTGTCACTCACAGGTGAGCAATGAGAGAGAAGAGAGTGAGTGCAAAGACATCATCCAATGCCAGAGATCCCTCTGCAGGTAGCTCAGCCTGTATAGAAGAGCATAAGAGGGACATCTTGTATACAGGACAGCAGAGAGATCTGCAGGACAACACAGATCTACAGGACAACACAGATCTACAGGACAACACAGATCTACAGGAAAGCACAGATCTACAGGAAAGCACAGATCTACAGGACAACATAGATCTTCAGGAGAACACAGATCTTCAGGAGAACACAGATCTTCAGGAAAGAACATATCTACAGGACAACACAGATCTACAGGAAAGCAAAGATCCACAGGAGAACACAGAAAGACCTCTGCAGGGAATCACAGATCTTCAGGATAACACAGATCTACAGAAGAGCACAGAGAGATCTACAGGGGAGGACAGGGGGCACATTTACAAGGGAGCACAGAGGGACAGATTTACAGGCGGATAAGGACAGCCCAGATCACATCCTGTACAGAGAGCAGACAGGGACAGCACAGCTCTCAGCCTGCACAACAATCATAGAGGGACTGTACACAGAAGAGGGATATCTCTGATCACAGACCTTTTCCTGTAGAAAAATAAGAGGCAGCGAGAGCAGAGACACAGAGAGTAGACATAAAGGGCAGAGACACAGAAAGCAGAGGCACAGAGAGTGTACACAAAGAGCAGAGCCAGTGGACACAGAGAGTAGGGACAGTGCAGAGCACAGAGAGCAGAGGCAGAGGACACAGAGAGTAGGCACAGTGCAGAGAGCAGAGGCACAGAGAGTAGACACAGAGAGTAGGAACAGTGCAGAGCACAGAAAGCAGAGGCACAGAGAGCAGAGGCAGAGGACACAGAGAGTAGGCACAGTGCAGAGTACAGAGAGCAGAGGCACAGAGAGCAGAGGCACAGAGAGCAGAGGCAGAGGACACAGAGAGTAGGCACAGTGCAGAGTACAGAGAGCAGAGGCACAGAGAGCAGAGGCAGAGGACACAGAGAGTAGGCACAGTGCAGAGGCACAGAGAGTAGACACAGAGAGTAGGGACAGTGCAGAGCACAGAGAGCAGAGGCACATAGAGCAGAGGCAGAGGACACAGAGAGTAGGCACAGTGCAGAGGTACAGAGAGCAGAGGCACAGAGATTAGACACAGAGAGCAGAGGCAGTGTAGGGAAGATCCTGGGGATCAGTGGTGTTCCTGCCCTGTCTGTGCTGAGCAGAGAAGACATCTACAGAGGTGGAGAAGGTCGGAGGGGTCCTCGGTTTGCCTGGCCTGTCTGGGGCAAGGAGGACCTGTCTATGTGGAGGCAGGCTGTTCCCTCCCGGGTCCGCTCCCAATAGCAGAGTGCGGTGATGCCATCCAGTAGATGAGATCCTGGGATCGGCTTTTTCTTTTGTGTGTTTCTGACAGCAGACGTTCCTGTGCGCCCATTCCTGGACATACCTGGATAAGTGGAGCGAATGACCCCCCCAGTGATTTGCATGGGCTGTCATCTGGCTTCTCCCCAGTGATCCGATCCTCGGAGGGGAATCTTAGCAGCCTCAGCCCCCCCCCCCCCTCCATCATCCTCATCCTCCTCCTCATTCCCCCTGCAGATGGCTGTGAGGAGCTCCGGCACCCTGACCTCCTTCTCCATCCAGGCCATCCTGAACAAGAAGGAGGACCGAGGGGCCACCTACCCCAGGCTGGGCTGCCTGATCCCCGCCAGCGGCAGCCCCACCACCCCCGCCTGCTGCTGGAGGCTGTTCGGGGAAGTGGAGGCCAGAGGACTGGCAGGGAAGGAGCAGGCTGGATGGGACTCGGACTCTGCTCTCAGTGAGGAGGGGGACCCGGGGAGGCCGGTGGAGGGAAGCCTGAGGATGGAGGAATCGGGGGTGAGGTCCATGGAGGCCAGACCTAAGAAGGAGGAAGAAGAGGAGACCCCGGGCTGCAGTGACTGTGAGATCGCAGCCAGTGGCACAGGTAAGGCTGAGGGGCTAATGGGGGCTGCTGGGGTCATACTGGGACAGTCTGAAGAATACTGTCATCTGACATGTCACCAACATTGACCCCTCTACTTCAATTCATATACTTTGTATATGTACAGTGCAAATATCAATACATTATAATTAAAATACACCCCCCCCCCATCCAAACATGATGTCAACATCACACACAAGATTCCCTGGAAACATTCATGTCTTTTTTTTATATTATTATACACTAATTTTACTTATGTGTCACTAACTTCATTGTATACATTTCACATAATTCCTATACACGAGTGATGCAATCTATACAACAACCCCCCCCCCCCCCCCTCCCTTCCTTACAGTGCCAGCAAACACTATACAACTAGACAAGGCCTCACATGCATATACTTATTATGATGATATAATATCACACACACAATGGAAGAATCACAAATATGAATCTTTTCCTTATGCATAATACAGAGAAATGACATACTGGGGCAAAAATATAAACTCATAAACAGCTAATAACTATATACTAATGCAAACGGCTCAATTACAACTCTCCAACACCAGCCCAAGACACTCTATTTTTAGCCACTAGACTGTAATTTACGAATTTCAATGACATAACTGAAAATAACTGTCACTCTTTTTTTTTTTTAATACTTATCGTGCTGTATCAACTTTATAAATGGAGCCTATATGGTTACTACATAGTATGCTGAAATGGCATGCAGGAGCAAACATGATCAACTCATTTAAAACTTATTATTAGTTATATACCAATACAAGGGCTACTGTATGTTACAATAAAGTGACATGCAGGGACACAACTATAAAACTCACTCAAAACTTATTAATAACTATATACCAGTACGATGACTATAAAAAAGGTGAAATGGCATGCAGGGGCAAAACTAAAAATATATACAAAAAAGTATCTATAAAAGTATCCATTATATATTTTTATATATTATATATATATATATATATATATATATATATATATATATATATATATATATATATATATATATATATATATCTTGTTTTTATGCAAATCAACAAATCCAAGTATCAGGAGGGTAATATAATACATTGTTTATTTTAATGACAGAACAAGTTGGGTGAATGTGACTATTGCTTATTATTATTATTATTATTATAATTATTATTATTATTATTACTATTATCAAAACACCACTACCATTCTCTATAATGTCTTTACCACATTTATGCTTGCAATATTAAATATACGTATACTGTATATATATATAGATATATCTATCTATAGCTATAGATAGATAGATACATCTATATATAGATAGATAGATACATCTATATATAGATAGATAGATACATCTATCTATACATCTGTCTATCGATAGATAGATAGATAGATAGATAGATAGATAGATAGATAGATAGATAGATAGATAGATAGATAGATAGATAGATAGATAGATAGAAATTCCGAATGAACTATAGTGGCTCCTAATCTGCCTGATTTATTATTCACATACATTTTACCAAGTTAATTGAAAATTGAATCCGGCAAATTTCCTATGGACCGGGGCTTACTATATGACCCACCATTTATCCACATAAAAGAGCTAGTTTACTAAAGTAAACAATTGATTCTTAAATACCCAATCAGGTACAAGGGAATTAACAAGAAAATAAAATAGGATACACATCTTCCTATGATCACAAAGCAGTATAAAATCACTCCATACTTACTTACATAGTTACATAGCTACATAGTTACATATAGTTACATAGTTAAGTTAAAAAAAGACACAAGTCCATCCAGTTCAACCAAAAAAAAAAGATAGATAGATAGATAGATAGATAGATAGATAGATAGAGATAGATAGATAGATAGATAGATAGAGATAGATAGATAGATAGATAGATAGATAGATAGATAGATAGATAGATAGATAGATAGATACAATATATATATATATATATATATATATATATATATATATATATATATATATATATATATAGACGTACAATGACAAATAATTTACTATGCACAACAGTTAAAGTACCAATGATAAGCCTGCTAGTATTACAAGAAATAATAGTAATAGTAGTAATAATAGTGGTTGTAGTATTTGTTTTGTAGTAATACTTTTTTTATCTTTGTTTTCGTTTCACTTTTAGTTTAGTGAATTATTGCTAATGCTTTTCCATTTGCTTAATTTACTAAGATGAAAATTTGATGAGTGTAATTTTGAAGATGAGTGTGTGGTGTTTTCATTACAAGGGATGTGTCACTCTCTCTCCCCTGTGACTGACCTGTCATCGTGTGGGCGTGGCTCCAGGTTCCAGGGAGGTGTCAGGAAATTCTTATTGTGTCTGTATGGTGTGATGTACACTCAAACAAAACCAGAGCTTCAGATTATTCCCCACATCTGGAGCAACACAACCTGTGTATACAATAGTTGTATTCTTATTCTGTGGGCGATTTGGTAGGAGGTTAAAACAATGTTGCAAATATTAGTGTGTTTTGCTTGGCTTTTGTGGTTTTGTAGTGTGAACGCTTTTTGTTAAAGCAGTACAGAAACAATAAAAAGTGTAAAGTGTATTTTTAAATCGATATTATAAGAATCACAGCTGGGAATAATTTCTATATCTGGCAGATGGAACGTATATTATAGATGCAGAAAAGGTGTATTCTACATATATATATATATATATATATATATATATATATATATATATATATATATATATATATATATATATATATATATATACATATATAAAATCGACATAAATAACCTACATATTGGTCTGTACATTATATAGAAACATGTTATAGATATAGACAGAATTATAAATAACTTATTATATGTAATTATAATGAACAACTAATCTGGTAACTAGAAAGGCCTTCGGAATATAGACGGGACTATATATCTCCTCCGAACAGCAAGATCTTAAATAAAAAATAAAAATAGATTTAAAACAAATCTAAAAATTAAAACAAATAAATAATAAATAAATCTCATATGAAAAAATGTGTGAATCTTGAATGAAAACATTTATGAATAGACTCCATATAATTAATAAAATACATACATTCTTACTGAGGTCGGGAATATATTTTCTATAAATATTATGATAATTCTGCAATTAATAAATTAAATCAATACATTGCCTTCATGTTGCGGCTGACTGTCATTGGGGAACTAACGATTTTTCAGCAATGTACATACATACAAACATTTAATATACGTATTATTTTAGTATATGTTCCTATATGTTATATATTATTACATGCGGCGGCGTATACAGATGCGGCAGATGCACTGGAGGTATATTATACTTTCTGCATTTGTTACAGGGAGGTATTGTGAAGTTTAGGTTTAGACAGTATACTTGTTAGACTATAGTGTTGGTCGTGATGATATTACATATAACTTATTTTTTATTTTTCACTAACACTGGGGTAGATTTCCGCAGGCTGATGAGCACCCTAGGAGCAGCAGACAGAATAGCACATCGAAGGGTGATTTATTAAGAGTAGGGAATTTCCATAGTAAATGACAGCGATTAGGCAAAGCTGTGCTCTCTTTGAATACCCAATCGTACTATGGAAATGTTTTATAAAAATAGGATTTTTATCTAGCATACGATTACTGCAACACAGTTTCAGCTTATTTGCTAAGCTCAGTGAATATTATTTTCCATAGGTGTACAGTGCCATAAATCACATGTGTTATGTGATGTGTCCTCTGGTGATGTGCAGTGGGTACATCATTGTGTATACAGGACTGTGTGCCCTATGGCTGCCAGTCAGTGTCAGATGCACCGTGCTGGTGACCTCCTGGCCTCTCTCCTCGCTGAGGTATTAAGTTCTGTAACCAAAATTAACTTCTGACCTCCTAGCCTAGAAGGCCCTCTTGTAAATGATTTGCATAATATAGGAGCTGAATGGGATGGGGGCATCTGCCTGTCAGCCCCTCACCAGCCCTGGACACCACAGTGCATTGGAGGATTGTGTCCATTGCAGGAGATAATATATCTATCTATGATATTATCGATTTGTATAAATATATATATATATATATATATATATATATATATATATATATATATATATATATATATATATATATATATTATACTTCATCTCTGGTATTAAGGAATTGTACCCTTTGTATGTATTACTAGCGAGCTTCATAAAGAGTGTGGATGCTATAGGGAGATAACCGAACTTCTGACATGTGAAAATACACTTTTCTACAGTAGCAAGCAAGGGGTGTCCTATCTCCTTATAATAATAATAATAATAATTTCTTTCTTTCTTTCTTTCTTTCTTTCTTTCTTTCTTTCTTTCTTTCTTTCTTTCTTTCTTTCTTTCTTTCTTTCTTTCTTTCTTTCTTTCTTTCTTTCTTTCTTTCTTTCCATAAATAAATAGCGACATAGATTTATCTAGTGGTTATCTCACATCTTTATCCACCCATCTTATATTACTTATATGGATTACTAGTGAGCTCCATAAAGAATCTGGATGCTAAAAAGGGTGATAACTGAACTTGAACCTGTTGAAATACTCTTATCTATAGCAGCGAAATGGTGCCATATCTCATTTGGACTTATATAATGCTTTTCTTTCTTTCTTTCTTTCTTTCTTTCTTTCTTTCTTTCTTTCTTTCTTTCTTTCTTTCTTTCTTTCTTTCTTTCTTTCTTTCTTTCTTTCTTTCTTTCTTTCTTTCTTTCTTTCTTTCTTTCCTTCTTTCTTTCTCCCCCCCCCTCTCTCTCTCTCTCTTTCTCTTTCTTTCTTTCTTTCTTTCTTTCTTTCTTTCTTTCTTTCTTTCTTTCTTTCTTTCTTTCTTTCTTTCTTTCTTTCTTTCTTTCTTTCTTTCTGTCTCATAGATTTATCTAGCTAGCTGGTATCTATCATATATATATATATATATATATATATATATATATATATATATATATATATATATATATATATATATATATATATATATAATTTTATAATTTATATTTCATAATAAATAAATCTAAAGTTAATAATTCTGAATGTAGGTTCCTTGCTTGCTGATAAATATATAAATATAATGCAGAGTACAATAGGCCATAGCACTTGGATATTTTCGATGACAAAAAAGTAGATGAAAGAAAAAAAAAAGAAACAAAACAGATATTTTGTCTGCACACAACTGGATGATTTATGCACTAAACATTACTTTTAACTAGTTAATTTAATCAGTCTATGCTTCTTTACTAAGTATGTATGTATGTATGTAAGTATGTATGTATGTATGTTTGTATGCCTTCCTCTGGATCAACTGTGGGTGAAGGATTGTGTATATGGAATTGTATTATTATTTTTTTATTTTTATTTTTATTTTTATGGTTGAAATGGATGGACTTGTGTCTTTTTTCAACCTGACTAACTATGTAACTATATGTAACTATATATAAGTAAGTATGGAGTGATTTTATACTGCTTTGTGATCATAGGAAGATGTGTATCCTATTTTATTGTCTTGTTAATTCCCTTGTACCTGATTGGGTACTTAAGAATCAATTGTTTCCTTTAGTAAATTAGCTCTTTTATGTGGATAAATGGTGGGTCATATAGTAAGCCCCGGTCCATAGGATTCAATTTTCAATCAACTTGGTAAAATGTATGTGAATAATAAATCAGGCAGATTAGGAGCCACTATAGTTCATTCGGAATATCGATTATTATTATTATACACGTTAAAATAGCGCCAACAGTTCACGCAGCGCTTTACAATGTAGAAGGGGGAACAGCACAATTGCAGTCCAGTTCAATACAGAGGGGATAGGAGGGCCCTGCTCATAGAGCTTACATTCTAAAGAGAGGGGTGGTGGTACAAAATGCCTCTCTCTCTCTCTCTCTCTCTCTCTCTCTCTCTCTCTCTCTCTTTCTCTTCTTAGATATATCTATCTAGAGAGAGAGATAGATAGAATAATTATAAGAGTCATTAATAAAAGTCATTGTCTATCTGGTGCATTGATGATCATTTCTTTGCTAATCTATGCTTTGATTACCCATTTGACCAAGTTTATCGATTACTGCCTGATTATCCAGTTAACTATAATGTAATGAATACAGTGCTATCCTATATTATTGTAGCCTGTGGTACTAACATCCCGATTTCTCCACAGATCCCAGCCCCCCAGACGAGGACCCCAAGTGTGACCAGCTCCTCCTGGAGGCCCCCAAGCAGAGGAAGAAGCGCTCCCGGGCCGCCTTCTCGCATGCTCAGGTCTTTGAGTTGGAGAGACGATTTAACCACCAGCGCTACCTATCCGGACCAGAACGGGCCGACCTGGCCGCCTCCCTGAAGCTGACGGAGACCCAGGTGAAGATCTGGTTCCAGAACCGCCGCTACAAGACCAAACGACGGCAAATGGCTGCAGACATGATGGCCACGGCCCCGGCCGCCAAGAAAGTGGCAGTTAAGGTCCTGGTGAGGGACGATCAGAGACAGTACCAGCCTGGAGAGGTGCTAAGGCCGTCACTAGTGCCCCTACAGCCCCCATACTATTACCCTTACTATTGTGCCCTGCCTGGCTGGACGCTATCGGCTGCCGCAGCGGCCGCAGCAGCCGCGGCAGCCTGCACTGGAGGGACTCCTTAAAGCAGCCGCTATTTATTATACTCATCACTGTCCAAAATCAGGGGAGCTGGGGCTATCCCCTAATCAGCCTGCTGACTCCATCACAAGATCAAACCAGACAGGCTTCCTCCATGGTATCCATGCTGTTTGAACTATGTATAAGATTTACATATTATAACTACATATATTTTTATAGACTGGACTTGGTTGGAACTTGGAAACCAACAAAAGGTGCTAGCTGGGAAATGAGTACCGAATCAAGGACTGCCAGTCCCTAAATGACTCTGTGGGTGCAACTGGTAGGATCTGTGGGGTTCTGACATTCCAAAGTCTTCCTGCCTATTCCAAGTCTGATGTTCCTTCCCCACTACCAGAGCCCCATCCTTCATCAGAAAGCCTTACCCCATGGAAATCTGATACTGCCCCTAGCACTTTCCTACTATACATAAGTATTTTTTTTCATAGCCAATGTGAAGACTGATGGTAGGACAGAGTCTTCCTAAGAATAGCCTGATTGCCTGGCCTGCTTTGTGGAGATGATCCTGTAGAGGTGGCCTGCAGCAGAGGGCTCCATAATGCTCTTGTTGTCAATGGATCTTTTTTTTTTTAAGATGATGTATGTTTCCCTCTAATTTATAAACTACAGTTGGAAAAACAAGACAGTCTTGTGATTTATTCTATAATAAACTGTTTTTAAATGTATTAGAGTTGTATTTGGTAATCTTTGTGTGCTGAAAACTACTTCTACAATTAATTACAATAATAACATTAATGATAATAATACTAATGATAATAATGTGATTATTAGTATAATAATCCTAATTTAAAGAATAATTTTCCTACCAATACAGCTATTACCTAATTCACTTTGCTGTATACCTCTGGTATGTATGTGCTAATTCTTTTTCAGATAATTGGAAGTATTATTATTATTATTATTATTATTATTATTATTCCAGGTAATAGGATGTTCCAGTATTGTTATTATTATTATTATTTTAGGATGCTCTAGTATTATTGTTATTATTATTATTAATATTTCAGGTAAGAGGATTATTCAGAATTACTTTAGTTATCATTAATTCAGGTAACAGGATGCTCCAGTATTTTTTTTAATTATTATACTATAATAATAATAATAATAATAATAATAATAATAATAATAATAATAATAATAATAATAATAATAATAATTATTATTATTATTATTATTATTATTATTATTTCAGGTAATAGGATATTCCAGTACTGTTTTGATTATTATTATTTAAGGTAACAGGATGATTTACTATTATTATTATTATTATTATTATTAATAATAATAATAATAATAATAATAATAATAATAATAATAATAATAATAATTTCAGGTACTAGGGTGTTTAATATTTTATATATATATATCTATATATATATATATATATAGATATATATATATATATATATATATATATATATCTATATATATATATAGATAGATAAATCCATATACAGTATATATAGATATATCTATATATATCTATATATATATAGATCTATATCTAGATCTATATATATATAAATATATTTTCTCTCTCTCTCTCTCTCTCTCTCTCTCTCTCTAGATATATCTATAGATAAAGATAGATATATCTATATCTATAGATATAGATATATCTATATCTATATCTATATCTATATCTATAGATATAGATATATCTATATCTCTCTATATATATAGGAAATAACCATAGTGTTGTACATTCAGAATGTAGGAATAGCATTTTCTTGAAATCATTCTTCTATTGCTAAGATGTCAACAATGAATAATCAGTTACTTTTGATGCATGGAAGAAGCGTTGTTTTTTTTTTTTTTACTAAAGGCAAATAGGCTGTTCACTTTGCCAGGGGAGTTGCACTTTGCAAGGAAATTTTCCCCAGAACTTGTGACAGTGGTGAAGGTTTATTTTGCAAAGAATACCCTGTCACATTTAGAGTAAATAATATATATAAAATAATAATAATAATAATATTAATTTAAAAAATACAGCATTTTTGTTTGCACATGACTGGAGAAATATTTTTAATTACTATTGCTATGGAGTAAACAAACTACCATTTTACTAAGAAGCCATGCCTGTATTATTATTTATGAAAATAATGGAATAACAGAATAATGATAACAATAGCAACAAATTGATGATGATGATTATTATAAGCATAGCTCAGTTAGTTGTAACAATAGTGGTAATATAGATGGTAATACAAATGGCAATACAAATCTAAGGCTACATGCACATAGCCATAAGAATTTCCTGATCATAGAGGCAGGGTTTTTTTTGGAATAGTGTTTTATTCGTAAAATGATCAGTAAAATGCTTGCCTTCAGATAAGGTTTTTTTTATGCATAAAATTGTAGTTCTGTATCCTCCTGCTTTTTTTTTTTTTTTTTTTTTTAATACCAGAATACACTTCTTGCAGCTATGTAAATGTGTATAAATAAGTTTACATGTGTAAATGTGTATTTACTGTCTATCTTTTTTAGCAGGAGCTGGCAGAAAAATCCAGCGTAAAAAAAAATTCTTCATCTGGTGCATATTTACACATGTTAAAGCATGTATTTATGCATGTAAGGCCTCATACAAATGGGCGGAATGAATGCTGCTGTTACAGGGACCTGGCATTTCTATTTTTTATGCCTCTGAAAGCAGCTCTAGGTTATTTATTTTGCATATACACATTGGGGTTTATTTACTAAAGGCAAAAAGACTGTGCACTTTGGAAAGTTGCTCCAGAGTTTAGTAAATGTGCAGAAGCTCTGCTGACTTTCATCAACCAATCATGTGCAAACAAAAATGCTGTTTTTTTTTTTTCCTTGCATGTGATTGGGTATTCTTTGCAAAGTGAAGCTTTACCTCATTTACTAAGCTCTGGAGCAACTGCACTTTCCAAGGTTCACAGTCTGTTGGCCTTTAGTAAATCAACCCCATTGTGTCGTTTACAAGTGTATTTTAGAGCAGCGTTCAGGGGTGTAAAAAAAAAAAACCCCAAAAAACCCATACCTGTGCAGTGCGCACTTTATGCTCATATGTGTGCAAATGTACATAATAAGTGCATAAAATGAATATTCTGGCCAGAAGAATGCATTTATGCTCAACACCATACGCACACATATGCATATAAACATGAGTTCCAAGTTCGGGTAGAAATAATCCAGCATATCTGCAACAAAATTTCATACGCCTGTGTACATGTGGCCTTAATGCGAGTAAAGTATATGTGTGTAATTTCATTGTAGTGGCTAGAACATAATTTGTTAGGCTGAAACTATGCACATAGTTATTGGTGTAATTTACATATATGAGCGCATAAACATGCTTATAGGCGCATAAACACATGCATATTTGTTTATGCGTCTATATGTGTGTTTATGCGCTCATATACGTAAATTACACCAACAAGATTCTCTCTGAATGCAGGTTTGGGGCATTTTTTTGTGCCCCCAAACACTGCTCTAAAATACGAAAATAAATGCCACAATGTGCACACATTGGCTAATACTGAACTGTGTTTAGAGGCAAAAAAAGGAAGGAAAAATAATTCTAAAAGCTGCACTTTTTCTGCCCATTTGCATATAGTATAATCAAAATAAATACATGATAGTTGCTGATCTCTAATCAATACAATGTAACTTTAAAAGTAATAAAGATAGCATTCCCAAGGAGATAATACTTCACTCTCCCAGCTGTTAGTAATAGATAATATACCGTATATATTTTTAATATTGTAATTACACTGCATTGGGTGTAGAAGTAGCAGCATTGTAATCCTCATACTAGCACAAACTGCTAGGTGTACTGCTCGCTATCATTTTTATTGTTAGTTTGTATGCTCTTTGTATATTACTATTTCTAACAATAGTACTTCTCCCCTGTAAGTTGAAGTGCTACTGTATTATTATTGTAATTAGTGGGCATATGTGTGCGCAGCCTATTGCATTAGAGCATGCGCCCCAAACCTCAAACACACATACGTGTGTGTATATATATATATATATATATATATTGTTAAATGTTAAAATGTAGTGGACGGTGTCAGTAGAGTCCTCAGTAGTTTTTAATTTTTATTATTTTATTTTCTATTATTTTTTACAATTTCTTTTTTTTTTTTTTTTTATTTAAACATTTTGATGAAATATCAGCAGGGGGGAATCTGCGCCACATTGGGTGATTAGGGTGTGCCTAGGCACATCCGGCATACCCCCTGCGCACGCCTATGTCAGTGGGGTTTATTTACTAAGACTTGAAAGTGCAAAATCTAGTGCCGCTGTGCATGGTAGCCAATCAGCTTCTAACTTCAGCTTTTTTTTTTTTTCCAAAAGAGCTTTATTTCAGATAATAAGTGAAACAATGGTGCGGAGAAACACCCGCGCAGGGGTGATAGAAAGATACAATCAAATAATCAAATGGAAAGCCAAAATATATGTTCTAGCCCAAACCGATCGAGCTTGATTAATCAGAGTAAATTAAGATAGGTTATACATAATACAACGTGTAACAATGTTAGGTTAGAGAATAAAGTGTAACATGGAGTATTACATGAGGATAACCGTTGCTTTCAGACACCCCAAATGGGAGCAATCTGTGTCCAAGAGCAAAAGATCAACCCCGCCTCCATCTTAGTGAAAACATAAGGAGCTAAAAAACTTAATGCGAGTCAAAATTTGAGATACAAAGATGAAAAATATATAGGAGTAAGACGACCTGATGAAGTATTATGTCATACAGAACGTTGAGAAAGTGTCAGGGCAAACATAGTAGAATGAAGTGGTTACATGTAACTAACTGAATCAAGAGTCCCCATTAGATAGATCCATTGGGGTATAAAGAAGGCAAAAAACAATTAGGGAAGGGAAAGAACAGTTAAAAGGGAAAGGTGGGCAGAGAAAGAAAGTAGAAGGAGGGGATCCAGGAGCTACTCACCAATGGCCCGAAGTTGATGGGGAGTTGAAGGTTAAAAGGGGTGTTCAAGGGGTAGTAGAGTCGTAAGTTATAAGGAGATGCCGATATATTGGGCCCAGGGTTCCCATATGCATTTGAATGATTCGAATTTATCTAGGATCATGCTGGAGGTTTTCTCCTGTGTCATAATCCAAGTGATTTTTTGTTTAGTTGAATGAAAGGATACTGAGGGAGATTTCCAGGAGTGCCCAATCGTTATTTTAGCACCAAGGAGTATAAAGTGAATCAATTTCTGTTTGTTTTTCGTGGTATTGGGTATCTTTTTGTTTAGGAGTGCTATTAACGGGTCCTGGCTAAGGAGTGCCCCAGTAACTTTTCGAATTAGGATAAAAACTTTATTTCAAAAGCTCCTGATCTTAGGGCACTGCCAAAAGATATGTATGTGGGAACCCAGGATATCGCATCCTCTGAAACAGAGGGGCGAGGATTGAGGAAAAAATTTAAAAAGACGAGTGGGGACGAGGTACCAACGAGTTATTATCTTAAGATTTGCTTCGACTAGGGAAATATTGATTATTCCTTTGAATGCTTTTGCAACTTGATTGTTCCATGTTTCCAGATCCCACTCAAAATCGAGGTCGCTCTCCCATTTAAGCATGAAAGGCGCTTTCTCCGGGGGGTCAGCTAAAACTGAGTATATTAGGGAGATACCCCCTCGCACATCCATGGCTTTGAAGCACCATTGTTCGTATGGGGTGACTGTAAGGGGGGTGTTGTCGTTTGTTTTAATAGAGCTTAAGAAGTGAAAGATTTGGTGGAAGCGAAATGTTTCTGAAGGGGGCATGTCCAAATTGGAGATGCAGTGTTCTAGTGTAAGGGGACCGTTGGAATTAAAAAAGTGTCCAATTCGATACAGGCCTTTATCTAGCCACCATTGGAAGGCCTTGATGTCTCTTCCAGGAGGGAATTTAGGATTATGAAATAAATGGGCTAGGGGGCACCATTGAGAAGTTATAGATTGTGTTTTGTGAAGAGAATCGCATAAAGTAAAAGAGTGGGACAGGTTAGGAGAGAGGATAGGGGGTCTAGATTTAGGGGGCTGCCATAAAAGGGAATCTAAGTTGTGATTATGGACTGCTTGTTGTTCTATTTCAACCCAATCTGGTTTTGGGCCTTTAGCGTATATGATGGAGAATTGGGATAATTGGGCTGCCTGGTAATACCACCAGAGGTTAGGAAGTCCTAGGCCTCCTTTCTTTCTGGGTCTAATCAGTGTTTGCTTAGGAAGACGGTGGTTTAGTTTACCCCAAGTGAAACGTATAATCGTCGATTGGAGGTTTGTAATTTGTAATTTGGGTACTGGAATGGGGAGGGAACGGAAAAGATAAAGTATCCTGGGGAGGAGTGTCATTTTAACGGCATTTATCTTGCCTAGCCATGATAGATTGTAGAGTGACCAATGGTCCAGGTCGGACTTAAGTTTCTTAAAAATAGGTGGGTAATTAGCTTTGTACAGCATATCTATGGAGGAGGAGAGATGGATACCTAGATATGGGATAGAGGATGAACTCCAATTAAAAGGGAAGTTTTCTATAAGTTTATCTAAAAGGGGTGATGGGATAGAGATATTGAGAGCGGTGGATTTGGACATGTTAATCTTAAGTCCAGAAGCATTGGAAAAATTGTTAAGTAGTTGCATTAAATTAGGGGTTGAAGTGAGGGGTGAGGTAACGAAGAGAAGGATATCGTCTGCAAATAGGGCACATTTGTGAATCGAGGGGCCGCATTTAACTCCGTGGATGTCAGGGTGAGCTCTTATCGCAATTGCAAGGGTTTCAATAGCTATGGCAAAGAGGAGGGGGGAAAGAGGGCAACCCTGGCGAGTTCCTTTAGAGATAGGGAATGGGTCAGACAGGGAACCTTGTAGTCTAATCTGAGCATTGGGGGTGGAATAAAGGGCTTTGACTGAGGAGAGGAAGTAAGGACCAAAACCCCATTTTTCAAGGGTTGAGAAAAGGTACGGCCAAGTGACCGTATCAAAGGCCTTCTGGAGGTCCAATGAAAGGAGGAATCCCTCCTGTGAAGGGCCCCCATCCCATCCTGACCTGAGTAGGGATATAATGTCTACTGCTCTCCTTATCTGGTCCGGCCCCTGCCTCCCCGGTATGAAGCCAACTTGGTCTTTGTGGACGTATGAATTTATAAAGGACCCCAGTCTGTTAGAGAGAATTTTTGTCATGATCTTAAGATCGATGTTGATTAGGGAGATTGGCCTATAGTTGCTTACTTGGCTGGGGTCCTTGCCTGGTTTGGGGATGACCGAGATGAAAGCAAGATTTGCTGTTCTTTCAAGAGGTTGTCCATTTCTCAGTGAATTGAAGAGCCGGGCCAGATAAGGAGAGAGGACATCTATGAAAGTCTTGAAATACTGGGACGAAAACCCGTCCGGTCCTGGGGCTGAGCCATTTTTGAGACCCTTGATAACCTCCCTAACCTCTCCTTCAGTGAAAGGGGCGTCCATAATAGAATGGTGAGATTCAGATAGTTTGGGGAGGGGGGTATTGTCTAGAAAGGAATTTATGTTAGGTGGGGAGCAAGGGTTGGTGTCTGCATAGAGGTTAGAATAGAATGAGTGAAATGTCTCTAAGATCAGCTTAGGATTCTGGGTTAATTGGCCTGAAAGGGATTTAATTTTGGGAAGAGCGTGAAATTTTTGTTTGGGGGAAAGTTTTGCTGCTAATTGGGGTCCAAATTTGTTCGCTAGATGGTAAAATTTACCGCTAACCCATTCTATGTGCTTTTTAGCGTTGGAAGTAAGGGCTAGGTTCAAAGCTATTCTAGCTGTGTTTAGATTGGCAAGGGAGTTAGGTGTCGGGTTTTTCTTATGTTGTTTGCAAAGGGATCGGAAATCTTTCTCAAGGTTTGCGATCTCCATTAGGGATTCACGTTTAAGGCGTGAAGATAGTTGAATAAACTTTCCTCTCATTACTGCTTTATGGGCCCCCCATAAAGAATTGGGAGAACATTCAGTATTGTCGTTTATGAGAAAATAATCTTTCAAATCTTTTTCCAAAATATTACAATGTACAGGATTGGAAAGAAGGGATTCTTTAAGGCGCCATTGGGGGGGGCCAACTCTGGTTGGGGGGCATGAGATTTTAATTGTAACTATGGAATGGTCAGACCAGGGTACTTCGCGTATTGAGGATTGAGATGCTAAGTGTATCGTAGATGAGTGTAAAAATATGTGGTCAATTCGTGAATAGGTTCCGTGGGGGGCCGAAAAGTGAGTGTAATCTTTTGCTGAGGGATTCAGTTCCCTCCAGGTATCTATCAACCCTAAGGAATGTAGCAGTTTGGCTATGTGTAGACTTTGTTTTGGAGGTATTTTGGGAGTGGGGATGCCCTTCGATGATTTATCTAATAGGAGGTCAAATGCTATATTCGAATCACCTCCTAATACTATGGTCCCTTCAAGATGTGGTGTTAAAACATTGAGCATAGATGCGAAAAAGGCTGCTTGGTTCTTGTTGGGGGCATAATAGGAGACTAAAGAAAAGAGGGTGTCATTGATGTGGCCTTTGACTAATATATAGCGGCCATCATTGTCTGAAATGGTTTGGGAATGGGTAAATGGAATACGTTTGGAGATTAGGATTGCTACTCCTCTCTTTTTGACCTCCGCATTGGCTAGAAAAAAAGTCGGGTAGCTGTGATGTAGGAATGTGGGAGCCGATCTTTTAGCGAAATGGGTTTCTTGTAATAATAGAATTTCTAGGCCTCTGGAGTGGTAGCTTTGTAGAGCTTTACGCCATTTTATCGGGGAATTGAATCCTTGTATATTGTGGGTGGCAATTTTGAGGGTCCCTGGGTGTGTGGTTGGATTAGCCATGGATGTGCGGGGGGGGGCGCGCGTTAAACAGGAGAGGACTTACCTGAGTACGAGGAGTGATAAGAGAGATCTTGGTATGGTTGTTCTGGAATGGTAACCTAGGAAAGGAGAATCCACGAACCATTAATGAGAGCACCTGGAGGGGGAAGAAGAAGAGGTTAGGGTGTATAAAGAGAAGCCAAAAAGAGGATTGGAGGAAGAAGAAGAAAAGAGAAATCAGGGGCAGGGAAGAAACTTTCCCTGTCACCTGAGGTGTAGGGCTGGCATGCCAAACCCTACTCCGAATACCAATAAAAATCGGGATTCGGTGATGTGGCAACCAACAAAGGGGTTGCATTTCTGATGAGCCTAGGGGGAGGTCTCCCCTAGAGTTCAACAGGTGGAGTGGCAAGTTGAACCGCTCCGGTCTCGAGGCCTTATGTAAAAATTATTTGGACCCAAAGTTGAGAAACAGTGCATCTAGAAGAAGGCACAAAGTAATAGTAAAATATTATGAAAAAATACAGAAAATCAAATATGATTATAAAACATAACAGAAAGCCTAATTAGGCAAAACAGGAACTAGTAAACCATCGAACTGTCTAGGAGAGAAATGTGCATTTGTTGGTCTCAAAAAAGGGGGGGGGGGTAGGTGAAAGGGAAGGGGAAAAGGGAATGAGGGATGGGAAGGGGATGAGGGCTAGGAAGTGGGGGGGGGATGAAATTAACCTAGACTATAATAATAATGGGCTGTGAGATCTTGTACACTGAATCGTGAACCGATATACTAAAGGTGTGCATAAGTGTCCCGATGAAAGAGACCTGAAAAAAAAGTTAAAACCCAAAGCTAATTCCTAAGAGAAAAAGTCAGAAGATGGGTCAAACAGTTCTATCAAAGTAGCTATGAACCTAGTTGGGTGTGGAGGTGACTAATATACCCAGGTAGGAATCATAGTCTCTGAATATTAGGGAGTGAGGAAGACTCTAAGAGTCAAGTCTCAGGATTATCATGGAGGGATGGAGTCTCGGTGTCTCTTGGATTGATGTTTGATCCAAAGGGGGGTGAGAGGGCTATTTGGAGGGGGTCTCTTGGAGGTGTTGATTTGGCGATCTTCATCTTGTTGGAGGGAGGGATCCTGAGTGATAAGACCCAGTTGTAGGAGAAGACGTTCGCCGTTTTGAAGATTAGTAAATCCATAAGATTTGTCTTTGTAGCTAAATTGTAGACGGAACGGGAAAGACCACCTGTACCTAATCGAGTTCCGGTTGAGAACTTCCAGGAGGGGTTTGAGAGATCTTCTTTTCATTATCGTGGTAGGGGAGATGTCTGCAAAAATTTGAATTTTGTTTCCTTGAACGGTCAAATTGTCCATGTTGCGTGATTTCCTCATTATTTCCTCCTTTACGGCGTAAAAATGAGGCTTGACCACTATGTCGCGTGGAAGGCCGTCCTGGCGAGGTGGTTGAAGAGCTCTGTGTGCTCTGTCCAATTCTAGTCTATGGTCCGGGATATCTGGAATGATGTTTTTAATGACAGATTTAACAGCATCTTGTGTGTCGTTGATCGTTTCCGGAATCCCTCTAATGCGGAAGTTATATCGTCTATTCCTATTTTCTAGGTCATCAATTTTAGATAACGCTAAATCCAGTTGATCTTGCAGCGTTTGGATGCATGTTGAATTTTGGTTGGTGCGTGCTGCAGAATCGTCTACCGCTTTTTCAATGGCATCCATGCGGGCGCCTAGGTTCTGCAAATCCGCTTTAATGGATGTGGTAATCTGCATCGCTGTTTGTGAAAGCCCTGCAGCAAGCATATCTGAAAAGCTGCTAAGAAGTAGGGACATTTCATTTGGATAGTTAGGGTTCAAGGGTAAGGTCTGTATGGAGTCAGCCGGGTTGTTCTGGGAGTTTGGTGAGGGAGAGAGGGGGGCTCCCATCATAGATCTCCTCAATAGAAAGTCCACAGGGGCTGAGGAGGCAGATAGGTTCTGTCCAGTGTGTCCTGGCAGGGAATCAGCAGGAGGTGGGGGCTGGGGGTCTGGTAGAGGGTAGTGTGCTCCTAGTCCTGAATAGGAGGTGGCATCGGTCGCCATCTTGGATGACCCAGGGGGTGCTAGGCCGCACTTAGTATGCCTATTTACCTTTTAAATTTGAGGCTTTTTGGCATCCAGGTATGTGCTCCTTAATGTCCTTCAGGCGGGGGGGGTAACTGTGATTGGGAACCGCTGTAATAAAATAGCCTACGGGCCTCTGAGACAGCGGAGCGGTGCGGAGCTCCGGATCAAGACGTCTCTCCGGAAGTCCCGCGCATGCGCACTCTCCTAACTTCAGCTTGTTCAATTAAGCTTTGGCAATAAAACTTGGAAGCTGATTGGTCTCTATGCAGATCTGTACCAAATTTTGCCCTCTTTAGTTTTAGTAAATCAACCCATCAGAGCCTATTAACAGCATTATAGTCTGAATTATTCCTAGAATTGTTACTGATAGTAGTAAATTGTTATGGATAGTAGTATTAATGCTGGTAATGATATTTTTGGTAAATGAAGATCACTGAACTAGGATAACAGTCATTTTTATTGGCTTCATAATGATGCTACTCCTATTACTAGAGTTACAGTTATAATTAAAGGACTAGCCGAACTAAACAAGTTATATAGTAATAATAATAATCTTATTCTTATTAATACTACTTGGAACAATGAGAAAAGTGGTTCGGTGTCTTTGGTGTCAGTCTCTGAAAGTACAGGCTGCACTTTGGTGATGTTGGCATTGATCCTCCTCCTGTAGATTCACACTTTGTTTCTATTTTTTCAATACTTACAAGTCATTCCTACATGGAAAGCCACAGTTTTGTTTTATTTCGAAAGTGTAAAGACTAATACCTGAGATTTCTCCTACAAGTTTCCTCAGGGTCACAAAAATAATCATTTAATAGGCAGGAAACGAATTGGCCTCATTCAATGTTCAGGAATGTGCGTGGGCCAGAGCTGTGCAGAGTCCAGGCTGTGTACATAAGAGCCCAGATCCCCGCACAGCCACACTGCACTTCTCACCGCAATCACTTCCTGAGCCCAGGGGACTCACTTAAGAAGGCTTACTTAAATACCGGAGCCATCACCCAGATAGGGCTCACTTATATACCAGGGTTCTCACCAGAATAGGGTATTTTCTATGCTGGAAATCACCCAAACATGGCTCACACATATGCCAGAGTCATCACCTGGAGTGGGCTCACTTATATACTAGGGCCCTCACCTGGATAGCGTTCAGTTTCATACTGGAGTCATCACAGGTGGGAGAGCTCACTTAAATACTGAGGTCATCACCTGGAAAGGGCTCACTGGTGTCATCACCCTGCTAGGGTTCATTTACATACTGGGGTCCTCAGCTGGGTAGGGCTCACTTATATACTGGAGTCATCACCTGGAGAGGGCTCACTTATATAGTAGGGCCCTCACTTGGCTAGGTTTCACTTATATACTGGAGTCATCACAGGAGAGAGGGCTCACTTGTATACAGGTCATAACCTGGAAAGGTTTACTGGTGTCATCACCCTGATAGGGTTCACTTACATACTGGGGTCCTCATCTGGAGGGGGCTCACTTATATACTGGAGTCATCACCCAGACAGGGCTTACTTACATACTAGAGTCATCCCCTTGATAGGACTCACTTAAATACTAGGGCGCTCACATAGATAGGGTTCACCTATATACTGGAGTCATCACGGGAGAGAGGGCTCACTTATATACTGAGGTCACCACATGGAAAGGGCTCACTGGTGTCATCACCCTGATAGGGTTCATTTACATACTGGGGTCCTCTTCTGGGTAAGGCTCACTTATATACTGTAGTCATCACCTGGAGAGGGCTCACTTATATAGTAGGGCCCTCACTTGGTTAGGGTTCACTTATATACTGGAGTCATCACAGGAGAGAGGGGTCACTTGTATACTGTGGTCATAACTTGGAAAGGGCTCACTGGTGTCATCACCTTGCTAGGGTTCACTTACATACTGGGCTCCTCACCTGGAGGGGCTCACTTATATACTGGAGTCATCACCCAGACAGGGCCCACTTATATATTAGAGTCATCCCCTGGATAGCACTCACTTATATACTAGGGCCCCCACATAGATAGAGTTCACCTATGTACTGGAGTCATCAAGGGAGAGAGGGCTCACTTATATACTGAGGTCACCACCTGGAGGGCTTATTGGGGTCATTGCACAAATAGGGTTCACTTTTATACTGGGCTCCTTACCTGGACAGGTCTAACTTATATATACTGGAGTCATCATCACAAAATAGCTCACTTATATACTGGGGTCTTTACCCAGAGAGGGCTCACTTATATACTGAGGTAATTGCCTGGAAATAACTCACTGATATACGAAGGTCCTCACTCAGAGAGGGCTCACTCATTAACTCAGAGAGGGCTCACTCATATATTGGGGTCCTCACTCAGAGAGGGATCACTTATATACTGGGGTCCTCACTCAGAGTGGGCTCACTTATATACTGAGGTCATTGCCTGGATAGAGCTCACTTATATACTAGGGTTCTCACCCACTTATATATTGGGGTCTTCATGCAGAGAGGGCTCACATATATAATGAGGTCATCGCCTGGCAAGGGCTCACTTACAGTATATGCGGAGATTCTCACCTGGAGAGGGCTCACTTATATACTGAGGTAATTGCCTGGAAATAACTCACTGATATACGAAGGTCCTCACTCAGAGAGGGCTCACTCATTAACTCAGAGAGGGCTCACTCATATATTGGGGTCCTCACTCAGAGAGGGATCACTTATATACTGGGGTCCTCACTCAGAGTGGGCTCACTTATATACTGAGGTCATTGCCTGGATAGAGCTCACTTATATACTAGGGTTCTCACCCACTTATATATTGGGGTCTTCACGCAGAGAGGGCTCACATATATAATGAGGTCATCGCCTGGCAAGGGCTCACTTACAGTATATGCGGAGATTCTCACCTGGAGAGGGCTCACTTATATACTGGAGATATCACCCAGAGAGGACTCACTTATATACTTGGAGTCATCACCCAGACGAGGGCTCACCAATATGGTGAGGTCATCACCTGATGAGGACTCACATATATTGTGAGGTTCTAACTTGGCGAGGGATCAATTATATACTTGGAGTTATCACTCAGACAAGGGCTCACCAATATGGTGAAGTCATCACCTGATGAAGACTCACTTATATTGTGAGGTTCTCACTTGGAGAGGGCTCACTTATACTTGGAGTTATCACCCAGACGAGGGCTCACCTATATGGTGAGGTCATCACCTCATGAGGGCTCACTTATATTGTGAGGTTCTCACTTGGAGAGAGCTCACTTATATATACTTGGAGTCATCACCCAGACAGGGCTCACTTATATACTGGGTTGTCACCCAGACAGTAAACATACAAATAAATATTGTGAGGCTAATGTGAGCTAATGCTATTGTGAGGCCAAATTGTCTAAACAGCAGTGGGAGTCAAATATTATGCAAAAGGAAGAGAAATAGGGCACTTCTGTCAGGAAATGTCCTCCAGTGAACTGTACTAGATTATTATCACATCAACATCAGCTTCACCATTAGGGTTAAGGGAAGGAGGAGAGACTGGGGGAGGCATCCTGTATAGTCCTTTGCCTCTAGTGGGAGGGAGAGCTGGCCCGCATTTGTGACAGGTGAGGGTTAAGCGAGGAAGCAAGATGGCCGATGGAATTCCGGAACCAAGCTCAAGGGGGTGGTTGCGCATTTTGGAGCATGCGCAATTGTCTGCTTTGTCAGAGGTCTGACGAAGCAGCGAATTGCGCTGCTCCAAAACGCGTTACCATCCCCTTGACGTTTGCTCCGGTCTATACATTCCAGCATGGTTCCGGAAGATCTTATACAGTTCTTAATACATAAATACATATGTCAAGTATAAGGAGTTACTGTAAAGTGTATAGGTCCAATAACTGCTTCTTCAGATTGCCATAATCACTTATAACAGTTATCCAGTATAAAATATATATATAGATATAGGTATTCATTAGTACTTACAACTTATATCAAAGCAAAAACTATCCCCTCTACGAAGGGAAAAAAATAAAAAATGTGGAGAGGGATAAATTATATACTGTGGTCTTCACTCGAGAGATCTCACTTACAGTATATACTGAAGGTCATCATTGGGCAAGGCTTACTTATTTACTGGAGTCATCACCTGGGCGGGGCTTGCTTATATATCTAGGTCATCATCCAGGACTAGGGTTGCCACCTTTTCTTCAAGCCAAACTCGAACACTTTTGCGGCACATTTTTTATTTTTTTGCAGTAAGCACTATAGGATTATAAAAGACCTGGACACATTTGGGTGCCCCAAGGGGAGTAGTAATGTAGGGCACAGAGCGCGCCAGTGGGTGTGGCCAAATTGCTCTTGCTGACATCATCACCCCACCCTTCAGTGATGCCAAACCTGCCCCCAAACAGCCGCTCCGCAGTGACAACAGATTTGTGTATGACTATGTTGGATACTTGGGGAGCCACAGCCTGGTCTTAATAATGTGTCCGGATTTCAGGTGGACTGAAACCCGGACACATGATTCAAAACCCAAACTGTCCGGTTGAATCCTGGACAGGTGGCAACCCTATCCAGGACTCACTTATACACTGGGGTCATCAGCTGGAAAGGGCTCATTTTTTTCACTGGTGTCATTATCATATGAAAAGGGCTCACTTATAAACTGGAGTTATCATCTAGAGAGGGCTCAAAACTGGCAGGTTCGCCTGCCTACCTGAATCTCTGGCCGTTGCAGCTGGAAGTCATTCATTTAGTAGGAATATTTCTAGAGCAACTAAATAACAGCTTCTCACTGGTTGCCGGAATGTTTCGAACTGTAAACAAACCAGCAACTATTCCAGGTGATGTCATTGACTTCATATAGTCATGTCCATATGTGGTCAATGTCAGCCATGCTAATTGTAGACATTTAGTAGTCATTTAGCGAGCTGTCATTTAGCGAGAGGAGGCTAAATCATCATGGCACGAGTCAACGGGGATATTTCCCTTGTGATAGATCTACATCGCTGGGCAACATGATTGACATTGGATTCACATCAGGGGACAATGTTTATTTGTTTATTTTTTCATTATTAATTTTATTTCATAAGGGACTTTGTTTTATTTGTTTATTTACTTTGTCCTTTTTTTTTGTAATTGAGTAGCGACGGGTACTATATACGCCTTATAAAGGGCTGGATTTTTTAGGCCCTTCAAATGGGGCTTTAAGATTCTGCTATGTCCCCTGACAGACCCGCATATACACCCTGGCAAGGTACTATCCCACTACTACTGGCACGTGGCCTGGTAAAGTTTACATGTGTTTGTGTGTGTGTGTGTGGGGGGGGGGACATATGCTTGCTGCATATCCCTTTCATGGGTAGCCAGGCTACATGCTCAAAAGGGTATGGATTTTGAGGAGGACCTCATGCAAAAACTCAAAAGTCAAACCAGCCCTTATCTTACGTGGATAAGGATTTGGTATAGATTTTTAATGCGGTAGTAAGGTCTGAAAAAAATAAAAATCCCCCCCCCCCCTGCAAGTTAAGGGCATAATGTGCTAGTATGCATCACATGCCAGCACCTTTAAAAATGACTTACTTTACCATTACAATACAGGACACTTCCACCCCCTTCCTGCCCAGGCCAGCTTTTAGCCCTGTCGCACTTTGAATGACAATTGCGCAGTCATGCAATGCTGTACCCAAACAAAATTTTTATCATTTTTTTAAGACACATAGAGCTTTCTTTTGATGGTATTTAATTACCACTGGGTTTTTTATTTTTTGCTAAACAAACAAAAAAAGACCGAAAAGTTTTTTCTTATTTTCTGTAATAAACTTTTGTAAATAAGTAATTTTTCTCCCTCATTGATGTGCGCTGATGAGGCTGCACTGACGGGCACTGATAGGCTGCACTGATGGGCACTGATGAGGTGGCACTGATGGGCACTGATGAGGACAAATAGGCATTAATATGCGGTACTGATAGGCATCACTGATATGCAGCACTGATGGGCACTGATAGGCGGCACTGATATGCAGCACTGAAGGGCAGGATTTATGGGCACTGATAGGCAGCAACGAAGGGCACTGATAGGCAGCACTGATGGGCACTGAAAGGCAGCACTGATTGGCATCACTGGTGGGCCCTGATTGGCATCACTGGTGGGGCTACACTGTTAATCATTTCACTGATTATCAGTGCAGATCACCTCTGTGAGGAAAGCGACTTCAGCCGCTTCAGCTTCAGTAAGCTCTCCTCTCTTAACCGCTTCAGCCCCGGAAGATTTTACCCCCTTCCTGACCAGAGCACTTTTTGCTAATCGGCACTGCGTCGTTTTAACTGACAATTGCGCGGTCGTGCGATGTTACACCAAAACAAAACTGACGTCCTTTTTTTCCCACAAATAGAGCTTTCTTTTGGTGGTATTTGATCACCTCTGCGTTTTTTTAAATTTTTTTGCGCTATAAACAAAAAAAGAGCGACAATTTTGAAAAAAAAGCAATATTTTTTACTTTTTTATATAATAAATATCCCCAAAAAATATATAAAAAAACTATTTTTTTCCTCAGGTTAGGCCGATATGTATTCTTCTACATATTTTTGGTGAAAAAAATTGCAATAAGCGTATATTGATTGGTTTGCACAAAAGTTATAGCGTCTACAAAATAGGGGGTAGATTTATGGCATTATTTTTTTATTATTTATTATTTTTTATTAGTAATGGTGGCGATCTGCGATTTTTGTCGTGACTACGACATTATGGCGAACATATCGGACACTTTTCACACTATTTTGGGACCATTGCCATTTATACAGCGATCAGTGCTTTAAAAATGCACTGATTACTGTGTAAATGACAATGGCAGGGAAGGGGTTAACACTAGGGCGCGATCAAGGGGTTAAGTGTATCCTAGGGAGTGATTCTAACTGTGAATGGGGGGGATGGGCTACCACTGACATGACAGTGATCACTGCTCCAGATGACAGGGAGCAGTAGATCCCTGTCATGTCACTAGACAGAACATGGAAATGCCTGGTTTACATAGGCATCTCGCTATTCTGCCTGTCCGTGACACGATCGTAGGAAACCAGCGGACTCACGGCATGGTCACGCTGTGCACATCCACTGGCCCCGCCAATTAAAGGGGATGTACAGGTACGCCTATTTGCCCACCGCTGCCATTGTGCCATTGTATATCGGCGTGCAGCAGTCGGCAGGTGGTTAAATAGGCACTTCCTATTTACACTATGATCAGCTATGATTGGACACAGCTGATCACATGGGAAAGAGCCTACGTCATAGACTCTTTACTGTTATCAGAAATGTGGTGTGTACAAAGGACACACCTCACCACCGATTGCCGCGCTGCATGCCCCCGGGGGCGCGCACGAGTGACTTGTTCTGAAGGACGTCATATAATGTCTAGTCAGAACAATGAAACTGGGCTGTCATTCTGCTATAGGCTGGGCAGGAAGTGGTTAAAGCAGAACTAAACCCTCCTATCATTGTCAGCCAAGGAAGCTGCCATTTTGGCCTATCTTTGATCTTCAATTGCAATGAATTCGCACATGTGATCAGCTATGACACCAGCCATTTGATAGTTTGACGGTTTATTGAGAGCACATACAATGTGACAGTTACATTCCTGGCATGTGCCGGGAATGTAACTGTTTTTTTGAAACTGTAAATCAATGGGTTTTGTTCCACTGTAAAATGAAGCCCTCCGGCGGTGTGCTGTCAATGCTGACCAGGCTTCCATCTTCACCTGGTCTTCCTTCCTTGTTCGCAGGCTCCGGCAGTTTGGATGGCTAATCCACAATGACATAAATCCCACGCATGCACACAGGAGTCACAGCCGCAGCACAGTGCTTTGAAGGGACGGCATACTGAGTAGAATTGCTGGAATTTCCCCCAAAATCTATACTAGATCTTTATCTTAGATATGGGTCTGGAATGGAGTTTTGCAGAGAATGCAAAAAACAGAATGGTGTGGACCCGCCATCCAAAATGCGTACCTGGCTCTTATCTGGGCAGTAGCTTGGTTGGCTACTTACGGCAGGGGCAGTGAGCGTGTACCCCCTTCCTCCTCCTGATCCAAAGCAGGCCATATGCCTTCAACATTGGGAGTGTACCTTGCCAGCTCCTCTTCCCATCAGACATCAATGTCTAACTAGGACTGCTGTGGAGGAGGTTCCATTTAGACACACTTGTAGAGGGGCATGCCAATTCCTCAATTTCTTACTTTTATACACTATATTCAAAGAATGAAAGTTAATTGTGATAAATCAAGGTAGTGTCTGTTCACTTAGCAAACTGAATGTTCACTTTGTAAAGTGAATGTTCTCTTAGGTTAGTAAAAAAAAAGTGAAGCTGTGTTCACCTTGAATACCCAATCACATGCAAGGGAAAAAAAGTGGAATGACTGAAGTGAACACAGCATACACTTTATAAAGTGTACACGTTCTTTTCTTTTAGTGAGTCAACTCCACTGTATACTAGGCCAACCACATGGGCTTCGCTAGTGCGGGGCACCCAGGGCATGTTCCCCCCATCTCTTCTGGGGTGCCCCAAGTTCCGACACCATAACCTCCTGATTGTTTTATTTAAAGGGTACCTATGGACAAAATGAAAAATTAAAGTGATACTAAAGTCTCATTTTTATTTAGTTAAAAATAACAAACACATTATACTCACCTGCTCTGTGCGGTGGTTTTGCACAGAGCAGCCCAGATCCTCCTCTTCTCAGGTCCCTCTTTGGTGCTCCTGGCCCCTCCCTCCCGCTGAGTGCCCCCACAGCAAGCAGCTTGCTATGGGGGCACCCGAGCCGAGCCACAGCTCCCTGTGTCCATTCAGACACAGAGCCGTGGCCCAGCCCCGTCCCCTTTCTCTCCTCATTTTCTTACTGACTTTGATTGACAGCGGCGGGAGCTAATGGCGCTGCACTTCTGTTTCAGCCAATGAAGAGGGAAGTCCCAGGCAGCTGAGACACTCCTGCAACATCGCTGGATCTAGCTGGAGCTCAGGTAAGTATTGGGGGGGGGGCTGAGGGGGGCTGCTGCACACAAAAGGTTTTTTATCTTAATGCATAAAATGCATTGAAATAAAAAAACCTTCTGCATTTAAACCACTTTAAGTACTCATTTCCACATTATATTTCAATTATTTCTAGCATACTCTTATAAGTCCACAGGAGGATCAGTTTTAGGGAAGGCAGTACAGCCGGCCCTCCTGCTTGTCAAGTGCCCAGGCCCCCCCCATTGAACTGAAGGGGTCCAAGTACAGGAAGGACAGCTGTACTGTCTTATTAGTGGCCCTGCTCTGTGCCTTATGTACTGCTAACCCCTGCACTCTGTGTGTTATGCACATCCAACCCTTGTGCCCTGTGCTTTACTAAATCCCAAACCCTGCACTCTTTGTGTTACTTAATGATGTACTCTACTGCATTTCGTATATTTCTTTCTGACCACTGCACTCTAAGCACATTATATACTTACCAAAGTACAGTATATTATACTTCTGACCAATGTAATTACTATTTTAAGATATGCTGGTTGTTAAATAGATACTGACTATTTTATTAAGGTTTTTCTTTAAGGTGGTTGTAAACCTTAGACATGAACAAAGCATGCCCCTCTATAGTGTGTGTATATATATATATATATATATATTTGCCCCGTTAAGAGCACTAAGAGTAATTTCTGTCTGTTGCTCTGTTCTTGTGCTATCAGAATGAATCACTTCTGACAAGTTTTCTTGACACTAAGAGAAAAAAGGTGACAGGGGAGGGACCTTCAGTTAGATTGACTGCCTCTCCTCTGTTCCTGTGAGCTGTGTAAAGTGGGGTGTGTCTCTTCCCTCCGATCAGCTATCAGAGCTCTCCTCACTGAGCTCTGTAGAGTGTAACTTTAGCTCCCTGTCCCCTTTTTTCTGATAGCTCACATAAGCTTTATAAATTCACCACTTAGAACATCTGTAGAGATGAGAAGACTGCAAATAAACAGGTACAACTTATGTAGGAGAATTCTCTTCATCTCTATGTATCACCTGAGGATAGTCTTTTTACTGGGTACGTGTAAGGGTTTACAACCACTTTAAGGTAGACTGTGTACAATAAAGAATATGTAATGGAAGAGGTTTTTTTTTTGTATGATTGTGCAATGGTTTGTCTGTTAGATTCTCACTTGTGGCACAGTGATTAAAGGGGTTGTAAATCCTCATCTTTTTTCACCTTAATGCATCCTAAAAAACTTCTGTCACTGACCAACCCCCCAGCCCCCCCCCCCCCCCCGCTTTACTCTCCTGAGTCCTGTATTCCCCCACCGGAGATGCGCTCTTCCCCTCTGCCTGGTGTCTCAGCTCTTGATTGCATAGATCAATAGCAGCGCAGCCATTGGCTCCTGCTGCTGTCAATCAAATCCAATGGCGCCGGCTCTTGGGGGCGGGGCCGAGTCCGGCATTCTGCGTCTATGGACACAAATGCTGGACTCAGGAGCGCGCCCGCAAGGTAACCCCCCGGGAGAGCACTTCTCCCAGGGGATTATACAATGCGGGGAGGAGCTACCAGCGCCATCGGGGGACCCCAGAAGCCGAGGATCGGGACCACTCTGTGCAAAACTAACTGCACAGTGGAGGTAAGTATGACATATTTGCTATTTTAAAAAAAAAACAAAGCCTTACAATCACTTTAAAGCATATTTTGTAGGTACAAGGACTGTGACATATGTGTGCATTGTTTACAGCGAATACAGTTAGTAGGCTCAGGTTTCATTTAACCATACCCCTTTAAGACCCTCCCACAGTGCCCAAACCTAACACAGTTTTTTCCTCTGCATGTCCAAAGGTGCTTGTTTTCTTTTACAATTCTAGCAAAGCCCCTGCAGAGCCTGGACTGGCTTTGTGACATCAGCTGACACAGGACTTTAGCCCGCTGTCAGCTGAATCTGGGTCACAGGAGTGTAGAACTAAGTACACTCCTGTGACCCACAGGAGAAATATGGCCAGGAGAGCTTTGGCCCTACTTCTCCTTTAATGGTCAGCAGAAAAAAAATCAGAATGTGATAGATTGCTGACAGGTATGAGCAGAGACATCAGAGGCTTGGAGTAATACTGATGGATAAAGTTCTGTTTTGTCTACATGTCTGAGTAGATAGTGATTAGAATGAACAGCATTCCTATTACAGAGCTTGTAATCTACACAGCAGGTGAATGGGGGAGTTCCATTATTGCAGCCAGCTTACATATGGCAGGACTCCATCAATAATAAGGCTTTACTGTATACATGTTAGGAAGTTCTATCCATTTTTGAGATATAATTAATTTGAAAACAGAGAAAACTTTATATTAGGCTCAGTTCACATTATTGCGCTGCAGTAACACATGGATTAACATACATTATTGCAACGTGTAAAAGCACGTGTTTTGCGCACTGGTGCCCTTCGGAGCCATTCATTCTTAATGGCACCACAACACAACTTGCCAACAGCCTTGCACTGCAAAACACCATAACACTGTGTGTTGTGGTGCGCTGTGTTACAAAAAATAGTACATGCACAGTTTTAAGTGTGATTTGGTGCACTAGGCAATCAATTCATTTGAAAGCAACACGTTAATGCATGGAACCTCAATGTGCATGCATTACTGCAGTGCAAAGATGTGAACCTACTGTAGACTTAGAGAACAGTAAATCAGCTAAATAAATCCCGGGTGCATCAAAACAAAAAGAGTGCAAAGGTTTCTAGTATATTTTCTTTTAAAGCTGCTATGCTTTAAATAGAGAGGCATGTCCTCTGTCAGGAGCTGTAGAGTCCTTCCCTTGTTCTCTGTGGGGAAGCAGTGCAGAAGTCTGACACCCCCCTGCTGAATTAGATCTATAGCAGATTCCTGCTGATCAGAGAGCTCTGGCTCTGAGTCAGTAGTAGGAATGAGCTGCTGGTTCTTTAACCACTTCAATACCAGGCACTTATACACCTTCCTGCCCAGACCAATTTTCAGCTTTCAGCACTGTCGAAGTTTGAATGACAATTGCGCGGTCATACTACACTGTACCCAAACTAAATTTTTATCATTTTCTTCCCACAAATAGAGCTTTCTTTTGGTGGTATTTAATCACCTCTGCGGTATTTATTTTTTGCTAAACAAATAAAAAAAGCCCGAAAATTTTGAAAAAAATAAAAGTTTTGCTTTGGTTTCTGTTTAAAAATGTTGTAAATAAGTAAGTTTTCTCTTTCACTGATGGGCACTGATAAGGCGGCACTGACAGGCACTGATAAGGCAGCACCGATGAGGTGGCACCAATGAGCTGGCACTGACGGGCACTGGCGATGGGCACTGATACGCGGCACCGATATGCAGCACTAATGGGCATTGATAGGCGGTACTGATGGTCACTCATGGGTGGCACTGGGTGGCACTGATGGGCACTGATAGGCGACACTGATGGGCACTGAAAGGCGGCAAAGATGGGTTCTTATGGGTGGCACTGAAGGGCACTGATAGGCGGCATTGCTGGGCACTGATGGGCACTGATAGGCGGCACTGCTGGGCACTGATACATGGCACTGATGGGCACTGATCGGCTCTCCTCTACTTGCGTCTGTCAGACGCGAGTGAGGAAAAGCCGATCACCGGCTCTTCCTATTTACATCGTGATCAGCTGTGATTGAACACGGCTGATCACATGGTAAAGAGTCTCCGTCAGAGACTCTTTACCTAGATTGGTGTAGCGGGGTGTCAGACTGACACCCCGCAACAACGATCGCCGCGATGCGGCGATTTTTACCAGTGGTAAAAAAAAGCCCTTGTGGATTTAATTAACTTTTTTCTTGGTTAATTCTCCTTTACTTGGGTGTGGCAGGGGGAGTGTCCTATGCCTACATATGTTTGCTAGTAGGTATCCCTCATTTCCATCTCAAAATGTTGGGAGGTATGCCACTGCCGCTAAATGTGACAACTTCCTCATAGACTGGTTGTTATGGAGCCGGCAGCTGCCGGTGTCCTATTAACCATGATTCAATCCCATTAGGCTGACAACAGAATGTAAACAAAGGAGTGTAAACAAATTTTATGGGATCACCCCAAATATTTATCCTAGAACCTTCAGGTCTAGTATGGATTTTAAAGTGGAACTTTCCCCATAACAACTTGATAAAAATTAATGTTCTTTAGCAGGAAACATACATTCCACATTAACCACTTCAGCCCCGGAAGGTTTTACCCCCTTCCTGACCAGAGCACTTTTTACAATTTAGCACTGCGTCGCTTTAACTGTTAATTGTGTGGTCATGCAATGCTGTACCCAAACGAACTTTGCGTCCTTCTTTCCCCGCAAATGGTGCTATTTGATCACCTCTGTGGTTTTTATTTTTTGCGCTATATACAAAAAAAAAGCGACATTTTTGAAAAAAAAAACAATATTTTTTCCTTTTTTTGCTGAAATAAATATCCCCAAAAATTTTTTTAAAAAACAAATCTCTTCATCACTTTAGGCCAATATATATTCTTTTACATATTTTTGGTAAAAAAAAATCACAATAAGTGTATATTGATTGCTTTGCGCAAAATTTATAGCGTCTACAAACTATGGGAAAGATTTATGGCATTTGTATGGCATTTTTAGTATATATTTTTTTTTTACTAGTAATGGCGGTGATCTGCGATTTTTAGCAGTATTGCGACATTGTGGTGGACAGATTGGACGCTTTTAACACATTTTTGGGACCATTGATATTTATACAGCGATCAGTACAATAAAAATGCACTGATTACTGGGTAAATGACACTGGTAGGGAAGGGGTTAACACTAGGGGGCGATCAAGGGGTTAAATGTGTGCTCCCTAGGTGTGTTCTAACTGTATGGGGATAGGACTGAGTAGGTGAGGAGACATTTCGCTGTTCCTACTTACTAGGAACAAACACCATGTCTCCTCTGCTCTGACAATACAGGGATTTGTGTGTTTACATAGGTGCCATTGTGCCACAGTAAATGTAGCTGGTCAGTAACCGGTTAATAACTCTGCTACCAAAATTAGTGTGTGCTGTAAATTGTTTCAACCATTGCCCCTGTTCCTTCTTGCCGGAGGCTGGCATTTAGCTGAAGCCCAGAGTAGCAATCAATCTTTAGGCTGTCAGCAGATCGGCCTCTAGTGGCTCTGAAGTTTGTCACTATGCCGATGTGCAGAGCAGGGTGAGGCAGTGCATTACAGGATTTTAAACAGTATAGGTACTTATTTGTAATGTTTTACATAGCTATACCTGCAGAAGGTGCCAGCCTGAAGTGATCTAGTGGGACTTCATTTTCTGACTAAAGTTCCACTTTAAGGGGGAGCCCACAAAAAAAAATGTGGGTCCCCTCCAAAATTTAAATCAGATCCCAATTCAAGCATTTAGTCAGACTGGCCAGGAAAGGGAGAGACGTACGCCTGCCTGAACCATACCAGGCCACATCCCCTAAGCATGGGGGATCTTGCAAAGCGAAGAGCCTCTTCCCCACAACCCTGGCCTGGTAATAATGGGGGTCTGTGGACAGGGGGGTGGGGGGATGTTTAAAGGGGTTATGATAAAAAGCCTTCTGTGTAGCAGCCCCCCCAACACTTACCTGAGGTCCCTCTCTGTCCAGCGATGTCCAGATGTGTCTCAGCCATCCGAGATTCTCCCTTCTGATTGGCTGAGGCACAACAGTTGCGCCATTGGCTGTCGCTGCTGTCAATCAACGTCAGCTAGCCAATCAGGGGAGAGAGGGGCAGGGCCAGGCCGGGGCTCTCTGTCTGAATGGACACTGGGGGCTGTGACTCGGGTGCCCCCATAGCAAGCTGCTTGCTGTAGGGGCACTGAATAGGAGGGAGGGGCCAGGATCACACAAGAGGGACCCAGGAAGAGGAGGATCCGGGCTGCTCTGTGCAAATCCACTACACAGAGCAGGTAAGTATAACATGTTTGTTTTGTTTTTTTACGGGAAAAAAGGAGACTTTACAATCACTTTAAGTTTTAAATGCAGCATTCACTGTGCAGAACATGAGGTGTACTTATTGATCAGATTTAACAGGACACTTTTATTCGTTTTTTCCACAAACATTTTTATTGGAAGCAAGAAAAATGGTACATACAATACAAAGATCGCAAAGGTTTTGTTAAAGGTCAGTGATATGCGATGGCATTCTAGATAACAGGTGACTAATGCGTCATGGAGTATAGTAGAAAGGAGCAATAGAGTAAATCTAAAATCTTTGTACATAACACAGTTATTTGACAGACAATAAAAAATGAGATATGGGTATATTCCAGGACAAAGTTATATCATCCCCATTGTGTGTACCTTATAGGGGTCGTTCTTTTATTAGTTTTTTTGGTGATTGTGTTGTATACCTGAAAGAGAAAAATCCATAGTGCGTGAAGTGCTGGGAATATCAGTGCACATGCGCACATTTGCTGCTTGTGGTCACAAACAGTTTCATATGCTGCTATTCAGGTTGGAGGTTCCGGTGGTGAGTACAAGTGCATGTGCTGCCTTTTTTGCCCTAACAGCAGGGTGTATGGGTTGACTTTTCTTGTCTATACTGATGCCGGTGACGGTCGCATTATTTTTTAATTTTCAGGTAAAAGGTTGTCAAACGCATTCTTTAGTGCACCTAGGAACAGAATGCAAAAGACTTATTTGGATGTTCAACTCACATTGCACATTATGGGTTTGATTTACTAAAACTGGAGAGTGCAAAATCTGGTGTAGCTGTGCATGGTAGCCATTTAGCTTCTAACTTCAGCTTGTTCAATTAAGCTTTGACGAAAAAAAAAACTGGAATCTGATTGGTTTCTATGCAGAGCTGCACCAGAATTTGCACGCTCCAGTTTTAGTAAATCAACCCCAGTGTCTGCTCCATATATACTGAGCACCAAGGTGCGATTTTACAGACCCGGGAATCATGTTTACAATGAATGCGTACTTTGATACACAAATGCAGCCACACAGTACCAGTGTACCAGGGTGGTTTCTCTCTGCTTTTGTTTATTTCCCTTTAATACGTCAGCCCTTGTGTGATCTCCGGGCAGATATAAAAGACACTAATGCAGCATTGTATTCAATTAGCCCTCATTCACACCTGAAGGATCAGAAGTATGTTTCTAGAAACGCCTCTACGCTTAACCCTCATATTTTTTCCTGTTGTGCTTGTTCAAATCTGAGCTCAATGCACAGAAAATGTACAGGAGCTTCTTTGGCGCCCCATAAGACATACAAAAACAGAAGATATAGACTTTCAAGTGTGAATATAGCCTAGTAAATCATTAAAAGAAATCTATGGTCACAGCATACACTTTAATTTTATAACATCAGTACTGTAATAATAATACAAACAATAGTTATTTTTGTCAATCCAATATAAACTTAGTTGGACAATTTCCTTTCTTGCTGTGAGTTCTGCCTGTCTGTTGATCATCTCTTTCCACAATTTCCTGGATTCCTTGCATGCTTTGCAGTTCCTCCTCTGCTGTTTACATTCAACTTCTAAGGACTACATATCCCATGGTACCTTGCTGCCTGAAAGCAGTGATTCCTGTACTAACTCCTCCTCCTGAGACTCCTCCTCTGTGTTATGTGTTACACATCAGTGCCCACCCACAGGGTATAGTGAATACCTGTCCCAGAATTCAAGGAAGTCATTGTGTGGGGATTTTCACAAAGTAAGTTTACAAACTTCACGATCATTCAGATGAATAGGAGTAGGCTAGGAATAACTGAAGTACAATGTGGAAATGAATATATGATTTTACATTTTGACCATAGATGTGCTTTAAATATATATTTTTGTTAAATGCAAGCTATGTAAGCACTTGAATTTGACTTGGTATTAACCTCTTGCAGTCTCATACAGCAGACCTCAGACTGGAGGAAGGAGAAGCAGCACAAGGAGCCAATTAAGTGTGTGGCAGTCAGGGCTAGGCTAAAGGGTGGGCAGGAGGCAGGGCAGCTGCCCTGGGCACTGTGGTATCATGTGAGGAGGGAGGGCTCTACAAGGGGATTGGGGAGGAAAGGATTTGTGTTGGAAGGGGGGGTTTAGTGGTGGCAGGGGTGTAAGCATTATTTTAGGTAGGGAAATTTGAGAGGTGGAGGGGAGTGCTAAGAATGGTGATTTTTTTTTTTTTTTTTGGGGGGGGGGGGAATTAGGGGGACGGGGGGGCAAAGATTTGGGCTGAGAGGGAGGATTTCAGCACTGGGGCAGATTTGTACTGGGAGGAGGGGGGATTTATGCTTAGGGAGTAAGTTTGCAGTGCAGAGATCAGTGCTCATTGTTTTCGTGGGGGGGGGGGGGGGATTTTTGCTGACGTATAATGCTCATACATCTTGCGGGGGGGCACTTTGTTTGCCCTGGGCTCTGTATGACCTTGTCCCAGCATTGGTTGCAGTGCAAGGAGCATGTAATAGAAGGAGACAGCAGAGTGACAGAAAAACAAGCTCATTGTTGTGCTGTATTTCGGTTCACTTTCCTACCACAGCATCAAGTTGGGGAGGAGACCCGAATGTGAATGCAAAGCTGCAGAAAGAAAGATCGGTTCCCTTTCCCTGTGGCAGAGTGGTGGAAGCTCTCAAGACTGGATGGACAGAAAAACAAACCCTTTGGTAGGTAAAACAGCCCCCTCGTATGAATTTTGTCTTTGTATTTAACTGTTAAAAGCTGAACTCCGGACATTAAAAAAAAATTCACTGAAATATATTCCATAAATTATATAAATCCACATTGTGTGCCTTTGCAAATCCAAATATTACTTTGTAAAAGTATCTGTGAAATCATCACTGTACAGAGAACAGTGCTGTAGGAGGAACCCAACAGGCCCCACCCACTACAGACTCCCTGCAGAAAACTACAGGAGGGGGCGGATTCAAGAACCATCACCCTGCACAAGGAGAGAGAACAGCAGTGACTGGTCTTTATTACAGGAAGCTCCTGCATAAAGGTAAAGTTTTACACTGGACAAATCTGGAAGAAATACACACCAAGATTCAAAGAATGCACATGTCTCTTGTACTTAGATATTATCTGTTTATCCCGGAATTCATCTTTAAAGTTAACATTCTGAATAGTTTAAATTGTAAAGTGTACAGAATTCCTGCACATCCAAACATTTAAAAAAAAAATACAAATGTTTCCGAGTCTTCATATTGCCAAAGTGTTAAAAAGCCGTGTTCTGCTTGAGGCAGCTGAAATATTTTTCATTAATAAATCTGTAGTAGATTCCAAAACATTTTCATTAGCATCACATTCCACTTTCACGATGAGTGCAGACGATAGATCATGATAGTTGTTAAGAGATAAGCATTTCATCAATGCGTTACATCTTGTGTATTGTCAAGGCAAGGACATCAATGGGTGGCATTAAAGAAAGGTTTCATTTGGGGGGTTGATCATGGAAAGAGTGTGTATCACACAAGTTAGAGTGGAAGAAAAACCTAACTAGTCTTAAAAACTGTTCCCTCCCCCTCCTCTTTATCCTGCCTAACCTGTGTAGCACGGTCCCCTTGAGGACTGCTTGGATTTACCTGCTCATCTGCATTACCATGAACCTGTAAACCTTAAAACCCACCTGACACTCTGGGTTCAGACATCTTCCCACTAGCACCTTTAAATGGCACGTCACACAGATCAATATGTTTATATTAACTCAGCTTTTACTGAAGTAGCAAAGTAGTATTAATTTACAAACAAGGGCAATGGATCAACCAAGTTCTGAAGAACAGCCCAGACTCAGTAGAGGAATTCCCCAAAGACAGCTTAAGTACAGTTTAACAGTATGAAAATACAATATAAATATATGTACAGTGAGATACCAACTGAAGCATGACCTGTAGGACAATAAAGGGTTAAGTGTTTAATGCAGGTAGTTACACTCTAAAGGGGAGCCCAAGACAGGGCGGCCTATAAAGAAGAAGGATTGTGTAGGGCCCTTTAAATAGTAAGAACAGCAATGTCCGAGGTGAAGGCCTGATAGTCTTCATCGGCAGTTGGAGCACATTAGATTATATCCAATAAGGCACAGTGTTGTATTAACAGACTGACTGGCTTAAACAGGCTAATGGTATTCCTTGAAATGGTTGTAAGTAGAGGTGTCTATGTACAGTGTTCAAATGACAGTGCAGTAAAGTTATCCCAAGGTAAAGGTGTCTGTACACAGTGTTCCAATAAAGTAATCAGTGAAAGGTTGTAGAAGATGGGCTATTTCCCTCTCACCAATGACTGGACCGAACTAGATGCCTTGCAGGCAGCGACCCGGGAAGAGACATCCGTTGATGAAACCTTCAGCAATGACCCTCAGGCTCGAAGGGTGTATGAACGTGGTGTCGAGCTGCTGAGTTGGTGCCATGTAGATGTCTGATGAACAGCAAGCAGAGTTAGGCTCTTCGAGGCCGGTCTGGAATCACTTGGACACCGCGTGGTAGGCCGCAACCTCTCTCTCCCCGTGTGCATTACGCAGGGCCCAGGAAGAACAGAGCATGGGATTGATCTCCAGTCTCCTTTATAGTCTCTCCCAGAAGTCCCCTGGGATGTATAGTCCTGGTATGGTTATACAATGGAATTGCTGCTCAGAAAGACTACTAGTCCCACAATCCTTTGGGGTTGGGCTCACAAATATGATGACAGTCACTGGCGCCCAGCATTAAAGGGATATCCTATAGGTGAGGAAGGACGGGGAATGCACATAATATTACAAGTATAGTCCACCATCGCTACACCTGCATAAAAAAGATCTGTGTACTTACCTGTATTTAGTCCACTCCGGTCTAGTCACATGATTCCACAGCTCCAGCGCCCCTTGGTCAGTCAGCAGCTGCTGCAGGGGAGAGGGTGATGTGCCTATGGGTGACATCACAGCTCTCAGAGTTCACTTCCATTGTTGAGCGTGACCAGACCAGAGTAGATTGAAAATAAGTAAGCACACAGATCTCTTTTATAAAGGTTAGGCAGGAATGGTAGGAGGAAACATTTTTTAAGAATAATTATAATTAGGGTTTTCTTTTACCGTAACTGTTGTTATTGTCCCAAAATTTGCTTCCTTGTAACAAATAAGGGACATGTTGAATATTGCTTGTGTATGAAGTGATCCCAGATTTGTCATTTCTTTCTTATCTGATTGGATCATTGGTTTTCCCAGCAGTTTTTCTCATTACAATACTGGGACTGATCATGCGAATATATTATATTTAAGCACTCAGGAAATAGGAAGTGACTGGAGTGACTTGATCAACATCTACAGAGCTGGAAAAGGCAAGAATCTGGAATCAAGTTTCTTAACTTACCCACTGGGCACTTAAACCCCCTTCCTAACCAGACCAATTTTCTGCTTTTGGTGCTCTCACATTTTGAATGACAATTACTCAGTCATGCAACACTGTACCTATATGAATTTTTTGTACTTTTTTTTGTACTTTTTTTCACACAAATATAGCTTTCCTTTGGTGGTATTTAATCATCGCTGGATTTTTTTATTTTTTGTGCTATAAAAGAAACAAGACTGAAAATTCTGTAAAAAAATGCATTTTTCTCCGTTTCTGTTATAAAATTTAGCAAATTAGTAATTTTTCTTCATGAATTTTGGCCAAAATTTATACTGCTACATATCTTTGGTAAAAATAACCAACATTGGTGTATATTATTTGGTCTTTGTAAAAGTTATAGAGTCTACAAGCTATGGTGCCAATCTCTGAAAATTTATCACACCTGAAGTACTGATGGCCTATCTCATTTCTTGAGACACTAATGCCCTGTACACACGGTCGGACTTTGTTCGGACATTCTGACAACAAAATCCTAGGATTTTTTCCGACGGATGTTGGCTCAAACTTGTCTTGCATACACACGGTCACACAAAGTTGTCGGAAAATCCGATCGTTCTAAACGCGGTGACGTAAAACACGTATGTCGGGACTATAAATGGGGCAGTAGCCAATAGCTTTCATCTCTTTATTTATTCTGAGCATGCGTGGCACTTTGTCTGTCGGATTTGTGTACACATGATCGGAATTTCCGACAACGGATTTTGTTGTCGGAAAATTTTATATCCTGCTCTCAAACTTTGTGTGTCGGAAAATCCGATGGAAAATGTGTGATGGAGCCTACACACGGTCGGAATTTCCGACAACAAGGTCCTATCAGACATTTTCCGTCGGAAAATCTGACCGTGTGTACAGGGCATAACAAGCCAGGCAAGTACAAATACCCCCCAATTGACCCCTTTTTGGAAAGTAGACATTCCAAGGTATTTAGTAAGAGGCATGGTGAGTTTTTTGAAGTTGTAATTTTTTCCCACAATTCTTTGCAAAATCAAGATTTGTTTTTTCACAAAATTGTTATATTAGCAGGTTATTTCTCACACACAGCATATGCATAGCACAAATTACACCCCAAAATACATTCTACTATTCCTCCTGAGTATGGCGATACCACATGTGTGAGACTTTTACACAGTGTGGTGACATACAGAGGCCCAACATGCATGGAGCACCATTAGGTGTTCTAGGAGCATAAATTACACATATAATTTATTTCTTATAAGACTACCTCTTATGCCCCGTACACACGATCGGATTGTTGGCCAACAAAACCATGGACTTTTGTCTGAAGGGTGTTTGCTCAAACTCGTCTTGCAGACACATGGTTACACAAATGTTAGCCACATACTACGTATTTTTTTAGCTCTTTAGCGCCATATGTATATATATATATATATATATATATATATATATATATATATACATATACATATACATATATAAACATGCATGTGTATGCAGTGTGTATGGTGTACAGTTTGTATATTGCAGTGTGTGCAGAGTGTGGCACTGCTGTGTTATGCATAAGAGGGTGGTGGTAAAAAAAAAAAAATCACAGGGGGCGCTGTGCACTAGGCTGTATATACTGTACTTCTGACTCCATAACTATGTATTGTATGTTACATACAGCTGACCCCTGCACTCTGTGGATTACCTGCTCCTAACCCTCCCACTCTGTACATTACACACCTGACCCCTGCAATATATAAGTTACGCACCCCATACACCTGCATTATGTACATTACCCAACCTGAACCCCTGCACTATATATGTTCCATACTTTGGACTCCTGCATTCTGTACATCACCTCAAGTTTTAAAGTTATGGTAAAATCTCGTTTTTTTAAATAAAAATAGCAAACATATTATACTTACCTGCTCTGTGTAATGGTTTTGCACAGAGCAACCCAGATTCTCCTCTTCTCGGGTCCCTCTTCTGTGATCCTGGCCCCTTCCTCCTGTTGAGTTCCCCCACAGCAAGCTGCTTGCTATAAGGGCACCAGAGCCAAGCTGCAGCTCCGTGTATCCATTCAGACACGGAGCAGCAGTTTGGCCCCCACCCCCTCTCTCCTCATTGGCTAGCTGACTTTGATTGACAGCAGCGGGAGCCAATGGCACTGCTGCTGTGTCTCAGCCAATCAGGGGGGAGAGTCCCGGATGGCCGAGACACTCGTGGACATCGCTGGACAGAGAGGGGCTTAGATAAGTATTAGGGGGCTGAGGGGGGTTGCTGCACACAGAAGGCTTTTTATATTAATGCATAGAATGCATTAAGATAAAAAAAATCTGCCTTTACAACCTCTTTAAGCTACACCCTTTGTTAGCACAATTTTTTCACACGCACCATTTGGAGTACCAAGTGTGCTGCTATTAGCCCTTCCCACCACTCGGCTCTCTACTTCACCCCCATTCTCAGAAATTCAGATTTTCAAAATTTTCCACATATGCCAATAGAGTAAGTTTACATTGAATGTTGTATGTATGTATGCATGAGGCAGAGCCTCACCTGCCATTAACATAAAAAAAAAAAAAAAAAAACTTCGAGGGTCGTAGCTCAGCAGTCACAGTTGGTAGCTGAAGTCCTACCCCACCACTGGTCAAAATTTGGGGCTCCTACGACCTATGGGTCCGGAGATTTGGGGCTCCTTGTGCAGCCTGTCAGAAGCTACATACAGAGCGGCCAGTTTAAATACAAGCTGGCACACTCTGTTTGCAGCAGACTGAGAGGATGAGCTCACGGTGCCTCTCCTCACTTCTTGTCAGAGGCACTGAGCTCAATGGACAGCTTGGAGTCTTGGACCAATGGTAAAGTACCATTAGCCCAAGCTGTCCAATAAAAATACTGCAGTGAAGGCACGCCTCTCATTGCAGTGTCATAGAAGGGGGCATGCGTCTAAAAGACACATGCTCCCTTCCAGCCCTCTTTTAACTACAAGGAAAAAACATGGGTTTATGTGTATAAGATATACCCACAATCCCATGTTTTTCTCACACAGTTAAGCGGGATAATGAGAATCTGCTGCTGTTGAAAAGCTAAATCATATATTAGTATGCTATATGTTATAAGATAATAATTTATTATTTATTTATTTACTGTGAAATTACTGGTAGGAAGTTATAACTTCAAACTTCAGTAATTTGTCAAGCCACCTGCTTGAGTACAGTTTTTGAAAATATAGCAATTTAACCTTAAAAATAATATATAATAATTATTTGTATATTACTTATGGTAATTAACCCCTGAGCAATTACTCAGAACCCCCAAACATTATATTGTTTTAGCAGACACCCTATGGAATAAAATGGCGGTCGTTGCAACTTTTTAAGTTACACGGTATTTGTGTAGCAATTTTTCACATTTTTTTTGGAAAGAACCCTTTTCATGAATAAAAAAAAACCCACTAAAGTTAGCTCCATTTTTTTGTGTAATGTGAAAGATGATGTTACGCTGAGTAAATAGATACATAACATGTCACACTTTAAAATTGCGCACACTTGTGGAATGGCGCCAAACTTCAGTTCTTAAAGGGGTTGTAAGCCCTTGTGTTTTTGTATCCTATGCATTAAGGTGAAAAAACACCTGGCAGTCACTGGCCCCCCAGCCCCCCTGTCTTACTTGCCTGAGCCCCTCCATCTGTTCGGCAGGGATGCGCTGTCCTTCTCTCCACGGGGTCCCGGCTCTTGATTGGATAAATTGATAGCAGCGCAGCCATTGGCTCCCGCTGCTGTCAATCAAATCCAATGATGTGGGTGCCATGGGGCGGGGCTGAGTCCGGCATTCGTGTCTGTGGATGCAAATGCTGGACTCGGGAGCTAGGGTTGCCACCTCATCCCTCTAAACCCAAACACATATGAATTACATAGGTTCTGTGGCTGATCAAGGTGGTAATTAAACTCACTTGTTGCCTTATCTGCATTTAATTAGCCACAGAACCTATGTAATTCATATGTGTTCGGGTTTAAAGGGATGAAGTGGCAACTCTATTGGGAGTGCGCCCGCAAGGTAATCCCCTCGGGAGAGAACTTCTCCTAGGGGGTTATTTGATGCGGGGAGGAGCCACGAGAGCCGCCAGGGGACCCCAGAAGACGAGGTTCGGGGCTACTCTGTGCAAAACGAGCTGCACAGTGGAGGTAAGTATGACATGTTTGTTATTTAACCTCTTGCTTACTGGGCACTTAAACCCCCCTCCTATCCAGACCAATTTTCAGCTTTCAGCGCTGACGCACTTTGAATGACAATTGGGCGGACATACAACACTGTACCCAAATTTTTATCATTTTTTTTCCCACAAATAGAGCTTTCTTTTGGTGGTATTTGATCACCTTTGCGTTTTTTAAATTTTTTGTTAAAAAAATGTAAAAATACCGAATTAAAAAAAAAAAAAAAACATTTTTATATTTTGTTATAAAATTTTAAAAAAGGTAATTTTTCTCCTTCATTTATGTACGCTGATGAGGCGGCACTGATGGGCACCGATAGGTGGCAGTGATGGGCACTGATGGGTGGCAATAATGGGCACTGATCGGTTACACTGATAGGCAGCACTGCTAGGTGGCACTGATTGGCACCACCGGTGGGCATTGATAGGTGGCACTTGTGGGCATTGATAGGTGGCACTTGTAGGCATTGATAGGTGGCACTCTTGGGCATTGATAGGTGGCACTGGTGTGCACTGTGGGCACTGTCAGGTGGCAATGACAGGTGGCACTGGCAGGGGGTACTGGTGGCACATATGAGGCAGAATTGCCTCTTCCTCTTCGGGACCAGTGTCCTTTGCTGATAAGCCGCTGATCTGCTTTTTTTTCTCCTCGCGCTGTCAGCATGAGGAGAAAAAAAAAAACGATCACAGAGCTTTTGTTTTGATCATGTGATCAGCTGTCATTGGCTGACAGCTGATCACATGGTAAGGGGCCGGGACCGGCCCCTTACTCGGATCGGTGATCACCCGAGTCTCAGTGACTCGGTGATCACAGCGCGCTCCACGCGCGTGCACAGGGGAGGCCTCCTGGAAATTCAGGTCCGCGCTGTAGCTGTCATTCGGCTATAACGTGGATGTCAAGTGGTTAAAAAAAACAAAAAACGATCCTTTACAATCATTTTAAGAATCTCCATAGACAACACTTTAGAGTTACAGAGGAGGTCTAGTGCTAGAGTTATTGCTCTCATTCTAACGATCGCTGCATATGTAACCTGTGTGTATCTGGCTCTGATACTAGCCAGTGCCTCACCAGCCACTGACCTCACCGCTCGTCCCTGGTACAAACGGTTCCATTGTGTTAAATACGGTTCATATGCAGGACTGTGGACACCCATTTTTTTCTTTTGCAGTTGAGTGCTGCTCCAGATTATGGAGCTTTACATAACCGTTTGCATGGACCTACAAAATGTACGCATTACAGATCTGAATGCCGCATATTTTGCACCCATGTGCAATGGGCCTGTATGTATTCAGAAACATTCTATGTGTACATGTATATCATTGCCAGGGTGAAAGAGGCCTACATGGGCTTGCCTAAGCCTGGGAGTTATAATAGTAAGAGTGGAGTTGATAAATAACAGTTAAAGGAATTGTGTGTGAAACCCAGCAATAGATAATGGATGGTGTTCCTCCTCCTCCTGTGACCAGACAGTCCTGGAAATAACTTTGGTTTGATTTATAGTTTGCTTGAAAACACAACTAGGCCGTGTTATTTCTGACACTTTCCCTGACTGACACACTTCCTGATCTTTGTGCAGCACAAACAAAAGTGTCCCAAATAAAGCACCTGTGTGCGGGCAGCATGCAGAGCGCCAGTGACCTGTGACTCAGTGCTGGGTGACAAGCTGCTGAGGGAGGCTAATGGGAACTCAGTGCCCCTCCACACAGAAAGGGGCAGGATGAATAACACCTTCTAAATGGAAGAGAAGAGCGCAGGGAACGTCGCTGCTCCCGCACACAAAGAATGCACAGTTTTGGCAATCCGCAGCAGAATAACAGATTGAATGGCAGTGAAAATACACAAGCGCACAGCTCCTTCACACACAGACTGCTCACATTAATGCTAATCTATTAATAAAAGGAAAATACACACATACAAGACAAAATAAATGCTGTTTGCAAAGGTGCAAATGAGCCACAAAGGATCTTATGTAAACCAAGCATAATAAAGAGGCATTGTGAAGAAGGTAAAGTAAATATATCCATACATGGGGGGTTGCACGATTGTTCGTTAAGTGTCAGTCAGACGGTTTGTATGGCTTATATAGTTATATACAGCAGAGTGACAATGGGAGGTTTTATTATCATACACATAGGGCTTGATTTACTAAGACTGGCCATAGATGAGTTGTTTTATTTTCATTCAACCAGTGGATTGAATGGAAAAAAAAAAAAGATTTGACTCACCTCAAATGTGAGCATGGGTTAATCCTCTGTGCTGAGCTATTAATTCTGACATTGGAGAGACTTCTCTGTCCGGAGAATACACTGATCAGCGTTGCCGGCTATAGCCAGCGGTGCTGATCCAGCTGCAAAAAACCTACAGGGCTGTTGTACAGAAGTTGGTCGGTAGATCGACTTCTGTACAATCACCCTGCCCTTACATAGTTACATAGTTACACAGTAGGTGAGGTTGAAAAAAGACACAAGTCCATCAAGTCCAACCTATCAAGTCCAACCTCCTTACATGGATCGAAATTCAGCTGGTCCCTGCTGAACTATTCGAATTTCGATCCATGTATGATCGGCTTAAAAGGGTAGAGATTGTTGACTTTGCAAAGTGAAGGTTCCTTGATCCTAGTTAACTGCTTGATCTTCGGAAGGTTTACCCTATTTCATGATCTGGCCATTTTTGCAAAACGGCACTGCATTACTTTAACCACTTAAAGTGGGGTTCCACCCAAAAAAACAAAAATACTTGAAAAGTTCTAAAAAAACAAAAAAAACAAAAAAAATTTGGATATTTTTTTTTTTTTACTTACCTCTAAATGCCTGTTGCTAGGTGGTCCCTCGTAGTCTGCCTCTTCCTTTGCCTGGGCTGGTGACATCACTTCCCCCTTGGCACAGGAAGGGCTCGGCTCTGCTCCCTCCCTCCTGTCAATCATCTGGGACCCATTACAGGTCCCAGGTGATTGAGCGGCCAATCACGGCACGCGGCGCCGCTCGCGCATGCGCAGTGGGTGCCAGGCTGTGAAGCCACAACCCGGCGCCCACAGTTGAAATGCCGGCGCCGACGAGCGGAGGGGGGGGACGAGCGGGGCTTCGAACCCCCGCATCGCTGGACCCAGGGACAGGTAAGTGTCCAATTAAAAGTCAGCAGCTGCAGTATTTGTAGCTGCTGACTTTTAATTTTTTTTTTTTTTAATGGACCCCCTGGGTGGAACTCCTCTTTAAGGACCTAGCCTCTTTTTGAGATGTGTTGTGTTGTTTAAAACAGTAAAAACTGTTTTTTTTTGCTAGAAAATTACTTAGAACCCCCACACATTCTAATTTTTTTTTCTAACATCCTAGAGAATAAAATGGCGGTTGTTGCAATACTTTCTGTCACACCACATTTGCGCAGCTGTGTTACAAGCGCACTTTTTTGGGAAAAAAATACACTTTTTGAAATAAAAAATAAGACAACAGTAAAGTTATCCCAATTTTTTTTTTTTATATTGTGAAAGATAATGTTACGCCAAGTAAATTGATACCCAATATGTCACGCTTCAAAATTGCGCCCACTCGTGGAATGGCGACAAACTTTTACCCTTAAAAATCTCCATAAGCGACGTTTAAAAAATTCTACAGGTTGCATGTTTAGAGTTACAGAGGAGGTCTAGGGCTAGAATTATTGCTCTCGCTGTACCGATCACGGCAATACTTGAGTGGTTTGAACACCGTTTTCATATGCGTGAGCTCGGCGGGACGGAGCGCGTTTAAAACATTTTTTTTTTCTTATTTTACCTTTTATTTTTTATTTTTACACAGTTTTTAAAAAAAATGGTGTCACTTTTATTCCTATTACAAGTAATGTAAACATCCCTTGTAATAGAAAAAAAGCATGACAGGACCTCTTAAATATGAGCTCTGGTGTCAAAAAGACCTTAGACCTCATATTTACACTTAAATGCAATGAAAAATAAAAATAAAATTTGTCATCTAAAAACAAAAAAAAAAATGGCCCTTTAAGCGCTATGGGCAGAAGTGACGTTTTGACAGGGTTATGGCAGCTAGCTGCTGCCATAATAACGATATCCCCCTTCAAAGTAAGAATGTATATCCGCGTGCTGCGATCCGGAAATGATTAACTGACAATTGCGCAGTCATGCAACTCTGTACATAAATTAAATGTATGTATTTTTTTTCCCCACAAATAGAGCTTTCTTTTGGTGGTATTTGACCACCACTGCGTTTTTTTATTTTTTGTGCTATAACCAAAAAAAGACTGACAATTTTGAAAAAAAAACAAACTATATTTTTTACTTTCTGCTATAAAACATATCCAATAAAAAAATGTAAAATTCTAATTTCTTTATTAATTTAGACCATTATGTATTCTGCTACATATTTTTGTAAAAAAAATCCCAATGAGCGTATATTGATTGGTTTGCGCAAAAGTTAGTGTCTACAAACTATGGTATATATACTGGAATTTTTACTTTTTTTTTTATACTAGTAATGGCGGAGATCAGCGACTTATAGCAGGACTGCAATATTGCGGCAAACAATCGAACACTTGACACTTTTGACACTTTGTGGCAACCAATGACACTAATACAGTCATCAGTGCTAAAAATATGCACTGTCATTGTACTAATGACACTGGCTGGGAAGGGGTTAAACATCTAGGGCGATCAAAGGGTTAACTGTGTGCCTAGCCAGTGTTTTTGTGTACTGTATGTGCTGCTTTTACTACGGGAAGATATGTCATATGACGGCGTCCCAGAATGAGAGCCGCACCGCCCCGCCCCTCCGTCATTTGATGGTGGGCGGGCAGCAACTAGTTAATGGCTGTGTGTTGAGTTATTTTGAGGGGACAGCAAATTTACACTGTTATACAAGCTGTACACTCACTACTTTACATTGTAGCAAAGTGTCATTTCTTCAGTGTTGTCACATAAAAAGGTATAATAAAATATTTACAAAAATGTGAGGGGTGTACTCACTTTTGTGAGATGCTGTATATAATTTGTGTATATATATATATATATATATATATATATATATATATATATATATATATATATATATATATATATATATATATATATTTTACAACTGCTTAAAAAACTGACACCCCAAGTGTTTCACTGATTTTCTGTTACTGTAATCTCACAATGTTTCACAAGATTACAGTAACAGGCAGCATTCTCCACAGTTCAAAGCATTTGTAGATCACTTCACTCCTCAAAAGGAAAAGCTATCTACACCACTTCATAAACAGGCACTCAGAGGCGAGCGATCTCCTCTGAGAATGCTGGAGAACTCAGCAGCGGTTATTTTCCGTTGCTTGATAAATGGACACCGCAGTCTTCAGCATTTTCACCAGCAAGGGAGAGATGAGTGTTGCTATACTGCGGAACCAATCAATGTGAATGTAATCCCAGTGTACTTGTATTGCACTATGTGTTACACTACACTAGCCAGTCTCGGTGCAGGAGTGATTTTTGTCATTTGTATTTGGAAGCCCTTTCACATGAATTGGTTCCTTTAACAAACCTATGAATCTATGAATTTATGAATCTTCACGTTCTTCCTGAAGAAGCCATGTGGCGAAACATGTAGAAAACATGAACGTGATCCCAGTAAATCATTGTCAATAATAGGATGCCTTACACACATCCATGGTCATGACTGTACTGTATGCACTATTTTTATTGATGTTGTTCATTTAATAAAATTTGTACATATTTTTTATACTTTGTTGTTTTTAATGATTTGCACCTTTAAAGTCCCATATCTCCCATATGTCTTGTTTTTAACACAACACATGTTAAACACACTGTAATAGATTTCCCTGTTGTGAATGAGCCCTTAAAGCGTTTATTACGCTAAAAAAATAAATGGATCCTGTCCCCCTTTAAAGCATGTTATACAACACAGTGCTTGTGCTGTGTAATTTGGCCCCCTGTATCACCTGAAATACCTGGCTGATCCTGCCTGGCTATGCCCTCCCCTATGTAAACTGACCACAGTATGTCATGGCTGCTAAACTCTAATCCCGTGGTCAGTTTACATGCCTCTGTCATCCGCTGTCTCTCCTGTCCTCCTCTGTGTTCCCCTCCCCCACCTGTCAGCTAGTGACAGTGCCCCCCCCCCGCTACTGGACTAACATCTACATCTTTATACTATCCATGCTGTCTACTAATCCTATGTCCCCCTGTGTGTGTGATTTATTAAAAAAATGCAGCTACATACCTCATTTCAGAACGCTGGTCGGCGCTCACATGACCATCCAGCTCTCTCCTCCTCTTCTACTTCCTTCCTGGCTGACATCAATGGGGGAATATCGGCCCCGCCCACTGCAGCTGTCAGAAGGTAAGAGGTGAGAGCTGGCCGGTCACGTGAGCGCTGAGTGGGGCTCTGAAATTAGGTATATAGCTGCATTTTTTTAATAAATCATACACACAGGGGTACACAGCATTAGGAGACAGAGCAGATAGTATAAAGATGTTAGAATGGCTTAACAACCACTTTAACAATAGCGACAGATCACTAGTGTGACATAGGCCTTAGGCTAACCATAGACCTTTAAATTTATCTTTTTCAGCCGCATGTTCAGCCCTAAGGACCCATTCACACTCACACGTGTTCCCGATCATGGTTTTTTTTTTTTTTGAGTGATCCACACGCGGTTCCACATGTGTCAGGTGTGTTTTAAACCCACATTTTGCCGAGATTCTCTTGTGTTTTGTCGCACAATTGTGTCAAAATTGCAACACGTTTGAGGTGCCATTAAGGATGAATGGTACCAAAACACGCGTCACGCTTTTTGTTGTGATTTGGATTTCCAAATCGCTAAGTGTGAACGAGGTCTAAACCGCATGGAGGGAAGAATTTCCCCTGCTGCCTGTTGTATTAAGACAGCTTTAGGTTATGAATGCCTGAACAGTACCTGCATCTGGTTGGACGCGGTCACTGTTCAACTGGCAACTTTTTACTTTTTTCAAAGTTTGTTGAGCTAGACGTGCCGTCAGGAACCAAGCCGAAATATGAGCTGTGTATGGCCAGCTTTAGTGTGTTTCTGCTGGCTCTATTTATTGCATCATTTAGACTTAAAGCACGACATACAGACCTCAAGGCATTGACAGCTTTTATTGTATCATGGGAACTAAGTGTATTTCATGGTTCAGATGTACTCAGCTGTGAACCCTGAGGGGATTAGTAGCCACACGTGAAAAAAAAAACAAGTTCTTGGCATGTCTTGTCTATTACAGACATAGGGCACCATGATAAGTATCTTTCTTTCGCTGAAAGGGTCATAGTTTATCTAAAAATGATAATTTTGTTATATTATGTGACCATTTTCCAATACAAACTTTGCTTAGCAGAAGACATTCTTTGCTGGTTGCTGTGGTGTAGTGTACTTTGCACATCATCACTGCTCTTGTCATTGTCTGATTGGATAAGCCTGCATGAAATGTATGCGCAGAATGTTGTAACCTGTTCCAGTTTCTCTTGGGAAGAATTCATCCATTTATGAGGGAGATTGTCTGGTGGGATATAAACAAGCGTGATAGCGCTCAGACTGCTTAATCATCCAGCAGTCAAACACTGTTAACATCTTTCGTTCCGGATAGGAAGCTTCTGCCAAAAGAAGCCGACCTGACAAGAAGTGTACCATTGCAAACTAAAGCTGTAAGGCATCTTACTACTGGCAATTGTGTAAGAGGCTTACAGCTAAAGTCCACCTAAAGTCCACAAGACAGCTGGAGTGGGATGTTCACATGCTATAGAACATTTAACATGGCATGTAAGTTTGACAGGCGACAGCTCCATTCAAGTCAAGTCACGTCAGGGGCTGTGCCGAAACTGCAAGCCAAACGCTTGTTCAGCAAAAAAAATATATGCCACTGTTCAGAAAAAATAAAAATAAAGACAAGAATTCAGGAGGAGGCAGGCTTGGCTCTTGAACGCCTGACAGTGGCTGCATAGACGCACATTTAAAGCGTTCTACCGCAGATTGATTTTCAGAAAATGAGTTAGTAAGAACTTAACCTTAAAGTGGTTCTAAAGACTGAAGGTTCTTTACCTTCATGCATTCTATGCATGAAGTTAAAAAAAAACTTTTGTGTGCAGCTGCTCCCCCCAGCATCCCCAATCCTTACCTGAGCCCCCTCCGATCCAGCGATGTTCACGTTAGCCTTGGCTGTATGGGAACTTTCCCTCCTCAGTGGCTAAGACAGCATTGTGAGCTTATTGGCTCCTACTGCTGTCAATCACAGCCAGTGAGCCACTGAGGAAAGAGTGAGGGGTGGGCTCTATGTGTCTTATGGATGCATAGCACAGCGGCCCAGAAGTGAGCATGCAGCGGTGCCCTCAGGACAAGAAAGACGCTTGCCCTCAGGGAGCCCTCTCCCACCACTGATAAAAGTGATCTTGCGGCGAATCAGATAAAAGCCGACTGCCCACTGAAGAAGAGGATACCAGGGTTATGGCAGCCAGCTGTTGCCATAACAACGATAATCCTCTTCAAACTACAGACATATAACGACGGCGGGCAGTCGGCAAGTGGTTAAAAAACAAACAAAAAAACCCAAAGCTTTATTCACTTCAGCCCCAGAAGGATTTGCCCCCTTAATGACCAGGCCATTTTTTGCGATTTGGCACTGCGACGCTTTAACTGACAATTGTGCGTCGTGTGACGCTGTATCCAAACAAAATTGACATCCTTTTTTACCCACAAATAGAGCTTTCTTTTGGTGGTATTTGATCACCTTTACGGTTTTTATTTTTTGCGCAATAAACAAAAAAAGACCGACAATTTTGAAAACAAAACAATTTTTTTTACTTTCTGCTATAATACATATCCAAACAAAATATCTAAAAAAAAAAAAAATGTATTTATCAGTTTAGGCGATATAAATTCTTCTACATATTTTTCGTAAAAAAATTGCAATAGGTGTATATTGATTGGTTTGCGCAAAAGCTATCACGTCTACAAACTACAGGATAGATTTAGGGACTTTTTGTTTTTACTGGTAATGGCTGTGATCTGCGATTTTTAGCGGGACTGCGGGACTGCAACACTGCGGCTCACAAATCTGACCCCAAATTACACTTTTTGGGGACCAGTGACATTATTACATTGATCAGTGCTATAAAAATGCTCTGATCAATGTAAAAATGACACTGGCAGGGGAGGGGTTAACACTAGGGGGCGAACAAGGGGTTAACTGTGTTCCCTGGGTGTGTTCTAACTGTAGGGGGGATGGGCTACCAGGGACATGACAGAGATCACTGTTCCCAATCACTGGGAACAGAAGATCTCTGACATGTCACTAGGCAGAATGGGGAATCACCTTGTTTACACAGCGATCGCAGACATCGAGTCCGCGGGACCTGTGGGCACGCTCCTGCGGCGCTCGGCGGGTGCGTGCCCGCTATCCTCCTTGCACAGACCGATGTACAGATACGTCGGTTCCCGCAGGAGAGCCGACCTGCTGCAGTAAATGTATGTGAGCAGGTCGGCAAGTGGTTAAAATCACTTTATTGTTAGCTTCTCCGTCCTCTACTGTCAAACTTAAAGCAAATCGTCACTCATTAAAGTGGTTGTAAACCTCAGACATGAAATATGAACAAAGCATATCCCTCTAGTGTGTACTTGTCTCAATTAAGAGCACTAGGTGTCATTTCTGTCTGCTGCTATCTGCTATCAGTATGAATCCTTTTTAGAAATGTTTAGTATTTCCTGCCTCCTCTCTTAGGTAAGAATGATGTAGGGAATCCCAGAGGCAGTCCTTTAATGCGGGACACATGTGCAGACATGATGCAGATCAGGTATTTGGGAACTGGCAGAGACCCACAGCATGTCTATGCATGCATTTGGGGGATTCCCCCACAAGTGCACACATGATGCAGGTCCATATAAGGTCCCAGATACCCAAAACCAGTGGCATGTGTGTGAAGGTGCGGGAATCCCCCACACATGCATAGTCATGTCTCAGCTCTCTTTCAGGTTCCAAATACCTTTCAAAGACCTGTAACACATCTGCAAACGTTCAAGATGGTGGTGTGGAAGAACAGTGGTGGGATGAAAATTTTGGCAGGGTGAAGTTCCTGTTTAAGATGTACACAGTCCCAGATCCCTATCACCAACCTTTGGTGCCCAAAAGAACCACCTCTGTTGGAATAAATTTTCACACCGTTTTATTCTTGTATTACTCCAGTTTTAAATTTTGTGTAAATAACGTTATATAAGGTGATTCTATTTCTAAAGATCATGGAGAAAAAATATGTACTCAATGACTGTACAGGAAAAAAACACCTCTAGCATCTTCCACCTATAATCACGTACTGTGTCTAATAGTAACATTTTCCCTAGGTTTACAAGCGCTATCCACTGGTTTCATGTCCTCCATCCATGCTCCATCATTATTTGGATGGTGAGCTGTATTGGATTTCCGCCAGACATATCGTTTGGTGTTGAGGACAGATAATTCAATTTTACTCTGATCTGGCCATAGCACCTTTTTCCATGTGGCCTTAGCATCTTCAAGGTGCATTTAGATGGTCAGGTGAGACTAAAATTGAATTATTTTACCTCAACACCAAACTATATGTCTGGCGGAAATTCAATACAGCTCACCATTCAAATAACATCATTCCTACAGTAAAGCATGGAGTGGTAATATCCTGTTATGGGGGTGTTTCTCTGCAGCAGGGACTGGAGCACTTGTCAGGATAGAAGGAAAACACACTGCCTACAAATTGTTGCTGCTTCACTGTAAAAAATTGTGTGCTGGGTCTACTGAAAAAAATTGAGGCAACTATTTGCATCAGCTTTTTAAGTACTGTCAACTAAACTTACTTCTGTCTGACTCATTAGACTTTTCATATTTTCAACTTTGTTGTTTTAAGTAAAGCCAACTCAATTTTTCCAGTTTTTAGACTATAGGTTTAAGTAAAGCCAACTCAATATTTTCAGTTTATAGACCATAAATTCAAGTTAGGAATATATATATTATTTTGTCTGGGACCATAGTTTTAAGTGATGTTGACTTATTTTTTCTTGTAACTTACTCAATGTTTTTATGTTGGTAAAACCTATTTTCCAAAATGTATTTGATATATGTTTGAGGGTTTTTATATAATAATAATAATACAATATTATGTTTTAATTTTTTTAAAGCAATTGTCTCATGAAACAGGCTTTCAAAACAAATTAACATTTATTATTTATAAAGTGTTACAAATGTAATATTATTAAAGCAGCATCAAATGTAAATGTTAACATTTTTTAATGCCTCTTTCTTAGCTAACAAATCAAACTGAAACACACAAATGTAACACACAGTATATCTGTAAACAACATAGAACACATAATGTATTAACTTTATTTTTAAGCCTTTTAGGAAAGTAATTTGCACTTTAAAGTGTGAACTTTTGAAAAAAAGATTCCCCACATCTAGCTCTAAAAAGATCTTTTGAAAAACTTCAAAGGTATATTTAAGGTTTTTAGGGTAGCTCAGGTTAAAAGCATAAATGAGCCCCATAGGAAAAACACATGCTTGGGGTACATCAGAGATTCCAGTGAGAATCTCTACTCCAGTGGTCATCAACCCTGTCCTCAGGACCCACTAACAGGCCAGGTTTGTAAGATAACTGAAATACATCACAGGTGATATCATTTGCTGCTCAGTGATTGCAGTATTCTAGTCTGCATCTCCCCAAGGTAATACTTAAAATCTGGCCTGTTAGTGGGCCCTGAGGACCGGAGTTGAGAACCACTGCTCTACTCCCTCATAACTATCCCCAAGGTGGTACTGTTTTCATTAGTAACTTTGTGGATAACAAAAATATTCAGGATCAAGGTAAATAGGTCTTCTTGGATGCGTGAAAAAATGACAGTTTGGTTTTGAAGTTATTACACATTAAATTTGATATTATGTGACCTCAGGCCCCACCCACTTTGCACCCCATGTTATTACATTTGAAAAACAATTATACAATTTGTTTGTGCTGCGCTTGTGCCACCTAAACAAACATTTATGTCATTTTCGTTTCAGATATTATAGTTTATGAAACCTGCCCACTTTGGACCCCATGTTTTTAAATTTCTAAAACAATTATACCATATATACATAGTTACATAGTAGGTGAGGTTGAAAAAAGACACAAGTCCATCAAGTCCAACCTATGTGTGTGATTATGTGTCAGTATTACATTACATATCCCTGTATGTTGCGGTCATTCAGGTGATTATCTAATAGTTTCTTGAAGCTATCAATGCTCCCCGCTGAGACCACCGCCTGTGGAAGGGAATTCCACATCCTTGCCGCTCTTACAGTAAAGAACCCTCTACGTAGTTTAAGGTTAAACCTCTTTTCTTCTAATTGTAATGAGTGGCCACGAGTCTTATTAAACTCTCTTCTGCAAAAAAGTTTTATCCCTATTGTGGGGTCACCAGTACAGTATTTGTAAATTGAATTCATATCCCCTCTCAAGCGTCTCTTCTCCAGAGAGAATAAGTTCAGTGCTCACAACCTTTCCTCATAACTAAGATCCTCCAGACCCTTTATTAGCTTTGTTGCCCTTCTTTGTACTCGCTCCATTTCCAGTACATCCCTCCTGAGGACTGGTGCCCAGAACTGGACAGCATACTCCAGGTGCGGTCGGACCAGAGTCTTGTAGAGCGGGAGAATTATCATTTTATCTCTGGAGTTGATCCCCCTTTTAATGCATGCCAATATTCTGTTTGCTTTATTAGCAGCAGCTTGGCATTGCATGCCATTGCTGAGCCTATCATCTACTAGGACCCCCAGGTCCTTTTCCATCCTAGATTCCCCCAGAGGTTCTCCCCCCAGTGTATAGATTGCATTCATATTTTTGCCACCCAAATGCATTATTTTACATTTTTCTACATTGAACCTCATTTGCCATGTAGTCGCCCACCCCATTAATTTCTTCAGGTCTTTTTGCAAGGTTTCCACATCCTGCGGAGAAGTTATTGCCCTGCTTAGCTTAGTATCGTCTGTAAATACAGAGATTGAACTGTTTATCCCATCCTCCAGGTCATTTATAAACAAATTAAATAGGATTGGTCCCAGCACAGAACCCTGGGGAACCCCACTACCCACCCCTGACCATTCTGAGTACTCCCCATTTATCACCACCCTCTGAACACGCCCTTGTAGCCAGTTTTCAATCCATGTACTCACCCTATGGTCCATGCCAACGGACCTTATTTTGTACAGTAAACGTTTATGGGGAACTGTGTCAAATGCTTTTGCCAAATCCAGATACACCACGTCTACGGGCCTTCCTTTATCTAGATGGCAACTCACCTGCTCATAGAAGGTTAATAGATTGGTTTGGCAAGAACGATTCTTCATGAATCCATGCTGATTACTGCTAATGATATTGTTCTTATTACTAAAATCTTGTATATAGTCCCTTATCATCCCCTCCAAGAGTTTACATACTATTGATGTTAGGCTAACTGGTCTGTAATTCCCAGGGATGTTTTTTGGGCCCTTTTTAAATATTGGTGCTACATTGGCTTTTCTCCAATCAGCTGGTACCATTCCAGTCAATAGACTGTCTGTAAAAATTAGGAACAACGGTCTGGCAATTACCTGACTGAGTTCCCTAAGTACCCTCGGATGCAAGCCATCTGGTCCCGGTGATTTATTAATGTTAAGTTTCTCAAGTCTAATTTTAATTCCGTCCTCTGTTAACCATGGAGGTGCTTCCTGTGTTGTGTCATGAGGATAAACACTGCAGTTTTGGTTACTGAAGCCCCCCGATTCACTTGTGAAGACTGAGGAGAAGAATAAATTCAATACCTTTGCCATCTCCCCATCCTTTGTAACCAGATGTCCTTCCTCATTCTTTATGGGGCCAATATGGCCTGTCCTCCCTTTTTTACTGTTTACATACTTAAAGAATTCCTTGGGATTTTTTTTGCTCTCCTCCGCTATGTGTCTTTCATGTTCTATCTATATGTTTGTGCTGAGTTTGTGCTTCAATAACTGGTATTGGTATAGTGTAAATCATACACCAGGGCATTGGTGCCCAAATAAATGCCTTATGACATGCCAACCATTTCTCCTGCACACAGAATGAACAGCCCATAATCATTCTTTCTGATACAAAATGGGAGTACTATGTGAAAAAATACACTATACCAACAAATGCAGCACAAACTTATGGTATATTTGTTTTTGAAATGCAATAAAATAGTGCAAAGTGGGCAGGGCTTTAGGTTACATCAGGGGTCTTCAAACTACAGCCCTCCAGTTGTTCAGGAAATACAATTTCCATCATGCCTAGTCATGTCTGTGAATGTCAGAGTTTTACAATGCCTCATGGGATGTGTAGTTCCACAGCAGCTGGAAAGCCATAGTTTGAAGATTCCTGGGTTACATAATCTAACGTTGAATGTCCAATATCTCAAAAACCGAACAAACAGAAAGGTTTTTTTTGTGGTACAAATCAGCACAAACAAATGCTATAATTGTTTTTAAAATGTAATAACACGTGGTGCAAAGTGGGAGAGGTTTCATCAACTATAATGCGTAATATCTCTGAAACCAAACCAGCACATACGTTGGTTTTTGCAGCACAAATAGGCACAGATGCTGTGCAAATGAATGCTATCTTTGTTTTTAAATTTTAATAACATTGGGTGCAAAGTGGGTGGGGCTTGATGTTACATAATCTGAATTTGAATTCCAATATCTCAAAAACCAAACCGGCTGAAACATTCATTTTTGTGGCACAAATCAGCACAAACAAATGGTATAACTGTTTTTAAAATTTAATAGCATGGGGTGCAAAGTGGGCGGGGTTTCATCAACTATATGGAGTAATATTTCTGAAACCAAACGGCACAAATGTTCATTTTTGCAGCACATATCAGCACAGATGCAGCACAATAATGCTATCTTTGTTTTTACATTTTAATAACACGGGGTGCAAATTGGGTGGGGATTGAGGTCACATAATCTAAAATTTAATGTGTAATAAATTCAAAACCGAATGGCAGAAACATTAATTTTGTGGCACAAAACAGTTTTTAAGCTTAACATTGATGGTCCCTCACCGTGTATCTTGGTTGCGTTCTGCCGAATGCAGTAAGCGCAAACTTTGCGTGCGCATAAGTGAGTTGTCTCAATAGGTGTATACAATGGATGTATGTTAATCGGTAAATAAAATAAACAATTTGAATGGTATGTTAGCCACTTGTCGACCAGCCGCTGTCATTATACGGCAGCAGGTCGGCTTTTCCTGTGAATCGATGTACCTGTATGTCGGCTCCTTTAAGAGCCATAGCAGATTTCTGCTGCACGGCGGGGGACCCGATACGTGTGGCCGGATGCCGCGATGTCCGCCGGCCACCCGCGATCGTGGGCACGTGAGCCAGAACGGGGATCTGTGTATGTAAACACACAAATCCCCATTCTGACAGGGGAGGAGAGACAGATATGCTGTTCCTAGTAATCAGGAACAGCGATCTGTCTCCTCCTCCAGTCAGTCCCATCCCCCCACAGTTAGAACCACGTCTGTTGGGATAAATTTTCACACCATTCTTTTATTACTCCAGTTTAGAATATTGTGTAAATAACATTATATAAGGTGATTCTATTTCTACAGATGGAGAAAAAATATGTACTCAATGACTGTACAGGAAAAAAACACCTCTAGCATCTTCCACCTATAGTCGCAAGCCTACTGTGTCTAATAGTAACATTTTCCCTAGGTTTACAAGCGCTATTCACTGAGTTCATGTCCTCCATCCATGCTCCATCATTATTTGGATGGTGAGCTGTATTGAATTTTTGCAGACATATCATTTAGTGTTGAGGACAGATAATTAAATTTTACTCTGATCTGGCCATAACACCTTTTTCCATGTGGCCTTAGAATCTTCAAGGTGCATTTAGATGGTCAGATGAGACTAAAATGTGATTATTTGACCTGAACACCAAATTAAATGTCTGGTGGAAATTCAATACAGCTCACCATTCAAATAATACCATTCTTACAGTACAGCATGGAGGTGGTAATATCCTGTTATGGGGGTGTTTCTCTGCAGCAGGGACTGGAGCACTTGTCAGGATAGAAGGAAAACACACTGCCTACAAATTGTTGCTGCTTCACTGTAAAAAATTGTGTGCTGGGTCTACTGAAAAAAATTGAGGCAACTATTTGCATCAGCTTTTTAAGTACTGTCAACTAAACTTATTTCTGTCTGACTCATTAGACTTTTCATATTTTCAGGGGAGGAGAGACAGATCTGCTGTTCCTAGTAATCAGGAACAGCGATCTGTCTCCTCTTCCAGTCAGTCCCATCCCCCCCACAGTTAGAAACACACACAAGGGAACACAGTTAACCCCTTGATCGCCCCCTAGTGTTAACCCCTTCCCTGCCAGTGACATTTGCACAGTAATCAGTGCATTTTTATAGCACTGATCACTGTATAAATGCCAATGGTCCCAAAAAAGTGTCAAAAGTGTCCGATCTGTCCGCCATGTCGCAGTCCCACTGAAAATCGCAGGTCGCCGCCATTACTAGTAAAAAAAAAAAATATTAATAAAAATTCCATAAATCTATCCCCTATTTTATAGACGCTATAACATTTGTGCAAACCAATCAATATATGCTTATTGCGATTTTTTTACCAAAACTATGTAGAAGAATATATATTGGCCTAAACTGATGAAGAAATTATTATTATATTTTTTTTTTTATTGGGATATTTATTATAGCAAAAAGTAAAAAATATTGTTTTTTTATTTCAAAATTGTCGCCTTTTTTTTGTTTATAGTGCAAAAAAAAAATTTTTAAAAATGCAGAGGTGATCAAATACCACCAAAAGAAAGCTCTATTTGTGGGGAAAAAAGGACGTCAATTTTGTTTGGGTACAGCCTCGCACGACCGCGCAATTGTCAGTTAAAGTGCCGCAGTGCCGTATCGCAAAAAATGGCCTGGTTGTTAAGAGGGCAAATCCTTCTGCTCCTTAAGTGGTTAAGCAACATTTAAACCATGTGAACGATAATTTGTTCACTGCTCTTACCTTTCAATGGCATTGCATGGCTTTGTAGTGACTTGGAAAAATTCTTGTCACTGGTGGTGCTCTTTTGTCCTGATGGGCCTCAAACGTATGGGAACTGCCTTGTGCAGGTTTTCAAAGTTCCAAAAGATGTCAAACTCTTTAAAATTACAGCATCAAAACTCATGCGGTTGCACGGCAAACATCTGCTTCCCGCAATTTCAGTCAAATGAAAAGATACATTTTTTAAGTAAATGTAACTCAATTAGAATATGGAAATGCACATACCTTAAAAGTTTTGTCTAGATTACTCAATATTATACATTATTGTTGTAAATGTAAAAGGTATGTTTTAAGAACTAATGAAAATTAAGTAAGGTACTTAAAATATTAAAGTAAATTAATTAACATTTATTTGTTGAAAATGATAACATTTTAATGTTAAAATTACAGCCAACAGAATCATTTTTATCAGTGTTACATCTCCCTCTTGGAATGAGGCAGTATGACATCAGGAGCGAGCAAGAGAGGGTGGCTACATTCCTACATACAGTGGGACCATGGGGAATCAACGTAGCCACCCTCTAACAGGAAAATCGATTACAGCTGCAAAAAAAAGAGGGACTTTTTCTGAATTAGGAATATATACTTGAATATAATTTTTTAAAACAGAGTTTAGTGTCACTTTAACCACATCAATACCTGACACTTTTACCCCCTTCCTGCCCAAGCCAATTTTCAGCTTTCAGCGCTGTCACACTTTGAACGATAATTGCACGGTCATGCGACACTGTACCCAAGTGAAATTTTTAGAATTTTTTTTCACACAAATAGAGCTTTCTTTTGGAGGTATTTATTAACCACTGGGTTTTTCATTTTTTTGCTAAATAAACACAATAACTGAAAATTTTGAAAAAATGTTTTCTTTGTTTCTGTTATAAAACTTTGCAAATAAATAATTTTCTTCATACATTTAGGGCAAACTGAATTCTGCTACATTTATTTGGTGAGAATAACTAAAATCAGTGTATATTATTTCATCTGTAGGAAAGTTATAGAGTCCAAATATGGTATATACAGTATATATCTGAAAATTGATTAATCCCGATGCACTGATGGCCTATCTCATTTTTTGAGGCCTGAAAATTCCAGGACAGTACAAATGACCCATTTTTTTGGAAATTAGAGGTATTTAGTAAGAGGCATAGCAAGTTTTTTAAAGTTAACATTTTTTGTCACACTTTTTTGGAAAGGAATTAAATAAAAATAGTTTTTTTCACAGTTTTTTTTTTTTTACATACTATCACCAGTGCAGTACAGCATCATGATACGACTGGTGTGGTGGTGATCAGGGACATTAACTGGTACAACATGTAAAAAAAAACAAAAAAAAAACAAAACAAAAAATAAAACATTTTAATAATTTTCTTTAACAAATTTTGTCTTTTTTATTACATTTTTTCTTTCTTTTTTTAAAGACTTTTTTTTTTTACATTCTGTGACCAGAGCAATAAACTATAGTAAAACTGCACTACTCTGGAAGGTGATCAGGATTTTTTTTTTTACACACTATGATTGTTTATAATAGTAATAATCACTGTTATAAGCAACCACTTTTTCTAAATGAAATAAATTCATAGTGTGTACTATTGCGATTAGCTTTGATTGTACCATGTGATCACTATGACCAATCACGGAGATCAACACAATAGTACACAATGCAAAGTATAAATGGAAGACATCCATTGTGTAAAATTTTCATATTATCTGCTGTGATTGGTCATAGCAATCACATGGTACCAGCAGTGGTCCAATACACTAATCTGTCATCCACTGTGTCCAGTGGATACAGTGGGTGACAGATCGCGTCACAGCGTGGCCCATGGGGTGCGTGTGAGGCACAATCCTGGGAGGGCATCATATGATGTCCACCCAGGATTAGAGAGCTCCCACCCCGCTGTCATATTACAATAGGCCGGGTGGGAAGCAGCCAAGTCCAGTCTTATATAGTTAGATTTAACAAAATTGTAACAAAGAATAATAGATCAGTCCTCTGTCCTCTTAGGGCTCCTTCACACGGGACGGATCCGAGATGATCTGCCCCGTGAACATCCGCTTGCTCAGTGGGGATCGCTCCGTGGATCCCCGCTGAGCAGGCAGATGACAGGTCCATCGCTCTACACTGTGCAGCGACGGACCTGTCACAGTGCCACTCTCCCCTATGGGGAATCGGATGAAGACGGACCGTAGAGTCCGTCGTCACCCGATCCGATCCGAAAACGGATGGAAAAGTAGGTTTTTCCTCCGTTACACTTTTTCGGATCGGAGCGGGTCGGATGTCAGCGGACATGTCACCACTGACATCCGCCGCTCCATAGATGTCTATGGAGGGTCCGTTCAGGTCCGCCTAAAAAACTGACAGGCGGACCTGAACGGATCGTTCGTCTGAAAGAGGCCTTAAAGAATATGTAAACCCAACATTTCATATTCCTGATATGTGCCTGCTGTACCATGTATCAGAAAGTATCCTGTTCTCTTTGTATTGCTTCCTTTATGTGAAATCCCTGGTGTTTGTGCCAGTCCCTCTGCTTTCCTATTAAAAACTGACCACACTAAGCAGGAGTACACACTGTGGTCAGTTTTCTAGCTGTGTTGCTCTCGTCCAATGATTAGACTTGTTCTGACATGCCCCCTCCCCCCATGCACAGTCTTTCACTGGGAAGCTCAGTGTGCTTTAGCTTCTCCTTCCCCCAGCTCTTTTGCAGCTGAGAACAGCGGGAATGTGATCACTTATAAAAAAAGGGACAAATTGTATTTATGAAGTTTTTTTTTATATCTATACACATATGTTTTGCCTTTCATTTCTGTTTTAAACTGAATGGGCTGTTTTACAATCACTTTAACTATAAAAAACAAACACCTGTACGTGCTGTAAGCATTCCATCGATTTGTATTATTGTTATAATTATTAATTATTATACAGTTTTTACGATATCGAATCTTGCCCTGGACTCAGTGTAATGATTTTCCCCTTCTAGAGACGGAAAGGGAAATCCTGAATCGTAAAACACAGAAATGTTAATAAGAATTTTTTTTTCTGCACCCCCAAAAATATGATTTGTGGTTCTTATTATAAAATTGCTATTGTTGTGTTACACTATATGATTCATTATGCTCTGTGTCTTTAAGATTTGTTCCCTCTGTCTATCTGAACTCTTTCTCTCACCGTAGTTCTGTATATTCTCCTCCCCTTCCTCTCTCTGATTCATTGTGCACAGTATACCTCATTGCTGTAACATCTTTACATGTGGCTTACAACTGCAACGTTTTTCTACCTATGGATACCCATCATTAAACGGAACATTCAAGAGGATTCATCGTCTGTCTTTCCATACAGTGAGTTATCCATTGAGTTAAGCTGTCTGAATTGATGCAAGGGATAAATAGATCACCAGGTCATGTAAGCTCTACGTGAAGCTGAAGATAACGTTTATTGCCTTGTAGTTGAGTCAGAACAGTAGAAAAACGAAGTTCCGCAGCCTAATTACAAGATTTCTGCATACAGTACTGTTACTGATTTACTGCCCTCATTGCAAGAAAGAATGAGACAGCAGCACATGGAATCTTCATAACCTGAGACCAGGCTGCAGGGTGTCATATTACAGCACACAGATCCTGCCTGCTTATCACTGAGACATTGTCTGCCTGTGTCAGTCATGAGTTACCACAGCTCTCAATATGAATACACAGCCACTCCAACACAAGACACTAAGCCAACTGACTTACCCAAACGCTCAGTCAAACCCACCTGGAAAGTGATGGAGAATTATGAAGCCTTAAGAACTGAATTGTTTAATAGCTTGAAGCTATTTTGGGAAAAGATTGCTTCTGAATCAAATACAGTGTCTGTTGAAAGTGAATTACTGACACTAGAGGGCGCCATTAAACAACTCTCTATCTCTTATGAGCTCTATCAGCTTACCAGTGACAAGTTCATTAATGTCTTACAAAATATGAACACAGAACTTTCACTCGAGGAATTAAAGAATTTCAAGGCTCTTAATCTGGAAAGAGACAGTTTTATCCAGCAAACCAAATTAAAGGCAGAAGCAAAGATAGAGCTGCTACAGGACACTGCATCTCACAGATCTGTTTCCACCAGATATTCTAAAAAGGTCTTCTAGAAGTCATAGTTCAAGATACTCTACACTCAGTGAGCGACTTATTAGTGCTCGCGCTGAAGCGGAAGCCAGCAAGGTGCAGGTCGCATATGCAGAAAAGAGAGCAGAGTTGGAAACGGAGTCAGTGCTTCAGACCGCACGTCAAAGAGCAGAGTTGGAAGCTCACACAGCACGTCAAAGAGCAACTATAGAAATCTTAAATGAACAGTGTAAACATGACGCAGCTATGGCAAGGCTAAGGGTTTTAGAGCAAGCTATCAGTGCAGACGAAGGTGCAAGTGAGAAAGACAGCATCAACCTAAACATAGCAGATATGGAAGATCCCCTCAAACGCACTAAAGACTATGTCCTAAGCCACTGCAGTATACACTCCATTGTCTCCAATGCTCCTGGCAACTTAGAAACTCCTTCACAGCTCCAAGTTTTTTTTTTTGTTTTGTTTAATATATTTTTATTAAAGTAAAGTATAACAAAGATATACATATATCTCAGAATGAATGCAATCTTGAAAACACAGCAACAAAAGTTTTAGCACTCACAGATTTCAATGAGTAGTTATAAGCTAACCCTCCAATGATTGGCTCAGAAGCTTAACACAGTGTTGGTATAGCATAGGGTTAATACTTTGTGAGCACTTGAAACAAAACAAAATTAATATAAAAAGGAAAAATCCTTACTTTGGTATATAGAAACTGAGAGATAAATAAAAGCAGAAGAAATAAAATTAAGAGAAATTATATGAAAGGGGAGAGAGTAGGAGAATAAGAAAGATAAGAAAACAGAGGGTAGGAGGGGGGGTATGGGGGGGGGGGGGGTTGTTGCTGGCATGCATGTCTACCCATCAAAAGGGAATGATATGTTAAGGTGTAGTTGGCTAAGCTTAGACAAGAGGTTTAAGAGGTTTGCGTTATAAGTTCCTTATAAACAGATGTGGATTGAAATTTTTTCCAAGAATCCCAGGTTAGAGAGTGTTTCTTAGAGGTACCTCTAATGTCGTGGGTGATGCTCTCCATAAGATGTACCTTATCAACCATTTGTATCCAAACTCTTGTAGAAGGGATTGTTGGTTGACCCCATAAAGTAGGAATTAAAGCTTTGGCAGTGTTTAGTAAATGAGGGATAATTGAACGTTTATATATTCTTATGGGAGTTTTGGTAGAATGAAAAAGGATAGTCCACGGGTCATTGGGTATATTGACATCCGAGATCTGTAATATTAGATTGCGGATGGTATCCCAATAAGGTCGGATGAGTGGGCAAGACCACCAGATGTGTGCGTGAGTGGCTTTGTTCCCACAGTTCCTCCAGCATAATGGGGAACTGGCGGGGAACATTTGTTGTAATCTGGCTGGGGTATAATGCCATCTAGTAAGCAATTTATAATTGACCTCTGACATTTTTGAGGCCAGTGAGGAAGTGTGGGCTAATTGGAGGATCTTTTCCTTTTGATTATCTGTAAGGGAAGAATCTAAGTCATACTCCCATTTAGCCAAGAATGGTGGGAAGTTGGGGTTTTGAAGTGTAATGAGAGCTTTGTAAAATAGAGAAATTCCATGTAAAGGGGGATCTTTTGGGTAGAATATTTCTTCTATGGTATTTAATTCACTCAGACCTCTAAGCGGGTTGGGAAGGGATCCTAAGAAATGTTGTAATTGGTGATATCTCCATTTATCTAGAAATGTGGTGGGTTTAGGAGCAAGTATCACGTGTAATGGTTTAAGTATGTTGTCACGGAGGACATGATGTAATAGAAGAGGTTCTTCCGTTCCCCATGATTTAAAGCCTGGATCTAATAAACCCGGTAAGAAATATTTATGATTGAGGAGAGGTAATAGGGGAGAATCATACTTCCATGAGAATTTTTTGTGTAGGGCGTCCCAAATATCTAAGGAGGATATAGTGAGAGTCGAGGTAGATCGAGCTAGGTTCCTACAAGAACGGGGTATCCAGGGGGCTACCGAGAGATCCACTCCACTTAAAAAGTATTCAATTTGTACCCATAGTTTCGATTTAAGAGCGTATTTCCAATCAGCCAGCCTGGACAAGATAACTGCTTGATAGTATGCCTTAAAATTAGGAAGTGCCAGACCGCCTGAGCATTTGGAGCGGAATAGTAGATCTCTCGATATCCTGGAGTGACCGCCCTTCCAGATAAATCTGGAAATCAGAGTTTGTAATATAGTGAAGAACCCCACTGGTACTCCCATTGGAAGCATTTGAAAGAGAAAAAGGATGCGGGGTAGTATGTTAATTTTGATTATGTTCACTTTCCCCAACCATGTGTGTGATAAGTTGGACCATTTTCGTAGATCCTCCCTGATCCTATTTAGCAAAGGAATATAATTATGTCGAAATAAAGAATGGAGATTGGGAGTCAAATATATACCTAGGTATTTCATGCTTTCCAGTACCCATTTAAAGGGAAACAGGGGCTTAAGGGAGAGAACTTCGGACTTGGAGATATTGATGTTTAAAATTTCAGATTTGGATAAATTTATTTTGAAGTTAGAGATGGATTGAAAGGTAGAAAATTCAGACATTAAGTTGGGAATTGAGATGCGTGGTTGCTGGATAAAAAATAGTACGTCATCCGCATATGCTGCGTATTTATGAGATCTTTTGCCTATTTGTATGCCTTTGATATTAACATTATGCCTAATTGTAGCTAGGAAGGGTTCTAAGGTGATAGCAAAGAGGAGAGGGGAGAGAGGGCAGCCTTGTCTGGTTCCATTATGTAATACAAAGGGGTCACTCAACGTCCCATTAATTCTAATTTGTGCTGAGGGGTTAGAATAAAGGGATGAGATTCGGTGGAACATCCTAGGTCCCAGCCCAAAGTGGGGTAAGGTCATCTTAAGATATTCGCAGTCCACCCTATCGAAAGCTTTTTCAGCATCAGTGGAGAGGAGTAGGGTGGGCTGGGCGCATCTCCGAACGTATTGGATTAGGGATATTGCACGAAGTGAATTGTCTTTTGCTTCTCTATTGGGTATGAATCCTGATTGGTCTGCTGATATCCAGCTGGGTAAAAGAGGGAGCAGCCGGTTTGCGATTACTTTAGCAAAAAGTTTGATGTCAACGTTAATTAGCGATATTGGCCTAAAACTGTTACATAGGGTGGGGTCCTTATCGGGTTTAGGGATGACAGTGATATGAGTTGATAGAGATTCTGGGTGTAGACCTGAAGAGTGAGATATAGAGTTTGCATAAGCGGTGAGACGAGGGAGCAGAATGTCGCTGAATGTTTTATAGTATAAAATGGTGAACCCATCCGGTCCAGGAGCTTTGCCGGATGGGGATGATTTCAATGCTACCAGGAACTCCTCTACCAAGAAATCCTCTTCCATTTCTTTGAGGGCTGATATGGGCAATTTGGGTAGGTTAGCTGCTCTCAAGTAGGAAAGCAGTCGGCTTCTTCTCTCTTTTTGTGGTAGAGAGGACAGGTCATTTTTAACATTATATAGGTCTTCGTAGTACACTCTAAAGGCCTTAGCAATATCTGGGGTTGCATGGGCTAATTCCCCTGTTGGAAGTTTGATTTTGGAAATAAAGGACTGTGATTGTTTAGTCTTTAAAGACCTGGCTAGCAGCTTGCTTGGTTTGTTACCCCATTCATAAAATTTCTGTGATAAACGTTGGAATTTTCTTTTAGTATCTAAATTGAGAAGGGATTTTAGTTCTTCACGTTTGAGTGTGAGGGATTGAAGGTGCTCAATATGCATGGAGAGTTTGTGTTGTTTATCTAGAGCCGCTATCTGCTGTAGAACCTGATCAATCTGTTGACCATGCTCCTTTTTTTTCCTAGCCCCGAGCTCAATAAGACGACCCCTAATAGTAGCCTTGTGGGCTTCCCACACAACAGTGGGAGAGGTGTCAGAGGGTTTATTTTCCTTAAAATATTGTGAGAGATGAGAGGCTAACATGGAAACTTCGGCTTCATCAGAGAGAAGGGAATCATTGAGTTTCCAATTGTTAATGCGTTGTGGTAAGGAAGGCACGGTCAACGTCATTGATACAGGTGCGTGGTCTGATATAGATGCGGTGCCAATGTGAGCAGATTGCAGGAGGGGAAGATGAAAATGATCTAGGAATATATTATCTATTCTGGAATAGGATTGGTGTGTTGTGGAAAAGTGTGAATAATCCTTCTCCTTAGGGTGGAGAAGGCGCCAGACATCCATCAATTGAAGATCCAGGAGCTTTTTTTTAACAAGTTTCAGTTGTTTGAAGGAAATATTAGAGCGGCCCTGGGATGTATCAATTGCTGGATCCAGTGGCATGTTAATGTCGCCCGCTAGGATAGTAAGGCCTTTGGCGAAGTTTGAAAGTTTAGTTAATGTTTGTGAGAGGAAGGTTGACTGATTTTGGTTAGGACAGTACACGTTTGCAAGAGTACATTGAGTGTTACCTATGAAGCCCTTTAAGAAAAGGAAGCGACCATGGTCATCTGTCAACATGTCAGATAGCCTAAAGGATACATTACTGCAGAATCCAATGGCCACTCCTTTAGCTTTATTAGTGTCTGATAAACTATAGTACCACTGTGGAAAGTGGGATGAGGTTAGCTTAATGGGTGTTGTGTGAGTTAAATGCGTCTCTTGGAGAAAAGCAATAGAACATGTAGCTCTTTTAAGTTCACGGACTAATTGGTGTCTTTTAGCAGCAACATTAAGACCCCTAACATTATACGATATAACCTTTAGTGTAGCCATTGTTAAAGCATAGTACGTACCTTCATCCTATATTTCCATGCATACCAGCCAGAGGGGGGGAGTAGAAAGGAGAAAAGGAGAGAGTTTTTTTGGAAAGAAAGAGAGAGAAAAGAAAAACAAAAAGAACACATGTGAAAATCACATATATAAGTTAACCAACTTGTGGGAAACACATAGTTATCACGCAGTAATCTGCAGTGTTCCCATTGGGGAGAGAGAGAACCAGAGGCCAACCCAATCCCTAAATGGGGACTGGATAGGGCAAGTATAAGGCCAATCGTTCTCGCCAACCCCAGAAGGAAAGGGGGTGACAGGATTGCGCTGTAGTGGAGGGGGGTGAACAGAGGAAGTGTATCCCCACAGCGCGCGACCTATGAGAAAACGAATAACTTATAACTATAAGTAAATAATTAGTTCCATTTAGGAATGTAAATTTTACCAGTTTGTAACCAGGATCAGTTTGAACAGAACATAACCCCTAGGCAATAAAGTGCAAACTAATTCGGTACTTAAACTACGTACCCAAGGGTAAAAGGTAACAAAGCACGTTGGTCATTACCACTGTATGACAGTTTCGGCCAAATTTAGACAGGCACACATAAAAAAAATAAAATAAAAAAAAATAAAAAAAAACAAAAAAAAACCTGCGGCCAAAACTTGACTTAGTATGGACCACCTGTAGGTAAAAGATTATCCATAATAAGAAAATTAGTACGTGTAAAAAGTTACATATTTCAACCGTGCTTTTGTGCTGAGCCTGGAAGAGAGGTACGCCTTTTCTTTGAGGGGGTCTTTCTCCAAGGTGGGTCCGTTAGGCTCAGAAATTTAGGGATTGGGTCTTGCCAGCCTGGGAGTTCCATGGATGGAAGATTAAGATCTTGCAAGAAGGTTGGAAGTTCCTCCGGAAATCTCAGCGTGTGTGACCGACCATTTTTTGTGGCAATTAGGCAGGCTGGGAATCCCCATCTGTAGGTGATCCCGTCTGAACGCAGGTGGTCAAGGAGCGGTTTCAGAGCTCTGCGACGGTCTAGGGTTTCCTTAGAAAGGTCTGGGAATATGGTGATAACTGCTCCGTCAAAGTCTACATTAGGCAGGCCCCGCATCTTCATCATAATAGCATTTTTGTCTTCAAAATAATGCAAGCGACAAATAACGTCTCTGGGTTGATCTGACTTAGCATTACGGGGTCTTAGGGCACGATGTACTCGGTCAAAACGTAGCGGTGCAGTGGCTGAATTGCCCAAGATGGTATTAAAGATGCCTCTTATAGATGGTTCTAGGTCATTATCACCCGTTGCTTCTGGCAGACCTCTGACACGAATGTTATTTCTACGGTTACGGTTCTCGAGGTCTTCGAGTTTATACAGGGAGGCTCGGTGGGCAAAGGCCAGCTGGGTAACAGTGTCCTGTAGTTCTTTAATAGCTAAATCATGTGTGTCTTGTCGCTGTTCCGTTTCCTCAACTCTGGCCAGAATATGTGTCATGTCAGATCTGACAGCAGATATTTCCTTTTTTATGGATTTCTCCAGACTGTGAAACATTCCTGCAAGTTCTTTTTTGAGGCCGCTCATTAGCGTGTTCATTTCGGAACCCGCAGGGGATCCTGGATCATCCATGAGGTCTGAGCAGTATGAGGAGGCCGGGGAGCTGTCTCGTACAGATGCAGCGTGAGATGATGGAGAGACGCTGGTCCGTGAGGTTCGGACCTGCTCGTCTCTTGCGTTAGCTAAGTACTGTTGAATAGAGCCAGTGGAGACTGGAACGGGCAGTGATCTTTTGCCTGGACGTTTACCTTTGGCAGACCGGAGTTTACGTGTTTTGGTGGGCATTACTGGAACTATACGGTCGATCGCCGTGGGGGTCACCCCCTACTCACATCTGTTCAGAGACATGCTTCCATCATAGTATGCAGGCAGTGTTAGAAGTGCTTCAACAGTCACAGGGAAAAGCGATGATAGTTGTACTGATGGAAGTTTATGGGAGCAGAAGCTATGTATAAGATATAGTAGTAAGGAATTGGCTTAGGAGTACTTGGAGCACCAAGATGGCCGCCAGCCTCCAGAGGTAGGCCGGAAGGAAAACTTTGTTTGCGGTAATAGAGTATGTGGTCTGTCACTGTATGAAGGGGTCGGTTGATGGGTGGTATGCTTGAGAGTTCGGTAGTTATAATATTAGCTGGGTAGGCTAGCTGGGGAAATGGCTTGGAGTACCAAGATGGCCGCCGTCTTCCATAGGTAGGCCGAAGCTGCGGTCTTTCCTGAGATTCGCGGCTGGCCGAGTAAGCACCGTTCGCTGTGGGCCCAAGTCAGCGCCGCGGGGCACCTAAACAGAGGTCTTGGCGGAGTGGGAGCGTGCCGATTCGGGCCAGGGGGACTCTGCAGAGGGATGGATAGGCAGATGCCTCTGTACTCACTGCGCCTGTATGTTGAAGAGGCCGCTCCTTCACAGCTCCAAGTTAAAGAGGTTCCAGCAACTTCCTGCATGCAAAATCACTCCAATGCATTTCCTGTCTGCCTACCTAACCTTCTTTCTTATGTCACAGAGCATCAGAGCAAGCTGCAAGCAAGTCATCAATTTCCTGTCATCGGTACAGCATTGAGTCAACGTACCATTGGAACAACCGACTTCAAGCAAGCAACTCACCTGAACGCATCTGCTGCACCATATTTACCTGTGTCCTTTAACAATAAAGTCAAAGATAGTGCAATCAGCACCATTCAGCCAACAGCATCTCACATAAAGGCAGAGACAACTGAGACAGCAGAGTTTGTGAGGTACATACTTCGCAGAGAGCTCACAAAGACTGGTCTTACAAGTTTTGATGACCAACCTGAGAACTACAGAAGTTGGAAATGTGCTTTCAGAACTGCAATCAGCGATCTTGGCATTACAGCGGCTCAAGAATTGGATCTGCTGATTAGATGGCTTGGTCCTCTATCTGCTGCACGTGTTAAGCCATTAAGATCAGTTTTCATGGACAATCCTACAGCAGGCCTCATAGCTGCATGGGAGCGACTAGAGCAAAGTTATGGCAGTCCAGAAGCTATAGAAAATGCCTTGTTCATGCGCCTGGAAACTTTCCCAAAGATATCTGGTAAAGACAACAAGGAGTTCCAGAGACTGAGTGACCTTCTCCTTGAGCTTCAGCTAGCCAAGGCAGACCCAAAACTACCTGGACTCAGTTACCTTGACAATACAAAAGGGGTAAACCCAATCGTCTCCAAGCTCCCGTATGGTGTACAAGAGAAATGGTCTGCATTAGGATCATCATACAAAAAAGAGTACAAGGTTTCCTTCCCTCCATTCTCTTTCTTCTGCAACTTCATCAGGAAAATCGCAGAGACCAAGAATGATCCAAGTTTTTCCTATGATGAGTACAGTCTCTTCTCACCATTTCCTAAGAGTACCAATCTTCAGGGCAACTATAGAAGCCGTAGAGGCCCAGTGTCCGTGAAAAAGACTGAAATCCTTCCCACTCCTACCACAGTGGTGGCCACGGACAGACAGAGCAGGAAGATTGAAAACCCTAACAGAGAGTGTCCCATTTTCAAGAAGCCACACCCCCTCAAAAAATGTATCGGCTTCAGGAAAAAGCCTCTTGAAGAGCGTAAGGAGCTTTTAAAGACATTTAGGGTATGTTTCAGGTGCTGTGCTTCTACTGAACATTTTGCAAGGGACTGTAATGTATCCATCAAGTGCATAGAGTGTGGCTCCGAAGAGCATGTGCAAGCCCTACATCCGCTTGAGCCCAGCTCTGCACAACCTGCTAACGATCCTCCCAGGTTAACGCATGGCGGGGAGAATACAGACCAAGTGCCTAATTCTACCATAATTTCTTCATCCTGCACTGAAGTTTGTGGAGAAGACCGCTGTGATAAGTCCTGTGCTAAAATATGCTTGGTGAACATATACCACAAGGACCAACCAGAAAAGACTCTAAAAGCCTATGCTATCCTAGACGATCAGAGCAATAGATCGCTTGCAAAATCAGAACTGTTTAATCTATTTGAAATAAAAGGCGAAGCTCATCCTTACACCTTGGGTACCTGTAGTGGAACTACAGAGGTTTCTGGAAGAAGGGCTCATGGACTCATGGTATCTTCTCTCAAAGGTAACTTGCAATTACCCCTACCTACACTTGTCGAGTGCAATCAGATACCTGCTAACAGGGAAGAAATCCCTACTCCAGCTGCTGCTTTCCATCACCCTCACCTGAAGGTAATAGCAAATGAGATACCGCCGCTTGACAAAGATGCTCAGATCCTTCTTCTGTTAGGAAGAGACATTCTAAGAATTCACAAGGTACACAGACAAGTCAGTGGACCCCCAGATGCCCCATTTGCTCAGCGCATGGATCTAGGGTGGGTCATCATAGGCAACGTCTGTATAGGCAAAATGAAGAGACCTACCAACATTTCGTCATTCAAGACAAATGTTCTGCCAAATGGCCGAAACACTTACTTTGAGCCATGCCCACATCACTACTGGGTGAAAGAGAAGATAGCCAGCCACGGATGGCAACATGGTATCTCAGGTAACACAGGCCCTTTCTCCTGCCACGATGATGACTTCGGCTCTACAGTGTTTAATACAATCAGTGAAGATGACATACTGGCTCCTTCAACGGAAGACAAAGAATTCATCAAGGTAATGGACAATGAGTTCTTTCAAGACGACTCCAATAACTGGGTAGCACCCCTACCTTTTCGTCTCCCAAGAGAGAGCCTGCCCAACAACTTGCAACAGGCCATCAGTAGATTCTCCTCCTTAAAACGCAACTTAAGCAGGAAACCAGAGATGCAAAGACACTTTGTGGACTTTATGCAAAATATATTTGACAGAGATCATGCAGAGCCTGCACCCCCACTAAAGGAGGGAGAAGAATGCTGGTACCTTCCATCCTTTGGCATGTATCACCCACGTAAAAAAAAACAAATCAGAGTTGTCTTTGATTCCAGTGCTCAGCATGAAGGTGTTTCTCTCAACAACATGCTCCTTACAGGGCCTAACTTGAACAACAGTCTAATAGGAGTCTTGATTCGCTTCAGACAAGAACCTGTAGCAGTTATGGTAGACATTCAACAGATCTTTCACTGCTTCATTGTCAGAGAAGACAACAGAAACTACCTCAGGTTTCTATGGCACAAAGACAATGACATCCACAAGGAAGTTATAGACTTTCGAATGAAGGTACATGTCTTTGGTAACAGTCCTTCTGCAGTGGCAACTTATGGGCTAAGGAGAACAGCTCAGACTGGAGAAGAAGAATATGGATCTGATGCTCGTCAGTTTGTTGAAAGAAACTTCTACGTTGACGACGCACTCAAGTCTTTTCCAAACGCTAAAGAAGCGATTGATCTCCTCACCAGAACAAAGGAGATGCTGGCTACAGCAAACCTTAGACTGCACAAGATTATATCCAACAGCCAGGAACTTATGAATGCCTTTCACTCTGAGGACTATGCCACCAGTCTAAAAAACCTTGATTTGGGTACAGATGTGCCTCCTGTACAGCGAAGTCTGGGTTTGTTGTGGAACATCGAACAAGACACATTCACCTTCCAAGTGTCAACTTGTGACAAACCCTTCACTAAGAGAGGAGTCCTGTCGGTGGTGAATAGCATCTATGACCCACTCGGTTTCCTTGCTCCAGTTACCATTCAAGGTAAGATTCTGCTAAGGCAGTTATCTACTGAGAACATAGACTGGGATACTCCCTTACCTAGTGAGAATCAACACAAGTGGGAAAGGTGGAGACATTCTTTGAAGTCACTAGAGAAACTTCAGATTTCCCGTTGCTATGTTCCAGGTTCCATTTTAACTGTTTACCGGAGGGAAATTCATATTTTCTCCGATGCATCAGTTGAAGCTATTGCTACTGTAGCCTATTTGAAGACCTCTGAAATGAATGGGGAATCACACTGTAGTTTTGTTCTAGGCAAGGCAAAACTCACTCCCAAACCTGCACATACCATACCAAGACTTGAACTTTGTGCAGCTGTGCTAGCAGTAGAAATTGCCGAAGTCATACGAAGTGATATGGACACTAGAATTGATTATTTCACCTTCTATACAGACAGTAAGGTAGTATTTGGTTACATATACAACCAAACAAAACCGTTTCATGTGTACGTCAGCAACAGGGTTGAACGTATTAAGAGATTCTCCCTACCAAGTCAATAGCATTACGTTCCCACTGAACTCAATCCAGCTGACTGTGGGACCAGAGCCGTGTCATCTGATGTTCTTCTGGACAACTTATGGCTGTCACCTCCAAGCTTTTTGTGTGAGGAGTCATACTCACCCCCTGTTGACTCCATGTTACAGACTCACAAGTCTTTACCACTCACCCATGATACTTTGTCTACCTTTCTCGCTGAAGTGTGTGCTATAGTGAACGCAAGACCTTTAGTGCCGGTATCTTCAGATCCCGATGCTACAGTGATCCTTACTCCAGCTTCGCTCCTTACTCAATAGATTGGGACTGCTGTAATATCTTCAAGTGAGTTTGAACCCAAGGATATCTACAGGCGTCAATGGAAGCAGGTGCAGCATCTCGCCAATGTGTTTTGGCATCGCTGGAGGAAGGAGTATCTTCATCACCTTCAAGGTCATAACAAATGGCAAACATCTAAGCCTAATCTTAAGGTTGGAGATCTCATCCTTCTAAAAGACAAGGAAGTTTCTCGGAATGAGTGGCCTATGGGTCTTATTACCAAGGTTATGCCCAGTGACGATAACAAGGTCCGGAAGGTAGAAGTCAAGGTAACCAAGGGAGGATCCACACGAACCTTCACTCGACCAATTACTGAGTTAGTACTCCTTTTGCCAGGTGAGTGACTTATGCAAGCACTAGCCATGCTGTTGGCACGGCGGGGAGCTGCTATCAACAGGTTCTACTCTGAACTTTGGAATTCTTTGAAGACGTCATACGTCGGACTACATGTTCTTCTATCCTTTTGGACTTATGTTTATACTTGCTTGTTGCATGTTTTTCATTACAGGTTCCAGGACATTTAATAGTATTGGACTTATTGAATTTATATATAATTGTTTATGGTTATGAAATATAAAGATTTCAGACGGGGAGTGTTGTGTTACACTATATGATTTATTATGCTCTGTGTCTTTAAGATTTGTTCTCTCTGTCTATCTGAACTCTTTCTCTCACCGTAGTTCTGTATATTCTCCTCCCCTTCCTCTCTCTGATTCATTGTGCACAGTATACCTCATTGCTGTAACATCTTTACATGTGGCTTACAACTGCAACGTTTTTCTACCTATGGATACCCATCATTAAACGGAACATTCAAGAGGATTCATCGTCTGTCTTTCCATACAGTGAGTTATCCATTGAGTTAAGCTGTCTGAATTGATGCAAGGGATAAATAGATCACCAGGTCATGTAAGCTCTATGTGAAGCTGAAGATAACGTTTATTGCCTTGTAGTTGAGTCAGAACAGCTATTAACAGCATGTATACTGAACGTCACATCAATACAGGTATTGACCATAGCAGCTGGTACCAGGTCCTGAGACCTCACCAACAGATAAATATACTGTATCTCCACTGGTTTACACTTTGCAGTAGGATTCAGGATATTACCAAATATTGCTAGCTATACCAATACTGATCATAATCAATTTAGTAAAGGTTGGACCCTCTGTAGCAAGGTCTTATGCTATCTATATGGTGTGTACAGTATGTGCAAACAAGTGTATCAATATCATTCTCATTTGAAATACACTACATTGTTATACAAGGAGGAAGTGAAATAGTTTCTTCAATCACTAAATCATACATATGGAAAAATTATACTGGCTTTGGAGCCTTAGCTAAAATAATTCATATATTACACACAAGGTGATAAATGATGTAACGCTAATCAATAAACGCATGTATGGAAATGTGCATGCAAAATATGAATGATAACCAATCAAATAACAGAAATATAAATATCAAGTGCATAAGTGAGAGAACTATGAAAAGTCCAATCTGTAAAAAATAATTCAGGTTGAAACAAACCAAAACCTCCAATCACTAAAAGATAATAAATCAAAAAGTGAAAAACTATAAAGTAATGTCCAACATGAAAAATAGTGTAAAGAGGAGCCTTAACGTCCAACACTGAATGATGAATGATCAAAGGCAATACACTGAGCACTATCCGGTGTAGAGGACATCAAAGATGGTACTTCATCAACAAAGAAGAAAAGATGCATATGCTCTTACCAGAACCGGTGGACTCAAATGTCAGCGACATAGAGTCAAAGAGGCGTAGTCCCGCAATCGGCAAATGTGAGGCACTCCAATGGGTCCAGAACTTCAGGAATGGAATCCAGGGGAATGGTAGATGACCTCCACACGGACCTCCGACAGTAGAAGCACCGAAGTTGGATCTTGATGGTAAAGATCAACTAGACAGCAGAGCCACTCCCGTTCGAATGGTATGTGAAGAAAAAAATTTGCTTCCACATAGTGTAGGTCAAAAATGGTAATTTATTGCTAAAAACCAGTATACAAGGATAAAAAGTGATCACGAATAAAAATACAAGGCGATGTGGGGAGCGATAAGCCTAGCCCTACTTGTCTCGACCAGATAGGCCTTCAACAGGGGCATATATCAACCCCCCCACACTGCCGATATTTATAGACTACATGGGAATACAATAATTGATGCAGGACCAATCGGCTCTCAAGTGATGAGGGAACCGTTTGATTGGAGCAAAAGTGGTCACCTGACCGCTAAACTCTGATCCACGAAATAAGGGCCAATGTTAAAGGGGGGAGCACCAATCACATGTTTTTCCAGGACCAACTGGGAAGTGTATTTGAATGAAGCCCTGAAGTCACATGACAAACATGAGGCAAACACATCCTGAAAAAAGCCAGCGAAAAACGGGTCAAACGGTCACGTGGCGGACTGAGGCCATGAGCCACATGACCAAAGAGAACTTCACATAATCGGGACCAGTGAAGGCTTCCAAAATCCCATGCAAAAAAGGCGCTCTCTGTATCTCTGTCTTCAGAATATTGTGCTCAAGGTCCAGAATCTTAAAGCTTAAAGCGTAACTCCACTTTTGTTGAGAAAAAAAACATTCCCCTCTGGGTGATCTTTCTACATTGCAAGAATTATAACGACCTTTGTTGCAGATTCCTATCTTTTGTTATTCTGAAGAAATGACTGTTTGTTCCTCTGTGCTGAGAGGGTCTAATGGGAGTGATTTCATAATTGCCAGTCAGCTGTGCAGCTGCAGAGCACTAATGAGGAAAGCTGCAGGGTCTTCATCCCTTTAGACATTATTTCCTATTGGGAGTATCTCACCAAAAAAGTAATTTTTGTTGCAGGGGATGCCTGAAATCTGACTTGTATCTTAGGCAGACTTCTGGGAACATTGGTGAGCCAATCACACAAGCCGGAAATTAAGTTTCTGGGGGTGGTCAGAACACCTCCAGGCAGCCATATTACATTGCATTGTCAGAAAATTACAGTGGCTGCAGATTGAGAAGGAAAGGTAATTTTTAATAACATTTAATTACAATATGGAAGTGAAATGCAGAGCTAATGATGATAGTAGATGGTGAAAAACACATCAGTAATGGTGACCATTACAAATATACACATAACTGGAACACATGAAACATAATAAAATGTTGAGTATTGGGTGAGATATAGTAATGTCCCAATGTATAGTTATAACTAAAACACAGGCTGAGTATAAATGTTAAACTGGTGTGGAAATCTTCTCCTGATATCATAGATTATACGGTCATGGAATGTAAATGGATGGAATACGCTTACCAACAGGAGTGGATTCGGATGCCAGTGACACCGAATCAAGCAGGCTCTGAGATACTTAGTTAGATGCCCCTGTTGAAGTCCATGTGGACGAAATGCGTCGGGTGAGCCTTACTCTTTCCTACACTTGATTTTATTGTTTTATACGCGATCATGCTTTTTAGCTTGTTGATTATTGGTTACATCCAATAAAATACGTCATTTGATTTGCACTATTGGCGTTCTATCTATCTTTTTGGGAACCATCCATGCTCTGGAGACTTTTGTGTGGCGGAGACTCTCCCCTCGGGTTTTTGAACCAACAGTCGTGACGTGGACCATAGAAGATAGATCCCCCTTGAGATCCGGGGTTTCCAGGACCAACCATCGTCCACTAAGGATCTCAGAGCCTGCTTGATTCAGTGTCACTGGCATCCGAATCCACTCCTGTTGGTAAGCGTATTCCATCCATTTACATTCCATGATCGTATAATCTATGATATCACGAGAAGATTTCCACACCAGTTCAACATTTATACTCAGCCTATGTTTGGGACTTTCTTGTGTTTTAGTTATAACTATACATTGGGACATTACTATATCTCACCCAATACTCAACATTTTATTATGTTTCATGTGTTCCAGTTATGTGTATATTTGTAATGGTCACCATTACTGATGTGTTTTTCACCATCTACTATCATCATTAGCGCTGCATTTCATTCCATTTTTGTTTTTAATATTGGTCATATTGTATGTAGCTGCTTTTTCATTGGGTTAGCGCAGTGTTATTTACATGTTCGTTAATTACAATATGACTTGTGTCGCAATTGTATACACTATATTATTTTTTCTTTATTTGCTATATTTTTTCCCCAGAGAAAGTGGAGTTACCCTTTAAAGAAGAATCCCAGTATGGATATTTTATGCATATTTGGTCTATACCATACATGGCTGATGCCCCTGTAAACTGGAAAAGTAGACACCACCACTCCAGTAACTTGCAGTCTAAGGTCCATAAGTCACACATATAGTAGAGCCAATTTAGACAGGATCCAATTAACCTACCAGCGTGTCTTTGAAGTGTGGGAGGAAACCGTAATAAACCCAGGAAGGTAGTGTCGTTGCTGGGATTCAAAACAACGACCCTAGGGCTGCTAGGTGGAATCACTAACCACTTAGCCACTGTGCTGTCCGTTAGTTGATTGTAAATTGAGCAAAGACCTATACATATACTGTACATCACACATACACTATATTACCAAAAATATTGGAACGCCTGTCTTTACACGCACATGAACTTTAATGGCATCCCAGTCTTAATCCGTAGGGTTCAATATTGCGTTGGCCCACCCTTTGTAGCTATAACAGCTTCAACTCTTCTGGGAAGGCTATCTACAAGGTTTAGGAGTGTGTCTATGGGAATGTTTGACCATTCTTCCAGAAGTGCATTTGTGAGGTCAGGCACTGATGAGAACGAGAAAGCCTGGCTCGCAGTCTCTGCTCGAATTTATTCCAAAGGTGTTCTCTCGGGTTGAGGTCAGTACTCTGTGCAGGCCAGTCAAGTTCCTCCACCCCAAACTCACTCACCCATGTCTTTATGGACCTTGCTTTGTGCACTGGTGTGCAGTCATGTTGGAACAGGAAGGGGCCATCCCCAAACTGTTCCCACAAAGTTGGGAGCATGAAATTGTCCAAAATATCTTGGTATGCTGAAGCCTTAGGAGTTCCCTTCACTGGAACTAAGGGGCCAAGCCCAACCCCTTGAAAAACAACCCCACACCATAATCCCTCCTCCACCAAATTATTTGGACCAGTGCACAAAGCAAGGTCCATAAAGAAATGGATGAGTGAGTTTGGGGTGGAGGAACTTGACTGGCCTGCACAGAGCCCTGACCTCAACCCGATAGAACACCTTTGGGATGAATTAGAGTGTAGACTGCGAGCCAGGCCTTCTCGTCCACATCAGTGCCTGACCTCACAAATGTGCTTCTGGAAGAATGGTCAAACATTCCCATAGACACACTCTTAAACCTTGTGAACAGCCTTCCTAGAAAAGTTGAAGCTGTTATAGCTGCAAAGAGTGGGCCAACGCAATATTGAATCCTACGGACTTGTACAGACGATCGGACATTCCGACAACAAAACCGTGGATTTATTTCCGACGGATGTTGGTTTAAACTTGTCTTGCATACACACGGTCACACAAATGTTGTCGACAATTTCGATCACCAAGAACGCGGTGACGTACAACACGTACGACGAGCCGAGAAAAATTAAGTTCAATAGCCAGTAGCTATTCTGCTTGATTCGGAGCATGCAAGGACTTTTGTGCTTTGGAATTGTGTACACGCGCTCGGAATTTCCGACAACATTGTTGGAAAATTTGAGAACCAACTCTCAAACATTTGTTGTCGGAAATCCCAACAGCAAATGTCCCATTGGAGCTTACACACAGTCGGAATTTCCGACAACAAGCTCACATCGAACATTTTCTGTCGGAAATTCCGACCGTGTGTACGGGGCATTATGCCCCGTACACACGGTCGGATTTTCCAACGGAAAATGTGTGATAGGACCTTGTTGTCGGAAATTCCGACCGTGTGTAGGCTCCATCACACATTTTCCATCGGATTTTCCGACACACAAAGTTTGAGAGCAGGATATAAAATTTTCCGACAACAAAATCCGTTGTCGGAAATTCCGATTTTGTGTACACAAATCCGATGGACAAAGTGCCACGCATGCTCAGAATAAATAAAGAGATGAAAGCTATTGGCCACTGCCCCGTTTATAGTCCCGACATACGTGTTTTAAGTCACCGCGTTTAGAACGATCGGATTTTCCGACAACTTTGTGTGACCGTGTGTATGCAAGACAAGTTTGAGCTAACATCCGTCGGAAAAAATCCTAGGATTTTGTTGTCGGAATGTCCAAACAAAGTCCAACCGTGTGTACGCGGCATAAGACTGGGATGCCATTAAAGTTCATGTGCGTGTAAAGGCAGGCGTCCCAATACTTTTGGTAATATAGTGTACATTTACATGCAGATATGTGATGACTTGTAGCACTTCCACAACTATAAGTATTCAATTCAGACATGTATGGCAGTTTTAATGGTTCCCTTTAGTCATTTATTATTGCAGTTGCAAACCCATTAGTTCGGTTTATTATAAGGCCAGCACAGTCTTGCTCCCATACTCCCAGATGACATGTCGGGGCTGTCCCCTGTGAACGGTCTGCTAATGTGCAGCATATGCATTTTATGTGACCTTCTTAGTAAACACCATAACATCAGTATTAGTCACAGGAGCCCATTCTGTGTCCTCTGTGAGGCTCAGCTAAGTGCTGAGAAGTTGGGCAGTAACGCTCTTGCTGTTTTAACACTTCACTGCCCAATGTTTTTCCTGGCAAGAAAACTTCGTAAATAGCTAACAGCTGTGAGGGCATGCAGATACTTGCAGTTATTTAAGAGTGGAAGTGTCCTGGTCTGTGTCTTCTACTTGGTGCCCAATGTGATCATTGTGCCAGCACCGAGGACTAATGAGAATAAATAAAGCGAAATAACCACTGAATGGGGATTAGAATAGCAGAGAATTATCCAGAAGACACTGGACATCTAGGTCTTAGTACCAAGTCTAATTTTTATTAATTTTTTAATTTTTAATTTTAATTTTAAGTAGTTTGTCAGATTATTATTTGTGTCTGTGACCTCCATTGTAGAGATTCTCTCTTAATTCCTGTGCTATGACACTAGGGCAAAACAAAAATAATGGATGGAGTGGTTGTCACTGGGACAGGAAAATATGGACAAGAATAAAACATTCTAATCATTACTCACTCTTTAAAAAAAAGTGTTCCTTTTTCTGTGTCCATGTTGAAGATACTTTCTTTCACTTATGCCGCGTACACACGATCGGAATTCTTGTTGGAAAAATATATGATAGCTTTTCCGATGGGATTCCACTCAAGTTTGCCTTGCATACACACGGTCACACAAAAGTTTGCTGAACTTCCGACCGCCAAGAACGCGGTGACGTGCAACACTACGACGAGCCGAGAAAATGAAGTTCAATGCTTCCGCGCATGCGTCAAATTGTTTCCGAGCATGCATAGGAATTTTGCGCGTCGAAATTGCTACAGACGATCGCATTTTCAGATAGAAACTTTTTCTGACCGAAAAATTGAGAGCATGCTCTCAATCTTTTGCTGGCTGGAATTCGGCCAGCAAAAGTCCGATGGAGCATACACACGGTCGCATTTTCCTACGGAAAGCTCTCATCGGTCTTTTGCTGGCCGAAATTCAGATCGTATGTACGTGGCATTACTGTCCGATATTTTCCATTACATACTGTCCTGTGAGAAAATAAAGTCCTTGTTGGATCACAGAGAGCAATAAACACATCAACACTTTAACCCTTTCCTGCTCTATCCACAAAAAAATAAAAATATTAGTAATAATAATTAATAATTAGTAATTAGTAATAATAATATTAATATTAATATTTAGTGAAATTGCGCTTTAAAGTTGAGCTTCAGTAAAACAGATAAATCCGTACTTGAAATACAAATACATGACCTGTATTAATTGCTAAGGATGTTGTAATTATGTTTAGCCAGTATTATGAATCAGACACCCCTGCCAGACAACATAGACAAGTCCTTGCTGTCTGGTGTGTTTAAAAAAAAATAATAATAATTTTGGATAGAGCAGTGAAGATTTAGAATCTCTGGGCTGCCACACCAACTTGTTGATAAGACCTGTGCAGATAACCACACTGAAAAATACTATTAAAGGTCCATTTAACATCTAGTCCATATACAATGTTTTTATTCTCAAGCCCTGATGAAGCAGGCATTTTTGGATCCCCAAAATGCATTGGCTACTCTTTTGATTGCCCCAGGTGGAAGTCCTCTTTGTGACGAAACCGGTCGGGTAAAGAGCTGTTTCCTGCTCTTGCATTCCTATACACATTGCCTGGATGTTTTATATGGCAGCCGCCTATCTGTAAACAATGCTGGTTTTTATCTGAATTAACCACTTCCTTACAGGGCATTTTCACCCTCTTCCTGCCCAGGCCAATTTTCAGCTGTCAGCGCTGTAACATTTTGAATGACAATTGCGCAGTCGTGCGACGTTGTACCCAAATTAATTTTGATAATTTTTCCCCACAAATAGAGCTTTCTTTTGGTGGTATTTGATCACCTCTGTGGTTTTTATTTTTTGCGCTATAAACAAAAAAAGACCAACAATTTTGAAAAAAACACAATATTTTTTACTTTTTGCTATAATAAATATCCCAATTTGTTTTTAAAAAAACAATTTTTTTTCTCAGTTTAGGCCGATATGTATTCTTCTTCATATTTTTCGTAAAAAAAAAAAAATCGCAAAAAGCGTATATTGATTGGATTGCGCAAAAGTTATAGCGCCTACAAAATAGTTTATTGATTTATGACATTTTTATTATTATTATTTTTTTTTTTACTAGTAATGGCAGCGATCTGCAATTTTTATTGGGAGTGTGACATTGCGGCGGACACATTGGACACTTTTGACACTAATTTGGGACCACTGACAATTATACAGCGATCAGTGCTATAAATATGCACTGATTACTGTGCAAATGTCACTGGCATGGAAAGGGTTAACACTAGGGGGCAATCAAGGGGTTAACTGTGTTACCTAGGGAGTGATTCTAACTGTGAGGGGGATGGGACTGACTAGGGAAGGAGACTGATCGGTGTTCCTATATACTAGGTAAACACGATCGGTCTCCTCTCCCCTGACAGGATGTGGATTTGTGTGTATACACATAGATCCACGTTCCTGCTCTGTGACGAGCAAACGCGGGTGCCTGGCGGACATCACGGCCGATGGGCATGCACATCGGCTCCCAAGTGACGCGCCGTGCGCGCGCCCCCTAAAACGCGGGGAAGCCGAGGACGTCATATGACGCCTGCCCGGAGGGACAGAGTGTTCCTGCCGTCCTGCCGTCATATTACAATGGCTGGGATGGGAAGTGGTTAATGTAAGTGTAATAACTTTTATTCAATGAGCTTTTTGGGATTTTACACTATCTGGTGTTTCTTTTATTTATATGATTGATCTAATCATGGGGTGGATAGAGTTTGGTCTAAATATCCAACTAATGTCCTTTTTGATCTGAGAACACATCTCCAGCTGATGACCCCTGCAAAGATTATTACATGAAGCCTGTTTGACCCTTCATAATAAAGGGTCCAGGCTCTCTGGTAAGAGTCTATTTTGCCTATGGTGACGGTGGATACACAAGGTGGAGGGTGTTTTGGATTTACCTGCATTATCACGGATCTGTGATTTCTACAGTTGAACTTTCATATCACATTATAAGCAATTTTGTTTAGCGCATCACTTTTTTTGTATATACTCTTTCGATTGTCCCCCTTGGCCCTTACTGGAATAAAGTCGTATCTGGGGCTTTCAGCAGTGGTGTGCAATGGCGTGGCACTTCAATTCACTTTACATTATAAGCTAAGGAGACTGTTGGAATCCTCTGGGGTGTAGTGCAGCCTGTCAGGAAACCAGATCACCTACATCAACATCATGACATTAAGATAAGATAGCAATACCAATAAAATAACCTCATAGGTCAAAGGACAATTTTTCCACTTTCCTAAAGGTTTTTAATTGCTGTATGTATTCCTGTAAGGGATGTTCAATCTCTCCATATGTCTTGGTGACCATTGTCACTATGACCAAAAGTGAGGTCAAATTCAATATCTGGAGTTATCAGTGGGTGACTGCTGTCCAAGAGAAGATTTACCATACTTTTGAGAAAATTCCTCTCTCTTCTCATTGCTTCTCCAGGACAGGAGGTGAAGGAAAATCTCCCAACTGGGACACAGGGTTTACACATTACCTATTAAGTTGCAAAAGCTTTAAGGTTTGTTTTACTTTCTGTCATTAAGGGGTTAAGCTTAAACTTAAAAGAAAATTCCTCAAAAACCATTATACTATCCCTAAGACCCCTTTCACACGGATGGCAAGAAGGTAGTAGAAGTTTGCTGTTGATCTTTGTTTTTACCAACTGACCACTTAAAACTCCACATGGCAGCTGGAATGGATTTGTACAAATGCTGTGGCTGTGATGCTTTGCAAGGGAGATTTAACAAGTTTGATAGGCAGCACCACCTGTCAAACGTGGCCATTGAAGTCAATGGAACCAGGACCTGGGATTTTAAAGCAAAACGCCCCTTCAGCTTGCACAATTTTTTTTAAAAAGGGCATTCAGAAGGTGGAAGTATCTCCTTTTGCTGCGGTTGCCTTTCTAAAGGACGGCAGGGACTGTCAATCAGGCCTAAAGCCACCAAAAATGTGGATATATCACTTACAGTTCTCAACACTGGCAGCCCAAATGTTTTAAAAATTCTATTTCTGAACACTTTTAGCTTGCTACACAACTTTTTGGCTATATACCTGTAGAGTTCACATTTAGCTGAAGGTACTAAAGTATGCTGGAACTTGTAGTTCTTTTAGTAGCTGCACATGCTTCCCCTGACTCTCTTAGCACCTGACTCAATATAATGTGCCAGTATGGTGGACTGAGCAGGGAATTTACTTAGATGAGTACAGGAATTCAGCAGAATTGGGAAGAAAACACCTTTCATGTGAACCATGGGCTGGATTCGTGACTCTGAAAGAGCAGCAATTTCTGGGGAATTTAGTTGGCGCAGGAACAGAAAAACCTAATTGATCAAGCAGAGTAGTTACCATCAGACTAATGGTAGGAGCACTTAATGCCCTGTGCTCTTCTCCAGCCGTTCCTTAGATCTTAGCACTGTTTATTAACACAGTTTTATCATTAAGAAAATACAGCAATTTTCCAGCCCCTAGTGCAGGGTACAGCTGAGAGATCAATGCCCTGCCTGTGTCTAGGCGGCAGTTTGGGCTTGGACGTCAAGGATAATTCCTTTATACAACTTAATGGAGTCCGCTTGACATCCATAATGATCCCCAATCATAAGAATTATTTGTGCTAGCACGCAGACATGTTCCAGTTGTTGTGACAGATCACATTTCACCTTTAATGATGGAAAATTACCATTTCTAATTCCTTGGGTTTTGACACCTAAATCCACACGCCATATGTTGATGAAATATAAATTTGTTAGGCTGAAATGCAATGTCACCCATCCACTTTGATTAATCAGCACGGTGACACTTCATGATCTTTTCATGGAATCAGTATTAAAACCTGCTCACTGGATCATTAGAACCTACTTGTCATTACACAGATGACCTTCCCTTTCTAGTACCTTCAGTCTGAATGCTGACAAGATGAAGGGACTAATAAAAGCTAAAATAAATGTGGAGATGTTCCACATAGCAATCAGACTACTGGACAATTTTTTTAAAATTGAATTAACTGCCTTATAGCTCCATTTTTATTCCAGTTGCCTGAAATCTAACACCTGTAGTGCCTAGAGCCAACAAAAGTTTTAGGTCTTAATGGAAAATAAAATTGTTTGCAAGTACCGCTATTTCCTTCTCTGCATGCTTATTATTGGCTGTGCAGGGATCATATCACCAATCTTATGACTATCACCACACCACCCAATATCTTCAATGAAATAGCGATAAACTTATGTAAATAGGGTTGCGGGGAGAGCTGAGTATTTGATGCCCACTTAGGAAGGGGGTCCAAATGCAACAATCTCTAATGTCTACAAAAGGCAAAATCTAAACCTGAAAATTTGGAAGTGTTATAGATGAGCACAGCCAATGAATAACTAAACCTGGTCATACACAGAAGGGCTATAATGAACAATTATACTTTTGGACTTGGTAGATTTATTTAAAACCCTTAGGCTGAATTCACACTGGAGAACGCAGCAGCTCACAGCAGGAGTCTCCATTCTCCGTTTCAGGTCTGATTTCAGCCCCAAATTTTTGGACTCCTGTGCAATTCACACTGAAGGTGCTCCAGAGATGTGTGAACCGGCTCCATAGAAAGCCAGTCACAATCTCCTGCTATGCTAATTGGATGTGGGGAAACCCACATCCAATTCGCAATAGTGTGAACCCAGTCTAAAATTAACCTCTTATTACCAGACACACACATCTCTTATTGTGTAAACTTTGGACATTGCTAATTACACTTCCTGAGGCAATAAGAGATCATAAGAACCGTTATATACAGAACTAGGAATCCATAGTAAAACTGAACTGGAGATGTTCCACATAGCAAGTATTCAGACTACAGGACAATTTTTTAAAAGTAGAATTAACTGCCTTATAGCTCCATTTTTATTCAAGTTGCTTAAAATCTAACACCTGTAGTGCCTAGAGCCAACAAAAGATTTAGGTCTTAATGGAAAATAAAATTTTTTGCAACTACCACTATTTCCTTATTATTATTATTATTATTTTTGGCTGTGCAGGGATTACATCACCTATTTTATTTTATGCCCACTCGAAAAGGGGGCCCAAATGCAACAAGCTCTAATGCCCACAAAAGACAAAATCTACGCCTGAAAATTTGGAGTGTTATAGATGAGCCCGGCCAATGAATAACTAAACCTGGCCATACACAGAGGGGCTATAATGAACAATTATACTTTTGGACTTAGCAGATTTATTTTAAATTCTTAAATTAACCTTTTATTATCAGACACACACATCTCTTATTCTGTGTACGTTGGGCATTTCAAATTACACTACCTGAGGCAATAAGAGATCATAAGAACCGTTATATACAGTAGGTATATATAACTAGGAATCCTTAGTAAAACCAAACTTTATAGAACCTAGGTGTACCAAAAGAGTCAACATAAGATAGGATTTAAAAAGTGTCAAACAGGGTGTTTCTAGATTACAGTTAGGTTGGTGTTACAAGGGGAAGTGCAGGGTGGTTCAATATAATGGCTAGGCTGACTTTGCAACACACGGGGTAGTTGTAGATAACATTATATATGGTCACACAGGATGATTGAAGATATTAATTATGCTGTTACTACAAGTGGTCACATGGGTGGTTCTATATCATGGTTATACTGGCTTTACAAGGGCATCCACAAGATGCTTATAGTCTACATAATTTTAGTTTGCAAAAAAAGGGATCACAAGGTGGTTTAGATAACAGCTGGGTTGGCATAAATTGGGGTCAAACTGTAGATAATGGTTAAGCTGGCATTACAAGTGGTCACATAAGATAAATCTTGGTAAAAGAGAATAGATATATACATATATATTTATGGTTGGAGCCCTATGTCCGGGAGAGATGTGAACCACATAAACACGTCACAAGACTAATATAAAGTAGACCTGAAGTGTGCCCTGGTCTGCTGGATGGTATACCAAGAGAAGGGGGCATACCCAAGATAAGTGAGTGGATGGTTTTGTAGAGAAAGTGTTTTAAGAGAAGTGCCCTAAGAAGGGGAATGGGTGGGTGGGTACCGTGTACTGGAACCAACAAAGACCGGTGTGGGTGGTCTGCCTAAATACCCCCCAGGCTACTCCCATAATTTCAGGTCACCATACTGGCCTACCTATTTATGGTCAGAGCCCTATGTCCAGCAGAGATGTGAACCACATAAACACATCACAAGACTAACAACATAAAGTAGACCTGAAGTGTGCCCTGGTCTGCTGGACAGTATGCCAAGAGAAGGGGACAAAACACTTGGTTAGGGAGGTAATTATTTATTTGAGCTGATAACATACTACTGGGCAAGCTTGCTGAAGGCATGTAACATTTCTGCTTGCGGATTCGGAATGTATCGGGCAAAGCAAGCAGAATTTCCACCTGCCCATTCTCTTGATGACATGGTCCGGTACCCCGTGTTGTGATGCTGCTGACACTGCTCCGATCTGGAAGGAATATCCAGATTATCGGCCGGGGTCAAGGCCTAAGTTAAGCGAGAGGATCCTAATGTGTCTGGTGAACTGGCTACCACTCAGAGGGTTGGTAAGGAAAGGTAGCAATAGGCTAGACTCCAACAGGTCGTGCAGATGATTCTGATGGCGTCTCAGATGGCGTCTGCGTAGTACCTGACAGGCGGGGCCGGTGACGGTGAACTTGCTCGGATGTAAGAAGCCATAAAAGGCCAGGTAGATGGCTGCTTGGAAGACCAGGCTGGGCAACCCGAAGGGGGAATGTGACAGGATGGTAGACATGTCTCTGAAGATGGCGCTGGTGACGGGTAGGCACTTGCTACTAGTTTTGGGGTTGCTGCCTGTGGATACCACATAGGATGGTTTTGACTGCGTGGGCGGAGAACAAGGATGGCTTGGTAGGGTCCTGTAAGGAGATGAAATGCTGGATGCCAGCTAAGTAGAGTCTGATGGTATTATGTGATAGAGCCAGCTGCGTGTGACAGTACTCTTAGATTGTAAGCTCTAAGGAGCAGGGCCCTCTGATTCCTACTGTATCAAATTGTATTGTATTTGTACTGTTTACCCTCAAGTTGTAAAGCGCTACGTAAACTGTTGGCGTTATATAAATACTGTATAACAATAATAATAATGATATAAAAGCCAGAATGTGTTTAAGATCTCCCGACACTGCCACAGGGTTTGGGGCTAGGAACCTGCCATAGGAATTCCAGGCTGTACAATAGGCCTACAGGGGGTTGTGGGATAACGACTGATTTACAAGGCGTAGGTGTTGCTTTAATCCAGTGTCAGCTGTGACCAAGGTGGGATAAGAGATGTCGTCGGGTCAGTTCCAAGTTCCTACAAGAAGAATGACGCAAAGTTAAAGCGGGATAGTGCATCGGCTGAGTCTTTGCACTTACCCGGATTATAGATGCAGTGCACTTTGAATTGATGCTGCAGGGATAGTTGCACCAGCCTGCGCCGGAAGGACATGATGGCTAGCAATTTGGACCTGCCTATATGTATGATATTAGCTGTGGTCTGATTGTCTGTGGCAAACGTCACTGTTTGCCCTGCCCGGGTGCCGCCCCAGACTTGAGCTGCAGCCACAATGGGGTAGAGTTCGAATAGTGAGAAGGACTGACTGAACCCAAGGATCAGGAGGATTTCTAGTTGCCATGGCCCTGTAAGCAATGGTGGCCAAAATTGCTGCGAAGCCTGTAGAGGCTGCGGCGTCCGTGGCTAGGTGACGAAGAGGATGCTGACAGAATGAACACTGATATGAGAAATTCGTCCCACATTGACAAATCCGCTATTGCTGCTGTGTCTAGCCTAGGAATTTGGTCGGGATCTTGCGCCTGCGAGTGGAAACTAAGAGGCGTGAGATGAAGGATCGCCGCTGAGGGATGATCCTCATGGCGAAAGGTCACCTGACGAATGCTTAAGTAAAATTCTTCTGAGGGTATTAGAGAATTCAAACTTGGGATGTGAGAACAATGAGGCGCGGACAAATCATACACTACCAAAGTTTATTAGAATACATGCCCTCGGCAAGTCCAATAGGGCTGACTCTCCAGATGGTGAAAGGTGACTTGGAAAAGAGGCGATCATGTACCCCCGGTCCAGTTTGGTTTGTAGCAAGATGCCGATGGCTGACTCATCGGTGGCAGCTGAGAGTAGGTTCTTGCAGTTGTGTGGGGCAGCGTGATGAGGCCGGTGTGGAATCCTGAGGTGCATCCCTGCACGAAGAAGGTGGCCAGGGAGTGAGTCGGGTGGGAAGATAGGTAGTACCCGAGCCACCCGACATGCATGCGGCCTAGTCATGATGTATTTAGCTGCCTAATGCTGCCCGTGACATTGGGATGTGCTTTATAGCATGAAAGGCAAACATGAAGGAGCTTACAGTGAGTGTATTTGCAAGTCCCGATCCCTTTTTTTTTTTTTCTTTTTAGAGCTAAGCGATAGTCGAGGATATAGACTGTAGTGATGCCTTGGTGCCTGGTAGGGCTGCCGTTGGCGGTAGGAGTAGCAGCCTAAAAAGCTTGGCTTTCCCTAGCTGTGGCAGGGTAGGAAATACCCCTGCCCTGCAGTTCTGCTGTGAGTTTGGGAATGGTCCAAGCTCCGGGAGATTGTGTGCCACCGCTTCCTGAACCCAGAGGGTGACGGTGGGGTGAAGGAGAAGTCTCCACTGTCGGCCCGCGACATGGCTTCAGCTAAAAGACAAGGAGGGGAGAATGCATAGGTTTAAGATAAGTTGCAACGGTAGTGAACAAGCCGGTTTGCGTATGAGCGCTGTTGAATGGAAATTTTGAAAACAAAAGATAGTGGAATTTGAGCATGTAGGAATGACCGACCGTAACAATGTACAAATAGATGGAGTAAGATGTGTATGTTTATGCTTGATAAGAGTAATGTAAAGCCAAGGATCCAAATCATTGTGCCGCTGCACTGTCACGTCGATGCACCTAGATTCGGGTCGGACTGCAGAGTAAATGGTGTTGAGTGTAGAGCCGAGGATCTGAATCATTGTGCCGCTACGCTTGTACTGCCAATACGACTAGATTCGGACTGGGCTGGAGTGTGAGTAATGGTGAGGTTTGTAGCGCTGAGGACCCTAATCGTAGTGCCAATGATGCGACTAGACTCGGATCGGGCTGTCGGGCTGTTGGTGTGAGTAACAGTGGGGTTTGTAGGAGATGTGGTGTTTGTAGGAGGTGTGGTATGTAGGCCAGAGCATTTGGGACATATGCCGCCGATGCGACTGGATTCGGAAGTGGCTGTAGTGTGAGTGAGTTACGTGGATTCATAATGTTTGTGCCGCCTAGGCGATTAGATACGAATGGTCCTGAGCAGTGGGCTGCCACGAGTCATTACGTTGCTGATGCGACTGGGCTCAAATGAGGTGTAAATCTTAACGAATGAGTACGAATACATACGAATGATATGGTGAAATTTCTACGAAGCAGTGAGAATGAGGCAAGGGATTTACAACATGAGGTGACGACAGTTTTACGAATGGGGAACATGATAGACAATGGTTCGAATGTATGAAATTATATCTGCTACGAATCGGTTTGTAAAGAGAGATGACTCTGATACGAATTGGTTATAAAGGTATGAAAGGAATCAGTAGTATTGAATGGATCTGATGTGAATTGGCTGTAGAGTGTAGGCCACCCCTAGCTCTGAAACCAAACACAACCAACCACCCAACCCCCCAGGCTAATTAAAGTACAGGCAAGGCACCAGGTGGGTCTAATTACCACCTCAATCAGCCGCAGAACCCGTACAAACAATACATGCTCATCTCCAAATGGATGAGACGGCAACCCCATGGACAGTGAATCCTATAAGCAGTGAAGCCTATGTCGAGTGATATCGCACAACGACCTACAGCGGCTCGGAGGCTTGGATCTACAAATGAATTGAACGTTTGAAGATGGGATGACAAACAAGGCAGAAGAACCTACAAACGTACTACGCCTGTGACAAATGATGTCGAAACATGAGCGACAACCAGGGTTGCCAACCTCCCGCAGCATTATTTACTGACAAAACATGGCAAATTTACTGGCGGAACACATTTTTTTACTGCCAACTTGAGAAATTACAGAACTCCTATTGAAAACTAACATAGTGAATATTTGAACAGTATAAACATGATATGGAAACACTGACAATACCTATAACAAAGTAATTAGCTTGATTTACACTTAAAAATTCAACACAGCATGAAATTATCAGCCCCTGATACCTACTGGCAGTTGTAGAAAAAATCACTGATTATTACAAACTGTCAGTAAATTTACTGGCGGTTGGCAACTCTGGCGACAACAACTCGGTGGCAGGCTTTTGTTTTGTTTTTTTAACGAAAGGGATGTGGAATAGGAAGCATAATGAATCGCACGATTGCACGATTCGAAAAGGTTCGAACCCTACCTGCAACAGTGAGCGGTAACCACTGATGAAGACCACGAACGGAGAAGCCAGGACGCACGCCAGTACATGTAGTACTGCGCACTGGAACCGACAAAGACCAATGTGGGTGGTCTGCTTAAATACCCCCCCGGGTTCCTCTCATAATTTCAGTCCAGAGAGAGAGAGAAAGAGAGAGATTTATTAAAACTGAGCATGATGCACACGTGTGTACAGGGAAAACACATACATTCTTTGCTTGGGAAACTTTTTATGTAAATTCACTAAAGTAGAACGTTCTCATAGTCCTAACAACCCATTTACAAGGATACATCCCCTAGCCTTATAGGAGCAGCTGCCCAGACATTTCAAAATGGAATATTTTTACAATTGCATTTCATTGGTGCCTTGCCATGCATCGCCTATTTGCGTTGGGGTGCCGTACAACATGAATACCACTCCAATGCACCAACAGATGCAACTTTCATTGCCATGCATTGCCGTAACATTCTCATTGGCTCAATGCTATAATTTAAATGTGCCCTTATCCTTAAAAAATATGTCATTACAATGATTAAAAAATACATTAATATCAGCTTAATAATTAAAATAAAATGTATTTAAAGCAAAAGCTTTTTAGTTTTAGTTACAGTTTGGAAGGGTAAAAACTCCTATCAGAGGAGATTTACCTCCACTTCCTGTACTGGAGAGGAAATGGGAAATGGGAATTTCTTTTTACAAAGGCAGAGTCCCAGGTCAGAGAGTTGTCATAGGAACATATGTCCCAAGTGGGGTTTTTTTTCCTAAATTTCCTAACATTTTTGATTTTCATTGCTTTCTTTCTCAATTACAGTGGTCACCAGGAAATATTAAAGGGGGAAGTCTAGACAGGAATAAAAACCTTATGATTAACAATACATCAAACCCTACCACACATACACCCATAGGTAACCCATAGGAAGGGTGGGTGCATGGCTTTATGTGGTGCCATGCAAAATCCAACAATGAAGAGAAAACAAAAACACCAAAATTTTGAGAAAACGGTGGCCCTCTTTTTCAAGGCGTCAGAGGGCCACTGTGCTCTTGAAATGTTGGTGTAATTTTCTTTGCTTCAGTATATTTTGCTCAGAATCTACTTCTCAGTGTGCTGGTTTCCTCTTAATTGTTGGGATGAGCAATTAAATACCTGGCAGGAGATCTAAAATGTTTTAGTTCCCTTGTCTTAATCCACTTAAAAAATAAATAGCTATAATTATACAAAATTTTCAGTATTTTACTTGGCAATTCCACTTATACCAATTTAATCAGATGCTGTTCATGAATACAAATCCAGAAGCATGCCGCCTAACCTAGAAAATATTCAAAGTCCAAAGACTTGCTGATTCTTCCTGCCAGGTACTGCTTGGGGGAATTGTTGGAAAAGTTTGCTGTCACCATACATGACTCATGGGGAACAGATTCTGAATGTGTGTGTATGCTCAGCTTAAAAAAACCTTGCTCCAAATAATGCAGCGGTGAAATTAAATCCATTAGGAAAAATAAAGGATTTGAAATTAATTTTATTATTTGTAAATGTACCGATTCTTTAAAAATATTAAAACAAAATATGTATTGTTAATGTGGTAAATAGATGTTCATTCAGCTTTTTCAAAATTACATTTTTACAATTTTTGTTTTTTAATTTTTGCAAGTGCCTTCCAACATATTTCTATTTTTTTGGGGAGGACAATGATTCAAGGTTAAGGTTTTATTTTCTTGTTTGTAAAGTGATCACTCATAATAACACCCACAGACTGATCTGTTTGTACCGCTCTATATGCTTACTGAAATGTGCATGTTTATGAACTAGGTACACGAACAAATTAATATTATTTCACAGGAGATTGAGGCTGGCCACTGTTTGTAGATAGATAGATAGATAGATAGATAGATAGATAGATAGATAGATAGATAGATAGATAGATAGCACAAGTCATGTATAGGAGACAAGGAAAACAGTATATTTCAGTTATTTTTTTGAACACATCAGGATCACACATAACAGTTGAATTTAATGGACATCATTTATATATATAACACAATGGTTGAAGGAAACAGCAATGCCTTGTGTGACTTATCCCATAAATACCTGCAGTTATAATACGTTTGTTATTCCAGCAGTTGGAGCAATTCTTGTCCCATTCTGGACCTATGACTGCAGAAGGGAGACATCTTCGGGTGTGCTTTCATAAGACAGGTGTTTGCTGGGCCTCTAAGCCGGGTAATGCTTCCCTTCTATGTAGGATTATACCAAATCAATTTGTTGTGTTCAAAGGCTCCAGGTTCCAACATCTGCAAACCATTACCTGTAAATTGCTGCACAGGCAAGTGCTGAAGACTGACCTCAATAATGGGAGCAGCCAGGAGCCAAAGACCCAACAATTAGCTGCATGAGGATATGCTATGAGTCTGATATGGATGTCACACAATGAGCATCGCTGCACCGGTCCTTAAGCCACATATTACACTAAAAGCCCAGATTGCTGTCATTATATAGTTTGACTATAAAAATATTATTATTTGTATAATTAATATTTTTAATATTAATACTACTACACTCATGTGTCCGTGTTCTACTGTATATATTCACATTGTGCATCATATATAAACAAATGTGTCCTTTCATTTATTATTATCATTGTCAATATAATTACTACAGTTAGTTGATAATATATATATATATATATATATATATTGGGGCAAAAAAGTATTTAGTCAGCCACCAATTGTGCAAGTTCTCCCACTTAAAATGATGAGAGAGGCCTGTAATTGTCATCTTAGGTATACCTCAACTATGAGAGACAAAATGTGGAAACAAATCCAAACAATCACATTGTCTGATTTTTGAAAGACTTTATTTACAAATTATGGTGGAAAATAAGTATTTGGTCACCTACAAACAAGCAAGATTTCTGGCTCTCACAGACCTGTATCTTCTTCTTTAAGAGGCTCCTCTGTCCTCCACTCATTACCTGTATTTAATGGCACCTGTTTGAACTTGTTATCAGTATAAAAGACACCTGTCCACAACCTCAAACAGTCACACTCCAAACTCCACTATGGTGAAGACCAAAGAGCTGTCGAAGGACACCAGAAACAAAATTGTAGACCTGCACCAGGCTGGGAAGACTGAATCTGCAATAGGCAAGCAGCTTGGTGTGAAGAAATCAACTGTGGGAGCAAAATTTAGAAAATGGAAGACATACAAGACCACTGAAAATCTCCCTCAATCTGGGGCTCCACGCAAGATCTCACCCCGTGGAGTCAAAATGATCACAAGAACGGTGAGCAAAAATCCCAGAACCACACGGGGGGACCTAGTGAATGACCTGCAGAGAGCTGGGACCAACGTAACAAAGGCTACCATCAGTAACACACTATGCCACCAGGGACTCAGATCATGCAGTGCCATACGTGTCCCCCTGCTTAAGCCAGTACATGTCTGGGCCTGTCTGAGGTTTGCTAGAGAGCACTTGGATGATCCAGAAGAGGATTGGGAGAATGTCATATGGTCAGATGAAACCAAAGTAGAACTGTTTGGTAGAAACACAACTCATCGTGTTTGGAGGAGAGAGAATGCTGAGTTGCAACCAAAGAACACCATACCTACTGTGAAGCATGGGGGTGGCAACATCATGCTTTGGGGCTGTTTCTCTGCAAAGGGAACAGGACAACTGATCCGTGTACATGAAAGAATGAATGGGGCCATGCATCGTGAGATTTTGAGTGCAAACCTCCTCCCATTAGCAAGGGCATTGAAGATGAAACATGGCCGAGTCTTTCAGCATGACAATGATCCTAAACACACCGCCCGGCTAACGAAGGAGTGGCTTCATAAGAAGCATTTCAAGCCAATGGCATCCCTAGGGGGGGGGCAGAGGGGCCCTGACCCCCCAACATTATGCTGTGCCCCACCATGTTCCCCCCCCCCTCCAATAAAAACATTTTTTTTTTTTTTTTTACAAAAAATCAATGTCTAAGAGGGAGAGAGTCCCCAGTCAGCTCCTGCGGGTGATTCCTCCCCCCGATGACACTGCATAATGTGAGCGCTCACACAACCACGGCCGCCCAATCTGCTCCTTCCCCTGCATCCTCATTGGCAGGGAGAAGAGCGAGTTGCAGGAAGGACTCCACCAGGACTCTCAGTTTACTGAAAAAACAGACTGATTTCTCCCATCCTTAGGACAGGAGAACCAGCCTGTAAATTCCAAGAGATGCCAGACCAGAGCAGTCAATAGCAGGGGCAGGACAGCAAGAGGAGGCTGGGGAACCCCACAGTGGCAGAACACCAGGGCCCTGAGGCAAGACAACCTTTGCAACCCTGATAGTTCTCCCACTGCTTTGGATCCTTATATTTTCTTGGTATACTGGTGACATATATCTCTTGTTTTCTGCCACCCTGGGGGACCCCAATACAGTAGGAAGGGAGCTCACTGCAGAACATGTGAAAGGGCCGTTGTGGGATCGTAGTAAAGGGCCCCAGTATATATTTATATATTTATATATATCTATATATCTATATATATGCATTTTATAGTTGCCCCCCTACTTTTGTCCCTGTCCCCCCATGTGCCCCCCCTAAATATGAAAGCTGGAGACGCCACTGTTTCAAGCTCCTGGAGTGGCCTAGCCAGTCTCCAGATCTCAACCCCATAGAAAACCTTTGGAGGGGAGTTGAAAGTCTGTGTTGCTCAGCGACAGCCCCAAAACATCACTGCTCTAGAGGAGATCTGCATGGAGGAATGGGCCAACATACCAGCATCAGTGTGTGACAACCTTGTGAAGACTTACAGAAAACGTTTGACCTCTGTCATTGCCAACAAAGGATATATAACAAAGTATTGAGATGAACTTTTGATATTGACAAAATACTTATTTTCCACCATAATTTGCAAATAAATTCTTTCCAAATCAGACAATGTGATTGCCTGGATTTGTTACCACATTTTGTCTCTCATAGTTGAGGTATACCTATGATGACAATTACAGGCCTCTCTCATCTTTTTAAGTGGGAGAACTTGCAGAATTGGTGACTGGCTAAATACTTTTTTGCCCCACTGTATATATATATATGTATATATATATATATATATATATATATATATATATATATACACACACTGCCTTGAAAAAGTATTCATACCCCCTTGAAATTTTCCACATTTTGTCATGCTACAACTAAAAACGTAAATGTATTTTATTGGGATTTTATAGCCCAACACACAAAAAAATCTATTTTGTAACGGAAGTGACGTTCCGTCGCCGCCATCTTGCTACACCCCGTATCACTGTCACCAGCAGGGAGCAGGAGGAGAGATGTAGTGGCAGCATTATAGGGTGACAGAGAGAGGGATGCCCTAACGCTGGTGGATATCCAGATCTTTACTTCACCCAGCTTGCCTGCTGCCTGTCATAAGCGCACAGAGGGACGTTCCAGATCCATGTCCATCCGACTTTTGATTTTTCGACAAGCTTATTGAGCTTGCTATTTGGTAAGCTTGCATTTCAGGTGGTGGTGGATCACTATGATGGGTGTTTTCTTATTCTCCACCTTTCCATACCGTTCCCTATGAACAGCGATCAATGGTCTCTTCTCACTGCCTACTGGACATTTGTTTATTTGGTTTATGGACTTGGTGTTCTAATCTCACTTTCACTTAAGTGCTTTGGTTTTATTGTTTTATATGTACTTGATAATAGTCAGACACCAGTTTGATTTTTCATAATTTCACTTTGTCCAATGATTTGGTAATATCTGTCATGTAATTTCACATATATGTTTTTGAGGTCACAGCGCAGTTTTTTTCTTTATATGCATGCATTCTAGTTGGGTGATGCTGACATGTATTCTCTCATGAGTACATGAGTATTGAATCTATCTATACTTCTACACAAGTTTTTTAAGATCGCAATAATAATTACTGCACTGCATAAACTCTTCATAGAAAGATGGGTGGATGTCCATTTCAGTGTTGAATAAATATTAAATTATAAAAGTTCGGGCAGTGCATAACATTACTTTAACCTCTTCCCGCTATATCCAAATGATGGCTACAGCGCGGACCTACTTTGCCGGGAGGGCGTCCTCCCGTGGTCGAGCGGCCTGCGTGCCCCCCTATGAGACTCGGCTGATCACAGATCAAAGTAAGGGGTTGATCCCAACCCCTTACCACGTGATCAGCTGTCAGCTAATGACAGCTAATCATGTGATGTAAACAGAGCCAGTAATCGGCTATTTTTTCTCCTCACGCTAATAGCGTGAGGAGAAAAAAAAAGGCGATTACCGGCGGCTGTGAAAGGGACATCAGTCCCGATCGTGGAGAGGCTCTGCAGAGTCATCTGTTCCCACCTGTGCCACCTGCCAGTGCACAACAGTGCCACCTGCCAGTGCACAACAGTGCCACCTACCAGTGCCCATCAGCGCCAGCTACCAGTGTCCACAGTGCCACCCATCAGTGCCCACAGTGTCACCTATCAGTGCCCACAGTGCCACCTATCAGTGTCCACAGTGCCACCTATAAATGTCACCAGTGCCTCATCACCAGTGCTGCCCATCAATGCCACCTACCAGTGCCCATCAGTACCACCTACCACTGCCCATCAGTGCCACCTACCAGTGCCTATCAGTGCCACCTATTAGTGCCCATCAGTGCCATGTATCAGTGTCCTTCAGTGCCCATCAGTGCCACCTATCAGGGTCCATCAGTGCCGTTTTATCAGTGCCTATCAATGTTGCCTTATCTGTAGCTATCAGTGCAGCCCATCAGGGCTCATCAGTGCCCAGCAGTGCAGCCTATCAGAGCCCATCAGTGCAGCCTCATCAGCGAATATCAATGAAGGAGAAAAACTACCTGTTTACAAAAAATTATAACTATGAAACGTGTTTTTTTTTAAATTTCTGTCATTTTTTGTTTGTTTAGCAAAAAATAAAAACCCAAGAGGTGATTAAATACCACCAGAAGAAAGATCTATTTGTGTGAAAAAAATGATAAAATTTCATTTGAGTACAGTGTAGCATGACCGCGCAATTGTCATTCAAAGTGTGACAGCGCTGAAAGCTAAAAATTGTTCTGGGCAGGTGGGGGGTTTAAGTGCCAAGTAAGCAAGTGGTTAAACTAAGGCAAACATCTGTGTATAAAGTTTGAAAATTGGTCTATTAATATATAAAAGTGTTACTAAACCCACAACAGTAAAATCAGCCTGTATATGCAGTAAAGCATGCTTGTTATACACACTGTGGAACCTAAGGGGTTAATCCTTTGCATTGTGTATAAAGGCTGTTTGATCCCATCTTCTTTGATTCTCACCTTTTTCCACTGTCTCCAAAAATAACCTGATATTTACAGAGCCAGGGGATGGACTGCACATGCTCAGTTGGGTGTGTATTGCTAGAGAGTTTTTTTTTTCTTGGGAGAGTGCATGTGATCAGCACAGGGCCAATCAGCACTGTCCAGACATGTCCAGACAGAGGATCAGGAGAGAATGAAAACTCCTCCTACAAGCTTTACTAGGAACTGATGCAAGTCACAAGACTGCTGTATACTGATGATGAGAAAAGGTATTTATGAGTTTATATTTACTAAAATAATTGCATTTCGATGTTCTGTGTACTGTAGGAGACCAGATATAGTGAATGCAGGGTCCTTTGTTTAGTAACACTTTAATAGTACATAAGAATAACAGAAAAATAGACAAATGTTTTATGCAAATGTTTGAATGACTGTAACTCTTATCTTTTTGAAAATATTCAATAAAAAAGATGTTAAAAAAAAAAAAAAATAGTACATAAGAATAAATGAAAAAAAGCTGGGCGTTAAGTGGTAGTTCCCTGGTTGATTAAGTATACAAATCTATCAATTAAAAAAAGACGTTTATTCAAGTATAAATTACATACATACATAGAGAGGTAGGGCAAACACAGGCCCCTAGGTACATAAAATCACATGTGCGACAATAAGTAATCAGACATAACATCAAATTTGATATATGGAGCTTGCCAACATGTTTTTCAGCACCCAGGCCACTTCTTCAGGGCTTCATCCCTTGAGTCTGGCTCCACACATCTCTAAGCAATTTGTTGGGCATGTTTTGGGCTAAGTGGAGACCTTCAGTAATACACCATCCTGCCAACAAGTATGTCTGTTTAAATCTGAAGACAACAGGTCATTTAGAACCAGACCAATGGCCAAATAGTTCCTACACAGAGTAATTGACACAAGATGGTTCCAACAGATAGAGGCTCCATGAGAAGGAGTCAAAGGGGTTCACTTTTCGCCTGGACAGTGATGGACAAGGGGATATGCAAGTATAAAGTCCAGCATGTATCAGGGTCTCCGAGGGCTATTAATATTTCCATTGATTCTAAAAAAGTCATTTTTTGAGCTCTATATATCCTAAATCCAAACGTATAAATGGAATAAGAAGAAGAAAAAGAAAAAGAAGAAGAATACTTGGTGTTGTTATTAATAATTTATCAGAGCTTATAAATTGTCTGTTACTATTATTCATCAGTACTTACTGTATACATTTATTATTATTATTATTATTATTATTATGAATAATCATTTACCAGTACCTATACATTTATTATTATTATTCATTTATCAGTACACATATTTGTATTAATATTATTACTAGTGCTATTATTATTACATATTTATTTATCAGTACTATTATTTTTATTATTATTTTTCGGCACAGTTATTACAGGGGCATATTTATAAAACAATAAATGTGACATTCACCAAACATTCATTGTAGGTAAATCAATCACTCTTATTTTAATGCACCAGGAATATTCACTTACAGTGAATATTTAGTAAATGTCACATTTACTGCTTAATACATATTAATGTTTATTTTTATTATTGATGCATTCAGGCTAGTTTTTATACAGTAAAATATGATTTCAGTATATATATAGCAACTCATCCCATATTGCAGTCACTCCTTTAGCCCTCTCTGAATGAAGGAAGAGCAGATAAAGCAGTGACAAGTGATATCCCATACACAGCACAATTCACATCGCCCCAGGATGGCTCTCTGGCTTGACCCCCAAGCGTTTCATTGGTAATTAAGCGTTTATATGCAGTTATAAGGGGTGCCAACATACAACATTACAACATGTAAACATGCATCCAGCCATCGTGCTGAGATATAAAAGCCTGCAGAGCATCGTAAAACAGAAAAGAACAAACTGCCCTAAAACAAAGTTAACTAGCCTAAAACAGTAGTGCCATTATTATTTACATTTCATTAAAACCCCATTAAACCGTATGTTCCTATTAAAAACACATTAGCTTAAATAATGTTGGGCTTATTTACTGGCTCCCAGTTGAGCCATAAGAGGGGCTCTACAAATAGAGCTGGCTGCCCACCTGTGCCAGGTGTTTATGACAGCTTCAGCAACACTGGCAATGTTATTTCAGGAATCAATTCACAGACAAGCCAAGCGGAGAGGGAACATAACGCTATTGTCTTGGGCTATGCTAGTGAAAGCCTGACCTGCCTGTACAATCCCTCACCGAGCTGTCAGCACAGCCTTGCCTGCATTCCTGGTAATGAGCAGCTAACCCAGGGGCAGCCACACATCAACAGCCAGTATTGTTTGTCTGTGCACTCTGAGCTTAGCTGCTAGGGATGAGCCAAGTTAAACATTTGAATTTCCTCAAAATTTCAGCAAAAATTGGCAGATTTTGGCAAATTTGGTCATTTTGGCAAAATGCGCTGAAATCAATAGGAAAGGTGAGGTTAAAGAGAACCTAAATTGTGGATGCTATTCTCAAAAAAAGGCAAAGAGAGGGCAAATGACTATTTAGCAGTCTTGCTAGAAGGTTCCTAGCAGCTAATTCTTTTTCCCATCTTTTTTTTTTTTTACTGACTAAGTTTGATTCTTATTTTTTTTTTTTGCATTGTGTCTCTGTGTGGTGATGGCAATCTTGGTTGAGACAGGGCTTGTTTCTTCATTTTAGAGCTGCCCCCATGATGACTGGTGATTTGATGGGTGGTGATGACAGTTCTACAGGATGGAAAATCGAATGGAACCAGGCTTGTGGGCACATAAAAAATATATAAAAGGAAGAAGGAGCTCGTACAATATTAGATATCATATACATAAATGTTAAATATAGAAACAAGTGCTGCACTAATCCAAATACATTTATATACAAGTGCAAAAATGATAGTGAATATACAGTGCCAATATTATGTGAAAAAAACAAAAAATCTTTAAAATAATCACAACAAAATCCTTCTGTGTCACAATGTGAGAAATAAAGGATAATCTTCCAAGGTCCACTCCACCATCCTACCACTCATTGAAAGCTTACCAGAGATCCATGCAGGGCCATCTCAAGAGCATTATAGGCCCCCGGGCAATACACTGCACTGGGGCCCTGTCTACACAATCACGCATGAGAATAAAAATCCAAATGATCAAAAAGGCTATATTTATTGGTACTTCCAACAAAATCAGTGTTTAAACATTAACACAATGTTTGGACAATATAACACAAGTTTGATGGGCACAGTGGCAGCTTTTGATGGGCACAGTGGCAGCTTTTGATGGGCACAGTGGCAGCTTTTGATGGGCACAGTGGCAACTTTGATGTGAACAGTGGCAGCTTTTGAGGGGCACAGACAGTGGCTGTGTGTGATGCACAACTTGAATGTACTTAAGTAGACAGTGTTAGACTTACTTGAGGCCGCCGGCCTGGTGCAGTGCAGTGTGTCACTCACAGCAGCAAGGCAGCGCCAGCTATCAAGGGCCGTCTTTCTGCTCTGCTCCCTCTCCACGCTGTCTGAAGAACATGGCAGAGCTGGGCGGAGCTTGTTCACTAGGAGCTGGGGCAGCCGCGGTGCACTATAAATGCTGGGGCGGCCGCGGCCTCTGACTGACATCACTGGTTACTAGCTAGACGCCTGGCGGCCGGCGATTCTAGCAAGTGAGAAACCAGTGCAGTCAGTCAACTTAAGCAGCACTGAGGATTGGCCCTGGATGGGGCCCTCCAGACAAGTGGGGCCCCCGGGCAACTGCCCAGTGGAAAAAACGGCCCTGGATCCATGGCCCCTATTTAATGAGTCATATTGCACATAGATGTTACATCCACCATGAGATCAATGTAGTTGCCAAATTCCACCACTCTCTAGGTATCACCTCCGAACATCACAAAAATGTGAAAAGAGAAATGAAGAGCCACATGCTCCCAACAGTGTAAATTCAATTTAAATATATTTTAGAAATGATTAAAACCACCACTCACATGCATATTAAAAGATAATAGAACTATAATACTACAATACTATAATACTCAGGACCCGATCGGTACACTTCCTAATGTGTGATGATGTCACCCTACGCGTTTTGTCAGATGGATAATGGAGAAACAGGGAGATCCTTGCACTGCAGGCTCTCAGATACAGCTTACAGAAAAAATAAAGTGAACAGCACTCAGAGGTAGCAGTGCCTTAAAACTCATGCTGCATCTATACAGTAATGAGCCCCTTAATAGCCTAATTTTTTTGTTTTTTCTATGAAAAAGTTAAATAAAACATTTGAAGCAACAATAGAAAACTAATGATCAACTATGCATAAAAAATCACAAATACAAAGAACATTAAATGAAATGAAATAACCTACACTATTATAAAACACCCAAAAAAAACATTTTGTAAATAAAGAAAATTTTTCATAAGAATTTCACTTAGCCAAATTGAAAGTTTCTAATTCGGCTAAATTTCTTTGATGGTGAAATGGGAATTTTGCCGCAAAATCAATTTTACCAAAAACTGTTCTCCTCATCCATAAAGACTCCCTGGAGCCTAAAAATTCTAGAACTAGAGGGACTCACTATGTTTGCTAACCATATATATTTATGGTGGCAATACATGCTTTAATTTTCTTATCCAATCGATCTTTGATAAAATCAAAACAATCAAACTTGCAAACAATTAAAAAGCCATAACTTCCCTTCTGATCGACATATAATAGACCTAATTTTGATTAGATGTGATCAAACTAAGTCAATCAAATTTTGCATCAATTGGCAGCACTCAGACACTTTGTTCATAAATACGATCGTATTTCATTTGGTAGGATGATGAGATTACATGATAGAAACAGAGATGAGATCGATAACTTCTGATTATACCCTAATTATTGATTGAAATCTACTGTCCATGTGTGGCATAACAATTGAATGAGTAAGCAACTAAAGATTGATTGCTTCTATTGGAAGAGTTTGATCAGAGAAGAAATTGTTAATTTACCAAAGCGTGTATGGCCACTGTTACAACGACTTATCTGATTACAGAGCATCTGTTTGTCACCAGAAACCCCCCACCTTCACCATTATGCCTGCACCCCAATTTTTTAACCATATCTGAAACCCTATCTTTCACATTCAGTCCATTCAAAGAATAGGCACATTTTTTGCTAGTAATACATACAGTAAAATAAAAATACATGCAAACCTGGTCTATATCCCTTTTTATCAACTGTATGTGTATGTATGTAGGATGTATGTAACGCTTCTCACTTGCTGGGAAGATTTAAATTCTCCATTTGTCCTGGTGACCAACTTCACTGGAACTAAAAGTGACAGAAAATAGTCTTGAAATGGGGGACACTTGCAGTAACAATCGAGGAGAGATTGGAGAGATTTCTTTTGACTTTCTGTTGAGTCTGTGGGACAGGAAGTATTCAGAAATCTCCATAAAAGGGCACAGATGGTAAAAAAGCTGTCAGTTTCAACCTTTCCCTACACACCATGCTAACTCAACACTTTACATTTTCTGAGCAGTTAGGATTTACTGAACCACTAATAGGCTTCATTCATCTGTATGGGTAAATATTGCTGTCACTCAGAAAGAGCATTGATAAAAAAACAACTGTGGACATTAGAGATCATCTTTAGAGATTACATTTTTGTACACCAATGGGAAGTGGGAAAAGATGTGTTAAAGTGTTACTAAACCCAGGAACCTGCATTCACTATATTTGGTCTTGCACAGCATGGAAATGCAATTATTTTAGTAAATATAAACTGCTAAATACCTTTTCTTATCAGCAGTATATAGCGATCCTATGACTTTTATCAGTGTCTGGTTAAAGCTTGTAGGAGAAGGTTTCATTCTACTCTGACTGTCCTATGAGGCTGCAGGACCCCTGACCCTCTCTTTGGACAATGCTGATCAGATGCACTCTCCCAAGAATAAAAAAGAACTCTCTAGCAATACACACCAAACTAAGCACATGCAGCTTGCCCCCAAGGCTCTGTTCTTTCAGAGATTGGGGACTATGGAAGAAGGGGAGGATCAGAGAAGACAGGATCAAAACAGTCTTTTTACACAATGCAGAGGATTAACCCCTCGACAATTAGTATAACAAGCATGCTTTACTGCATATACAGACTGATTTTTACTGTTGTGGGTTTAGTAAAACTTTAAGTATAACTCCACCTTATAGTGTATGTTTAGTGTATGGGTTGCAGGAAAGAAAATTGCTTGATTCCTCCATCAACACAGTCAGTGTTGATGGGGGAATTCCTCCTGCAGCACTATTATGTTTTGTCAGCAGAGCCTTCCCTGCCCCCAGAACACAAAGATTACTGCCGGCAGCTATAGCCGCCGGCAGCAATCGCATGCAAAAAATGCAACAGGCTAGTTGTACTGAAGTCAATTGATGGATCGACTTCAGTACAACCAGCTTGCCCATAGATGGACCGAATCTTGGCTGGTCCCTTCTGAGATTCGATCTATCTATGGCAGGCTTAAGTGAAAGTCCCTTCATATGGACATAGAACTGGGGGAAAAGTCTGCAGGAGCCTATGTATTGCTTCTGACATCCACTGATCAACAGGCTCTTTTGTAAAAAAATAATAAATTCACATTTTGTCTGCAAATGTGGCTGCATTTATTACTTTTTTTTGCAAGAGGTGGACTTTAAGTGGGTGTGTGCCAATTCATTCCATCAGACAAGAGACATGTGAAACAGGTGTCTCCCTTAATGACATTCTCTTGCCGTCTATGTGGCGCATACAATAAGCTGTACTTATGTTATTAGTAAAGGAAATGGCGATGTGTGCTGTCTTAGCTGTATTAACCACTTCAATACAGGGCATTTTCACCCCCTTCCTGCCCAGGCCAATTTTCAGTTTTCAGCGCTGTCGCACTTTGAATGACATTTGCGCGGTCATGCAACACTGTACCCAAATTACATTTTTATCATTTTTTTCCCCACAAATAGAGCTTTCTTTTGGTGGTATTTGATCACCTCTGCTGTTTTTATTTCTTATTTACACACGCATATCCATCTCCCTGCTGTGATACTGGCAACCAGGGGTGCCCGGCGGACATCGCGGCTACTGGGCACACGCATTGGCTCCCGAGTGACGCGGCAGGTGCGCGTGCCCCCTAGATGGCCGGGATGCCGAGGACATCATATGACGCCCGCCCAGGATGGGAGATCCCGCCTGCGCCGTCATTTGACTATAGGCAGGGAAGCAAGTGGTTAATGATCAGCAATAGGGATGGGCAAACGGTATGGCCCGAGCATAAGTTTAGGACAAACTTTTGTCATTCAATCAGGGCACAGAGCACTGTCAGAGTCATGATTGGACACTGTCATCATGACTTTATCCAATCATGGCTCATTCCTGCCCTACAGTATAAAAGTATTCTTTCAATGGCAGCCATTTTCAGTGTGATTTTGGTGTGGAGAGAGACAGAACAGTGCTATTAGTTAATTAGTGCGCTATACTGTGCTATTTTGCTTCAATTGTCAGTGTAGAATATTAGTTTAGTGTCAGTCTAGGGACAGTGTGAGTGTAGTGAGGAGGACCATCATTTAGCTTTGCATAGTGTGCAGCTAGAGTAGGGACAGCTCAGATAGTTTCACTGTAGTGTAGTGAGACCATGTCATTCATACATACATTAGTGTGGAGTAGGGACAGCTCATATAGTTTCAGTGTAGTGTAGTGAAACCGTGTCAGTAATCTTTACATTAGTGTATAGCTAGAGTAGGGACAGTTCAGATAGCGTCAGTGTAGTGACGGATGAACACCATCTATTTGATTGCGTTACTGCCAGTTTAATGCCATTTAGTTCTGTGTGTGTTACTGCCAGTTTAACGCCATATAGCTTTGTGCGTTACTGCAGTTTAACGATATTTACTTCTGTGTGTCTGCCAGTAAAATGTCATATCTTTTTGCGCGCGTTACTGCCAGTTTAACGCCATATAGTTTTGTGTGCATTACTGCCAGTTTAACGTCATATAGTTTTGCGTGCGTTACTGCCAGTTTAACGTCATATAGTTTTGCGTGCGTTACTTCCAGTTTAACGCCATATAGTTTTGCGTGCGTTACTGCCAGTTTAACGCCATATAGTTCTGTGTGTTACTGCCAATTTAATGCCATATAGTTCTGTGTGCGTTACTGACAGTTTAACGCCATATAGTTCTGTGTACGTTACTGCCAGTTTAACGCCATATAGTTTTGCGTGCGTTACTGCCAGTTTAACGCTATATAGTTCTATGTGCGTTACTGCTAGTTTAACATCATATAGTTCTGTGTGCATTACTGCCAGTTTAATGCCATATAGTTTTGTGTGTGTTACTGACAGTTTAACGCTATATAGTTATGTGTGTCTCTGTACGTTTGGCGCATTATATTGCAGTCTGCCCCTCCGATACCAAGTCATTACCTCTCAGCAGTCTCCACTGACAGGGATGATGGTATAGCACAGGGTGTCCCAGGTCCTAGCAGCACATCTGCCAGCAGCTCACCACCCGCTGTAGACTGTAGCCGGCAAATTTCTCTGCCCCATTTGCTGCAGCAGAAAAAAAAATACAGTCTCTGCCACCCACATGCCCAGCGTCTTAATGCAAGCTTGTCAAAGCTGTTGGCTCTCCAACTGCCTTTCAGCCTGGTGGATTCTGCCCCCTTCCGTGAATTCGCACAATGGCAGGTTCCCAGTCGCTACTACTTTTCATGTAAGGCTGTTCCATCTCTCTACCATCACGTGGAAGGGAATGTTCTGGCATCATTGGGCAAGGCAGTCAGCCGTAAAATCCACCTTACTGCTGACACGTGGTCCAGCAAGCATGGGCAGGGACAATATATTTTGTTCACAGCACACTGGGTAATGCTGCTTGCAACTCGAAAGGATGCAGGACAGGGTTTGGTGCTGCAGCTTGTTTTGCCCCCACGTCTCCATACAGCTGGTGGTGATGATGCCAGACCTGTGCGCTCTACCCCCTCCTCCTCCTCCGCCACCTTCATGCCCTCCTCTGCAGAATTTTCCTATGAACAACAGGTACCCCTAAGCGTTCAAAGAGCTATTCCCAGAGTCAGGCTAAAAGGTGCCATGCAGTGCTTCAGCTGATTTGTTTAGGGGACAGGAACCACAACGGAGCAGAGATTCTTGCAGCTCTGCAGGGACAAGCCCAGAGGTAGTTCACATCACGCCAGCTGGAGCTAGGAATGGTGGTGTCCAATAATGGCTCAAACCTCCTGTTCACCCTTATGCCGCGTACACATGAGCGGACTTTACGGCAGACTTTGCCCGGCGGAGGGGATTTCGTTGGACAATTCGATCGTGTGTGGGCTCCAGCGGACTTTGTTTTCTCAAAAGTTGGACGGACTTAGATTTGAAACATGTTTCAAATCTATCCGACGGACTCGAGTCCGGTCGAAAAGTCCGCTCGTCTGTATGCTAGTTCGACGGACAAAAAGCCACGCTAGGGCAGCTATTGGCTACTGGCTATGAACTTCCTTATTTTAGTCTGGTCATACGTCATCACGTACGAATTCGACGGACTTTGGATGATTGTGTGTAGGCAAGTCTGTTCATTCAGAAAGTCCGTCATAAAGTCTGTCGAAAAGTCCGCCGGGCAAAGTCTGCCGTAAAGTCCGCTCGTGTGTACGCGGCATTAGAAAGGGAAAGTTGACACATGTGCCATGCCTGGCACATGTCCTCAATTTGATGGCGCAGCATTTCCTAAGTACGTACCTAGGGTTGCAAGATGTACTAAAGCAGGCCAGAAGAGTCTGTAGCCATTTCAGGCGGTCATACGCAGCCAGTGATCGGTTGGCTGAAATTCAGTGGGAATTCCACCTACCCATAAACCACCTGATTTGTGACATGCCCACCAGGTGGAATTCAAACTTGGGAATGCTGCAGTGGCTATACATGCAGCAGAGGGCCATCATTGAGTACCTGTGTCAGTACAGCACAATGACAGGCTCAGGCCGCCTCTGCTTTTTTTCCCACGCCGATGGCTGATCATTAAGAATGCATGCTCTGTATTGTCACCATTTGAGGAGGCCACAAGGATGGTGAGCAGTGACAGTGCATGCATCAGTGACACAATCCCAGTTGTGTTCCTGCTGGAGCAGACTCTGCATGGCATTATGGACAGGGCACTGGAGGCAGAGCAGCTGGAGGAAGAGGAGGGCTTCCTTTCCTTTCAAGGCCCACTTTATCCAGACACCATCATTCCTTTGTCACAGAACACACAGGTGGAGAGAGGGAGGAAGATGAGGAGGAGGATTCTGGCACTGTCATAAGCTTCGAAGGAAGACATGCATCAATCTGCAAGCGATGCTTTCCAACCCCAGGACCCTTGGGAATAGTACGGGACTGGGAGGAGGAAGTTCCAGATGCTGTCATCCTGAATGACCCCAAGGAATCTGCTTCTCAAGCCTTGGCAAATTTGAGGCGCATGGGAAACCTCATGCTTCAAAGCCTGCGAAAGGACCCAAGAATTTGTGGCATAAAATAGAAGGATGATTACTGGTTGGCAACCCTCCTTGACCACCGTTGTAAGGGGAAGGTCTCAGAACTCATCCCATCCACACAGAGAGTGCAGAAGATAAAATCTCTTGAGGACACATTAAAGGGGATTTTATTGAAAATTTTTCCTGACTCCAGTAGGTTACAGTGTCGTGGAAAACGTAGTTTTGAGTCTTCTGTTGGTCAAGAGAGGAGCGTTGGAGAAGGCGTCCGCCTAAGTGATGCATTTTGGAATTTTTTTAGTCCTCGCCACCAAGGGCTGTCAGCTTCCACATCCCATCGGCAGCATCTGCATCACATGGTAGACGATTACCTTGTGGCCAAAACAGAGATGGAGAGCTTTCCAGCTGACGATCCACTGACTTACCGGGTCATGAGAATAGACCACTGGCCAAAACTTGCCCAGTATGCCATTGAGTTGTTGGGCTGCTCTGCATCCAGCGTGCTTTCAGAATTGGCATATAGTGCTGCAGGAGGTTTCGTTACTGATCATAGAACGCGTCTGTCCGAAGACTTCGTGAACCGTTTGACTTTTATAAAAATGAATCAGAACTGGATTACCAGCTATGAAGCCCCTTATGCCGATGTCACAGATTAAATCTTTTTGGGATGTGGAATCTCTGCAGGACTTTGAGGCTGCCTAGCTTTGAGAGTGTTCAATCATTTCATCTGGAAGAATGTTTTTGGTATAGGTTTCATGGGCACAATTAACACCCAAAGACCAATTTTTCAGCACCTGTTTGACAGGTGCATATCACTGCAATTTTTTACAGCAAGGCCAATTCTTACTTTCTTAAAGAGTACCTCTATAGGGTTATAGTGGGAAGGCGCCACCGACACCCAAAGACAAATTTTTCTGCACCTGTTTGACAGGTGCATATTATTGCAATTTTTTACAGCAAGGCCAATTCTTGCTTTCATCAATAGTACCTCTATAGGGTTACGGTGGGAAGGTGCCACCTACACCCAAAGAGCCATTTTTCTGCACCTGTTTGAACTGAACAGGGGTCCGTTTGGCCCATCCCTAATTAGCAACTTCATGTCAAGTAGGATTACCTGTATTCATGACTAGAGTCGTTTTTACACTATGGGGATGGAGAGGTTTGTCTGAAAATTGTTCTTTTGCTGTTTGTCTACTTAACTGATATTAATATGTTTTTTTTTTTAAACAGGCATTGGAACTAAACAGAGAGATAGATTTGTATTTTTTTGTGAAATATTTTATATATGAAACTATACATTGTTGTTTGCAATAAATACATTAACCACTTCAGCCCTGGAAGAATTTGCCCCGTTCCTGACAGGCCATTTTTTGCGATCCGGCACTGCGCAGCCGTGCGATGTTGTATGCAAACAAATTTTATGTTCTTTTATTTCCCACAAACAGATATTTCTTTTGGTGGTATTTGATCACCTCTGCGGTTTTTAAATTTAAAACAGTTTATTGATATTATTTATTTTTACTCTGTATTCCAAAGGCTGTTTTTTTTTTTTAACTTATGACCTGCAGCAAAGGACTAGAAGCTCCTCCTGCTTATGTTTCCTTGCAGACAAGCTGGGAAAGAGCTGCGTCATGTGAAAGCTGTATATCGATTAAGAAAAATGTACTTTTTTTTGGCTCTAAAGAGCTTTATTGGGTGTGAAAGCTACATACAAACCAAAAATATGAAACATATCACAACAATATGTAGAAGCTCAAGGTCTCCTTCAGAGAGATTGAGCAAAAGAAGTTTACACAAAGTTTGTTAATGTCTGGGCACATATTCACAAGATACAGGGCATAGTATGTCTGAAAAGATCCTACGGTCCAAAAATAGGGCACCTGACTGCCAATATAAAGTTTAATTAAGAGAAGGAGAAATGTCAAGTATAAGAAAAGGTATGGTTTATATAAACGTGAAGTACCGTACAAAACGTTTAGGACAACAAACTCCTATCTCTCACACCTGTTAGGTCAATATTCATTGTGGATGTTTGTTTTTTTCAAATTAAAATAATTACAGTGCCATCATCCACATACAGAAATAGAAGGGACAATGTAAATTAAGCAGTGTGTGTATAGTATCGCTTTAAAGTGCTTTCCTGACATATGAAATTGCTTAGGTACTTAGGTCCCTTTAGCCTCATAGTTTCATATCCATTTGTGAGGTCATCTCCTGCCTCTGTTGAATGCTATCCCTGCTCAATTTGGAATGTCTTTTTGAGCACTTGATTATATTTGGTGATGTCACTACTGGGCTGACCAAAGTCCTTCTGGGGACCTGCCGGAGAGGAAGCTGTACCTGGGTGTTTGCAGTGCAAGGACCTCCTTGACCCTATTCAATTTATCCTGTGAATTTGTGTTTTGTCCACCTCTCCTGCCACCTGCTGATCATTCCACTAGTTAACACTTCTGATCAGTTCATTAGATCACCAGTGATCAGGAGAGCAGACAGAACTCTGACAAGAGTAAGCAAAGATGGTTTCCACCACATGAAGAGGTAGAGCAATGGTAAGTAGGCCCTTGGGAAAAGATCTGAAGGAGCATTCTATACTGGTGACTGAACTTTGGCTCTCCTCCTGACTTTCTATCAGGCACTTACACAGTATTTAAAATTGCTTCTTTATAATTCTGATAGTAATAAGGGCTTGCAGGGTGGCCCCTACTGTTTAGGTCTTCGGGCAAATTAATTTTTCAATGTTTTTGTAAATGAACAGCTCCTTTAAAGCAAAATATTCCCAATGGAACATCCCTGTTTTAGAAGAGGTAATATACTCTCCTCATTTCCAGCACTGAACCCTTCTTAAAGACTCTTTTGCCGCGTACACATGGGCGGACTCTTCGACCGGACTGGTCCGACGAACAAATCCGTCGGACAATCTGACCGTGTTTGGGCTTCATCGGACCTTCAGCTGACGTTGACTCTGTCGAAAATCAGACGGACTTTAGATTTGGAACATGTTTCAAATCTTTCCGACGGACTCGAGTCCGGTCGAAAAATCCATTTGTCTGTATGCTAGTCAAAAAAGCATTTTTAGGACAAAAAAGGATGCAAGGGCAGCTATTGGCTACTGGCTATGAACTTCCTTATACTAGTCCCTTCGTATGCCATCACGTTCATACCAACAGACTTTCGAACTGACTTTAGTGTGGGCAAGTCCAGCCGTCCGAAAGTCCGTCGTAACTCCATCGAAAGTCCGTTCGAAAGTCCATCAGACGTTTGATGCTAAAAAGTCCGCCCGTGTGTATGCAGCTTTTGGCATTCAGCTCTTATTGGCGTGTCAGATGCTTTTTTCCCCTGCCGTAATTTTTGGCTCCTTTTTGGCTCCTTTCACCAGCTCCCTATGCCACAGCTCAGTCCTGTAGTGACATGGAGATTGAAGGAAAGGACTACAGCATGCATCGGAGAAACATAGGCAGTCTACACTTCTAGTAGTATTGAATACGGAGAAGTCTTATGGAGGCTGCAGCACTGGAATGGAGGAAAGGTAGGGGACAGAGTCCACTAAAGTTAGAGGACAAAGTCCACTGGAAGGGTGAGTACAATACTGTACTAATACATAAACCTGCCATTAGGAATTATTTTAGAGATTTTCACTTCCACTCACTGCCCCCCAATCAACCGTGGCCAGAGCATCCACCACCCTGCAGTTACACAGATACAAAGGGGTGGGGATGCTCACGATATCATTAACCTAGTATGGCCACATGGCAGGCAAGGAACTCCCTGGCTGAAGTTGATTGGACAACAGTGGATGGCAGCTTCCTTGGCTTCAACCCAGGTTCAGACAAAACCGATCTCATCTCTAGTTGTAACCCAAACAAATAGCATAATTTGATGAATACCTCTTTCTTAGAATTTTCTCAGAATACCTCTTTCTAGAATTTTCTCTACTTAATAAAGAAAAAAAAAAAAATTGGATACAGTTTTAGATGGTTTATTTGACATCTCATGACTTATTGATTAGAGTAATATAGATTCTTTAACATATGAGGCAAAGGTGGGGCACTGGTCAAAAATATTAATTCACATTGTAGATGACCTTCTTCAGAAATGCACTTTTCACATGTTCCGTTTACAGGCCGTAAGCACCTTTTAAACAAATTACACAACCTGACTCATTTCTTCCTCACATATTCTGTGAATTATTGCTGAGATTCACACTCGCAGAAAAAGAAAATAAGGAAGATGATCCTAGCAAGGGTGTGTGGGCAGCAAACTATGTGATTGACAGAAAGGCAGATAGAAGCCCGGGAATGGGGCTGAGCATTTGCAATTGCATTTGCTTTAATGCGTTTAAATGGACTCAGGGTATTAGTACTAAGTAAATCAATGCCAAATATAAGTTAAACATAGTCCATTACCCCTAAAAGTGATTCTGGACTTGACATTGACAATCGCTAGTTATTAAAGACAGACCAAACTGACTCAAACAAAAACGAGTAAGGATTCCACAGTTTTAGTTTGATTATTATGATTTAATTTCTCCACTATGTAAACGTTAAAATATGAGTGAGGATACCCAGTTCTATTTTCAGCCTTGTCTTTAAAGAAAACCTGGAGGATGCCATTACTGATCTCTTGATAAATATGCTAGTTGCCTGCCTATCTTTAGCTTTAGTACTTACTGAGATGGTGAACTGGAGCAAGCATTTATCAGACGAGTCAGAGAAATATTAAACTTCTGATTTGCAAACTGAACAGTGCAAAGATGCAAATAACTGAAATTACAGGATCCATATGACAGTCTAAAGTAAGTTTTTCCTAAAAGAAATATGGATGCTGCCACTTCTGACTTCCAGAAATGCTAATTTCCTGGCTGTTTTGTGGACCCTCTGGCTTTAATACTTTCTGAGTCACTGACTTTATATAATTATGGAAAGCCAAAGTCCTTAAAGCATAACCAGAAGCAAAGCTTTTGTTTTGGATAGAGTGTTGAGGGATTAGAACACTTCAGATTTCTTTTGCTGTCTGTGCTCACCTTAGGAAGATCCTTCCTCTCTGTTTGTCTTTGTGATTTATCGCAGAGAATGACAGTGTAGCACCCTCTAGTGTAGTTGTTCTCAACTCCTGTCCTCAGGACCCACTAACAGGCCAGATTTTAAGTATTACCGTATATACTCGAGTATAAGTCGTTCCGAGTATAAGTCGAGGCCCTAATTTACCACAAAAAAATGGGAAAAATTTATTCACCCGAGTATAAGACGAGGGTGAGAAATGCAGCAGCTACTGCAAGTGGAAAAAGAGGGTCAACAATGCCCATCTGCAGCTGTATACCTCCCTGTGTTCTGTGCATGTATCATGTGTCCTGTGCATATGTGTCCTGTGTCCTGTGCATATGTGTCATGTGTCCTGTGTCCTGTGCATATGTGTCATGTGTCCTGTGTCCTGTGCATATGTGTAATGTGTCCTGTGTCCTGTGTATATGTACCTGTGTCATGTACCTGTGTATATGTGCATGTGTATATGTACCTGTGTCCCGTGTATGTGTATGTGTACCTGTGTGCATGTGTCTGTGTGTGTATCCTACCTGTGTCCTGTGCATCCTCCATGCGCCGCTCTGCACCGATCAGCGTGTAGTATTCGGCGGCCATTCAGTGTTCAAAAGCCGCGCCTCCTCCTCGTCCAAAAAACTCAATTTCCCAGCAGTCAGCGGTCATACCACGGATGAGGATGAGAGAATGTCTGTGATAGGCTGTACACTGACTGCCTATCACAGAAGAGGAGGCGCAGCTTTTGAACAGTGAGAGCCGCTGCCGAGTCTATGCAGCACACGCTGGCCGCCGTCTGCCTGCATGACACGCTGATCATGTAGGCAGACGGCGGTGACTCGTGTATAAGTCGAAGGGGGCACTTTCAGCCCTAAAAAAGGGGCTGAAAAATTCGACTTATACACGAGTATATACGGTACCTTGGGGAAATGCAGACTAGAAAACTGCAATCACTGAGTAGCAAATGATCTCACCTATGATGTATTTCTGTTACCTTGCAAACCTGGCCTGTTAGTGGGTCCTGAGGACAGGAGTTGAGAACCACTGATCTAGTGTGTGCTAGAAGTAGTGGAAAGACTCGTACACACAATCGGATTGTTGGCCAACAAAATCGTGGAATTTTGTCCGAATGGCGTTGGCCCAACTTGTCTTGCATACACACAGCCACACAACTGTTGGCCAACAATTACGAACATAGTGACGTACTACGTTGTTTTTCAGCTCTTTAGCGCCACCCTTTGAGCTCCTTCTGCTAATTTTACATTAGTAGAAGTTTGGTGAGTGTTGATTCACGCTTTTCATTTCGCATTTTTCATTTCGCACTTTTCATTTCGCACTTTTCATTTTGCGCTTTTCAGTTCGTTTCTGAACGGCTGTCAACCAGACATGTTGCGGAATCGGAGGAGATAACGTGTTATTTATTATTGGCCTTGGAATTATTGCTTTGACATTATTTTTTTGGTTGAATAATTTATTTATTTATTATTTATTTCAGGTACAGCGGGGCAAAAAAGTATTTAGTCAGCCACCAATTGTGCAAGTTCTCCCACTTAAAAAGATGAGAGAGGCCTGTAATTGTCATCATAGGTATACCTCAACTATGAGAGACAAAATGTAGAAACAAATCCAGACAATCACATTGTCTGATTTTTGAAGGAATTTATTTGCAAATTATGGTGGAAAATAAGTATTTGGTCAATATCAAAAGTTCATCTCAATACTGTTATATATCCTTTGTTGGCAATGACAGAGGTCAAACGTTTTCTGTAAGTCTTCACAAGGTTGTCACACACTGTTGCTGGTATGTTGGCCCATTCCTCCATGCAGATCTCCTCTAGAGCAGTGATTTTTTGTGGCTGTCGCTGGGAAACACGGACTTTCAACTCCCTCCAAAGGGTTTCTATAGGGTTGAGATCTGGAGACTGGCTAGGCCAGTTCTATATTTTTGGATGCATAGAATGCACTTTTTGGTTAAGTTCTATTGGCAGATAGCATGTCTAATTGTATTTGTTTTCTTTTTTTAATGCACAATAAAAAAAATTGTGTAGAATAATACTTGGCTATGTGTTTTACTTCAAATGACAGTTTGGGAGTAGGCAGTTACATTTAAAAAAATACAATGTAAAATTGACAAGGGACACCAACATAGTTGTATCTTTGGTCTTAACCTCCCTGGCGGTATGATTCTTTCGGATTTTAGGTGCTGAAAGCGGTACAATTATTTTGCATGGAAATTTGGCGTTTTATATTGTAGGTCTGTAAATCTTAACAATAACGCACTTAAATCTGTCCAAACCAGAGTCTAGTAGATATCCCGGGTATGATAAAGTTTGAAACACAAAAACATAAATTATAATATAATAAATAAAAATAAATAATTTAAAAAAATAAAAATAAATAGTAATAAAATAAATTTCCCCACGATTCACTATCGCTCAATTCTGCAAGTGTTCTAATTTACTATTGCTGTTTTCTAGCTGGTCTAAAGCCACTTTTGACGTAAAGGGACACTTTTTGGTTGCTATGGACAATCTCCAGTTTCCAGGCAAAAAGAACAGTGTATATCATGTAAAACTGCATGCAGGGCATAGGACAAAGCACTGGGGACAAAAGGGATGTGAAATCATTTCATACAGTACTGTAATCTGTAAGATTACAGTACTGTATGTGTTATGATTTTTACATTATTTTGAATTTGCCGCCAGGCTCCGCCCCCGTGCGTCGCGACGCTCGCAGGGAACGGAGCCTGGCACAGAGAGGCTTCGGAGGAGGACGGAGCCCGCAGACACAGCGGGGGACATCGCAGGATCCCGGGGACAAGGTAAGTAAGGAGGCACCAGGATCCTGAGATGTAATTCCGAGTGTGGCTCGGGGTTACCACTAATGGTGCTGAATTTTAACCCCGAGCCACACTCGGGAAAACCGCCAGGGAGGCTACAAACTTCGGGATAATGGTGTTGTGGTAACTTGCCCACTAACTCCATCAGTATCACCAGCAAAGCAGCTTCATTATTATCCCATTATAGAAGAAGAGAATTGTGCGCTGCATTTAGAGATTTCATAATTTGCCACGTCAAGAATGTTAATTCTCCATTATGAACGCTAGTTTACAAGACCGATCGCTTCCAGCTCATCCTTGCTTCCGAGCATACGTGTTTGTACTTTGGACTTTTGTCCAATGGACTTGTGTACACACACTCGGAAAATCCGACAACAGATTTGTTTGCGGAAAATTTTAAAACCTGCCATCCAACATTTGTCCGCGGAAAATCCAACAACAATTGTCCAATGGAGCATACAAACGGTCGGATTTTCCACCAACAGCCTGTCATCACACATTTCCCATCGGAAAATCCGATCGTGTGTACGAGGCTTTAGAGTTTAGAAGAGGTAAATTCTAGTTTAGCTCAGGGCTAAGCCTGAGCTATTGAATCTGGGTCAGGGTTCAGTGAGTCAGAGCTAGTTGAATCATCCTGACAGCTCCTCTGGTGCCTCCCCCTGTTTCTGGGATGTTGGAGAATGCTCTAAAACTAGTGGATCTTAGGAGGAGCTGCCAGTAGTGGGTTGGCATGGTTTCAGAGCTTACCTCATAGATAGGGATGAGCCATGCCAGCAGAGGCAGCTGGGTGGAAGATGGAGATACAGTGCTGAGGAGGCTGTCTGTGGCCTTCAGGGGTTCCTTGGGCTGGGGCTCGGTTGCTGGAAGGATCTTACCATAACACACCGAGGAAGCCCTTCCTGGAGGCACAGGAGCAAGAGAGGACAGAGTGAGTAGATCAGCACTGCTGGGGACTTACAAGGGGGGAGACTGTCACATGTAGCCAGTCTCCCTGAAGTCAGCGGTGTGCTTAAGTCTTCAACTTCCCCTAGGAGATCTCCTGTGAATCAGCTGGGTGGGCTCGTGAGAGTCAACCGGTGGGCTGGTGAAGAGTCAGTCGAAAGGACTGCTTTGGAGAGTTAGCCTGGAGGGGCAGCTGCAACCAGGTGGTGCTGGGATCAGTAGCCACAGAGGAGGATTACAAGCTGACTGAAATACTGATAGACTGTGTATAAAAAGATGTCACTGAAGTTGTTGCCAAAGTTTTGCAGAAATCAAGTGGGCATCCCATAACCTCCCATCCGTATCCAAGTTATCAACCCTCAATAAAAAAACAAAAACAAAGTCATGGACTGTTCTCTGACTTTGAAAATTGCTTGTGAAAATTTGGTGTGCCTAGCTGTGCAGAAGTGGGGGATTCATCAGCAGTCCCTACAGGGGTGTGCTACAAAAGCAAAATAAAATCACAAATTTTGAGTTTTAATAGAGGGCAAATCTTCCAGTGGGTACACTAGTTCTGCAGACAGCGGGGATTTCCTGACTTTGGAGGGATTTCATCTCTCTCCCTGTTTTGGCTATGTGACAGGAAGTGAAGGGAAATCTCCCCAATGAGACACAGATGGCAAAATAAACTGACAGGGGTTATAACCCTACTGTACTCTATCCAAAATGTAAAAAAATGTTTTGCCTATAGTTCTAGTTTATTTGCAGTCCTGATAGATTAAGATCAACATGACAGCCATGCAGCTAGCATTTTCAGAATGAGAAGTTGGTATTGAAAACGTCTAGGGTTTTTTTTTTACCAGAATCCAAGATTAGGTTTCTATAAAGCCCCCTTCCTGCTCCAACCGCACACTCTTTTCCCTGGAGGACCTTCCACACTGTAGTTTAAGTATATTTTATGGTATATACCATTACTAGTAAAAAATAAATAATAAAAATGCCATAAATCTATCCCCTATTTTGTAGACGCTATAACAGTTACAGAGGGCTGGATCAAAAATATAAAGATTGACGTGGTAACGTATCAAAGTAAAAAATAATTGATCCAGTAAAGCCTCCAAGAACTTGCTTGTCGACACGTTTCGCTTGAATATTAGCTTCCTCAGGATAGATACTGGGCAGGTGCTGGTATATTTAAAAGCAGAAAAAGTGCATATATCAGTATTTCATGTAGTACATATCTATATAAGTATAACAGTAGTTATTCCAATATTTATCCAGGAAAAGTACATGTAAACATAAACAAACATAGATGTGACAACATATATGCTTGCCCGGTAAGCCTGTGGTGCACCAAACTATAATGGTGATTTTTTTATCCTTTTTAGTACATGGATGCACTTGCTCCTGATGAGTGGATAGAAGTCCACGAAACGTCGTCAAGCTTATTTTGATGCATCCATTTCATATTTATGATTCCATATGGTTTATATTGCTCTACCACCCTGACATAATGTTATGCCTACTCTATTTGAGGGACTGTGATGTATAATATTTACTTTCTGTGTCATGTTAGTGACTATCCTTAATATGTGTATTGTTGATACTTTGTATTTTATATGTCAATGTGCTATTATGCATTTATATGGGTTGATCCATGTCCTATCTTTGGTCTAATAAAGAATACAATTTTTAACATATGTATATGGTTTTGTCTGGCTCTACCCCACGCACCTCATCTAAAATCCCCCCCTCCCCCCCTCTTTTTTGCAAAGCAACCAGGGATGGAGGCGCAATATTCCCCGTTGCGTCTCATTTAAAGTTCCAAAATATTCCCTTTTTTCTTTAATACTGATTAGGGATGGAGGTGTGTGTGGTTCAAGAGCCTTCACTTCCTTGTATCTGACCCCTAGTGGTCAGGTTACCATATACCACACTGAACACTGCTGATTTTGATGGACACACTGCTGCTGTAATTGTCTCTACTCCTTTGGGCTGAATTGGTTCAGTGTGTTCTGCAGCCGACAGGTTGGTCGGTGTTTTGTTTGCACGGGAGCTGCGATGCACGCTGCATGCCTTCCCTCTCCCCTCCTTCCCACACATTATGGGGATGGGAGATTGGGCGGGCGATTTCACCATGCATCAGCGCCACACCTTCCACCCAGTGGGCGTCCCTTCACGCAGGTGTGTGTTATTTCAGCTTGGCTGACGCATGGTAAGTAGGTCTGGCTGCTGCTATGCTATCTCTCCCTTGTCATGCCAGTGTGATGCTGGATGGGACCCTGGCCGGTGGGCTCACCCTGCAGTTCCCCCTCAGTGATCTTTTCTCAGCAGTCCCACTTTGCACTGCATTTTTGGTTCATATCCCATTGGGACCAACATGGGTAAATACATAGCAAGCTCTTGATTTATTCTCAAATTTCTCTATAACAAGCACCACTAATATTTCTTTACTCCAGTTTTCACTAATTTCTCCTGACTTCAGGAATTTCATCTCCTCTTCCCTATTCTCACTATGTGGACACCCTATTTTTGCATTCTGTTCACTTTGTTGATATGCTCCACAATATACTTCTATACTGTGGTGATGGGTTTACTCTATATGACATTTCTTTTCATTTATACCAATATGGTAACAAACCACTTACTTTATTGTATATTATACAGAAATCCCATCTACAGTTACATCAAGATTTTTCTTTACACACTTTGTTTTGGGGGACTGCTTGTGTGCTTCTGGTCCATGCTTGGGTCCTTTCCTCAGCTCCCGTGCTGCACATAATTATCTGGCTGACCTCTGGCAGGTGGTATCGCATGGCCCAGTATCAGTTCATATGTGAGTACTTTTCAGTTATGGACGTTCATTTGTTCATCATCATCATCTTCAATCCCTCTACCCCTCCAGTCTGTGGTTATATCAAACCACAATGGTGATTTTTTTTATCCCCTTTTAGTACATGGATGCACTTGCTCCTGATGAGTGGATAGAAGTCCATGAAATGTCGTTGAGCTTATTTTGATGCATCCATTTCATATTTATGATTCCATATGATTTTTATTGCTCTACCACCCTGACATAATGTTATGCCTACTCTATTTGAGGGACTGTGATGTATAATATTTACTTTCTGTGTCATGTTGGTGACTATCCTTAATATGTGTATTGTTGATACTTTGTATTTTATATGCCAATGTGCTATTATGCGTTTATATGGGTTGATCCATGTCCTATCTTTGGTCTATTAAAGAATACAATTTTTTTACATATGTATATGGTTTTGTCTGGCTCTACCCCAAGCACCTCATCTAAAGTCCCACCCTCCCCCCCTCTTTTTTGCAAAGCAACCAGGGATGGAGGCGCAATATTCCCCGTTGCATCTCATTTAAAGTCCCAAAATATTCCCTTTTTTCTTTGGTGCAGGGTATAGGGACACCTCACAAGACTAGACAAACATCCAAAAAGACGAAGTTTCAAAAGTCCATATATATGTATACAGTGACAACATGCACGCATATCATGTGGTCTATAGTAGATACCACTAAATTATAAAAAAAAAATATTCATTATAGTACATTATGGGATAAGATGCACCCATACATTTAATTAAAGTCGATAGATATGGATATAAACGCCATCTAAGAGGATTAAGGTTTTATATGAGGGGATAGAGTCTGCATAAAAACTGTACTGGAATAGCTCTCACCTGATGTATAACAATCATATAAATAAGGAGTACCAAGGTATGGATCACACACAGAGGTAAGCTGTAAGGTGGTCTCACTATCAACGTTTCCGGTAGAGAATCTGAAAGAACATATATAGATAGTATCTACAATTATGCCCTGTACACACGACTGGTTTTGCCGTCGAAATAAACTCCGAAGGTTTCTCCGACGGAACTCCGACGGAATTCCGCTCAAGCGGTCTTACCTACACACGGTCACACGAAAGTCCGACCGTCCACAGCGCGGTGACCTTCAACACGTACGACGGGACTAGAAAAAGGAAGTGCAATAGCCAGTAGCCAATAGATTCCGTCTCGTACTTGCTTCAGAGCATGCGTTGTTTTTGGTCTGTCAGAACAGCATATAGAAGAGCGGGTTTCCCGATAGGAATTGGTTTCATCGGAAATATTTAGAACATGTTCCATTTCTAGGTCCATCAGAATTTTCGAAAAAAAAAAAGTCCAATGAGTCATAAGCATGATCGGAATAGACGATGAAAAGCTTCTGTCAGACTTTTTCTGTCGGACATTCCGCTCGTGTGTACGCGGCATTAGTCATTAGCCCTCTAAACTGGGTATAAGTGAGCGAAAATCAAGGATGGTGCTTACCAGGAGTACCAGGAGCCAGACTGACACAAAGTAATTTTTTTAATGCAGCTAGTGAAGATACCACCTTGGGAGGAACTTGGCAATGTGGTTCATGCACTTTTTGCCCATGGATATATGAAAACCATGCAATGTATCTGCCAAATGGCAGGTTACATTCTACAGTACACCATGTCAACTGCCAGACGGAGAGCGTGGTGTACATCATGTTTTGTGAATGCGGTAGTTTCTACGTGGGCAAAACTAAACGGGCTTTCTGGCGTCATATTAAAGATCATATATAATATATTAACAGTAATCAACTGTTGACACCAATAGGATGTCATGTAAATCAAATGCATGCTGGCAATAACAGTGTAGTCAAATTTGCAGCTTTAGAACATATTCCAATAAACTCTCGAGGTGGTGACCATGACAAAAAGATCCTACAAAAGGAAATGAGATGGATCCACACCCTAGCTGCTACCACCATCCCTAGTGTCAATGATGCTATAAGTTATAAACCATTCTTGCAAAGCTAGTCTTTTTTATCCTCTTGTAATTAGACTATTTTGGTCTGCTGTATGAGAAACTTTAATTTGTTGCTGTAGCCATGATGGTTCAATTTTTATATACTATATACTGAAATGTGACATTGTTGATCTCTATTTTGGCACTTCTTGTCGTTACTATATACTGAGATATGACATTGTTGATCTCTATTTTGGCCCTTCTTGTTCTAGGGAACTGTCATGTAAATGGTTGTTTACGTTTAGTTACTCATCCCATCCATATACCCTCTTTTCTTTGTAGGGGTATATATTGTCCCTCGCTTACGTGGAATTATCTGCCTGGGTCTTACTAATAGGCCTTCCCATTTGGGATAAGTGTAATACTCATACACTCAGGTGGGTGTTTATTTATCTCTTTATCCTATCTCTGTCTGCACTTAGGTTTTTACCTACTTATATTTTAAGTACCTAATAGGCGTTCATACTCTTTTCCTAGATATGCCATCTATCTTTATAATCGAGGGGACTCTATACCTATCTATCTAATATATTGGTATTGCAACTTGGGGCCATATCTCGTACGCCTGGTAAGCACCAAAAGTCCTTAAGTGCACTGTGTTCGGATGCCGGACACAGTGCGACGCCAGACACAGTGCACTTATGGGAAGCGCCACGTCTATGCAATCACGAGATTGCAGATGTGGCGCTTCAATTGCGGGCGTTTAGCCCGCCTTGCGGCGCTTTCTGAAGCACCGAGTAGCTTCTGCCCAGCGCCTGTAGTATGTATTACTACAGCCGGGTGGTTTGATTGACATCTAAGTTTGATATCACTTTCTGTTTTCTCTCTCCCATTGCGCCCGGGAGAGAGGAAACAGGAAGTATGAGAGGAACCGACCTCTCCACAGGAGACACCGCTGGAGAGGACAACACACAGCAAGGCAAGTAACGGGGGGAGGGGGGTTTGATGTGACACAGGCAGGCTGCTGCATTTGGTGGTGACACATGCTGCTGCAATTGATGGTGACACAGGCTGCTGCATTTGGTGGTGACACAGGCTGCTGCATTTGGTGGTGACACAGGCTGCTGCATTTGGTGGTGACACAGGCTGCTGCATTTGGTGGTGACACATGCTGCTGCATTTGGTGGTGACACAGGCTGCTGCATTTGGTGGGACACAGGCAGGCTGTATTTGGTGGGACACAGGCTGTATTTAGTGGGACACAGGCTGCATTTTATGTGACACAGGCTGCATGTAAGGAGGGACTCCGCTGGGGGCACCTGATATAAGGACGGACTCCGCTGGGGACACCTGATGGCATCTGGTGGAAGACGACGTGGCTATTGACATGCTCAGGGCTCCCACTGATTCTGCATTATGGTGAGTTGAATGATTTCCTTTTACATTACAATGTAATAATAGAAATAATGCGCTTCAATCATCCTTCCTGACACCATAACAACCATGGTGCTGGCATCATTGAAGTGCTAACACCAGGTGTTTGGAATATCTTTATCTGCTGATTGTTAAACTTTCTAGAATACACATATTTCTATTGTTGTGTAGGATCTGGGCCTGCTGTCCCTCCATCCCTTTCTCCCTCTCCCTCCATCCCTCGTTCATCTCAGACGCTAACCACACCACCTTAGAGCCATGCCCACTATTTCACTGAAACCACGCCCATTTTCACCAAGTGGGAGGGGTCAATAAGTAAGGGCGGGGTCTGACGCCCCCCCATCCTAAAACTTCACCAGCCACCACTGCTTGTTACTCCTAATTTATATGATTGTTATACATCAGAATGCTATTCCAGTACAGTTTTTATGCAGCTCTATCCCCTCATATAAAACCTTAATCCTCTTAGACGGCGTTTATATCCATATCTATCAACTTTAATTAAATGTATGGGCTGCGTCTTATCCCATAATGTACTATAATGAATATTTTTATTTAGTGGTATCTACTATAGACCACATGATATGCATGCATGTTGTCACTGCATACATACTTTTGAAACTTCATCTTTTTGGATGTTTGTCTAGTCTTGTGAGTAGGGATGAGCTTCGTGTTCGAGTCGAACCCATGTTCGACTCGAACATCGGCTGTTCGATCGTTCGCCGAATTGCGAACGTTATGGGCCGTTCGCGCTAAATTCGTGTGGCGCGTCACGGCCCATAATTCACTGCGGCATCGCAGTGCATTGCTGGCTGATGATTGGCCAAGCATGCACTATGACCCGCATGCTTGGCCAATCACAGCGCTGTCAGTAGAGAGAGCTGTAATTGGCCAAAGCCAGGGTGGCTTTGGCCAATTATGGCTCAGGGGATTTAGTACACACCCCACACTATATAAGGCCGCCTGCACGGCGGCCCTGTGTAGTGTGTGTTCCGGTGTGCTGAGAGATAGAGAGAGAGAGAGACAGTGTCATTTGATTTGAGTTAGATAGATTAGGCAGAACAGTCAGTCAGTTAGCTGCACTTACAGTGTATTGTGTATATATATGCATCCCAGGTGTTGCATATATATATATACACTGTATTCAGTTTAGCTAGATCCGTTCCTGTTATCTTCTATCTAGACTATTTACATTTAATGCAGTGCGTCCTGCTCACAGTGTTCAGCTAGATCCGTTCCTGCTATTTACATTTAGTGCAGTGCGTCCTGCTCACAGTGTTCAGCTAGATCCGTTCCTGTTATCTTCTAGACTATTTACATTTAGTGCAGTGCGTCCTGCTCACAGTGTTCAGCTAGATCCGTTCCTGCAATTTACATTTAGTGCAGTGCGTCCTGCTCACAGTGTTCAGCTAGATCCGTTCCTGCTATTTACATTTAGTGCAGTGCGTCCTGCTCACAGTGTTCAGCTAGATCCGTTCCTGCTATTTACATTTAGTGCAGTGCGTCCTGCTCACAGTGTTCAGCTAGATCCGTTCCTGCTATTTACATTTAGTGCAGTGCGTCCTGCTCACAGTGTTCAGCTAGATCCGTTCCTGTTATCTTCTAGACTATTTACATTTAGTGCAGTGCGTCCTGCTCACAGTGTTCAGCTAGATCCGTTCCTGCAATTTACATTTAGTGCAGTGCGTCCTGCTCACAGTGTTCAGCTAGATCCGTTCCTGCTATTTACATTTAGTGCAGTGCGTCCTGCTCACAGTGTTCAGCTAGATCCGTTCCTGCTATTTACATTTAGTGCAGTGCGTCCTGCTCACAGTGTTCAGCTAGATCCGTTCCTGCTATTTACATTTAGTGCAGTGCGTCCTGCTCACAGTGTTCAGCTAGATCCGTTCCTGTTATCTTCTAGACTATTTACATTTAGTGCAGTGCGTCCTGCTCACAGTGTTCAGCTAGATCCGTTCCTGTTATCTTCCTACTGACAGGCAGGCTTGTCTGGTTACAGTATATAAAGCTACCTGAAGAAAATTACAGGTGTTCTATTTGATCCTATTAGTACCACGGTCAGGCAGCTAGACTATTTACATTTAGTACAGTGCGTCCTGCTCACAGTGTTCAGCTAGATCCGTTCCTGTTATCTTCCTACTGACAGGCAGGCTTGTCTGGTTACAGTATATAAAGCTACTTGAAGAAAATTACAGGTGTTCTATCCCAGCTTAGTGCAGCTACAGGCCATTAGTATGTCTGGAAGGCCAAGAAGGAGAGGCAGACAGTCACAAGCCAATAAGAGAGGGCAAGCAGGCTCTGTGTCTAGTGCTGGTCGTGGAGACGGTGCATCCTCATCAGCACGTGGCCATGGGACACGCTTGGCCTTTTTTTCGGCAGCTGGCCATGTTGAGCCGCAACATGCGGAAGACTTGGTCGAGTGGATGACCAAGCCGTCCTCATCCTCCTCATCCTCTCTCACCCATGCCCAGGGTGCTTTGTCTGGCAAAGCAGCGGCCTCTTCCCTCAGCTCAATGTCATCAGTGACTCCTTCCCTAGCTCCACCATGTCCTCATGAGGATTCCCTCGAACTGTTTGACCACAGTGTTGGGTACATGCTCCAGGAGGATGCCCAGCGTTTGGAAGGCTCTGATGACGATACTGAGCTCGATGAAGGCAGTAACATGAGCGCGGACAGAGGGGGTGCCCAAGAAGGACAGCAATCTGGCAGTCATGCTCCCCCTGCTGCAGCATACTGCCAGGTTTGCTCCAGTGATGAGGAGGGAGGGGATGATGAGGTCACTGACTCAACGTGGGTGCCTGATAGGAGAGAGGAGGAGGAGGAGGAGGAGGAGGAGGAGGCGGCAGCACATCACCAACGAGGCAGGATGCCCTCCAGGGGCCAGCCTAAGGGCAGCACATTGACTGCATCACACCCCAAAGCTCCACATGTGCAGGGCGCTGCAGTCTCTGCGCGTTATTCAAAAAGTTCTTTGGTGTGGGCCTTTTTTGAGACGAGTGCATCAGATCGCACCGCTGCTATTTGCAACATATGTCTCAAGCGTATCTCGCGTGGCCAAAATATCTCCCGCTTGGGTACCACATGCTTGACCAGACATATGTTGACCTGCCATGCAGTTCGTTGGCAAGCGTATCTAAAAGACCCACACCAAAGAACAAAGAGGATCTCTCCTTGCTCCTCATCAGCTGAGATTTCCAACCCCACTAGACCTTCAGTCCTCTCTGAGACCTGCAGTGAGAGGAATGAAGGTGTAGAATTAGGTGTGTCACAACCAAGTACTTGTGGGCAATCTGCTTTTGGTACACCGACGTCAGATTGTACCAGGCAAATTTCCCTGCCCCAGCTGCTGCACCGCCGAAAGAAGTTTGCTCCCAGCCATCCACATGCCCAGCGGTTGAATGCTAGCTTGGCAAAATTGCTAGCACTTCAACTGCTGCCTTTTCAGTTGGTAGACTCTGCCCCCTTCCGTGAGTTTGTGGAATGTGCGGTTCCTCAGTGGCAGGTACCCAAACGCCACTTTTTCTCACGGAAGGCGATTCCGGCTCTCTACCGGCATGTGGAAGGCAATGTCCATGCCTCGCTGGACAGGGCGGTCAGCGGTAAGGTGCATATTACCGCTGACTCATGGTCCAGCAGGCATGGACAGGGACGTTACCTAAGTTTCACGGCGCATTGGGTGACTCTGCTGGCAGCTGGGAAGGATGCAGGACAAGGTGCAGTAGTGTTGGAGGTTGTTCCGCCACCACGCCTCCAAAATGCTGATTGTGACACACCTCTCTCCTCCACCCCCTCCTCTTCTTCTTCCTCCATGGCCTCTTCCTCGGAACCAGCGGTGCTCCGTAGGCGTTCAAGGGGCTACGCAAGTACGCAGGCCAAAAGATGCCATGCGGTGCTTGAGCTGGTGTGCTTGGGGGACAGGAGCCACACTGGGGCAGAGGTTCTGTCAGCTCTGCAGGGGCAGGTTCAGAGGTGGTTGACGCCACGCCAACTTAAGGCAGGAATGGTGGTTTGCGACAATGGCACCAACCTCCTCTCTGCCCTCCGACAGGGACAAATGACCCATGTGCCCTGTTTGGCTCACGTCCTTAACTTGGTGGTGCAGCGGTTCTTGGGCAGGTACCCGGGCTTACAGGATGTCCTGAGGCAGGCCAGGAAAGTCTGTGTGCATTTCCGCCGGTCATATAATGCCAGTGCTCGGCTGACGGACCTCCAAAAGGAGTTTAACCTGCCCAAGAACCGCCTAATCTGTGACATGCCCACCAGGTGGAACTCAACGTTGGCCATGCTGCAGCGGCTGCACACGCAGCAGAGGGCCATCAATGAGTACCTGTGCGACTATGGCACCAGGACAGGGTCAGGGGAGCTTGGTTTTTTTTCCCCACGCCAGTGGGCCATGATCAGGGATGCATGCACTGTCCTGTCACCATTCGAGGAGGCCACGAGGATGGTGAGCAGTGACAGTGCATGCATCAGTGACACTGTCCCCCTTGTCCACCTGTTGGAGCACACGCTGCGTGGAATAATGGACAGGGCACTTGAGGCAGAACAGAGGCAGGAAGAGGAGGACTTCCTTAGCTCTCAAGGCCCCCTTTATCCAGACAGTGTTCCTGCGTGCCCGCCAATCACACAGGAAGAGGAGGAGGAGGAAGAGGAGGAGGAGGAAGATTGTGTCAGTATGGAGGTGGAGCCTGGCACTCAGCATCAGCAGCAGTCTTTAAGGGATCAGTCCCAAGAAACACATGGACTTGTACGTGGCTGGGAGGAGGTGGCTGCGGACCATGTCGTTCTTAGTGACCCAGAGGACTCCGGACCGAATGCCTCAGCAAACCTACGCTGCATGGCCTCCCTGATCCTGCAAAGCCTGCGTAAGGATCCTCGTATTCGTGGTATCAAGGAGAAGGACCAATACTGGCTGGCAACCCTCCTTGATCCACGTTACAAGGGTAAGGTTGCGGACCTTATCTTGCCATCGCAGAGGGAGCAGAGGATGAAACATCTTCGGGAGGCCTTGCAGAAAGGTCTGTGCAACGCGTTCCCAGAGACTGGGAGGTTACAAACTCCTGTTTCTGGACAACGTGTTGCTGAGGCTTCGGTCAGTCAAAGAAGGAGCGGTGGAGAAGGTGGCCGTCTGACCGATGCGTTCAGACAATTTTTTGGTCCGCAGCCCCAAGGTATGATCGGTTCCAGCAACCATCGCCAGCGTCTGTTTTACATGGTGCAGGAATACCTAGGGGCAAGATCAGACTTGGACACCTTTCCCACCGAAAATCCTCTGGGTTACTGGGTCTTGAGGATGGATCACTGGCCAGAGCTTGCACAGTATGCAATTGAGCTACTGGCCTGTCCTGCATCCAGCGTTCTTTCGGAACGCACATTCAGTGCTGCTGGAGGCGTGGTAACCGATCACAGGGTGCGTCTGTCCACCGACTCGGTCGATCGGCTGACCTTCATAAAAATGAATGAGTCTTGGATCACCACCAGCTACCAAGCACCTGATGCTGATGTAACCGAATAATTTTTTTTGAAATCTCAGATCCCTTCAAAGACTGCCTATGCTGATGCTGAGTGACTATCCCTGAGTAATTATCCTCTTCCTCCTCAATCATCACGCTGATAGCTTGTAAGAACATTTTTGGTTCTGGGCGCCACCACCAGTGCCTAAGGCACAATTTTTCAGCCCCTGTTTAACAGGGGCGTGTAATTACAATTTTTGATGTAATACTTTGCAGCAGGGCTCGTTCCTGCATTCCAACTAGAGTGTCTGTGAGGGGTTGCAGTGTTGTGGCACCAGCACCAGTGCCTAGGGCCCAATTTTTCTGCCCCTGTCTAACAGGGGCGTGTAATTACAATTTTTGATGCAATACTTTGCAGCAGGGCTCGTTCCTGCGTTCCAACTAGAGTGTCTGTGAGGGGTTGCAGTGTTGTGGCACCAGCACCAGTGCCTAAGGCCCAATTTTTCTGCCCCTGTCTAACAGGGGCGTGTAATTACAATTTTTGAAGCAATAATTTGCAGCAGGGCTCGTTCCTGCGTTCCAACTAGAGTGTCTGTGAGGGGTTGCAGTGTTGTGGCACCAGCACCAGTGCCTAAGGCCTAATTTTTCAGCTCCTGTTCAACAGGGGCATGTAATTACAATTCTTGATCTAATATTTCACAGCAGGGCCCTGTGAAGGCTTACAGTGTTGTGGCCACAGCAACACCTAAGGCCCAAATTTCTGCTGAGTATATAGGGCAGGACCCTACTTTCAAACATCTAACTTACAAACGACTCCTACTTGTAAACGGAAGGAGACAACAGGAAGTGAGATGAAATCTACCCCTAGGAAGGGAAATTCTCTCCTGTAAGAGTTAATATGGGAAAACAAGTTCTCCTTTCCACTGATGCTTTCCAATCCTTGTTCCACAAAAAAACCCAAATTTTCAAAAAACATTTTTCATTGGGACAAAAAAGTGAGGTGAAATCTTCTGAAGAGGAGGAAAGACAGCAAAACAAATGTCACAGGGGTGATAACCCTTCCCTATGTTTTCCAAAAAGCTTAGAAAAGATTTTTTGGCTGGAGCTAAACACGTTAAAAATGTTCAAAATTACAAACAGATTCTACTTAACAACAAACCTACAGTCCCTGTCTTGTTTGCACCGCCTGTATACTGCTGTTCAGAGTATATAGGGCCTGGTGGCCCCACACCTTTCCTTATTTTAATTTGGGTGCGGGGTTCCCCTTAATATCCATACAAGACCCAAAGGGACTGGTAATGGACTGGGGGGTACCCATGCCGTTTGTCTCACTGATTTTCATCCATATTGCCATGACCCGACATGACATTAAACCCGCAAGCAGTTTTAAATGAGATTTTTTCCTTTAAAAATGACATTTGGTGCAGGGACTGTTCTAAACATGGGAAACACGCGTCACTTTACAGGCATACTATAGACACCCCCCAGGTACGATATTTAAAGGAATATTTCACTTTTTTTTTTTTACTTTAAGCATCATTAAAATCACTGCTCCCGAAAAAACGGCCGTTTTTAAAAGTTTTTTTTGCATTGATACATGTCCCCTGGGGTAGGACCCGGGTCCCCAAACCCTTTTTAGGACAATACCATGCAAATTAGCCTTTAAAATGAGCACTTTTGATTTCGAACGTTCGAGTCCCATAGACGTCAATGGGGTTCTAACGTTCGTGCGAACTTTCGGTCCGTTCGCGGGTTCTGGTGCGAACCGAACCGGGGGGTGTTCGGCTCATCCCTACTTGTGAGGTGTTCCTATACCCTGCGCCACAGGCTTACTAGGCAAGCATATACGTTATCACGTCTATGTTTGTATAGTTTATGTTTACATGTACTTTTCCTGGATAAATGTTGGAATAACTACCGTTATACTTATATACTCTAGATGTATACTACATGAAATACTGATATATGTACTTTTTCTGCTTTTAAATATACAAGCACCTGCCCAGTATCTGTCCTGAGGAAGCTAATATTCTAGCGAAACACGTCGACAAGCAAGTTCTTGGAGGCATTACTGGATCAGAAATGTTTCTATATTTAAAATATAATGATTCTAATTCTAAGCTCATCTATACCCAAGCTACAACGCAACTAGCGGAAATGGAAAATTAATATGTCACTTCTCCTACACCAGCCACACTGGCACAGCTGAAGCTGCAAACGTGAGCGGTTGACCAGATGTGCCAGGAGCGGGCTAGATATAAGATGTTTTTCAGTAAACAAAAGGCCTTTGAACACAGGGAATGTCCAGGTAAATTACTAGCTTACCTGGCACACCTTGACTCCAGACCCCGGTGGTCATTACCCTGAAATCCGCCACGGCAGGTGATATTACAGAGCCTGGTGGTCATTACCCTGAAATCCGCCATGGCAGGTGATATTACAAGGATAGTCAAGGAATTTGAAAGACTCTTTAAGGATGTATATACATCCAAGGTTAACTATCCCACACAAGACCTAGTAAATTCATTTGATACCCTTACACTCCCTAAACTAAATGCTGAACAAGTTGAGATCCTCGAGGCCCCACTGTCTGCAGATGATATCAAACTCGCAATCTCCCATTTTGCCAAAGTTAAAGCCCCAGGCTCCGACGAATTACCCATTGAGTTTTATGCCCACTTTTCAGAAACCCTCATCCCTAGACTTATTACTTTATACCAAGCAATATTTAAGGCTAAAGCTCTGCCCAAATCCATGCGTGAAGCCATCATAGTTCTAATCCCTAAATCAGGCAAAGACCCTCACCTACCCGAACCATACAGGCCTATCTCACTTTTACAAACTGACATAAAAATTTTAGCAAAAATCCAAGCCTTGCGTCTAAACAAGGTTATTCTCTCCCTTATACACCCCGACCAAACAGGCTTCATGCCAGCCAAAAACACTGCCTTTAATACTAGACGTCTTTTCATGAACATCCAAGCCTCTCACCAGCAAATAGGATCTAGAGTAGTCGTCTCTCTTGATGCAGCCAAGGCATTGGACTCGGTCGAATGGCAGTACCTGTGGCATTGTCTACATAGCTTTGGGTGTGGCCCTAACTTTATCCAGTGGCTCACTATTCTATACAATGCTCCAATGATACAAGGCTAGAGTCGTGGCTAACGGATGGACATCTGCTGCCTTCCCACGGCAGGGATGCCCCATCTCACCCCTACTGTACGCGCTGGCAGTGGAGCCCCTGGCAGTGGCGCTTAGAGAACATCCGGACGTCCATGGTCTAGCCTCAGGCATAGTGGAGGAAAAGGTGGGACTCCGAAGACATGATACTATATCTCTCTGACTCAGGTCCCTCCCTCCAGACGGCCCTACAGATTATCGAGAACTTTGGCAGGTTCTCAGGGCTCAAAATGAACTGGGACAAGTCTCAAATCCTTCCCATTGATATATTCCCCCCATCAAGAGAACAGGCTAATTTACCCCTAGTAAGAGTGAGTACTCTTAAACACCCGGGCATACAGATGTCCAGGTCATTGACAGACTTTATCCCCCTAAATGTGGAACCCTTAATTCCATTCATTAACTCTAGGATCCAAATATGGGCAAGACTACCGTTGGGGCTGATGGGTCATATAGGCCTAATCAAAATGATACTTTTACCAAAAATCCTATAAGTGATATGGCACTCCCCAATATATATCCCCTTCAAATACTTTAAAATCATGGACACGCTTCTACAATCCTTCATATGGGGACCAGGCAGGCACAAACTCTCATGAAAAACATAACAGTGTCTGACGACATTGGGGGGCCTTGCTGTCCCAGATGTTGGGACCTACTATTTGGCCGCACAACTCTCACATTTCTATCACATAGATAAGTCAGATAGATATAGGTATTTGGCCTTAGTATCTGATCCAACAGACTCACGCTTCCCACACCCCTTTTGTGATATACTGAGAGGAGTGAAGGGCGTGATGATATCTCCTCATCGCTCCAAACTCTCATTCCAATACAAAAGGGTTTGGGACCTGGTGACCTCCAGGCTGGACTATCCAGTACTTCATGATAACACCCCTCTTTGGTACAACAAACATCTTCCTGAGCTTCTTCAGGTATCTGACCCCTCAATCTGGATATCTCAGGGAATATTTGTACTGTCTTATACTCTTTAATGGAGAAATTAAAACTTTTGACCAGCTCAAAATGGAATTCAATTTCCCAAATCATATGTTATTTCGCTTCTTTCAGGTACGCCATGCCCCCCACGCATCCGGCATTATCCTCCCTAGACATACTCACAGTTATTCTTCGTGAAGAACCACATCAGCTAATATCCCTTTTTTATAAAATGCTTACCACGCCTGCTACAACAAACTAGCATACTCAGTTAAACAGAAATGGACAGATGGGACAGGTGGAATAGAAGACGAGGACTGGGGTGACATACTGGAGACTCCCAAACTGGTCTCTCCTAAACTGTCTGACAGGCTTATACAAACCTACATCACCCATAGAGCCTACCTAACCCCACAACGTATGGCCAAATTCTGCCCATCTCGCAGCGACAGGTGCCCCAGATGTCTGATTGCTGTTGGTACCTTTGACCATATCATCTGGCAGTGCCCTTGGATCCAGGGATACTGGTCTCAAATAGTCCAATTCTTGCATGATCAAATGGGTTCACCAGTATCCCTGGACCCCAAACAATGCTTATTGGGTCTATTCCCTGAAGAGGAAATAGATACATTTACACGTCACTTCTTACATGAAACGCTGTTTTCAGCAAGGAAAATAATAGCTCGTAACTGGATCCAGGCAGCGGCTCCTACGCTATCGGCCTGGATCGCAGAGATTAATAACACACTGCCATATAAAAAAGTGGTTTACACGAACAGGGGTTGCCCGGTCAAGTATAATAAAATCTGGTACAGATGGCTGAAATCCCCTACAACTTGGATCTCGTAATTGTGCCTGATACATGTTATGCCTGTACAATTTACTCCTTGGATTATGCTCTGTCAATATGCAAATATACAATATATATGGTCTCTTTACGTGGAAAAATTACACCAACAATACCGGCTGAACTCATTTTATTGGTTTGATAATTATTTTTCTATTTTTACGTTGAAGTTTATTGAGCAGCATGATTATATTTACTATGTATGTTACATCGTACAATTTTTCTTGCATAACTCTTTTGTACTAAAATGAAAAACTCAATAAACTTTTGTTTCTAATTAAAAAAAAAAAAACATAATGATTCTGCTCATTAACATTTTAATATGTGCCATAACTCACACCAACTGAATAGAACATCAAACGTACACGTTTGCCAAATCAACAACCAAATGTTAGTTGAATAAAAAAACAATAAAACGAAAAAGAAGGAAAATAGGTGTTCTTCTCATGAAACAGGCTAAGTCCATGCTCTCTTGTATTGACAACACTGGTGCTCAGCAAACATAAGACATACATATTGTCAAAAGTATTGGGAACCCTGCCTTTACATGCACCTGAACTTTAATGACATCCCAGTCTTAGCCCGTAGGGTTCAATATTAAGTCACTAAAGGCCTGTCATTTCACAAATGTTTTACAGGACAATATCATGTCCGGAGTGGTGGTTTCACCAACTAGAAAGAATGCCCTGTTAGATCTATTAACCCTTTCATGACTAAGCCTATTTTTGAAATTTGGTGTTTACAAGTTAAAATCTGTATGTTTTGCTAGAAAATTACTTAGAGCCCCCAAACCATTATATATACAGAGAATCTAGAGAATAAAATGGTGATTGTTGCAATATTTTATGATACACGGTATTTGTGCAGCGGTGTTTTAAACGCAACTTTTTGGGAAAAGGGACACTTTCATGAATTTGAAAAAAAAGCAAACAGTAAAGTTACCCCAATTTTTTTGTATAATGTGAAGGATGATGTTACACCGAGTAAATAGATACCAAACATGTCACGCTTTATAATTGCACGCACTCGTGGAATGGGGACAAATTACGGTACCTAAAAATCTCCATAGGCGACGCATTAAAATTTTTTTTACGGTTACCAGGTTAGAGTTACAGAGGAGATCTAGTGCTAGAATTATTGCTCTCGCTGTGATGATCGCGGCGATACCTCACATGTGTGATTTGAACACCATTCAAAACACTTCCGTATGTGTTTTTTTTTGCTGCACGAGCCCCCGGGGACGGGGGAGCTTTAAAAAAAAATGTTTTCTTATTTATTTTATTTATTTTTATATTTTTAAATTGTGTTTATTTTTATTTCACTTTTATTGCTGTCACAAGGGATGTAAACATCCCTTGTGACAGTAATAGGTGGTGACAGGTACTCTTTATGGAGAGATCGGGGGCCTAAAAGACCCCCGATCCCTCCTTTGCACTTCAAAGTATTCAGATTCGAAAACGGCGATTCTGAATACTGTATATATTTTTAAAACCGGTGTTCTGACGAGAAGTGTCCTCGTATCGGATAGTGTCCGCCCCGTACTGCGCAGGCGCAGCGCTTGCACAGTATGGAGGACAAGGAGACGCCGAAAGTGTCCGAAGTTGATCAGCTGACCATTAGCTGTACACGGCGCTTGGGCACTTAATAGTGAAGGCTTTGTAAGAGGGCCTCTCGCGGGCTCGCTTCGCTCGCCACGCATCGGGCACGGCCTCGCTGCGCTCGGCATCTATTTATTCTAACTCTATGTCCACTTGGATAGTGGGGAATGAACCTGGACACAGGGCAGAATAAATGCGCGGGCGCCGTGTACAGCTGATGATCAGCTGTTGAACTTCGGAGACTTTCGGTGTCTCGTTTGTCCTCCGTACTGCGCCTGCGCAGTACAGGGCGGACACTATCCGATAGGGGACAATATTCGACAAGACACCGGCACCATTGGCAGCCGAGTAAACGGGAAGTGGCGTCATGACGTCGCTTCCGTGTTTACGATTAGGAGGCTGGAACGAAGCCGCTCGCGGTCATTGCTACATGACATTAATTGGGACCAAATTCTGGGATCATTAAACACAGAAAATAAATGGGAATTCTTTAGGAGCATATTAAAGAAAGGTATCAAGCAGTACATTCCAATGGGCAATAAATATAGAAGAGTAAAAATTAAACCCGGGTGGCTAAACCATATTGTGAGTAGCCTCATCAAGGAGAAAATTATGGCCTTTCAAAAAATATAAAGGGAATAGGTCAACACCAGCATTCCCGCACTACAAGGAATGCAACAAGAAATGTAAAATCGCAATCAAGGCGGTTAAAAAAGATTACGAGAGACACATAGCGGAAGAAATTGAAAATAACCCAAAAAAGTTTTTTAGATTAACAGTAAAAAGACAAAAATGGAGCACATTGCACACTTAAAAGATGAGGATGGGAGGATGGTTACAGATGACACAAAGAAGGCAACTTTACTAAATTCCTTCTTTTCCACAGTTTTTACGCAAGAAAAAGAAGGGTTTACCGACTGTCATACCCATGTGGCTAACCAAGGCCGGAGTCAAAGATGGACTTAGTAAGCTCAACAGAAATAAATTACCGGGACCAGGTGGCTTACAGCGAATTCAGTCAAGTTATAACCAGACCATTGTTCCTGATCTTTGTGGACAGCATAATGACAGAATTGGTAAAAGCTGATTGGAGAAAAGCCAATGTGATACCAATATTCAAAAAAGGACAAAGACATATAATTCTGGGAATTATAGGCCAGTCAGCCTAATTTAGTAGTGGGTAAATTGTTGGAGGGGAAGATTAGATATAGGGAGGGCTGTGGATGTTGGTGTATCTGGACTTTGCAAAAGCATTTGATACGGTCCCCCATAAATGCTTAATTTACAAGCTAAGGTCTGCAGGCTTAGACCATAGGGTTTTTGCTTGGGTAAAAAACTGATTACAGGGACGGGTCCAAAGGGTAGTGATAAAAAAACATGTACTCAGACTGGTCTGGAGTAGTGAGTGGGGTACCCCAAGGTTCTGTCTTGGGACCAATTCTATTCAACATATTCATAAACGACATAGAGGATGGGATAAATAGTTCAGTCTCAGTTTTTGCGGATGACACAAAATTAAGCAGAGTAATAAACTCTCATCAGGACATGGAAATTTTGCAGAATGACCAGAATAAAATAAAGGAGTGGGCAGACAAATTGCAAATGAGGTTTAATGTGGAGAAATGTAAAGTAATGCACTTGGGGTCAAAAGACATAAATGTAAAATATGCACTAGGTGGAGTACAGCTGGGGGAGTCAAGGATGGTGAAGGATCTAGGGGTACTAGTAGATGACAGGTTGTGCAACAGCATGCAGTGCCAAGCTGCAGCTGCCAAAGCCAGCAGAATATTAGCATGCATAAAAAAGGGGATATACTCCAGGGACAAAACCATAATTCTGCCACTTTATAAAACTTTGGTTAGGCCTCATCTGGACTTTTCAATAATTTGTTCAATAATTTTTTATCAGAAGTTATTTAAACATTGTACAGTATCAAGACAGGAACAGCTGAGAGAGGTACATTATTTCACTGCTCTAATATACTGGAAATATAACATGTCATTTGACATATACCATTTATGAAAGCATTTGAATTATGCTATATAAGTATCATGGTTAAAACCGGACATTACGTCATAACCAGCCAATATCTTCAACTTCAAGATTAAGTCATTTCTATAATAATATTGAAGTGTCCATGACATCCATACTTCTCAGCATTCTAACTTTCATATAACCAGCAATAAAGCACTGTACCATACTGTAAAGTGGATAGTGAAGGAAAAGCAAAGAATAATAAAATAGAAGAGGAAGTAGGTGTGGAGGGGAGGGGGTAAGGGAGGATATCTAGCCATATTAGGATTCATCCTTACAAATCTATCTACTTTATTCTATTCTATTGCCCCTGTTGGGACATAATTTCTGCGTATGTTGTGGAAAACTTAAAGGCGAACCAACAGGACCATATTTTATTTGCTAAATCAGATTTGTTGCTCAATGTGAGCGTACTGTTTTCCATATGGTAGATACGATCTACCTCTACGAGCCATTGGCGTAACGTGGGAATTTTTCGTTGTTTCCAGAATTTTGGTATGAGCAACTTAGCTGCGTTGAGGAGGTGAGGTGTGATAGATTTTTTATATGATCCTATTGGTTCATCCGTACAGTGAAAAAGTATTACCCATGAATCATTAGAAACTGCACTACCCTGTGTTTCCTTAATCCAATGCAAAATAGTGGACCAATATGGTCTAATAAGGGGACACAGCCACCAGACGTGAGCATGGCTCCCCCGTTCTCCGCATCCCCTCCAGCATAGCTCCGATTTGGATGGAAAAGTTTTATGGAGCACTACAGGTGTGTAATGCCACCTTGTCAAGAGTTTGTAGTTAGCTTCAGCTGCTTTCGAGGATATGGACGATGTATGTGATAATTGAAGTATTGTGGTACGTTGACAGTCTGATAATGAACTTTGGAACTCCTGCTCCCATTTAGTAAGAAATGGCTGTTGCAAAACAGGAGACAAAGACATTAGAGCTTGATAAAAGTATGAAACGGGGTTTAGCAGGTGGTAGGTCCCCATCAAGTAAACTCTCTATTGGATTCAGCTCTGTTTCGGACCGCAGGGGCTGCGGAAGAGATTTAACAAATTGCGAAAGTTGATGATATTTCCACTGGTCCATAAATGAAATCGGAGACGTTGTTATTAGTCTGGATATAGGTAGGTTTCCTGTGTCTGTAATCACTTGGTGTAGCAAAAGAGGAGTATCCGATATCCAATTGCTGAATCTCGGGTCCATGTTCCCTGGTGGGAAGTAATCATGACCAGTCAATCTCATAAGCGGAGAGTTGTAGAGCCACTTTTGTGTTTTACATAGCGAATCCCATGCTGCTAGGGATGATTTGGTGAGTGGCGATGTTGTGTGAGCTACTGTGCGGAATCTGTTAGGTATCCAAATTAAAGGAAGCAGGTCCATGCCACTTAATTCCATTTCCAGCTGTACCCACAGTTTGGAATTCTTATGATATTTCCAATCTGATATCCTGTTTAGTATAATTGCAAGATAATAGCGTTTAAAGTCCGGTATCGCTAAACCTCCTTCCCGTTTTGGCTTAATTAGATGCTTATAAGCAAGTCTAGGTCGTTTATGGTTCCAAATATATTTGCATATCATAGATTGAACTAGTTTAAAAAAGCCAGAGGGAATATTGTAAGGGATCATTTGGAACATGAAGAGCAGTCTGGGCAACAAGTTAATTTTTACAATGCTAATTCGACCCAACCACGAGTGAGCCATCTGGGTCCACTTTTGTAGATCTGTTTTAATTGAGTTGAGAAACAAAGAGGTTGGGTTTGATGTAAGATATATTCCTAAATATTTTAATGAATGAGGTTGCCAACTGAAGGGAAAAGATGGTTTCAATAACGCGGTTGTGTTATGGGGGATTGATATATTTAAGATTTCTGATTTGGCAAGATTAATTTTAAAATTAGAAAGGGTTCCATATTTAGTAAAGGCTGACATGAGGTTGGGAAGGGTAATAAGAGGTTGTTGAACATAAAATAAAATGTCATCTGCGTACGCCGCATATTTGTGTTCCGTCATGCCTATTTTAATACCGTGAATATTGGGATCGTTACATACCATCGCTAGAAAGGGTTCTAAAGAAAGGGCGAAGAGGATTGGTTCAGTCCAGTTCTGGTCACCAGTCCTCCAACGGTTTGTGCTGGAGCTGGAGAGAGTCCAAAGAAGGTCAATGAAGCTAATAAGGGGACTGGAGGACCTCAATTATGAGGAAGAGCTGCAAACGCTAAATTTTATTCTCGCTGGAGAAAAGACGCTTGAGAGGAGATTTGATAGCGATCTACAAATATCTCAATGGGGATCCCAGCATAGGAAATAAACAATTCAGTCAGAACGAGTGTAAAAGGACATGGGGCCACACAATGAGAGTGGAGAAAAAGTGGTTTAACCTTAAACTGCGTAGGGGGTTCTTCACTGTTAGGGCAATAAGGATATGGAACTCTCTCCCAAAATTGGTGATGGCTGCGGGGAGTATGGATATCTTTAAAAGACTTTTAGATGTACATCTTAACCACTTCAATACAGGGCATTTTCACCCCCTTCCTGCCCAGGCTAATTTTCAGTTTTCAGCGCTGTCGTACTTTGAATGACAATTGCGCGGTCATGCAATACTGTACCCAAATGAAATTTTTATCATTTTTTCCCCCACAAATTGAGCTTTTTTTGGTGGTATTTGTTCACCTCTACGGTTTTTATTTCTTGCACTATAAGCTAAAGAAGAGTGACAAGTTTGAAAAAAAACACAATATTTTTTACTTTTTGCTATAATAAATATCCCAATTTAAAAAAAATATATATAATTTTTTGCTCAGTTTAGGCCGATATGTATTCTTCTACATATTTTTGGTAAAAAAACCCGCAATAAGCGTATATTGATTGGTTTGCGCAAAAGTTATAACGTCTACAAAATAGGGGATAGATTTATGGCATTTTTATTAGTATTTTTTTTACTAGTAATGGCAGCGATTTGCGATCTTTATTGTGACTATGACATTGCGGTGGACATATTGGACACTTTTGACACTATTTTGGGACCATTCACATTTACAACGATCAGTGCTATAAAAATTAACTGATTACTGTACAAATGTCACTGGCAGGGAAAGGGTTAACACTAGGGGGCGATCAAGGGGTTAAATGTGTTACTTAGGGAGTGATTCTAACTGTAGGGGAGGGGACTCACAAGGGGAGGAGTCCGATCAGTGTTCCTCTGACAGGACGTGGATCAGTGTGTTTACACACACAGATCCACGGCCCTGCTCTGTTACATCTGTTACATCGGCCGCCGGGCACACGCTTTGGCTCCCGAGTGATGCGGCGGGTGCGTGCGCCCCCTAGGCAGCCAGGAAGCCGAGGACATCATATCACACCCGCCCAGGATGGGAGATCCCTTCTGCGGATGTCATTTGACTATGGACGGGGAAGCAAGTTGTTAAAGGACATAACATACATGGATATGGGAAAGCATTATAGACACTGATACACACGCATCCACACAGGTTGAACTAGATGGACTATTGTCTTTTTTCAGCCTTACCTATTATCTAACTATGTAAGTTGGCCCACCCTTTGCAGCTATAACAGCTTAAACTCTTCTGGGAAGGCTGTCCACAAGGTTTAGGAGTGTGTCTATGGGAATATTTGACCATTCTTCCAGTAACGCATTTGTGAGGTCAGGCACTGATGTGGACGAGAAGGCCTGGCTCGCAGTCTCCTCTTTAATTCAACCTAAAGAAGTTCTATCGGGTTGAGGTCAGGACTGTGTGCAGGCCTGTCAAGTTCCTCCATCCCAAACTCACTCATCCATGTCTTTATGGGCCTTGCTTTGTGCACTGGTCCAAATCATTTGGTGGAGGGGGGATTATGGTGTGGCGTTGTTTTTTCAGGGGTTGGGCTTGGCCCTTTAGTTCCAGTGAGGTGTCAGCATACCAAGACATTTTGGACAATTTCATTCTCCCAACTTTGTGGGAACCATTTGGGGATGATCCTTCCTGTTCCAACATGACTGTGCACCAGTGCACAAAGCGAGGTCCATAAAGACATGGATGAGCGAGTTTGGGGTGGAGGAAATTGACTGACCTGCACAGAGTCCTGACCTCAACCCGATAGAACACCTTTGGGATGAATTAGAGTAGAGACTGCAAGCCAGGCCTTCTCATCCACATCAGTGCCCGATCTCACAAATGCGCGTCTGGAAGAATGGTCAAACATTCTCATAGACTCACTCCTAAACTTTATGGACAGCCTTCCCAGAAGAGTTGAAGCTGGGATTCCATTAAAGTTCATGTCCCTGTAAAGGCAGGCGTCACAATACTTTTGGTACTATAATGTATGTGACCCTTTCTTTTGCAGTGCTGTAATAATGCCCCCACACAGATATGCACTCAGCAAAGCAAGTTGACCCCTTATTCCAAGCAGGTGAAAATGCACTTTATATTGAACAGGGATTAAGTCCCTCCACAGGTCCGAAGAGGAAGGGTCCCAACCCGTCTCATGATCTCTTTGCCAGAATACTCAAATTAGGGGAACCACAAAAGAGAGCTCATTGTGCAAAAGAATGTTTTATTTATAAAGAATAAAAATTAAAAATAAAGAATAGAAGAATATAAAGAACATTTCTGGTGTTCTAACCCTAACCGGAAAACAGTATATCCAGCGCAACATGAGCAGAGTAATGGCCACCGCCATTCCACCCAACCTGAACCGGCGTGCATTCCACCACCAGGAAGTGATGTCACCAGATGTTCGCGACTGTTTGTGTATATGTAGAAATATAGACTTTTGGATGATGGACTTGTATAAAATTACTGTATGTCACACTTATAATTTCTCTTATCTCTGGTCATATTTGTACACATTTTGGTTGAGTTTTGAGACTTCTGGCGTATCGTTCATATTTGTGCTGGGGAGTGCTTTTGCATGTGCTAGATTGTCTTTGATCGCCTCTATAGCCTGGAAGGACAGGAGTAACGCCATGATGTCACTTCCGGTCCAGGGTGGAAGTAAACATTTTTTTTTTTAAAACAAAAGATACAAAACATTTTTTTTTTGATCTTTTGCTTTTAAAGGTAAAGAAGAGATTTGGGGTCTTTTTGACCCCAGATATCACCATAAAGAGGACCTGTCATGCTTATTTCAGAAGTAAACGCATATGTAAGTCGCACACACATATGTAAATGATGTAGCCACCACATGTGTGAGGTATCGCCACGAACGTTAGAGCAAGAGCAATAATTCCAGTGCTAGACCTCCTCTGTAACTCTAAACAGGTAACCTGTAAAGGCGTTTAAATTGCTGCCTATTAAGATTTTTAAGTACCGTAGTTTGTTGCCATTTCACGAGTGGGTGCAATTTTACAGCGTGACATGTTAGGTATCTATTTACTCAGCATAACATCTTTCACATTTTAGAAAAAAATTGGGGTATATATTGTTTTGCTTTTTTTTTTTTTTTTTTAATTCATTAAAGTAAAATAGCAAAAAATACTGATTTAAAATTGTAAACAAAAAGTGCCAGTAAAGCGGTTATCTAAACTTCACGATTAAAGTAATACTAAATGAATTTTACCTCAAAGCATTTTCTGCATTAAGGTAAACAATGACCCAGAACATGCTCTTCCTCCCTCTGTCCCCAAACACCTACCTGGCTCCATATCACAGTTCAGCGTCGTTTCCAGCTCCAGCACCGCTCCCCTCACTTTCTGCTTTCACAGAAGGAACTCAAGTAGCTAGGGGTCAATTCACTGATCCTTTAAAATAGAACTTTTGTTAAATCCTCCCAGGAAGTGAGGTAAGTTCACATCCTTCCTGGAAGAATCTTATATAAACTCTGGGTGGAGCTTAGCAGTGTTCAGTAGGCTGATGGAAATAGGAGAGCTCGGTAAAAGAGATGAGATAAGGACTTAAAGTTATTTCTTTACACCCCAGGATGGGCAGGCCTTCACCGGGATGTGGAAGCTACATGACATACTAAGAGGACCTGTTATGTTCATGTATTGAAGATTAATATTAAAGACTGTTTCTGAACCGCTACCTCAAGTACAAATAAAATGGAGCTGTACCGAGACTCTGGCTGCCATGGGGTGATTGGAGTGGATGCCTGATATCCCCGAAGGTGTAAGTTGGGACAGCACACAGTTAGGCCATAGTGCTGGATAGGTGCATTCCATGGAGGAAACACACTGTGGGATCCAGGATCCTGAGGACACATATCTTGTGCAAACCTGGTTGGGTTGGGGCAGGTGGTGGAAAGGAGAAGATGAGGGAAAATTGAACTGGAAAAATTGACTTTATAAGCACCACTGATAAAAAGTAATCCATTTTATTAGACATGCCACATAAATATAAAAACAGAATTTAAAAGACAGTAATTGAGAAAACGCACAGTAATCAAGTATATGTCTCCAAGATAACCATCTACATTAGGGGTGCATTGGTGACAAACCCAACAATTGTCATGATGGCTACATACAAAGTATGAATTACAGGAAGCTTGACATGTTTCGCGTAGAACCGCTTCCTCGGGAGCCTATATACAATTTCTCTGACACTGTTCTGTAGGATCAAATCAAGTCAGCTTAGCTCTCCCACATTATTCAAAATATTCTTAAATGGATAGTCAGTAAAGGCGTGAGTGTAACCTCTAGGTAGTATCTGAGAAGCACTTCAGTGCCGCAAAGATAACGTCACAGATAAGTGGACCATTTATAGAGGATCGCTCTTCAATGCTATATAGGAGAGTCCATAGAATAAAAGCCCATTAATAGCATACACTTCCGCGGTTGTGTATAAACACTCTAATGCCGCATACACATGGTCGGAATTTCCGACAACAAATGTTCGATGGGAGCTTGTTGTCGGAAATTCCATCGGTCATTTTCCGTCGGAAATTCCGACAAACAAAATGTGAGATCTGGATCTCAAATTTTCCCAGAACAAAATCTATTGTCGGAAATTTCGATCGTGTGTATACAATTCTGACACACAAAATTCCATGCATGCTCGGAATCAAGCAGAAGAGCCGCACTGGCTATTGAACTTCATTTTTCTCGGCTCGTCGTACGTCTTGTGCGTCACCGCGTTCTTCACGTTCGGAATTTCCGACAACATTTGTGTGACCGTGTTTGAGCCAACATCCATCGGAAAAAAAAGATGGATTTTGCTGTCGGAATGTGCGATCGTGTGTACACAGCATAAGGTGTGCTGTAACACACCCCAAGCCAGATCACAGGAGCACACATGGGGAGAAGAGGTTTCCCTCTTGTTGGTAAGGAGCTGATAAGGGCCTCAAGTGTTTTGCAAGCTGTCTGAGCCCTATCCTGTAACCACGTGGAAGACATCAGGCCTGATGCAAGGAGCATCCCCAGCCATCAGTGGGTTGTTGCTATGAAGAGTGAAGGGTATATGGCCCACCATATGTGCACACTAGCTGCAGAAATTGAGTTCTGTATGGGCTGTGAATGGCTGATATGTGTAGGCCTTAGTCAGCCCTGTTCTGAAGCAGGCACCCTAGTGGAGTAAGTGGGTGACACTGTCACAGTGGAGCCATAGGCTAGTGTTGCCATCAAGTAAACTCCTGTGAGGAAGGAGCAGGGGCATGGCTTACCTGCACTGTGTGTGTGTATGAACGCACACAGCCCTAGTCAGGATCCAACGGGAGCACGCACACATGGGGGTCTCCTTAGCACCTACGGGAGGCACTGAGGAGCTGACAGCGCTGACAGGGACTGCAAAAAAAAGGAGACCGACCATCATGTGCAATACTGTTGCACAGAGCAGGTAAGAATAACCTCTTTTTTTAATTAAAAAAATACAATTTGCCTTAAGTAACACTTTAACTGTCAGTTTATTAATCTGACAATGCTGTCTGGTAGAGCTGGGAACATGACTTACAGGACAACATCATAAATTCTTTGGCAGGTAAAAGGGCTACCTACCATACATGTATTTCAACTGTGTATTTAACCGTTTGACAGGAGCTTTAACCACTTAACCTCTGGAAGATTTACCCCCCTTCATGATCAGGTCGTTTTTTGTGATTCCACACTGCGTTAATTTAACTGACAACTGCACGGTCATGCGATGCTGTACATAAATTAAATTTATGTCCTTTTTTTCCCACAAATAGAGCTTTATTTTGGTGGTATTTGATCACCATTGCATTTTTTATTTTTTACTCTATAAACAAAAAAAAAAAATTTGAAAAAAACCAAACAATATTTTATACTTTCTGCTATAAAACATATCCAATAAAACATTTTTAAAAATCAAATTTCCCTATAAATTTAGGGCAATATGTATTATGCTACATATTTTTGGTAAAAAAATCCCAATAAGCGTATATTAATTGGTTTACGGAAAAGTTATAGCGTCTATAAACTATGGTATATATACTGGAGTTTTAAAATTTTTTATGTATTACTAATAATGGTGGCGATCAGCAACTTATACCCTGTTTCCCTGAAAATAAGACCTAGCGTGATTGTCAGTGATGGCTGCAATATAAGCCCTACCCCCCAAATAAGCCCTACCCTGTTTCCCTGAAAAGAAGCCCTACCTTGAAAATAAGACCTACAAGGACTTTAACTAGGCCTTATTTGGGGGGTAGGGCTTATATTGCAGCCATCGCCGACAATCACTCTAGGTCTTATTTTCGGGGAAACAGGGTAGCAGGACTGCGATATTGAGGCGGCCAATCAAACACTAACTGACACTTTTGATAGTTTGCAGGAACCAGTGACACTAATACAGTGATCAGTGCTAAAAATATGCACTGTCACTGTACTAATGACACTGGCTGAGAAGGGATTAAACATCTAGGGCGATCAAAGGATGAAATCTGTGTCTAACCAGTGTTTTGGTGTACTGTGTGTGGTGCTTTTACTAAGGGAACTCATATGGATTTTTTCCCCTGCTTTACAGTGAAAGAAAATCCATTACTTCCCCGCTGACAGGACAGAACTCTGTCTTGTTTATGTAGGCAGAGCTCTGTCTTTTGTGTCTTCCTAACAATCGGCGGGAGCTGGTGGCCATCCATTAGCTGGCACCCACTGATTGGCATCTGCTGTGTATAATCACAGCACAGTCAGATCGCCGGCGGTGCACCCCCTACCCGGAAGTGCCGAATCACGTACCTGCCATGTAAGTGATACGGTTGGCAAGCAGATTTGGCCCCTTAAGGACCAGGCCATTTTTTGCAATACGTCACTGTGTCGCTTTAACTGACAATTGCGCGGTCGTGCGACGTTGTACAAAAACAAAATTGACATCCTTTTGATCCCACAAATAGAGCTTTCTTTTGGTGGTATTTGATCACCTCTGCGATTTTTATTTTTTGCGCTATAAACAAAAAAAGAGCCACAATTTTGAAAAAAAAACAATATTTTTTACTTTTTGCTGTAATAAATAAATAAATAAAAACACATTTCTTCCTCAGTTTAGGCTGATATGTATTCTTCTACATAACTTTGGTAAAAAAAAAATCGCAATAAGCGTATATTGATTGGTTTGCGCAAAAGTTAGAGCATCTACAAAATATGGGATAAATTTTTGGCATTTTTATTATAATTTTTTTTTTTTTACTAGTAATGGTAGTGTTATAAGATGAAACAATCAGCGCCAAGAGTAAGTAATATTGTGATGTTTAAATAAGATAACCTAATAATAAACGTGCACAGCTGCTAAACATTCCAAGTGGTACACCGCACTAATTTCAAAATGAATAGTAAATAAATGAATGTAGCGCTATGTGTAAAATTATAAATATAAAGTGCAAATCTCTAAAATAAATAAATCCTATATATAAATGAATAGTCCATAAAATGAAAAAATGAAGAAATAAAACATGAAAACCTCTTCTTGTGATCAGTGCATCCACACAATTCCACCACAGTGATTGTTCGTCCTCAAAAGGAGTGCACACCACCACCAGTAAAAATGCGCGCTCACCTCCCAGATGAGTCAAAACTCATATGCGGATCTCCCCACGAGCTCTTTGCTCTCACTTCCTTTTCCCAATCAATGGTGGGTAATCCAGATGGCTCTTTTCTTAATGGTAACTCAGCTCATTAATATCCAAAGAAACGGATCATCTCCCAGCTTGGCTCAAGATTCCATGAGTTCAGGACATGTAAATAATAAATATAGAGACCATAGTGTTTTCCGTATACAAATTTATTCAAAGCCCCCAAATAGACAAGTTGCACTTACAAAAAAAAAATCTTTAGTCCTCATGCACACGGACGTTTTTACAGCTGCTTTTTTTGCAGCTTAAAAAGGCCTGTCTATGTTAGTCTATGGCTTCATGCCCACCTAGGCGTTTTTGAGCTGCAAGTGGCATAGGCGTTTTTAAGCTGTAAAAAAAAAACCCAGGACCAGTGGGTTCTGAAAGACGTTTTTCAGCTGTAAAAACGCTCTAACACTGAAAAACGCTCAAAAACGCTCAAAAACGTCATTCACCAATGGTTTTTAGCGTTTTTGATCCATTGAAAAAAAAAAAAAAAAAAAAATTTGAAAAAAAAAAAAAACGCTCAAAAACGCTAACGCGGAAAAACGCTCAAAAACGCTAAAAAACGCTATTGCAAAAACGCTGAAAAAAGCTGAAAAAAGTTAAACAAAATCACTGCAAAGATACTGGCGTTTTCATAACGTTTTTTTTTAACAGCCTGTGTGCATGAGGGCTTAAAATCACATAAAAACCTCCAGAGTAGCACCACCGTGTCCACATACACAGTGCTTGGCTGGACGTGACTATCAGCTCCTCTCTTATAGACGCGTATCGGCCAATCACAGGCCTTCCTCAGTAGAAGGAAGGAAGGAAGGCCTGTGATTGGCCGATATGCGTCTAATTGGCTTCTGTCGAATGTGATTTGGGGACCTTGGATTGTGGGGCTCCTTGAGGGTAGGGACCGATGTGAGTGTGCGATGTATGTGTGGAGCACTGTGTAAATTGACGGCGCTATATGGGTACCCTAAATAAATGATAATAATAGCTGAGCATCTTAATGAGACACAATGTACAGGGATAGGGACAATTGTAGACACACACACACTCAGGTTGAACTGGATGGACCGGTGTCTTTATTCAACCTTACTAACTATGTAACAGCTAAATTTTAAAAAACGAGATTTTTTTTTACTATTTTGATTCAGTTTTTCTTTGATAATAAAAAAAAAAAACCAGGAGATATCCATAACTATTTACCACCAAATGAAAGCCCAATTTGTCCTGAAAAGAACATGGTATAATCAACCTGGATGCGCAAAGTAGTTATGACGATATGTACGGTTTTACTAATACATGTCAAAATTGCGAAATTAGGCGTTTAGATTTGTTTTACCCTTAGGTGTGAAGGGGTTAATAGCGCTTTAAAATTGCACGGTTTATAGCAGTATGGAGGACGGTACTCTTGTTTTTGGTTTTCTTCTCTCTGTTGTCTTGCGGTGGCGTTAGTTTAAAAAGTCCAATCTTTCAGCGGCATCGCATGATTCTCAGGAAACCTCAGTGTGATTGTCTTCGAGGTGGCAATTTTATTTAAACATGGTTTAAAATGTGTACATAATAGGCATTACTTTAACACTCACAGCTCTAAAAACATAACTGATTAGATACCACTTCAGAAAACATAAATACATATAAATCTCAGCGATTCACAAGGCCCTGTCTGTTGAGTCTTTATTTTTTTTCTGTATGTCACGTTCAGCAGCTGGGCCTGTCTGTTGTTACATTCCAGGATTGTAGACATTACTATGATAAACATTTGTGTACTTGAGTCACTTAGGAGGTTGTAAGATACTTTTAAAAGCTTACTTGTTAAACAAGGCCTGCTGGAAGCCAGTAGTTATGGAGCAATTAGGTAAAAGTCATGGCTGCGTTCTGTCATTGATGGCAATAACTCATATTCTATAGGTTAAGAAACCACTCCAGGCAAAAGTAACCCCTCTTTTTCAGTATAAAAGTACAGTCATTGCAAAAGTGGATATTTTTTTTTTTATATCACAAAATGCATTTTTTTTACACTTGTAAAATATTAAATCATTATTCCATATTTACTAACAGCCAAGCCAAGATTCTACAATCTAAAAACACTACCAAGATGTTCCCCATCAGGCACAATGTCAGAAAACTGTTGGCTTAAAGTGGAACTAAACTCTCCCAATTAACATGAACTTTGCTGCTAGTACAGTGGAACCTTGGTTAATGATTAACGCGGTTAACGAGCGTTTTGAAAGACGAGCAATTTATTTTTTTCAATTCTGACTCGGATTGCAAGTGTTGCCTCGCAAAACGAGCAGAATTCAAGCTAATGGGGTGTGCAGTACCGCATTTGGCCAGAGGTGCGCGCTGGTGACACTCGGAACGGTTCGGAGCCGTTTGGAATCACTCAGAAATACTTGGAAATACTCCGTTCCCAAATGTTTCCAAGCCTTTCCGAGGCTTTCCGAGTTCAGCCGAGCTGTCTCCGAGTATTTCCGAGGCTCTCCGGCGCCCCCTCCCCCACCTCTGGCCACATGTGGTATTGCATGCAATAGAAGTCAGTGCGAAACAAATTATCTTTGTTTCCATTGACTTTGTTGGGTAAACTTGCTTTGATATGCGAGTGGTTTGGATTATAAGCATTCTCCTGGAACGGATTATGCTCGTGATCCAAGGTTCCACTGTAAATGGATACGAACATATATTATATTTACTTGTTTTAAACTTTTTTTTTTACATTTCTTCAGTTGTTTCTGTCCTAGGCCAAAATGAAGTCATACAACCCAGGAGTCTTCATGTCATTTCTTTCCTTTCATCTGGAAGAAGAGAGGAGGAGCTTTCCCAGGTAACCACACCCTCCTGCTTGCATGCCTGAGCTAGGGGCAGATGGACTCCAGGAAGTACATGCTAAACTAATCATCTGCCCTTACTCAAGATGGCTAGGACCGGAGATGCTAGGGGAGTGTTTTTTGAAGTGATTTTTCAACACAATAAAGCACTGATATATGGATCGATGGCTGACTGTACAATGAATATTAAAAATTCATTAAACAGCGTTTTCAGTTTTGTGGTACTCAGATACAGTTTAGTTCCACTTTAAGATAGTTGATTGCAGCCTGTTTATCAATACTTTGCACACATACAGGCATAGGTGTGCTTTCTTAAGAAAGAACACATATTGAACAGTTTGTGTTGCTGCATTTGTGTACATTTTTTTTTTGCATACATTTTTTGGATACATTCATTTTACAAAAAAAATTGATTTTCCTTAACGTGATTCTGTTGCTTACACAAAGTTCATAAACAAAGCTTGCAAGAATAACATGAAATCTCAATTGGAGTGTCTTCTGTATCTGACACAGAAGTGTCAATCTGCTGTGTCTCCCATTGTGGTCAGCAGTTCTTTCAGCTGACCTCCATGTCAGCCGCATCCTTCTCCTGTTATTCTTGAGGCTATTCCTTATTATAGGCCAAGGATCAGAACAGCATGCTCCAATTCTAGTGTAATCAATACCTAAAAGTAATAGTTTTTTTTTTTTTTTATAGGGGTGGGCAGGTTGGATTGCATACAATTTTCTTTTCGCTTTCAAAATCTTTGATAATGGAATTTCCCCCCCGTCACTTCTGTTGCCACACATATGAATTGATTTACTAAGTGAGTAGAGACTGCCCAAAGTAAAGGCAAATTCACACTGTTCACCACGCTAAATCTCAGAGCAGCCAGAGTGATTCAGAGCTCCGGACATTCTGTGTTGCTAGCTGCTAGGGGGCAGTGTGGTGCGCAATTCAGTGCATCGCACTGCTCTTATTTTTTTTATATGTGCTTTATTTAAAGTATACAAAATTTACACTGCGCCCCCTGACATTGCAGTGTGCAGCACACACCCAGTGACAACGCAGCACACACCCAGTGACAACGTAGCACACACCCAGTGACAATGCAGCACACACCCAGTGACAATGCAGCACACACCCAGTGTGCTGCGATAAAAGGCAGCAGGTCTGACACACCCAGTGTGCTGCGATAAAATGCAGCATGTCTAGGGTTGCCACCTTTTCTTCAAGCCAAACCCGAACACTGTGGCGGCACAATTTTTTTTTTTTGTGAAGTATACACTATAGGATTGTAAAAGACCTAGGACACCTTTGAGTGCCTCAAGGAGAGGGCTAGATGCACCACGGTGAATAGTCAGTGTTTGCCAAATTGCACTGGGAGGGGCTGAAAGGGACATTGTTAAATAAAACAAAAGCATTCTTGTACCCATAAAATATGATTAAATTAATAAAACAAATGTCACTGTAAAAATATGAATTGGCCTACCTTAAAAGCGGACAATGTCAGTCAGTAGTGCAGTGGATGGTGTCAGTAGAGCAGTGGACGGTGTCGGTGGGGCAGAGGATGGTGTCAGTGGGGCAGTGGACGGTGTCAGTGGGGCAGTGGACGGTGTCAGTGGGGCAGTGGACGGTGTTGTGGGGCAGTGGACGGTGTCAGTGGGGTAGTGGACGGTGTCGTGGGGCAGTGGACGGTGTTGGTGGGGCAGTGGATGGTGTCAGTAGGGCAGAGGATGGTGTCAGTAGGACAGTGGACGGTGTCAGTAGAGCAGAGGATGGTGCCAGTGGGGCATTGGATGCTGTCAGTGGGGCAGTGGACAGTGTCAGTGGGACAGTGGACGGTGTAAGTAGGGCAGTGGACGGTGACAGTAGGGCAGTGGGCGGTGTCAATGGGGCAGTGGGCGGTGTCAATGGGGCAGTGGACGTGGTCAGTGAGGCAGTGGATGGTGTCAGTGGGGCAGTGGACGGTGTCAGTGGGGTAGTGGACGGTGTCAGTAGGGCAGTGGGCGGTGTCAGTAGGGCAGTGGACGGTGTCAGTGGGGCAGTGGATGGTGTCAGTAGGGCAGTGGACGGTGTCAGTAGTACAGTGGACGGTGTCAGTGTGGGCAGTGGACAGTGTCAGTAGTGCAGTGGACGGTGTCAGTGGGGCAGTGGCGGTGTCAGTAGTGCAGTGGACGGTGTCAGTAGGGCAGTGGATGGCGTCAGTGGGGCATTGGACAGTGTCACTGGGGCAGTGGATGGTGTCAGTGAGGCAGTGGACGGTGTCAATAGGGCAGTGGACGGTGTCAGTGGGGCAGTGGACGGTGTCAGTAGGGCAGTGGACGGTGTCAGTGGGGCAGTGGATGGTGTCAGTAGGGCAGTGGACGGTGTCAGTAGTACAGTGGACGGTGTCAGTGTGGGCAGTGGACAGTGTCAGTAGTGCAGTGGACGGTGCCAGTGGGGCAGTGGCGGTGTCAGTAGTGCAGTGGACGGTGTCAGTAGGGCAGTGGACGGCGTCAGTGGGGCATTGGACGGTGTCACTGGGGCAGTGGACTGTGTCAGTGAGGCAGTGGACGGTGTCAGTAGGGCAGTGGACAGTGTCAGTGGGGCAGTGGACGGTGTCAGTGGGGCAGTGGACGGTGTCAGTAGGGCAGTGGCGGTGTCAGTAGTGCAGTGGACGGTGTCAGTAGGGCAGTGGATGGCATCAGTGGGGCATTGGACAGTGTCACTGGGGCAGTGGACGGTGTCAGTGAGGCAGTGGACGGTGTCAGTAGGGCAGTGGATGGTGTCAGTAGGGCAGTGGACGGCGTCAGTGGGGCATTGGACGGTGTCACTGGGGCAGTGGACTGTGTCAGTGAGGCAGTGGACGGTGTCAGTAGGGCAGTGGACAGTGTCAGTGGGGCAGTGGACGGTGTCAGTGGGGCAGTGGACGGTGTCAGTAGGGCAGTGGCGGTGTCAGTAGTGCAGTGGACGGTGTCAGTAGGGCAGTGGATGGCATCAGTGGGGCATTGGACAGTGTCACTGGGGCAGTGGACGGTGTCAGTGAGGCAGTGGACGGTGTCAGTAGGGCAGTGGACGGTGTCAGTGGGGCAGTGGATGGTGTCAGTAGGGCAGTGGACGGTGTCAGTGGGGCAGTGGATGGTGTCAGTAGGGCAGTGGACGGTGTCAGTAGTACAGTGGACGGTGTCAGTGTGGGCAGTGGACAGTGTCAGTAGTGCAGTGGACGGTGTCAGTGGGGCAGTGGACGGTGTCCGTAGGGCAGTGGACGGTGTCAGTGGGGTAGTGGACGGTGTCAGTGGGGCAGTGGACGGTGTCAGTAGTGCAGTGGACGGTGTCAGTGGGGCAGTGGACGGTGTCAGTAGTGCAGTGAACGATGTCAGTAGGGCAGTAGACGGTGTCAGTGGGGCAGTGGACGGTGTCAGTGGGGCAGTGGACAGTGTCAGTAGTGCAGTGGACGGTGCCAGTGGGGCAGTGGACGGCGTCAGTGGGGCATTGGACGGTGTCACTGGGGCAGTGGACGGTGTCAGTGAGGCAGTGGACGGTGTCAGTAGGGCAGTGGACGGTGTCAGTGGGGCAGTGGACGGTGTCAGTGGGGCAGTGGACGGTGTCAGTAGGGCAGTGGACGGTGTCAGTAGGGCAGTGGACAGTGTCAGTAGGGCAGTGGACGGTGTCAATGGGGTAGTGGACGGTGTCAGTGGGGCAGTGGACGGTGTCAGTAGGGCAGTGGACGGTGTCAGCGGGGCAGTGGACGGTGTCAGTGGGGCAGTGGACGGTGTCAGTAGTGCAGTGGACGGTGTCAGTGGGGCAGTGGACGGTGTCAGTAGTGCAGTGAACGGTGTCAGTAGGGCAGTAGACGGTGTCAGTGGGGCAGTGGACGGTGTCAGTGGGGCAGTGGACAGTGTCAGTAGGGCAGTGGACGGTGTCAGTGGGGCAGTGGACGGTGTCAGTGGGGCATTGGGAGGGGCTGAAAGGGACATTGTTAAATAAAACAAAAGCATTCTTGTACCCATAAAATATGATTAAATTAATAAAACAAATGTCACTGTAAAAATATGAAGTGGCCTACCTTAAAAGCGGACAATGTCAGTCAGTAGTGCAGTGGATGGTGTCAGTAGAGCAGTGGACGGTGTCGGTGGGGCAGAGGATGGTGTCAGTGGGGCATTGGATGGTGTCAGTGGGGCAGTGGACGATGTCAGTGGGGCAGTGGACGGTGTCAGTGGGGCAGTGGACAGTGTCAGTGGGGCAGTTGACGGTGTCAGTGGGGCAGTGGACGGTGTCAGTGGGGCAGTGGACGGTGTTGTGGGGCAGTGGACGGTGTCAGTGGGGTAGTGGACGGTGTCGTGGGGCAGTGGACGGTGTTGGTGGGGCAGTGGATGGTGTCAGTAGGGCAGAGGATGGTGTCAGTAGGACAGTGGACGGTGTCAGTAGAGCAGAGGATGGTGCCAGTGGGGCATTGGATGCTGTCAGTGGGGCAGTGGACAGTGTCAGTGGGGCAGTGGACAGTGTCAGTGGGGCAGTGGACGGTGTCAGTAGGGCAGTGGGCAGTGTCAATGGGGCAGTGGGCGGTGTCAATGGGGCAGTGGACGTGGTCAGTGAGGCATTGGATGCTGTCAGTGGGGCAGTGGACAGTGTCAGTGGGGCAGTGGACAGTGTCAGTAGGGCAGTGGGCGGTGTCAGTAGGGCAGTGGACGGTGTCAGTGGGGCAGTGGACGGTGTCAGTAGGGCAGTGGACGGTGTCAGTAGTACAGTGGACGGTGTCAGTGTGGGCAGTGGACAGTGTCAGTAGTGCAGTGGACGGTGTCAGTGGGGCAGTGGCGGTGTCAGTAGTGCAGTGGACGGTGTCAGTAGGGCAGTGGATGGCGTCAGTGGGGCATTGGACAGTGTCACTGGGGCAGTGGACGGTGTCAGTGAGGCAGTGGATGGTGTCAGTAGGGCAGTGGACGGTGTCAGTAGGGCAGTGGATGGTGTCAGTGGGGCAGTGGACGGTGTCAGTAGGGCAGTGGACGGTGTCAGTGGGGCAGTGGATGGTGTCAGTGGGGCAGTGGATGGTGTCAGTAGTACAGTGGACGGTGTCAGTGTGGGCAGTGGACAGTGTCAGTAGTGCAGTGGACGGTGCCAGTGGGGCATTGGACAGTGTCAATGGGGCAGTGGACGGTGTCAGTGAGGCAGTGGACGGTGTCAGTAGGGCAGTGGACGGTGTCAGTAAGGCAGTGGACGGCGTCAGTGGGGCATTGGACAGTGTCAATGGGGCAGTGGACGGTGTCAGTGAGGCAGTGGACAGTGTCAGTAGGGCAGTGGACGGTGTCAGTGGGGCAGTGGACGGTGTCAGTAGGGCAGTGGACGGTGTCAGTAGTGCAGTGGACGGTGTCAGTAGGGCAGTGGACGGTGTCAATGGGATAGTGGACGGTGTCAGTGGGGCAGTGGACGGTGTCAGTAGGGCAGTGGACGGTGTCAGTGGGGTAGTGGACGGTGTCAGTGGGGCAGTGGACGGTGTCAGTAGTGCAGTGGACGGTGTCAGTGGGGCAGTGGACGGTGTCAGTAGTGCAGTGAACGGTGTCAGTAGGGCAGTAGACGGTGTCAGTGGGGCAGTGGACGGTGTCAGTGGGGCAGTGGACAGTGTCAGTAGGGCAGTGGACGGTGTCAGTGGGGCAGTGGACGGTGTCAGTGGGGCAGTGGACGGTGTCATTAGGGCAGTGGATGGTGTCAGTAGTACAGTGGACGGTGTCAGTGTGGGCAGTGGATCATGTCAGTAGGGCAGTGGACAGTGTCAGTGGGGTAGTGGACGGTGTCAGTGGGGCAGTGGACGGTGTCAGTAGGGCAGTGGATAGTGTCAGTAGGGCAGTGGACAGTGTCAGTAGTACAGTGGACGGTGTCAATGGGGCAGTGGACGGTGTCAGTAGAGCAGTGGACGGTGTCAGTAGGGCAGTGGGCGGTGCCAGTAGGGCAGTGGATGGTGTCAGTGGGGCAGTGGACGGTGTCAGTGGGGCAGTGGACGGTGTCAGTAGGGCAGTGGACGGTGTAGGTGGGGCAGTGGACGGTGTCAGTAGGGCAGTGGACGGTGTCGGTGGGGCAGTGGACGGTGTCAGTAGTGCAGTGGACGGTGTCAGTAGTGCAGTGGACGGTGTCAGTAGGGCAGTGGACGGTGTCAGTGGGGCAGTGGACGGTGTCAGTAGGGCAGTGAACGGTGTCAGTAGGGCAGTGGACGGTGTCAGTGGGGCAGTGGACGGTGTCAGCGGGGCAGTGGACGGTGTCAGTAGAGCAGTGGACGGTGTCAGTGGGGCAGTGGACGGTGTCAGTGGGGCAGTGGACGGTGTCAGTAGTTCTTTTCTTTATTTATTTTTTTACAAATTTATTTATTTTTACATTTTTTAACAGTCTTGTTTGGGGGGCTTTGTTGAAATATCAGGGGACTAAACAGACCACTGATAGCTCACTTTTGAAACAGAGAAAGGGACTGAGGGTGGATTCACAAGTTCCTTTCTCTTTATCATAGTACACATAGTAAATTGGAACAACTTTAATCTGTGTGTGTACCCAACTTTACCTGGTTCCCTCAATCTCTGTGAATGGTCCCCTGCAGCTTCTGTGAAAGTTGTGACAGGCTGTGGTAGCTCTCCATCATCCGCATTGTACCATACAGTGTTAATGTTCCTGTATGGTATGCAATGATGCTGAGACTTTGGGTGGAGGAGGAGAGCTCCGTAGCTGGCTGGAACATGGAAACATATAAGTAAAAGTGGCAATTTCCCCCCAGCAGTGCAAGAGTGGACTTTTCCCTTTCCTGGAGTTGGGCCGTATTCTGGCACCGTGTCTCTTGCTGTTTGTGCTCAAATGTTTGACAATGTCAGGAATATACTGGGACTTTTCAGGTTCTACATAGAAGTATTCCACATTATCAAAAAGAATGATTTTTAATAAGATATAGTGTGTGGAATACATCCATGTGGAGCCTGAAAAGTCCCAGTATATTCCTGGCATAGTCAAGACTTTGACTTTCTCTTTCAGTAAACCTGCACTGCAAGGTGCAGAACAGGATTACAGCACAGAATTATACAGTTTGGAAGGTTGGGACTCACAGGAGGGGAATATGCAGTGTGGCATCCATCCTTTGTTATCTTCATTCTGCCCCGGGGTGAGTCCTAATGTCTGCTGGGCAGGAAGCAGTGATTGGGCTGCAGTGTAGGGTTGTCTCGCTTGCTCCGCCCACCTGTAGAGGAGCTCTGCCCCAATCAAGCCGCCCAGCCTGAGAGGAGCCTGTGCCCAGAAGAAAGGGAGTTTCTTCTGTATGGAAAGGGGGTGTGCTGCTGCCATAGAAAGGAAGCTGGCAATAGATATGGGCGCATCCACGTCCCTGCTTTTGGTTTCCTCAGCTGCCTCCCCCTTGTACCGGCCCGCCCACTGCGTGCAATCAACGGCAGGCAGTGTGGGCTCCCTGAATTCCTGGCCGAAGTTCGGATCCCCCTGCACTCAGCATTAGTGCAGGATGGACTGACACTGTGCAGCTAGTGAGATGGCGGGGGAGGGGAGATACATCATCCACTGAGCAGTCTCGTCACTCTCGGTGCAGTCCGGTGTGAATGATGTGTCCGGGTCTGAAGCAGATGTAAACCCGTACACATCATTCAAAAACCGGACTGTCCGGGAGAAACCTGTACAGGTGGCAACCCTAAGCATGTCTGACACACCCAGTGACATCGTAGCACCCACCCACCCAAATGCATGTCTGCATTTTTTCACAGCATGCTGCAGAGCAGTGCTAGGCTGCATTGCAGTGTGAATGGGACACATAGGTAAACAATTGTTTCCTGTGTGTCCCTGCGGTGACAGACGTTTTACCATATGGTACCAAACGTCTGTCACCGCACACAGGGGGTTATTTACGGAAGGCAAATCCACTTTGCACTACAAGTGCAAACTACAATTGCAAAGTGCACTTGAAATTGCACTTGAAATTGCACTGGGAAGTGCAGTAGCTGTAAATCTGAGGGGTAGATCTGAAATGAGGGGAAGCTCTGCTGATTTTATCATCCAATCATGTGCAAGCTAAAATGCTGTTTTTTAGTTTCCTTGCATGTCCCCCTCAGATCTGCAGCAACTGCACTTCCAAGTGCAATTTCAAGTGCACTTTGCAATTGTAGTTTGCACTTGTAGTGCAAAGTGGATTTGCCTTTCGTAAATAACACCCATAGTGTGAAATGGCTCTTAATGTTCACAAAGAGGTTTAACCTTAAACTGCATAGAGGGTTCTTTACTGTAAGAGTGGCAAGGATGTGGAATTCCCTTCCACAGGCGGTGATCTCAGCGGGGAGCATCGATAGTTTCAAAAAACTAGATAGATAAGCACCTGAACGACCACAACATACAGGGATATACAAAGTAATACTGACATATAATCACACACAGGGTGGACTTGATGGACTTGTGTCTTTTTTCAACCTCACCTACTATGTAACTATGTAACTTTACTCATACCAGTACTGCCCCAACATCTCTCTGCGAGAAGCCTTTTCAAGCTGGCAAAGGCTTCTCACTTCTCACTAGCTTTTCTGCAATGAATGGATTCTGTAGTATATCAGTCAACATATTCATTGTACACAGTGTAAAACGATTGTGTTACCTTCTCAGAGGACTATCAATGGCTTGGGTGTACATTTGCTGATTAATAAAGAAAATATTCATAAAATGATTTTTATCAAGAAAACTTCTTTACCAATGGCCTGGAATGTAAAGACAACCAATGGGTTGCACTCCATGGGCATAATGGGTGAGGAGATGCTACAACTAATGGGTTTGTTGACGTACAACAAAGCTTGGTAATCCAGTCAAATTAGGGGTTCCTAACCTTATCAATCAAATGGTCCACTATTGAAAATGGTTACTATACTAGGCTACAAGAAGAAAATATTACAAAAAAGTCATACAAAGGCAAATAAGAATGACAAATACAAACAGTAAAAGTATTTGTTTGTACCTATTTCAGCCCTGTATAGAAGTGAAGTCAAAAGCTAACATATTGTTAATAAAACCAGATATTTTATTCCTGAGAATTATTGCAATGTAAATGCTCACCTTAAACTACAACAGCATGATAAAAATAATGACGTTGATTTACTAAAGGCAAATAGACTGTGTACTCTGCAAGAGCAGTTGCTCCAGATCTTAGTAAATGAGCAGAAGCTCTGCTGACTTCCATCATCCAATCATGTGCAAGCAAAAATGCAGTTTTTTAAAATGTTCTATGCACATGATTGGGTATTGCTTGCAAAGTGAATCTTTACCTCATTTACTAAGCTCTGGAGCAACTGCACTTTACAAAGTGTACAGTCTATTTGCCTTTAGTAAATCAACCCCTATGTTTGTTAGCAAGGAGAATACATTCCACATTAATAATAATGTTAACAAAATTAGTATGTGCTGTAAATGGTCTCCAGCCTTGTTCCTGTTTCTTCTTTCTGGTGGCTGCCATTTTGCTGAAGCCCAGAGCCCCTCAACAACTTTGACTCTTTAGGCTGTCAGCTGATCGGTCTCTACAAATTTGGCACAGTGCCTAAAAATAGAAAGCAACTGAGCATGTGCAGAGCAGGGTGGGGACAGTGTAATGCTGTATTGTAAAGAGTATAGGCACTTATTTTTTAAGTCTTACATAGCTATACCTGCAGAAGGGGCCAGCATGAAGTGATCTAGCAGGACTTAATTTTCTGACTAAAGTTTCACTTTAAATGGGATCCCTGGGCACTCCAAGATGAACACTGTGCTGTCAGTACAAAGGAATACTTTACTAGAACCTTGGATTATGTAGAACATATGCCACAAAATATATTTTTAATTAATGTATCACCATTAAATTTTTATGGACACATTTAAAAACAGACACATATAAACCTCAGCACAACCATTTTTACAAACATAAACTCATCCATTTTCCCTAAGGAAGTGTTTTAAAGGAGAAGTACAGCCAAAGGTCGTTTGGCTGTACTTCTCCTGTGTATATCACTATCACTATAGCACTCCTGTGACCCATTTTCAGCAGGCAGTGGGCTGTAACCCGCTGTTGGCTGACGTCACAGAGCCGGTCCAGGCTCTGGCAAGATTGCGACAATGAAGTCGGGATCTGCCCACATGCCTAGACCAGCACCCAGCTCAGCCTCTCAGCGAGCCTCTGAGAGCCTGAGCTGGCTGCTCTCGCCCCCTCCACAGCCCAGCGCTCCAGTGAGCAAGGAGGGGGCAAAGTAGAGACCAGCTCACTGCTCACCAGCTCTCTGCTCAGGGAGCCCTGAGAACCGAGCGATCAGCAGTGTTAGATCCAGTGGCGGCTGGTGGCCGGGCGCATGGATTAGGGGGGCGGTGCACCTGTGCCCCATATGAATGTCCATCACTGGTTAGATCGCTCGATTCGCAGTGTTAGAGCTGGCAGGGGACCAATGCTACATCCACCTAGGTAAGTATGATTCTAAAATAAAAAAAAGTCCATACTTTATTTTAATAAACTGTCTGGGAATCCACTGCTCAACTCTGCACTCCTTCTTCATCACTGATCACTGCTGCATCCCTCCTACACAGCTCTTCTTAACTGTCACATATATTTTGAGCAGCTGATTTTAATACTGTCATTGCTTGCATACCATGCACCACAATGCACGGTAATACACTGCATTATGTTTTGGTCTGCTGCATTGCCAAAAACAGTGCATGCACCTTTTTTGTTGTATTGTGCTTCGTTATGTATCCTATTCAAATAAATGGGCTGCCTTAACCCAGCACACCTTAAAAAGTAGCATAACACACGCATATTAAAAGTAGTGCAAAGATTTAAATAGGCTCTCAAGCATGCACCTATTGTTAAAAATGCAAAGGTTGCTATTTTTACCTATTTTTTTTATTTTACAGTGCCTTGAAAAAGTATTCATACCCCTTGAAATTTTCCACATTTTGTCATGTTACAAGCAAAGACGTAAATGTATTTTATTGGGATTTTATGTGTAATTTAGTGGAACCAATTGCCTTCAGAAGTCATCTAATCTAATCTAATTAGTAAATAGAGTTCACTTCTGTGTAATTTAATCTCAGTATGAATACAGCTGTTCTGTAAAGGCCTCAGAGGTTTGTTAGAGAACCTTAGTGAACAAACAGCATCATGGCGGCCAAGGAACATACCATACAGGTCAGGGATAAAGTTGTGGAGAAGTTTAAAGCAGGGTTAGGTTATAGAAAAAATACCCCACGCTTTGAACATCTCATGGAGCACTGTTCAATCCATCATCCAAAAATAAAAAGAGTATGGCACAACTGCAAACCTACCAAGACATGGCCGTCCACCTAAACTGACAGGCCGGGCAAGGAGAGCATTAATCAGAGAAGCAGCCAAGAGGCCCATGGTAACTCTGGAGGAGCTGCAGAGATCCACATCTCAGGTGGGAGAATCTGTACACAGGATAACTATTAGTCGTGCTCTCCACAAATCTGGCCTTTATGGAAGAGTGGCGAGAAGAAAACCATTGTTGAAAGAAAGCCATAAGAAGTCACATTTGCAGTTTGCGAGAAGCCATGTGAAGCAAACATGTGGAAGAAGGTGCTCTGGTCAGATGAGACCAAAATTGAACTATTTGGCCTAAAGGCAAAACACTATGGGGGTTATTTACCAAAACTGGAGAGTGCAAGATCTGGTGCAACTCGGCCTAGAAACCAATCAGCTTCTAGGTTTTATTGCCAAAGCTTAATTGAACAAGCTGAAGTTCAAAGCCGATTGGCTATCAAGCACAGCTGCACCAGATTCTGAGTGCTCCAGTTTTAGTAAATCCACCCCATGTGTGGTGGAAAACTAACACTGCACATCACCCCGAACACACCATCCCCACCGTGAAACATGGTGGTGGCAGCATCATGTTGTGCGGAGGCTTTTTTTCAGTAGGGACAGAGAAGCCGGTCAGAGTTGATTGGAAGTTGGATGGAACCAAATACAGGGCAATCTTAGAAAACCTGTTAGAGTCTGTTAAAGACTTGAGACTGGGGCGGAGGTTCACCTTCCAGCAGGAAAAGGACCCTAGATATACAGTCAGAGCTACAATGGAATGGTTTAGATCAAAGCATATTCATGTATTAGAATGGCCCAGTCAAAGTCCAGACCTAAATTCAATTGAGAGTCTGTGGCAAGACTTGAAAATTTCTGTTCACAAATGCTCTCCATCCAATCTGACAGAGATTGAGCTCTTTTTCAAAAAAGAATGGGCAAAAATGTCACTTTCTAGAATGGCAAAGCTGGTAGAGACATACCCAAAAAGACCTGCAGCTGTAATTGCAGCGAAAGGTGGTTCTACAAAGTATTGACCACACTTTTCACACACATTCATTTGTAAAAAATTTTGAAAACCATTTATCATTTTCCTTCCACTTCACAATTATGTACCACTTTGTGTTGGTCTATCACATAAAATCCCTATAAAATACATTTAGTTTTTTGGTCGTAACATGACAAAATGTGGAAAATTTCAAAGGATGTGAATACTTTTTCAAGGCACTGTTAGCCCTCATGCACACAGGCTGTTAAAAAAACGTTATGAAAACGCCAGTATCTTTGCAGTGAATTTTTTTAACTTTTTTCAGCTTTTTTCAGCGTTTTTGCAATAGCGTTTTTTAGCGTTTTTGAGCGTTTTTCCGCGTTAGCGTTTTGAGCGTTTTTGAGCGTTTTTAAGCGTTTTTAGGCGTTTTTGAGCGTTTTTCAGCGTTTTTCAGCGTTAGAACGTTTTTACAGCTGAAAAACGTCTTTCAGAACGCACTGGTCCTGGGTTTTTTTTACAGCTTAAAAACGCCTATGCCACTTGCAGCTCAAAAACGCCTAGGTGGGCATGAAGCCATAGACTAACATAGACAGGCCTTTTTAAGCTGCAAAAAAAGCTCAAAAAAGCAGCTGTAAAAACGTCCATGTGCATGAGGACTTAACAGATCCTTCCTCGTCAGTGAAGTTGTCATTTAATAAATTCCCCCACCCCCAGCCAAGATGAGATAATACTCACCTTACTCCCCAATCCAGTATTCTTTTCTCTGACAATGTCCTGGTTCTTTCCCCTTCATGCTATGCATTCACTCCTGGGGGTAAGCTATACTTCCAGAGACAGCTAAAAACTTCCATTGGTAGGGCTTGACTAAAGGTAAAAATAAAAAGCAATGAAATACACCAAAACATGAAAATAAAGGCACAATAAGAAAAAAATCTTGAAAAAGTGCCAGCACTTCGGTAAAATCCACAAGCAAATAGCCTTTATTTTAGAAGAACATCGCATAAAATCCACACAAAAAGGCCAACGCTTTTAGGATATTGGGCCTTAATCATGGTTATAATATTATGCTAAAACATACTATATATAATAATGGAAAACCACACGTAGTTCAGCCGAGGAACGAATGAAAAACAGTTTGTCTATAAACATTGGTACAGAATAGGATACAAAGCACATACAAAATGCTGTATAGGAAAAAGTTCAGAACCTGTGGTACACGAGTTTGTGATTTATTACTTTTTTTATGCCGCAAAATAAAAAGACGACATGTTAACACTATATGTTGTTCTAAAGTGTCTGGACACATTGGAAACATTTTTAAAATTTATAATAACCACTTCACAATAATGCTCCCCTATCCTTGCATGAAGCTGGCGGGTGGTACAGCTCACATATTGTATGCTACAAGATGTACATTGTATTACATATTTAAGACACATATTTGGTGCCACAGTTAATATATTGCTTAATAGGGAATTGTTGACCTGTAACAAGTGAAGTAAATGTATTACTGACTATGAACATAAAAATATTTACACGTATTGCAGCTACAACGAAAAGATCCTAAATGGTGTAGCCATAGAATAAAAAAAAAAGTGTATGTAGGATAAGAAAAAAGAATTAATCTATATTTTGGGGATATTTTTTTTATATTATTTTATTTTTAAAGACAGCATGCATTTTTTATAATCATAGATACTGACCAAGCATGCAGTGATTTAAAAAAATAAATACCCCCCCCCCCCCCAAAAAAAAAGTAATAAAAGTATCGAAAATGTTTTGGAGCAATTCCTGCTTTTTTTGGTATATTTGGTATAATATATATATATATATATATATATATATATATAAATCAAATAAACTTTTTACATTTTTCAAGCTGTTATTCAGACTAGTTTTTTTCTCCCATTGTCTACTATATATATATATATATATATATATATATATATATATATATATATATATATATACTAGTCTGAATAACAGTTTGAAAAATGTAAAAAGTTTATTTGATTTATTTTTTTAAATCAAATTCTTTTTATTTTTATTTACTTAATACATTTACAATAATATAAACAGATCATACAAATAACATCCCATAAAACAGAACAAATACTACATAGAAAAACACAGAAAGAAGAAAAAAATGGATTTATTCTTTGGTTTCTTTGTTATATTTTATTTATATATTTTACAAAACTCCCCAAAAAAGTGCACTCCCTTAAATAATTTCTTGTCTAAAACCAACAACAAGACAAAATATGTAAAAAAAAATGGAAAAAAACCCCACAAAAATATGCAATCAAAAGCTTTTGAAAGCCCATGCAAGCTTTCAAAAAACACATAAAACCAACTTAATTTCACACTCACTATTGTCTCCAGTATAATTTATTAATAGATAAGATTTGGGCAAAAAAATTGTCATATTTCGCTTAAATGCTAGCAAAGCCTAACCAGCATTTATCTGTTTTTTTTTTTCATTTTGTGAATTACAAAAAAGAGTTTATATTTAATATTTTGGCCGGTGAAAGCAAACCATGAAAAGGGTAGAATATGGTACAAGTATTCAGAAGTGTCGGTTCTACAGTCCACCTCCCCCTAAGTACCTGGAAGCAGAAGAGAGCAGGAAAATGCTTGAAATTATTAATATGTACTGCTGGGTTTTATGAGAACTGAATTACTAGAATTTCATTCGGCTGCATGTATAATGTTAACACAGCAATATTACCTGGAATGCAATTCGGAGCTCTTACTGTGAGGCTTGTTTCATGTAAACTCCCAATTTTGCACAAAATATATTCCTAGTGGCGATGGTCCTGTGTAGCTAATTCTTCTTTCAATTTTGTTTTATGAAGTGGGAATAGAGGCTGAGCAGACTACACCCTGGGGCCTCATGTACATGCTGAAAAGGTCTGCCCAAAGCACTACATAAGTTGGAAGTGAGAAGTGCAGCCTCGATAACCAGCAGGCATATAAAATTACTAGCAAAAGTGTGCCCGTTCATTGAACGGCTGAAACATCGAAAGGAAAAAAAATGTATATATAAAAAAAAAAAAAAAAGTAAGTACATGGGTCTTAAAAATAAAGTGTGTTAGTATATTGAAGAAATGGATGAAGAATAGAATATAAATACATAGTAACTGACAAATTCTGCTCTATTTCTGTAAAGAAAAAAAAATTATTGGATTGTAGAGATGATAAATGAATATAGATGTAAACTGATATACAGTATGTCACTGGGTGAGAAAACTGCACGTGCAGAACATCTCAGCACACCAGAATTAGTGTTTGTAGGGGGTGTCGTGGGTTGGAATGTATCCCCCCTACCCAAAAAAAACTATTTAATCTTTAAGAGACTTAAGAGTACTGAAAGCAAACAAGCCATACACACTGGAATGGGGAGAAAAATAGCCCAGGTGGGCTGACTCAGGGAAACGAGGGTTACTTAAAATTAACCTTGCGATAAAATGCAAGGTCCATTTAATATATCAGGGCCTCTCCCCCATGATAAACAGTAGCTTAAAAATAAAAAAAACTAAAAATAGGGGAAAATTTGTAAGTACAAATATGTACAGTACCTTACCCCCCGGATTCTGTACTGCAGGTGGTGACATTGTGCTCCTTTCAAGGACAACCCTGAGAATGCTGAATATCCAAAATCTTGCGGGAAGGCACTGCAACAGAACGTAGAAGTGCCATCACACGAGATTTCAGCTACTTGGCATTCCCCGAATCTTGCCGGAAGAATGGTGGCTTCCTCGTCTAGCAGCCACGACCAGAGGCTGGGGTAATTATTTTTTTTTTTTTTTTGTCCACACAGGTATATTGTTTTTTAAAAATTAAATTTTTTTTTCTAAAGATTCTAAAAAAGTAAAAAATGCTATTTAGTAAATTTAAATATATTAAGTGGACCTGGCATTGTTACTGCAATGTATGCTTGAAAGGGACAACTTTACTAAAAGTGTTTCACCTGAGGCGGTTAGACCAGTGTGATTTTGTGATAACCACAATCATTTTTTTTTTCAGCCTGGGTAATTTGGTAGGTTATGACTCCTCTTTCAAAGAGAAAATGCTATATTATCTTTTCAAAACTACACTGATGTTTTGTTTCTGGCAAAATTAAAATGGTGCTTTTTTTAATTTTTAAAAAATGTTATATTTTCTAAAAAAATTGATAAAAACTAAGAACAGGTTAAGAAAAAAAAATAAAAAAATAAAAAAATAAAAAGCAACGCTGGAGTTAAAAGTAAGTAAGGTTACTAGGAACTGATATTGCCTTTCGGGGTCCCTGGAATTGACACTATACGCAGATCAAAAGCTATGTTTTTTTTTGGTTATTATTTGGAGGGATGCATTAACAAAAAAAAAATCCTATTAATACTGTTAAAATGTATTTATGAACGACGCTTGCAAGCACCATTCATACAATTCATTTGTAAAGAATGTAACCAAATACAATGACCCAATATTGTTATGTTTACAAACTTTTTATTGTATAAATTGACAATATAAAGAAACAAATATTTATTTGACACAATATTGTTATAATGCATTTATTAATATGTTAATTGCAGGTTTTATTAATGCAGAAGCTGTTGTCAGTGAATATGCTAGGAAAGCAGGCAAAGTGTGACCACAGCCATAGCTAACCCCCATTGCAACACCTGAAACAGGCACCTCTCTTGCCTTTGTGCTGGCCCAACTCATGTCATAACTTATTTCACCATAATGAAAAAAAATAAAAAAATAAACAAGTAACATGAAAAGTTTTTTTTTTTCAAAAATGACCTGTCGTACAACATCATTCAAAACTTATCAGACTGAGTGCTTCTAATAGAAGGGATGACTATTACATGAAAACTTTAAATGTATAAATCCACTTGTCACTGGCAGTTGATTGTTAACTGATCTGCATTAAAATTATCTGCTGGTTTCATCAGTAAAAAGAGAGAAAAAATGTTTCAGTAAAAGCCAGCGTGAAAGTTAGTGCTCTGAGAATGAGCAGAGGCTTAAAGTAAAAGTTCACCCTAATACTAACATCTCTAAATCTACTGGCATCCACAATGTAAAAGACTAACCCATCTAGCCCTGTATAGAAGAAATCGCTATACATACCTTTTCTGAAGCCGCTCGGGTCCCACGCTGATCTGTCAGTGGTGACTTCCCTGTGTGGGCGGGTGCAGAAGAGGCAGCCGACAACAGTAGCCCCATAGTAAGTCAATGGGTGACGTCACTTCCCATTCATTTCCTAGCCGTTGTCGGCTCTCCCTTCTGCAGAGCTTCCGCCGTTGGGGACCGAACCGGATCAGCTTTAGAAAAGGTATGTATAGCGATTTATACTTTACAGGGCTAGATAGATTAGTCTTAAGCCGCGTACACACGATCAGATTTTCCGACGGGAAATGTGTGATGACAGGCTGTTGGCGGAAAATCCGACCGTTTGTATGCTCCATCGGACAATTGTTGTCGGATTATCCGCAGACAAATCTTGGATGGCAGGCTTTAAAATTTTCCGCGGATAAATGTCCGCTGTCAGATTTTCCGCGCATGTGTACACAAGTCTGTTGGACAAAAGTCCAAAGTACGAACACACATGCTCGGAAGCAAGGACGAGCCAGAAGCAGTCGGTCTTGTAAACTAGCGTTTGTAATGGAGAATTAACATTCGTGACGTGGCAAATTATGAAATCTCTAAATGCAGCGCACATTCTCTTCTTTAATGGGATAATAATGAAGCTGCTTTGCTGGTGATACTGATGGAGTTATTGCAAATGAATTTTCAAAGGCTTTTTTTTCTAGTGATATCAAGAATAATATTTTTATGCTTGTTATTTTTTTTGGTGCAACACCATTATCCTGTAGTTTTTAAGATCAAATATACAACTATGTTGGTGTTCCTTAATAATTTAATTTTACATTGTATTTTTTAAAATGTAACTGCCTACTCCCAAACTGTCATTTGAAGTAAAACACATAGCCAAGTATTATTCTCTAAATTTTTTTATTGTACATTAAAAAAAGAAAACAAATAAAATTAGACATGCTATCTGCCAAAAGAACTTAACCAAAAAGTGCATTCTACGCATCCAAAAATATAGAAAATATACCAAATCAAATCATTATTCAACCAAAAAATAAAATAAATGCCTCATGCATGTGGTGAAAGCAGGGGTCTGTCATCCGGAGATAATTCCAAAAATCATCCGGATTAGTCTCCTGGAGCTCCCACAGCAAAGGCATATGACACAATTGGTCACGATTTATAAAGCAACAAATTTTTGGTCCAAGAAATCCTCTTCCTCCTGTTCCTGAACTGGACTTGAGTTAAAGCAATAACTCCAAGGCCAATAATAAATAACAGGTTATCTCCTCCGATTCCACAACATGGCTGGTTGACGAACGGCCGTTCAGAAACGAACTGAGAAGTGTAAAATGAAAAGTGCAAAATGAAAAGCGCGAATCAACACTCAAACTTCTACTAACACGAAATTAGCAGAAGGAGCCCAAAGGGTGGTGCTAAAGAGCTGAAAAACCACATAGTACGTCACTACGTTTGTGTTTGTTGGCTGACAATTCCTTGCCGCTTGTATGCAAGACAAGTTCCTGGCCAACTCCCTTCACACAAAAGTCCGAGGTTTTGTCTGCGGAAAATCCAATGTTGTGTACGAGGCTTTAGATTGTGGATGTGAACTTCCACCCTAAAAAAGGTGATTTTAGCTGTATTAGTGCACTTGCGACAGAAACAGTACTGCCCGTGATACTTTTTTTTATTTGCACTAACATACAATTTTTCAGGACAAGCTTTTGGGGTATGTCCCCTTCTTCAAGGTCCGAGCAGTACAGTTCAGATGCTTAATAAGATGCCCTTTTTTATTGTCCAAAGCCAACTTTTTGCAGTGTGTGTTGGAATTTTAGTGGCCATACGTGTAACAATCAGACAGTCAAAAAATATTACCCTATTTATGAATTATTGAAAAGACACGTCCGGGATCATTGATCAATACTGAGCAATAATTAAATTAATTAATTAATTTTATTTATTTATTACAGGTACTTATATACTTTACATTCACATCCGTCCCTGCCTTAAAGGATCTTACAATCTAAGGTCTCTAACTCACAATCATACATACACATACTAGGGCCAATGTAGACAGGGGCCAATTAACCTACCAGCATCTCTCTGGGAGGAAACCGGAGTATCCGGAGGAAACCTGTGCAGGCACATTTGTTGAAATTATTTTGATTGATCTGAGCAAACAATCCGATCATAGGAAAGTAGATCGATATGATTATTTGGTGCATGACACATCAAACAATTCTTTCATGCGGTTCTGGTTATTTAAACATCTATTCCTTTTATTAATGTGGTGGGGATAAGTGATATCATTTTTCTTTCTTTTTATCATGACAAATTTTAAAGCAAAGTTTAGTAAACACAAACAGCATTTAACAAATTTTCTCTTTCAAAATGTTTTTATTTTTCACAAAAAGCATATAAAATAAACTCTTTAACATTGAAGATTAAAACATCGAGTGTAGAGTAAAGATGTGTGGGATACAAGTCATAAAATACCGATGTACATAAGAGATATGGGACACACCAAAAACTGATCAATAGTAATTACCGATCTTAGAAGTACTAACAGACTTGTACATATACCACCCCAGAGGTAGCCGCCGGGGATTAGAGGTCCAGGGTCCTTACATTTAACAAATTTTAGCAATATTTTCCTTTTTATTTGTAGGTAACATATTAATGTTATAAATGCTGTAAAATATGAATTTGTACATAGAAATATCTTTTGTAAAAAAAATAACTAAATAAAATAATATAAAGAATGACAGTTAACAATGTGTATTGCTCAGTCTGTACCAAAAATAAAGCTCTAGTGTACATGTACAGCATTCTATAGATACCTCTTTTTTTTTGTAGATTATTATTATTATTATACAGGATTTATATAGTGCTGACAGTTTACGCAGCGCTTTACAACATGAGGGCAGAACAGTAAAATTACAATACAATTCAATACAGGAGCAATCAGAGAGCCCTGCTCGTTAGAGCTTACAATCTAGGAGGGAGGGTCAAGTTATACAAAAGGGTAATAGCTGTGGGGGATGAGCTAATGGAGAAAATAGTGCAGTTGTTAGATGGAGGCAGGATAGGCTTCTCTGAAGAGGAAAGTTTTCAGGGATCGCCTAAAAGTGGATAAATTTGGAGATAGTCTGAAAGATTGGGGTAGGGAATTCCAGAGAATGGGCGAGGCTCGGGAGAAGTCCCGGACGCGGATATGGGAGGAGGTGATGAGGGAGCTAGAGAGCAGGAGGTCTAGAGAGGAACGAAGAGGGCGACTTGGTTGGTATTTTGAGACTAGGCTAGATTACATTTAGTCACAAATAAGTACATCACATGGGATCAGAATAGATCAATTCATTCTTAACTTGTTTTTTGATTATATTGTCTGATTGTATTGAGCAATTTGAATTCGTGCCCTGATCGATTTTCTAGGCAGTAAATCAATTGACAATAATGTATATAAAATTGCTGTGTATGGCCGCCATAATGCAAAACTGGGGCCTCGCTGTGTTATCGGTAAAGCAGTGGCGTATCTAAGGTATGGCAGCCATGGCAAGTGCCATGGGCACCATGGGAGGAAGGGGCGGCAAAAAGCCGCCCTCTGCATGGAAAAAAACCCCCCACCTGTCCTCCCAGACTAATATAGCCCCTGTTCCCGTGGCCAGTCTGCAGGATCACGGCGCTGGTGTTCTATGAGATGGCTGTCGGGCTCGGTTTAGGCTGAGGGAGGCTCTGTCAGCAGGGAGGGGCGGGGCAGGGAGCTCCACTGACGCTCTGACCCTGCCCTGCCCCGCCCCATGTACTCTGTATGTGCTCGGAGCACTGACATCGCCTCTCCTGGACCACGAATATTCCCGCCCCCTACCACCGCAAGCCCCGCCCCTACCGCTGTAAGCCCCGCCCTTACCACGGAAAGCTCCGCCTCCAGACCTCAGAGGTGAGCCCGGCTGGTCAGGTAGGTCTTTCTACCTATAGACTCAGTGTTACTAAACCCTCCCTGACAATGTTCTTTATCCCCCTGTATAGCTGTGCATTGCTGAAAGATTTTAAAACTGGCTACTTGGTCATCTGCTGTAGTATGTCACATTCGCAGTCTGGTCATCTGCTGTAGTCGCATTCGCAGTCTGGTCATCTGCTGTAGCCGCATTCGCAGTCTGGTCATCTGCTGTAGTATGTCGCATTCGCAGTCTGGCCATCTGCTGTAGTCGCATTCGCAGTCTGGTCATCTGCTGTAGTCGCATTCGCAGTCTGGTCATCTGCTGTAGTCGCATTCGCAGTCTGGTCATCTGCTGTAGTCGCATTCGCAGTCTGGTCATCTGCTGTAGTCGCATTCGCAGTCTGGTCATCTGCTGTAGTCGCATTCGCAGTATGGTCATCTGCTGTAGTCGCATTCGCAGTCTGGTCATCTGCTGTAGTCGCATTCGCAGTCTGGTCATCTGCTGTAGTCGCATTCGCAGTCTGGTCATCTCCTGTAGTATGTCACATTCGCAGTCTGGTCATCTCCTGTAGTCGCATTCGCAGTCTGGTCATCTCCTGTAGTATGTCGCATTCGCAGTCTGGTCATCTGCTGTAGTATGTCACATTCGCAGTCTGGTCATCTGCTGTAGTCGCATTCACAGTCTGGTCATCTGCTGTAGTCGCATTCGCAGTCTGGTCATCTGCTGTAGTCGCATTCGCAGTCTGGTCATCTCTTGTAGTCGCATTCGCAGTCTGGTCATCTCCTGTAGTATGTCGCATTCGCAGTCTGGTCATCTGCTATAGTCACATTCGTAGTCTGGTCATCTGCTGTAGTATGTCGCATTCGCAGTCTGGTCATCTCTTGTAGTCGCATTCACAGTCTGGTCATCTCCTGTAGTATGTCGCATTCGCAGTCTGGTCATCTGCTGTAGTATGTCACATTCGCAATCTGGTCATCTGCTGTAGTCGCATTCGCAGTCTGGTCATCTGCTGTAGTATGTCACATTCACAATCTGGTCATCTGCTGTAGTCGCATTCGCAGTCTGGTCATCTGTTGTAGTCGCATTTGCAGTCTGGTCATCTGCTGTAGCCACATTCACAGTCTGGTCATCTCCTGTAATATGTCACATTCGCAGTCTGGTCATCTGCTGTAATATGTCACATTCGCAATCTGGTCATCTGCTGTAGTCACATTCGCAGTCTGGTCATCTCTTGTAGTCGCATTCGCAGTCTGGTCATCTCCTGTAGTCACATTCGCAGTCTGGTCATCTCTTGTAGTCGCATTCTCAGTCTGGTCATGTCCTGTAGTATGTCACATTCGCAGTCTGGTCATCTGCTGTAGTCGCATTCGCCGTCTGGTCATCTGCTGTAGTCGCATTCTGGTCATCTCCTGTAGTCACATTCGCAGTCTGGTCATCTCCTGTAGTATGTCGCATTCGCAGTCTGGTCATCTGCTGTAGTATGTCACATTCGCAATCTGGTCATCTGCTGTAGTCACATTCGCAGTCTGGTCATCTGCTGTAGTTGCATTCGCAGTCTGGTCATCTGCTGTAGTCGCATTCTGGTCATCTCCTGTAGTCACATTCGCAGTCTGGTCATCTCCTGTAGTATGTCGCATTCGCAGTCTGGTCATCTGCTGTAGTCGCATTCGCAGTCTCTGGTCATCTCCTGTAGTATGTCGCATTCGCAGTCTGGTCATCTCCTGTAGTACGTCGCATTCGCAGTCTGGTCATCTCCTGTAGTACGTCGCATTCGCAGTCTGGTCATCTGCTGTAGTCGCATTCGCAGTCTGGTCATCTTCTGTAGTCGCATTCGCAGTCTGGTCATCTGCTGTAGTCGCATTCGCATTCTGGTCATCTGCTGTAGTCGTATTCACAGTCTGGTCATCTGCTGTAGTCGCATTCGCATTCTGGTCATCTCCTGTAGTATGTCGCATCCGCAGTCTGGTCATCTCCTGTAGTATGTCGCATTCGCAGTCTGGTCATCTCCTGTATTCGCAGTCCGGCCATCACCTGTAGTCACATTTGCAGTCTGGTCATCAGCTGTAGTCACATTCTCAGTCTATTTAAAAGTAGTACCTGCTGTTGCACAAACCACTTTATTACACTTTAATTTCTGATATTTATGGCTGTGCATATTAATTTAATCCATATTGAGCACCATATTTGATTGGCTGCTTCTGCTTGGCATATACACACAATCAAATAGTGCTCAATATGGATTAAATAAATAGATATTATAAAGTTTATAAAGTGATTTGTGCAACAAGCTCCTTAAACATTCTACATTCAATGAAAGTTCATGCAGTGCAAACTTTGCAGTACATGAACTTTCACTGAATGTAGAATGTTTAATGACCAGGGGCGAACTGATCCATTGGGCAGTTTATGTAGTACTAATCCATAATTTGTTAATAGAAAGATTAAAGAGCTTGACTTGCAGTTTTGTTAGCTGTTTCTTTTTTTTTGTTTTTTTTTTTGTTGACAGGGGCGCAGTTTCAGTGCTTGCCATAGGCGCCATTTTCACTAGATACGCCTCTGCGGTAAAGTGCTGCTAGTTTTGGCGGAGCTTTACTGTAGTTTTAGTGTCGCTTTTTGGCCGCTAGCGGGACGCTTTTAACCCCCGCTACCGGCCACAGTAAGGGTTAAAACTGCCCCTGTTTCGGTGATTCCGAAATGCTTTTCAGGCGCTTCAGAACCGCTGCCCATGCATACCAATAGGTGCCCCAAAGATGCTGCTTGCAGGACTTTTTGTAATGTGCGCAAGTGCACCGCACCAGTGTGAAAGCACGGCTTTCACACTGGGGAAAAATGGAAGGCAGTTTACAGGCGGTTTTCAGGCGCTATTTCTAAAGCTAAAACGCCTAAAAAGCACCTTCAGTGTGAAAGAGGTCTTAAAGTGGCTTTAAAGGTAGAAGGTTCAATGTGCTGCCACCCCCCCAGGCCCCCTCATACTTACCTGAGCCGGATCTCAATCCAGTGCTGTGCCCGAGAGCAGAGGCTCTCTCTCTTCTCACTGGACATAGAGACAGCAGCGGGAGCCAATGGCTGTCAATTACAGCCTGCAAGGAGGGAGCGGGGCAGAGTTGCACTGTGTGCGACTACGGACGCACAGAGCGCGGTTTGGGATCGACCCCGCAGAAGTGCCCCCATAGCAAGCAGCTTGCTATAAGGGCATTGGGCTGGGGGGGAGTAAGGAGTGCCAGTGGGGGACCCCAGAGGAGGAGGATACCCATACCATTGCACAGAGCAGGTAAGAATGACATGTTTGTCATCCCTTTTCAATCACTTTAACTGCAGAGAGATTTAATGGCTCTGTATGGTAATCCTATCAATGAACTTCTCATATTTGCTCCTTTTTGTCTGATAATGATCCCATTGGAATTGTTTTGTTATATCCGTATAAAGCAGAACTTCAGACCTCCTACCAGGTGGCTCTGCTCCTCCCTTGGCCGCTACCAAATTGGCATATGTAGAGATGTGTCAACGGGCTCTGCCCCGCCTTTGGGTTCTGGCAATGCTCATCGGCACACCCGCGCACCGCAGTTGATTTTTTGCACACACACAAGGAAAGGGAAGGTTTTGCACTTCACTAGTAGCAGTCTTTGCTTGTGTGCAGGAAACCCCATGTGTGCGCAGATGGCCGGGGAAACAAGCGCATGCAAAGACGTGCTGCAGGGCTCTCTCAGGACCCAAGCCCTGCAGTATATCTGTACATGTGCAGGGGGTGGGGAGAAATTGCGGAAATACTGCTTTGCAGCACAAATAAATCACTTAAAAAAAGGGGGATAGGAGGAGGTGAGGCAGCACTCCACTGCACTTCTGGTAGATCAGCAGATTTTCCCTGTACCAGTTCATTCACTATTGTCCTGGTGGGAGCTCTCTTGTTCTGGGTGGATGTCATATGATAGGCCATGCTGCAGCTCGATCTGTCACCCGCTGTGTCCACTGGACAAAGCAGATGACAGATCAGTGCACTGGCCTGCTGTTGGTACCATGTGATTGCTGTGACCAATCACAGCAGACAACATGACTGTTGTATGCAATGGATGGCTTCCGTATAAATGGATGGCTTGTTAGCTGTGATTGGTCACAGTGATCACATGGTACAGACAGGGTCAATGACAGAACATCTGTGCCATGTGATTAGCTGTGGCAAATCACAGCTAATCACAATAATAAACACTGAAAGAATCAATTTCATACAGTAAAAATTGTTGTTTATAACAGTGAAATTCACCGTTATAAGCAATCATAGTGTAGAAAAAATAAAAATAATCCTGATCACTTCTCCAGAGTAGTACAGTGTTACTATGGTAACACTGGGGTTGATTTACTAAAACTGGCGAGTGCAAAATCTGGTGCAGCTGTAGCCAATCAGCTTCTAACTTCAGCTTGTTCATTAAGCTTTGACAAAAAAACAAAAAAAAAAACCTGGAAGCTGATAAAAAAAAAATTAAATTAAAAAAAATAAAAATTATTATTTAATTTCTCTATTTTCCAAAAAACTGTGACCAAAAAATTACAACTTCAAAAAACTTTCCATTCCTCTTGCTAAATACTTTCCAAAAAGAGGTCATTTGTGGGATATTTGTACTTTCCTGGGCTGTTTTTGGGCCTCAAGACATGAGATGGGGTGTCAGTACATCAGAATCGATTAATTGTCAGATATAGAGTTTAGTTTCCATAGTTTGTGGACTCTATAACTTTCCTACAGACTAGGGTTGCACCGATACTAGTATCGGTACTGGTGCCGATACCGAGTATTTGCACAAGTATCGGTACTCATGCAAATACACCGATACCTGAAACCGATACTTTCAGGCTCAGTTCTTTGAGCTGTCAGTGGGTCTCCCCTGTTGACAGCTAAAGTGTTAAAGAAGTCCGGTAATTGGAGCTGTGAAAAAAAAGCAGCTGGCAATGTTTATTAACAACATTGCTCAGCCGACACACTAAAATAAAAAGAAACATTGTTTCTTTTTTTGTATCTTTCTGTTTCTACATCTGCAGATCAAAGGGATGAACAAATGTTCCTCTGTTTAACCCCTTATTATCCCTTAATTTACTCTAATCAGCCTTAATCAACTCCCTATTATACTCTATTTAATTATTATTTTCCTGTTTTTTTTTTTTTGTTCACGTCTATTTTATAAACGATAAACAATTTAAACTTTTTTTAATTTGCTTTGTTAGTGAATATTTTTGCACATATATATTAACATATATTTACAAATTTCACAAAAGTGCAAAATTAAAAACAAAAATCTATTTATTTTGTTTGTAAATAACTTTTCAATGCTTTGTACCACCGCTGACAGCTAAAGTGAAAACAAAACAGTTGCGGTGGGTATCGGTAATTGGTATCGGCGAGGACTAAAAAAAAGTATCAGTACTCGTAAAAAAAAATGGTATCGGTGCATCCCTACTACACACTAAATAATAAACACTGGTTTGGGTTACTTTTACCAAAGAAATGTATTACAAAACATTTTGGCCTAAATTTATGAAAAAGGATTATTTATTTGCCAAATTATTAACAGAAAAAAAAGTTTTCCTAAATTTTCGGTCTTTTTCGGGCAAAAAAAAACAAAAACCCAGTGGTGATCAAATACCACCAAAAAAAAAGCTCTATTTAAAAAATTGATAAATATTCCATATCGGAAGAGTGTTGAATGACCGTGCAAGCGTCAATGGATTGACCGTTGAATGGCCGTGCAAGTGTCATTCAAAGTGTGAGAGCGCTGAAAGCTGCTCTGGGCAGGAAGGGGGTGAAAGTGTCCGGTATTGAAGTGGTTAAATACGCGGGAGATGTGCGTGTATTGCAGAGATGTACTGCGTGTGTTTTATTTTTATTTTTTTTATTCTGCCCTGACATACACTTTAATGAAATAAAAGGGATAATAGGTTTTCAGATCAGGCCAGCGTGGTTGGAATGTAGCTCACCCTGCTCTTCCCCACCGTCTCCCTGTGTCTTAGGTATGTGTGCCTGCAGCTCTCCTCTGACCTCACTCCTTCCACTTAGTAACCAGCAGGTCACAGTCTGGACAAACCATTGTATCTGTAGTATGGGAGGACTGGGATTTGATCCTGAGAGAGGATCACCTGCATCCCTTTAGATGTGCATTCCCCTGAAGACTTCTCTTCCCCTGCAGACTTCTCTTCCCCTTCCCCTGCAGACTTCTCTTCCTCTGCAGACTTCTCTTCCTTTGCAGACTTCTCTTCCCCTCCCCTGCAGACTTCTCTTCCCCTGCAGACTTCTCTTCCTCTCCCCTGCGAACTTCTCTTCTCCTGCAGACTTCTCTTCCCCTGCAGACTTCTCTTCCCCTGCAGACTTCTATTCCTCTGCAGACTTCTATTCCCCTGAAGACTTCTCTTCCCCTGCAGACTTCTCTTCCCCTTCCCCTGCAGACTTCTCTTCCTCTGCAGACTTCTATTCCCCTGAAGACTTCTCTTCCCCTGCAGACTTCTCTTCCCCTTCCCCTGCAGACTTCTCTTCCTCTGCAGACTTCTATTCCCCTGCAGACTTCTATTCCCCTGCAGACTTCTCTTCCCCTGCAGACTTCTCTTCCCCTGCAGGCTTCTCTTCCCCTGCAGACTTCTCTTCCCCTGCAGACTTCTCTTCCCCTCCCCTGCAGACTTCTCTTCCCCTCTCCTGCAGACTTCTCTTCCTCTCCCCTGCGGACTTCTCTTATCCTGCAGACTTCTCTTCCCCTGCAGACTTCTCTTCCCCTGCAGACTTCTATTCCTTTGCAGACTTCTATTCCCCTGAAGACTTCTCTTCCCCTGCAGACTTCTCTTCCCCTTCCCCTGCAGACTTCTCTTCCTCTGCAGACTTCTCTTCCCCTGCAGACTTCTCCTCCCCTGCAGGCTTCTCTTCCCCTGCAGACTTCTCTTCCCTTCCCCTGCAGACTTCTCTTCCCCTGTAGACTTCTCTTCCCCTGCAGGCTTCTCTTCCCCTGCAGACTTCTCTTCCCCTCCCCTGCAGACTTCTCTTCCCCTGTAGACTTCTCTTCCCCTGCAGATTTCTCTTCCCCTCCCCTGCAGACTTCTCCTCCCCTGCAGGCTTCTCTTCCCCTGCAGGCTTCTCTTCCTCTGCAGACTTCTCTTCCCCTCCCCTGCAGACTTCCCCTCCCCTGCCCTGCAGACTTCTCTTCCCCTGCAGACTTCTCTTCCCCTGCAGACTTCTCTTCCCCTGAAGACTTCTCTTCCTCTGCAGACTTCTCTTCCCCTGCAGACTTCTCTTCCCCTCCCCTGCAGACTCCTCTTCCCCTGCAGGCTTCTCTTCCCCTGCAGACTTCTCTTCCCTTCCCCTGCAGACTTCTCTTCCCCTGTAGACTTCTCTTCCCCTGCAGGCTTCTCTTCCCCTGCAGACTTCTCTTCCCCTCCCCTGCAGACTTCTCTTCCCCTGTAGACTTCTCTTCCCCTGCAGATTTCTCTTCCCCTCCCCTGCCCTGCAGACTTCTCTTCCCCTGCAGACTTCTCTTCCCCTGCAGACTTCTCTTCCCCTGAAGACTTCTCTTCCTCTGCAGACTTCTCTTCCCCTGCAGACTTCTCTTCCCCTCCCCTGCAGACTCCTCTTCCCCTGCAGGCTTCTCTTCCCCTGCAGACTTCTCTTCCCTTCCCCTGCAGACTTCTCTTCCCCTGTAGACTTCTCTTCCCCTGCAGGCTTCTCTTCCCCTGCAGACTTCTCTTCCCCTCCCCTGCAGACTTCTCTTCCCCTGTAGACTTCTCTTCCCCTGCAGATTTCTCTTCCCCTCCCCTGCAGACTTCTCCTCCCCTGCAGGCTTCTCTTCCCCTGCAGGCTTCTCTTCCCCTGCAGACTTCTCTTCCCTTCCCCTGCAGACTTCTCTTCCCCTGCAGACTTCTCTTCCCCTGCAGGCTTCTCTTCCCCTGCAGACTTCTCTTCCCTTCCCCTGCAGACTTCTCTTCCCCTGTAGACTTCTCTTCCCCTGCAGGCTTCTCTTCCCCTGCAGACTTCTCTTCCCCTCCCCTGCAGACTTCTCTTCCCCTGTAGACTTCTCTTCCCCTGCAGATTTCTCTTCCCCTCCCCTGCAGACTTCTCCTCCCCTGCAGGCTTCTCTTCCCCTGCAGGCTTCTCTTCCTCTGCAGACTTCTCTTCCCCTCCCCTGCAGACTTCCCCTCCCCTGCCCTGCAGACTTCTCTTCCCCTGCAGACTTCTCTTCCCCTGCAGACTTCTCTTCCCCTGAAGACTTCTCTTCCTCTGCAGACTTCTCTTCCCCTGCAGACTTCTCTTCTCCTCCCCTGCAGACTCCTCTTCCCCTGCAGGCTTCTCTTCCCCTGCAGACTTCTCTTCCCTTCCCCTGCAGACTTCTCTTCCCCTGTAGACTTCTCTTCCCCTGCAGGCTTCTCTTCCCCTGCAGACTTCTCTTCCCCTCCCCTGCAGACTTCTCTTCCCCTGTAGACTTCTCTTCCCCTGCAGATTTCTCTTCCCCTCCCCTGCCCTGCAGACTTCTCTTCCCCTGCAGACTTCTCTTCCCCTGCAGACTTCTCTTCCCCTGAAGACTTCTCTTCCTCTGCAGACTTCTCTTCCCCTGCAGACTTCTCTTCCCCTCCCCTGCAGACTCCTCTTCCCCTGCAGGCTTCTCTTCCCCTGCAGACTTCTCTTCCCTTCCCCTGCAGACTTCTCTTCCCCTGTAGACTTCTCTTCCCCTGCAGGCTTCTCTTCCCCTGCAGACTTCTCTTCCCCTCCCCTGCAGACTTCTCTTCCCCTGTAGACTTCTCTTCCCCTGCAGATTTCTCTTCCCCTCCCCTGCAGACTTCTCCTCCCCTGCAGGCTTCTCTTCCCCTGCAGGCTTCTCTTCCTCTGCAGACTTCTCTTCCCCTCCCCTGCAGACTTCCCCTCCCCTGCAGACTTCTCTTCCCCTGCAGACTTCTCTTCCCCTGAAGACTTCTCTTCCTCTGCAGACTTCTCTTCCCCTGCAGACTTCTCTTCCCCTCCCCTGCAGACTCCTCTTCCTCTGCAGACTTCTCTTCCCCTGCAGACTTCTCTTCCCCTCCCCTGCAGACTCCTCTTCCCCTGCAGGCTTCTCTTCCCCTGCAGGCTTCTCTTCCCCTGCAGGCTTCTCTTCCCCTGCAGACTTCTCTTCCTCTGCAGGCTTCTCTTTCCCTGCAGGCTTCTCTTCCCCTGCAGGCTTCTCTTCCCCTGCAGACTTCTCTTCTCCGGCAGACTTCTCTTCCCCTGCAGACTTCTCTTCCCCTTCTCCTGCAGACTTCTCTTCCCCTGCAGACTTCTCTTCCCCTGCAGACTTCTCTTCCCCTTCTCCTGCAGACTTCTCTTCCCCTGCAGACTTCTCTTCCCCTGCAGACTTCTCTTCCCCTTCTCCTGCAGACTTCTCTTCCCCTGCAGGCTTCTCTTCCTCTGCAGGCTTCTCTTCCCCTGCAGACTTCTCTTCCCCTGCAGACTTCTCTTCCTCTGCAGGCTTCTCTTCCCCTGCAGACTTCTCTTCCCCTGCAGACTTCTCTTCCCCTGCAGGCTTCTCTTCCTCTGCAGGCTTCTCTTCCCCTGCAGACTTCTCTTCCCCTGCAGGCTTCTCTTCCTCTGCAGGCTTCTCTTCCCCTGCAGGCTTCTCTTCCCCTGCAGACTTCTCTTCCCCTGCAGACTTCTCTTCCCCTGCAGACTTCTCTTCCCCTGCAGACTTCTCTTCCCCTTCTCCTGCAGACTTCTCTTCCCCTGCAGGCTTCTCTTCCTCTGCAGGCTTCTCTTCCCCTGCAGACTTCTCTTCCCCTGCAGACTTCTCTTCCTCTGCAGGCTTCTCTTCCCCTGCAGGCTTCTCTTCCCCTGCAGGCTTCTCTTCCCCTGCAGGCTTCTCTTCCCCTGCAGACTTCTCTTCATCTGCAGGCTTCTCTTCATCTGCAGGCTTCTCTTCCCCTGCAGACTTCTCTTCCCCTGCTTCATTGCAGAACATTCCCAGCCACCCCACAATGTCCTCTTTCAGTGTCTATATAAGGGACCGTTTCCATTGGATCAGTTTAATAATGCACATGCACTAACATGCATTATGTCACATGTTAATATTGGTGGCATTAAAGCGGGGTACCCATTTAAAAAAAAAAAAATTAAAACTTAGCAGCTACAAATACTGCAGCTGCTGACTTTTAATCAGACACTTACCTGTCCCTGGGTCCAGCAATGCGAGGGATCGAAGCTTTGCTCGTCCCTCCCTCCGCTCGGCGGCGCCTACATTTCAACTGCGGGCGCCCGGCTGTGGCTTCACAGCCGGGCACCCACTGCGCATGTGCGAGCCACGCCGCGCGCCGTCACTGGCCCCGCAATCATCTGGGACCGGTCACATGTCCCAGATGATTGACAAGAGGGAGGGTGAAGAAGCGATCTCCCTTCCTGCGCCGAGGGAAGTGATGTCAGGAGCCCAGGCACTGAAGGAGGCAGACTACGAGGAACCACCTAGCAACAGGCATTTAGAGGTGAGTAAAAAAAAATTTTCTCCAAATGTTTTTTTTGAATTTTTTTTAAGAACATTACTCATTTTTTTTTTTGTTGGGGGGGTGGAACTCCACTTTAAATTCCAGGCACAAAACCTTTCATCTAATAATGCTAAATCAAAAAATAGTAACGCACACCTTACTCATAGCTCCCAACTGTCCCTGATTTGGAGGGACTGTCCCTGATTGGGATCAATGTCCCTCTGCCCCTCATTCATCCTCATTTGTCCCTCATTTTGGTCTGATCTAAAAAGTTGTATATAAAATGCACTATTTATCTTTCAAAAAAGTGTTTCCCAGTGCTAAACCTTCCATCCAAATTCTAAATTGCTGCATTTGTAAATGTCAAAAGAGCCAATATAAATGAATAGTAGTGGTTAAAAAAAAGTCCTTGTGGATTTAATGAACCTTTTTTTGGTTAATTCTCCTTGTAGCCTCCCTGGCGGTATGATTATGTCAGATTCTTGTGTCTCAAAGCCGTACAATTATTTTGCATAGAAATTTGGCGTTTTATATTGTAGGCCTGTAATTCTTAGGAATAACACACTTATATCTGTCCACCAAGAATCTAGTAGATATCCCGGGTATGATGAAGTTGAAACACAAAATCATAAATTATAACAAAATAAATAACTATAAATAATTATAACAAATAATAATATAATAATAATAAAATTCATTTCCCCATGATTCACTATCGCTCAATTCTGCAAGTGATTCTAATTTACTATCGCTGTTTTCTAGCTGGTCTAAAACCACTTTTATTGTAGAGGGACACTTTTTGGTTGCTATGGACAATCTCCAGTTTCCAGGTAGAAAGAACAGTATATATAATATAAAACTGCATGCAGGGCATTGGACAAAGCACTTGGGACAAAAGGGATGTGAAATAATTTCAAACAGTAATGTAATCTGTAAGATTACAGTGTACTGTATGTATTATTTTTCACTATTTTGAATTTGCCGCCAGGCTCCGCCCCCGTGTGTCGCGACGCTCGCAGGGAATGGAGCTTGGCACACACAGGCATCAGGTGGAGGACAGAGCCCACAGACACAGCAGGGGGGGACATCGCAGAATTCTGAGGACAAGGTAAGTAACACAGCACCAGGATCCTGAGAAGTAATCCCGAGTGTGGCTCTGGGTTGCCGCTAATGGTGCTGAAATTTAACCCCGAGCCATACTCGGGAATACCTCCAGGGAGGTTAAGGGGGTGTGGCAGGGGGTGTGTCCTATACCTACATACATTTGCTAGTAGGTGTCCCTCATTCCCATTTCAAAATGTTGGGAGGTATGCCTTACTTACAATCAAATTTATCATCAAGTGCAAAGAACAAAAATGGAAATTTCTCACCACTATATAAATAATATAACATCACAAATCACATGTGCGTATGTGTAATACGTGCCATACTACATTATATTACCAAAAGTATTGGGACGTCTGCCTTTACACACACATGAACTTTAATGACATCCCAGTCTTAGTCTGTAGGGTTCAATATTGAGTTGGCCCACACTTTTCAGCTATAACAGCTTCAACTCTTCTAGGAAGGCTGTCCACAAGGTTTAGGAGTGTGTCTATGGGAATGTTTGACCATTCTTCCAGAAGCACTTTTGTGAGGTCAGGCACTGATGTGGACGAGAAGGCCTGGCACGCAGTCTTCACTCTAATTCATCCCAAAGGTGTTCTATCGGTTGAGGTCAGGACTCTGGTGGAGGGGGATTATGGTTAGAGTTGTCACCTCATCCCTTTAAACCTGAACACATATGAATTACACAGGTTCTGAGGCTGTGTTGCCTTATCTGCATTAAATTAGCCTTCAGAACAGTGCAGGCCAGTCAAGTTCCTCCACCCTAAACTCGCTCATCCATGTCTTTATGGATCTTGCTTTGTGCACTGGTGTGCAGTCATGTTGGAACAGGAAGGGGCCATCCCCAAACTATTCCTACAAAGTTGGGAGCATGAAATTGTCCAAAATGTCTTGGTATGCTGACACCTTAGAAGTTCCCTTCACTGGAACTGAGGTGCCAAGCCCAACCCCTGAAAAACAACCCCGCACCATAACTAGAGTTGCCACCTCATCCCTTTAAACCTGAACACATATGAATTACACAGGTTCTGAGGCTGTGTTGCCTTATCTGCATTAAATTAGCCTTCAGAACCTGTGTAATTCATATGTGTTCAGGTTTAAAGGGATGAGGTGGCAACTCTAGTTATGGTGCGGGGTTGTTTTTCAGGGGTTGGGCTTGGCCCCTTCACTCCAGTGAAGGGAACTTCTAAGGTGTCAGCATACCAAGACATTTTGGACAATTTCATGCTCCCAACTTTGTAGGAATAGTTTGGGGATGGCCCCTTCCTGTTCCAACATGACTGTGCACCAGTGCACAAAGCAAGATCCATAAAGACATGGATGAGCGAGTTTAGGGTGGAGGAACTTGACTGGCCTGCACTGTTCTGAAGGCTAATTTAATGCAGATAAGGCAACACAGCCTCAGAACCTGTGTAATTCATATGTGTTCAGGTTTAAAGGGATGAGGTGACAACTCTAACCATAATCCCCCTCCACCAGAGTCCTGACCTAAACCCGATAGAACAACTTTGGGATGAATTAGAGAGGAGACTGTGAGCCAGGCCTTCTCGTCCAACATCAGTGCCTGACCTCACAAATGCGCTTCTGGAAGAATGGTCAAACATTCCCATAGACACACATACCTCCCAACATTTTGAGATGGGAATGAGGGACACCTACTAGCAAATGTATGTAGGCATAGGACACGCCCCCTGCCACACCCCCTTAAAGGAGAATTACCCTGCCACACCCCCTTAAAGGACAATTAACAAAAACAAAAAAGGTTAAATAAATCCACAGGGGCTTTTTTTTACCACTACTATTCCTTTTATACTGGCTTTTAAAATGTAATTTACAAATGCAACCATTTAGAATTTGGATGAAAGGTTTAGCACCGGGAAACACTTTTTGAAAGATAAATAGTGCATTTTATATACAACTATATAGACCAAAATGAGGGACAAATAAGGAGGAATGAGGGACAGAGGGACATTGATCCCAATCAGGGACATTCCTAGGAAATCAGGGACAGTTGGGAGCTATAGACACTCTCCTAAACCTTGTGGACAGCCTTCCCAGAAGAGTTGAAGCTGTTATAGATGCAAAGCGTGGGTCCACTCAATATTGAACCCTACGGGCTAAGACTGGGATGTCATTAAAGTTCATGTGCGTGCAAAGGCAGGTGTCCCAATACTTTTGGTGATATATTGTTATGTAATTCATGTATGCAATTGCATAAAAACCAGCACAAAGTGTACACCAAAACACTGGCTAGGCACACAGTTAACCCTTTGATCACCCCTGATGTTAACCCCTTCCCAGCCAGTCTCATTAGTACAGTGACAGTGCATATTTTTTAGCACTGAACACTGTATTAATGTCACTGGTCCCCAAAAAGTGTCAGAAGTGTCAGTGTGTGATTGTCCACCGTAATATCGCAGTCCCGCTATAAGTCGCTGATCGCCGCCATTACTAGTAAAATAAATAAATAAAAATTCCAGTATATATCTCATAGTTTGTAGATGATATAACGTTCAAGTAAACCAATCAATATACGCTTATTGATTTTTTTTTTTTTAAACAAAAACATGTAGCAGAATACATATTGGCCTAAATTTTTTAAGAAATTAGATTTTTTTATTGGATATGTTTTATAACATAAAAGTGGTTAATAGTGAGAAGATGGTGTAGAGGGAGGGTAGAGGTAAGTACTTTATTATGGAGAGTGTTCAGTACAATACACATGGAGGGAGCTCCCCTCACACAGCCCTCTGCCCGTCTACAGGGAGGCCGGGAGCGCTTGTTGGTTTATATTACATCGGAACGTTCCACATTTCTCTAGGATAGGGGGAGGTGACAAGAAAGGAATCGTGTAATCTTCAGTAATAGGAGGTGATAGACGTATGTGCAATGTACCGAGAGCCGTCCGATCACTCCGGACCCCCGGCCCGTACATTTCCCCGGTCCGCACTCCGTTCCCTGTGCTCTGGGTGTCGGTGGTATGCTCCGGCCTTCGGCCACTGACAGGCCGGAAGATGGCGTCTGGTTGCTTAGCAGTGCGGCTGTAAATCCGGTGTAGTGGTGTCATCATAATCCCCGAGAGCGGAGCCCGGCCGACATGTCTGACTCGGAGGAGGAGAGCCACGACCGCCAGCTGAAGATTGTCATCCTGGGGGATGGGGCCTGCGGGAAGGTCAGTGTACCCCACACTGTCAGGGGCCCCAATAATGCCTACTGCTAGGGGCCACATCACTCTATACACTGCTAGGGGCCCCAATAATGCCTACCGCTAGGGGCCACATCACTCTATACACACTGCTAGGGGCCACATTACTCTATACACTGCTAGGGGCCCCAATAATGCCTACTGCTAGGGGCCACACCACTCTATACACTGTACATACTGCTAGGGGCCACATCACTCTATACACACTGCCAGGGGCCACATCACTCTATACACACTGCCAGGGGCCACATCACTCTATACACACTGCCAGGGGCCACATCACTCTATACACTGCTAGGGGCCCCAATAATGCCTACTGCTAGGGGCCACATCACTCTATACACCGTACACACTGCTAGGGGCAACATCACTGACTACTGGCAGGGGCCCGACCACTGCCTACGACTAGGGGCCACATTACTCTATATGCCATACACACTGCTAGGGGCCACATTGCTCTATACACTGTACACACTGCTAGGGGCCACATCACTGACTACTGCTAGGGGCCACATCACTGTATATACACTGCTAGGGGCCACATCACTGTATATACACTGCTAGGGGCCACATCACTGTATATACACTGCTAGGGGCCACATCACTGTATATACACTGCTAGGGGCCACATCACTGTATATACACTGCTAGGGGCCACATCACTCTATATACACTGCTAGGGGCCACATCACTGTATATACACTGCTAGGGGCCACATCACTGTATATACACTGCTAGGGGCCACATCACTCTATATACACTGCTAGGGGCCACATCACTCTATATACACTGCTAGGGGCCACATCACTCTATATACACTGCTAGGGGCCACATCACTCTATATACACTGCTAGGGGCCACATCACTCTATATACACTGCTAGGGGCCACATCACTCTATACACACTGCCAGGGGCCACATCACTCTATACACTGCTAGGGGCCTCAATAATGCCTACTGCTACGGGCCACATCACTCTATACACTGCTAGGGGCCACATCACTCTATACACCGTACACACTGCTAGGGGCCACATCACTGACTACTGCCAGGGGCCAGACCACTGCCTACGACTAGGGGCCACATTACTCTATATGCCATACACACTGCTAGGGGCCACATTGCTCTATACACTGCACACACTGCTAGGGGCCACATCACTGACTACTGCTAGGGGCCACATCACTCTATACGCCGTACACACTGCTTGGGGCCACATCGATCTATACACCGTACACACTGCTAGGGACCCAATAACTGCCTCCTGCCAGGGGCCCCACTATTCCATGCTGCCAGGGGTCCATCCACTATATACACTGTACCCATTGCCACATCACTGTATGCACTCTACCCACTACCAGGGCCCTATCATTGCCTACTGCCAGGGGCCCCACCAGTGGATACATTGTACCAACTTCAAGGGGCCCTATCACTGTATGCCCTGTATGCAGTGCCAGGGGCCCCATTACTGAGTGTGCTGTACCCACTGCTAGTGGCCCCATTCATCACCATCACTGGACCCAGTGCCAGAGACCCCATTACTACCCACAGCTAGGGGCCCATCATCATCACTATGCCCACTGTCAGCAACCCCAACACTGCCCACAGTACCCATTGCCATAGACCCCATTACTGCCCCCTGTACCCAGTGCCAGGAACTTTATCATTCTGCTCAATGTACCCACTGCTGGGAACCCCATCCATCACTATCACTGTATCTATTGCCTGGGACTCCATCACCCCTACTGTGCTCATTGTACCCACTGCCAGCGACCCATAACCCCCACTCTACCCACTGTCAGGGATCTCATCATCCCTAACTCTGCTCAGTACTAGTGACGCGCTCACTGTACCCTCTGCCATCTGCTGGTACCTTATCACTCCCTACTGATAGGGACCTACACTCTATCACCCTTCAATGCCAGGGGCTCCATCATTCTCACCCTACCCACTGTCAGGGACCCTGTCTCAACTCACTCTGCCCACTGCCAGTGACCCCATCACTGTATTCACTGCCAGGGTACATGTACCCCATCACCCCCCACTGTGCCCACTATCATTACCTTTATTTCTGTCCAATACCAGAGACTTTTACTCTGTCACCTCCTGCTCTACCTACTTCCAGGGATATATACCCCCATCATCTTCCTATGATTGTACCCCATCACTGGGCTCCTGGTGTCAATGACCTGTACCCCATCACCCGGCTCCTGCTGTCAGCGACCTGTACCCCATCACCCGGCTCCTGCTGTCAGCGACCTGTACCCCATCACCCGGCTCCTGTTGTCAGCGACCTGTACCCCATCACCCGGCTCCTGCTGTCAGCGGCCTGTACCCCATCACCCACCTCCTGGTGTCAGCGACCTGTGCCCCACCACCAGGCTCCTGGTGTCAGCGACTTGTGCCCCATCACCGGGCACCTGGTGTCAGCGACTTGTACCCCATCACCGGGCTCCTGGTGTCAGCGGCTTGTACCCCATCACCGGGCTCCTGGTGTCAGCGGCTTGTGCCCCATCACCGGGCTCCTGGTGTCAGCGGCTTGTGCCCCATCACCGGGCTCCTGGTGTCAGCGACTTGTACCCCATCACCGGGCTCCTGGTGCCAGCGGCTTGTACCCCATCACCGGGCTCCTGGTGTCAGCGGCTTGTACCCCATCACCGGGCTCCTGGTGCCAGCGGCTTGTACCCCATCACCGGGCTCCTGGTGCCAGCGGCTTGTACCCCATCACCGGGCTCCTGGTGCCAGCGGCTTGTACCCCATCACCGGGCTCCTGGTGCCAGCGGCTTGTACCCCATCACCGGGCTCCTGGTGCCAGCGGCTTGTACCCCATCACCGGGCTCCTGGTGCCAGCGGCTTGTACCCCATCACCGGGCTCCTGGTGCCAGCGGCTTGTACCCCATCACCGGGCTCCTGGTGCCAGCGGCTTGTACCCCATCACCGGGCTCCTGGTGCCAGCGGCTTGTACCCCATCACCGGGCTCCTGGTGCCAGCGGCTTGTACCCCATCACCGGGCTCCTGGTGCCAGCGGCTTGTACCCCATCACCGGGCTCCTGGTGCCAGCGGCTTGTACCCCATCACCGGGCTCCTGGTGCCAGCGGCTTGTACCCCATCACCGGGCTCCTGGTGCCAGCGGCTTGTACCCCATCACCCACCTCCCCACTGTCTACATGCAGGTATATGTTCCCCATCACCTTCCCACTCTACCTACAGGGGTGCAAAATGTTGTAAATAAAGAATGCTTTTAGAAATAGAAGTGTTGATCGTTTGTTTTTTATCAATTAACAAAATTAGTGTAAAATTAAAGTAAATGAACACAAGATAAATCCAAATCAAACCCTTTAAAAAAAATGATTACTATATTTTCTACCTCCACAAGTCAATTGCCTCATTTAAAGTCCCACATTCCCCTTTTTCGTGTACACAATATTTGAAGGAACTCGGCAGGTAGGTTGTTCAAACATCTCTAGGAGAACTAAGTGCAGATCTTCTGTGGATGTAGGTTGCCTCAGATTCTTCTGTCTTTTCATGTAATCCCAGACAGACTGGATGATGTTGAGATCAGGGCTTTGTGAGGGCCAAACCATCACTCCCAGGACTCTTCTTTGTGTGGCATGATGGGTAAGTATCAGCCTGTATTTCTCAGCATTGAGGACATCATTGATCGGGCAACATTGAGGACCATTGACACAGTGGTTGGCCAAGGAAACTTAAAGTGGAAGTTCAACCAAAACGTAACTAACGCTAAACCTGCTCGCAGCCACATTCTAAAACGAATCTATCTGGCCCTGTAAACAATAAATTGCTACACATTCCTTTTCTGAGGCCAATCCAGGCTGTTCTCCAGCAGTACCCTCTGTGTACAGGAGATAATCAACAACAGTTGTGAAATGCCTGGGAAGTGACGTCACCCATAGAGTTACTATGGGGCTTCGGTTGACGACTGACTCCTCCGCACCTGGCTACACAGAGAAGCCGGTGCTAACAGCTCAGCGTGGGACCAGAGCAGGTGCAGAGCAGGTAAGTACAGCGATTTCCTCTTTACAGGGCTAGGTTAGGTTTAGAATGTGGCTGCGAGTAGGTTTAGATTTAGTTAGGTGTTGGCTGAACTTCTACTTTAACCACTTGCCGACCGCTGCGCGCTGATATACATCGGCACAATGGCAGCGGTGGGCAAATGGGTGTACCTGTACGTCCCCTTTAATTGGCGGGGCTAGTGGGCACGCGTGCGCCGGCCGCATACAGCGTGACCGTGCCCGCGGGTCCCGCAGACTTGATGTCCGCGGGTGTCCCGCGATCATGTCACGGAGTCGCAGAACGGGGGGAAAGGTGCCTATGTAAACAAGGCATTTCTCCGTTCTGCCTAGTGACATGACAGAGATCCACTGCTCCCTGTCATCGGGAGCAGTGATCACTGTCATGTCAGTGGTAGCCCACCCCCCCCCACAGATAGAATCACTCCCTAGGACACAATTAACACCTTGATCGCCCCCTAGTGTTTAACCTCTTTCCTGCCAGTGTCATTTATACAATAATCAATGCATTTTTATAGCACTGATCGCTGTATAAATGACAATGGTCCCAAAATAGTGTCAAAAGTGTCTGATGTATCCACCATAATGTCGCAGTCACGATAAAAATCGCAGATCGCCGCCATTACTAATAAAAAAAAAATAATAATAAAAATGCCATAAATCTATCCCCTATTTTGTAAACACTATAACTTTTGTGCAAACCAATCAATATACGCTTATTGCGTTTTTTTTTTTTTTTTTTACCAAAAATATGTAGAAGAATACATATCGGCCTAAACTAAGGAAAAAAAGTGTTTTTTTTTTTTTTTTTTTTTTTTTTTTTATATATATTTCTTGGGGATCTTTATTATAGCAAAAAGTAAAAAATATTGCTTTTTTTTCAAAATTGTCACTCTTTTTTTGTTAATAGCACAAAAAAATAAAAACCGCAGAGGCGATCAAAACCACCAAAAGAAAGCTCTATTTGTGGGGAAAAAAAACCACGTAAATTTTGTTTTGGTGTAACGTCGCACAGCCGCGCAATTTTCAGTTAAAGCGACGCAGTGCCGAATCGCAAAAAGTGCTCTGGTCAGGAAGGGGGTAAAATCTTCGGGGGCTGAATCGGTTAATGGAGCAGGTGAAAAACACATCATGCTTACTTCCCTTCGACATCAAAAGATGTCCAGCAGTGCCATCAGCACAAAACTGAAGGAAACCAGTGGGACCCAATGGCATTCATCTGCTGTCTGGAGAAGTCTGACTAGAAGAGGTCTTCATGGAAGAATTGTGGCCAAAAAGCCCATACCTCCGATGTGGGAAAAAGGCTAAGCGACTCAACTCTGCTCATAAACCTAGGAACTGTCGTGTCAAAAGTTTAAATAGTTGGCTGTAGCAGGAGGCAGTTTGTCATTTACTTTCTATTTTGTTAATTGATAAATCTAAACTATCAGCACTTCTATTTGTTTTACAGCATTTTTTCACACCTGCCTAAAACCTTTGCATAGTACTGTGTACCCCACTATACCCCACACTACCTACCTTCAATGGACATATACCCCATCATCTTCCCATGCCTGTATCTTATCACCCAGCTCCTGCTGTCAGTGGCCTGTACCAAATCACATCCCCACTGCCAGAGATTTGTACCCCATCACCATCTTAGGGGACATGTACCCCTGTAGCCCCCATTCAGCCCACTTCCAGGGTCTTGGCAGTACCTCCTAACAACCAGCCACCATTTCTCTGCCCTCCCAGGTATGTGAACATCACAATGGAGCCATTATCCATAAAGCCATTATTGCCTGCAGCAATACCTTCACCTATATTAGAGGATCTTTATCTAACTGCTTCAACCTATATGTCACCTTCCAGAAATACCAGATATTTGGGGAAATCCTAAACTTTCCTACACCCCATGATCTCACAAGCCCTGGAATGTCTAAGGCTCCATTCACACTTGTGTGACTTAAAACTTGTGCGATTTCCACTTCAACTTTACAGTGCGACTTGATGTGACTTTGGATGAGTGCGACTCTGTTATGACTTTGGCTTTGACCAATGTAATTGTTTTGTTTGTGCTCTACAAAGTCGCTAGAGTGGAGAACGGAAAAATGTAAAATCTCAAACTTTCAGAACTATTTAAATTTGGATCGGTCAAATAATAATCGACCAATTTGATTTCTGTGTGAAAAACAGGTGGTTGTCAGCAGGTTTTCTCACTGACTGCTGAAAGTAAATAAAAGAATGCCAGGCCCTTTGGGAACCCACGCCAAAATAAAAAAAAAATGGTGTGGCCCCCCTCCCCCCCCAAATCCATACCATACCCTTATCCGAGCATGCAGGTTAGGAATAGGCGGGGGGGGGTTGGGGGTCACCTGAATCATGCCAGGCCACATGCCCTCAACATGGGGGGTTCTATGCCTCCCCAAAGCACCTTATCCCCATGTTGATGAGGACAAGAGCCTCTTCCCCCCCAACCATCACCGGTGGTTGTCGGGGTCTGTGAGTGGGGGGTTTATCAGAATCGGAAAGCTCCCTTTAACAAGGGGGGGCTCCCAGATCCCGGCCCCCCCCCCCCCCATGTGAATGAGTACCCCTACTCATTCACCAAAAAAGTGTAAAAAGTAAATAAAAACACAACACAAGTAGCTATGTAAGAGCTGGCCGATGGTGGAACTGGCAGATGGCAGGAGTCTTCGTTGGCACTGGAGTTTTTTTTTTTTTCTCGGGTAGGCCAGCAGGCATAGGGATAGATAATGGTTAGCATCGGGGGCATTATTTTTTTTTTTAACCACTTCAGCACCGGGCCATAGACATATGACGTCCACAGATGGGATCTCCCATCCTGGGTGGAAGTCATATGATGACCTGGGACTCCCGGCCGTCTAGGGGGCACGCGCGCACCCCCGCCGCGCTGCTCGGGACCCGATGCGTGTGCCCGGCGGCCGCGATGTCCGCCGGGCACCCGCGATTGCCCGTTAACCGGGCCGGACCGTGGATCTGTGTGTGTAAACACACAGATCCACGTCCTGTCAGTTGTGAGGAGACCGATCTGTGTTCACAGTACAGCGGAACACTGATCGGTCTCCTCCCCTTGTACGTCCCCGCCCCCTACAGTTAGACTCATTCCCTAGGAAACACATTTAACCCCTCCTCTCCCCCTAGTGGTTAACCTCTTCACTGCCTGTCACATTTACACAGTAATCAATGCAATTTTATAGCATTGATCGCTGTATAAATGTGAATGGTCCCAAAAATGTGTCAAAAGTGTCCGATGTGTCTGCCATAATGTCGCAGTCATGAAAAAAAAATTGCGATCGCCGCTATTACTAGTAAAATAAATAAATAAATAATTCAAAAAAAAAAATGCCATAAATCTATCCCGTAATTTGTAGACGCTATAACTTTTGCACAAACCAATCAATATACGCTTATTGCGATTTTTTTTTTTTTTTTTTTTGCTTACCAAAAATATGTAGAAGAATACATATCGGCCGAAACTGAGGAAAAAATTTGCTTTTTTAAAAAAAAATTGGGATATTTATTATAACAAAAAGTAAAAAATATTGTGTGTTTTTTCAAAATTGTCGCTCTTCTTTTGTTTATAGCGCAAAAAATAAAAACCGCAGAGGTGATCAAATACCACCAAAAGAAAGCTCTATTTGTGGGGAAAAAAGGACATAATTTTTTTTTTGGGTACAACGTCGCACGACCGCGCAATTGTCGTTTAAAGTGCGACAGCGCTGAAAACGAAAAATTGGCCTGGGAAGGAAGGGGGTGAAAATGCCCTGTATTGAACCGGTTAAATAAAGGAATTTCCAAAAACTGCCTACTGACATTTTTTACTCTACACTTTTTTTTCTTTTGGTGAGTGAGTAGGGGTACTCATTCACATGGGGGGCAGGCTGGGATCTGGGTGCCCCCTTGTTAATGAGGGCTTCCAGATTCCCATAAGCCCCCTGCCTGCTGACCCCCACAACTACTGGCCAGGGTTGTGAGGAAGAGGCCCTTGTCCCTATCAACATGGGGACAAGGTGCTTTGGAGGGGAGGGGGGTAGAGCACAGTTGTCGCCAACTGTTATAATCGCTTGCAAGAGTCACTGTGTTCGCCGGGAGAGCACAATGTCTTGGCGGCAGGGATTCCCCTGTCAACAATTGAGCAATTTCTTTCCTGCAGCCCGTCTATGGCTGGCCTTGGGTTGCATTCACACTTGTACGTTTGGAATGCAACTTTGATGCAACTTTCGATGGGTGCGACTTGGATGTGCAAAGTCGGAATCACTGTTGCATGTAAAACACTAAGGTATGGCTTTGATGCAACTTTTGAGGGTTAAAAAGAGAAAAAAGAAACCTGCGCTGCAGAGCAAATAGGATTACAAGACTGCAGCTGCACCAAAAAACACCAATATCTGTGTAATAAACTGCAGTAAGTAAAAATAAGTTTACTTATTGAACTCTTGAGGGTTAACATTGATGTCTATGGCCCTCAAGTTGCATGAAAGTCAGACCAAAGTGGTGCATGAACTACTTTGAAGTTGCTCTGACTTTAAGTCGCACATATATGAATGGCTATCATTGGAAAGCATGGAGTACTACTTATCATGCGACTTTGATGTCCAAAGTCACATGACATGTCACACAAGTGTGAATGGGGTGTTACAGATACACTTTAAAATGCACAATAATACTATAACTCAATAAGGATTTTATTGTAAAATAAAAAAAAAAAAAAATCTTGCATAACAAAAATAATTTGTGATCCCATGATGGACCCAAACATATTAAATAATTGGTGCATTCAGCGTTCCCCATTTTGGATAATGCAATTTATCCTCCATAATAAGCATTATACCCAATGTAATCTCCCATTGACAACATAATCCTCCATTACTTCTTCACTAAGGATTATCACCCCACACCTCATACACAGCAGTTATAATTTCATGTTCGGTATACTTGATAAAACACCTATTATTATTATTATTATTATTATTATTATTATCCTCCACCAATAGCGTTTATTTTGTGTTTTCCTGTAAAATATCACAATGGAAGGCCTCATCCTACACAAATAACACTACATCTGTGTACAGTATATATCATATCTCATAGGTGTCATATAGTGCCAGACCTTTCCACAATGTTTTTTTTCCATGATAGTGTTCCTTCCATTCAGCATGTATGTTCATTTCTAGATGACTCCTGTGGATCAGCCATCTGTATAGAACGCAATGTAGTATGTGAAGATGAAAAATGTCATATACAGTGGGGCAAAAAAGTATTTAGTCAGCCACCAATTGTGCAAGTTCTCCCACTTAAAAAGATGAGAGAGGCCTGTAATTGTCATCATAGGTATACCTCAACTATGAGAGACAAAATGTGGAAACAAATCCAAACAATCACATTGTCTGATTTTTTAAAGAATTTATTTGCAAATTATGGTGGAAAATAAGTATTTGGTCACCTACAAACAAGCAAGATTTCTGGCTCTCACAGACCTGTATCTTCTTCTTTAAGAGGCTCCTCTGTCCTCCACTCATTACCTGTATTAATGGCGCCTGTTTGAACTTGTTATCAGTATAAAAGACACCTGTCCACAACCTCAAACAGTCACACTCCAAACTCCACTATGGTGAAGACCAAAGAGCTGTTGAAGGACACCAGAAACAAAATTGTAGACCTGCACCAGGCTGGGAAGACTGAATCTGCAATAGGTAAGCAGCTTGGTGTGAAGAAATCAATTGTGGGAGCAATAATTAGAAAATGGAAGACATACAAGACCACTGATAATCTCCCTTGATCTGGGGCTCCACACAAGATCTCAGCCCGTGGGGTCAAAATGATCACAAGAACAGTGAGCAAAAATCCCAGAACCACACGGGGGGACCTAGTGAATGAGCTGGGACCAACGTAACAAAGGCTACCATCAGTAACACACTACACCGCCAGGGACTCAGATCCTGCAGTGCCAGACGTGTCCCCCTGCTTAAGCCAGTACATGTCTGGGCCCGTCTGAGGTTTGCTAGAGAGCATTTGGATGATCAAGAAGAGGATTGGGAGAATGTCATATGGTCAGATGAAACCAAAGTAGAACTGTTTGGTAGAAACACAACTCATCGTGTTTGGAGGAGAGAGAATGCTGAGTTGCAACCAAAGAACACCATACCTACTGTGAAGCATGGGGGTGGCAACATCATGCTTTGGGGCTGTTTCTCTGCAAAGGGAACAGGACGACTGATCCGTGTACATGAAAGAATGAATGGGGCCATGTATCGTGAGATTTTGAGTGCAAACCTCCTCCCATCAGCAAGGGCATTGAAGATGAAACGTGGCTGGGTCTTTCAGCATGACAATGATCCTAAACACACCGCCCGGGCAATGAAGGAGTGGCTTCGTAAGAAGCATTTCAAGGTCCTGGAGTGGCCTAGCCAGTCTCCAGATCTCAACCCCATAGAAAACCTTTGGAGGGAGTTGAAAGTCCGTGTTGCTCAGCGACAGCCCCAAAACATCACTGCTCTAGAGGAGAGCTGCATGGAGGAATGGGCCAACATACCAGCAACAGTGTGTGACAACCTTGTGAAGACTTACAGAAAACGTTTGACCTCTGTCATTGCCAACAAAGGATATATAACAAAGTATTGAGATGAACTTTTGATATTGACCAAATACTTATTTTCCACCATAATTTGCAAATAAATTCTTTTAAAAATCAGACAATGTGATTGTCTGGATTTGTTTCCACATTTTGTCTCTCATAGTTGAGGTATACCTATGATGACAATTACAGGCCTCTCTCATCTTTTTAAGTGGGAGAACTTGCACAATTGGTGGCTGACTAAATACCTTTTTGCCCCACTGTATGTCAGTCTGTCACTGGGATTTACAGCAATTTTAGATTTTCTACATCTAACACAGCGGTAGTTTTATTACTTGTTGATCCTGCCTGTACATTTTGAATTCCTTTTAATGCTATTTATTCTGCAGTGAACTCGCATAGAAGTATTGTCAATCAGTGGACAGGGTAGTTTTAGTTGGACGTGTAGTATTGTATGGACTTTTAAGACTCCATTTACACCTGGGAGTTCTGAATCTCAGGTGTAATCGCGCCGATTCTGCCCGCGATTCAGAATCGTGGCAAAAGGCACCCCACTTGCGGTGTAATTTTGCTGCGAGTGTTGCGTGACATTCACATCTGTGCGTTTCCGAACGGAATGCAAACTGCATAAAAAATGCATGCTTTGTCGTGCGTTTCAGAAACGCCTGCAAAAGCACCAAAATGCATGGTAAAAAACACACCATGCTCTGCTGTAAAAAAAAAAAAAAAAAAAAAAAAAAAAAGGTCTGGAGCTTTTTTAGAGCGATTGTTTTGGGTAGGGCAGCCCATTCAAGTGAATGGACTGGCTTGCGTGATGAGCGAAAACGCTCCAAAACGCCAAAATAGAAAACACGTGGGATTGTAAGTTCCCACTACGCGGAGATGTGAACGGGCCTGACACTCCATCCACTTTCTTCTATGTACTTCTATAAAATTGGCTGTACGCCATGAAATCTGATTGGTGTATGCCTGCTATGAACTTATCCTTTAACCACTTGCTGACCGCCCTATAGCAGTTTTACTGCTACACGGAGGCCGCGCTGCGCAGAATCACGTGTATATATATATATATATATACGTGATCCTGCACTTCCAGGTGGGCGCGAGTGCGCTCTGCCACCGGCTCGCTCCCGCTGTGATTCTACACAGCGGGTCCCGCAGACCCAATGTCCACCAGCACCCGCTGATCGTTCTGTACACAGGCAGTCTGCCTATGTAAACAAGGTAGATCGCCGTTTTGCCAGTAAGGAAGGCATTAATCCTGTGTTTCTGCAAAATGGGTCTATGACTTTTAATAGTAAAAGCACCTCCCCCACTAAAGTAAAACACTGGCTGGACACACATTTAACCCTTTGATTGCCCCTGATGTCAACCCCTATCCCAGCCAGTGTCATTAGTACAGTGACAGTGCATATTTTTAGCACCGATCACTGTATTTGTGTCACTGGTCCCCAAAAAGCGTCAGTGCCCAATTTGTCCACCGTAATATCGCAGTCGCTGATTAGAGGCTGATCACCATTATTACTAGTAAAAAAAAAAAAACTAATTCCATAAACCTAGCCCATAGTTTGTAGACACTATAACTCTTGCGCAAACCAATCCATATACGCTTATTGTTTTTTAAAAATTTTTTTCACCAAAAACGTAGCAGAATACATATTGGCCTAAATTGATGAAGAAATTTTAGATTTTTTTTTTTTTTTTTACAGTTTTTCAACTGGATATGTTTTATAGCAGAAAGTAAAAAAAATATATATATTTTTTTTAAAATTGTCAGTAGTTTTTTGTTTATAGCAGAAAAAAATAAAAACCACAGAGGTGATCAAATACCACCAAAAGAGAGCTCTATCTGTGCGGAAAAAAGTACACAGTGTCGCACGGCCGCGCAATTGTCAGTTAAAGTAACGCAGTGCTGTATTGCAAAAAATGGCCTGGTCACGAAGGGGGTAAATCTTCCAGAGCTGAAGTGGTTAAGGCAAGCCTATTCATTTGAATGGGCTGGTTAAAGCACCAAGATGCACCAAAAATGTACTATTTCTGGCAGAGCTTCTATTGGCACGGTTCATTGGAATGCCATTCAAATTTAAGGGCACCACATTGTGTATGTGTTTCCACAATGCAACAGTGTGAGAGGGTCCTGAAAGCTGTCCGTTGTAGACACCCAGGACAGTGCTATATGGTTTGTCCCAAACCTTGTAACTGCCACTATTGTTAGACAGCTTGGACTAAAGAAAGCAGAAAAAATGGATCTACTGAAAGGATTCATCGATAATGAAAACCAAAGCTCCACTCTAAAGCCTCGTACACAGGGGCAGAATGTCGGCCGGTATCTATTGAACTGAGCGACATTCGGGCCGTGTGTACTGCAGCTGGTCCGACAAGCTGGCTGATCGGGGGGCTTCTGTCAATGGGGCATGACCGAAAAAGGTCTGCGATCGCCTAGCGGTCAGCGCTGTCAGCCAGTGGCTGAGGGTATTGACCGGAGTGTTCTGGTGGGGTCTCCCCCTGTCAGTACACAATAGAACAGCAGGTGAGGTCGCATGGTTAGTACAGCGGCTCCTCCTGAGCTGTCAGTTTTTTTAGGTTCAGACCCCTTTCACGCCTGAGATGTTTTTCAGCTGCTTTAGCGCTAAAAATAGCGCCTGTAAAGCAGCTGAAAAAAAGCCTCAGCTGCAATCCCAGTGTGAAAACCCGAGTGCTTTCACACTGGGGCGCTGCGCTGGCAGGACGTCAAAAAAAGTCCTGCAAGCGGCTTCTTTGCAGCGCTGTAGGAGCAGTGAATACACCGCTCCTACAGCACCCCTGCCCAATGAAGTCAATGGGCAGCGCCGGCAAAGTGCCGCTGCAGCGACTCTTTGCGGGCGGTTTTAACCCTTTTTCGCTCGCCAGCGGGGGATAAAAGAGTCCCATTAGTGGACGAAAAGCACTGCAAAAAACGTCGGTAAAGCGCCGCTTTACCGCTGACACCCGGGCGCTGGCAGTGTGAAAGTGCCCTTAGCCCTGCTGGGTTAAATGAAAAATAAAACTACTAGTGTTTGTACTAGGCTTAAGGGCCGTTTCACACTGGAATTGCACATGAGTGCCGTGTTCCTGTGCAGTTCCTGCATGGTGCGATTTAAAAAAAAAAACATTTTGCAGCCTATTCTTTTGATGTATGCAGTGCATTAACTACTTTTAAAAACGCACCACACCAAATCGCATAGTATCTGCATTTGGGGAGCCGACAACTTTACATTGGCACCTACAGCCTATTGCAAGGGCAGTGTAATTGAGCGCGGTGTGGGGAATGTGCCTTTCCCACACGGAGTTCTGGTGTGAACCAGCCCTAAGGCAAGGTTCAGACCAAGTGTCTGGCTGCAGGTGCGAGAATCGCATCCGTTCCCGCACCCATAACCACCCGCAGCCAAAATGCACTGCTCTTAGGAGGCGTGCGGGACTGACATTCATTCTGAATGGCACCCCTGCGCATCTCAGCACCCAGAGCGGGTGTGGGAACCGCAAGGGAAATTGCATGGTCAAAAAGACCATGCGATTTCCCTGCGGCTGTGTTTTTGAAACCGTGCTTGCATCCCTTTTTTATTTTTTGCGGAAACCCAGGCATAGCAGCTCATTCATTTGAATGGGCACCATGCCCGCCCAAATGGGGCCTGCTCAAAAAGTGGAAGTGTGATCCTAGGGTCAGGAGTCTTTTTTTTTTTTAAGCAAGATCCATACAACTTCACACTTTTTTCTAATTGAATTTAATTGGAAAAATGTTATTCTTGGGTAAAAGTTCTGTGAAAACATTCATAAATAGATCCCTAAGTGTTCTAAATACACAGGCTTGTATTCTTGGTGTGTTGGCCTTGGATACATTTCTTTGTATTTTGAAGAAATCCTAATTAATATTTCATGCCACTTTCCCTACACATAGTCACCTAATCTGGGAAGGAAGATTAGAAAGCAATTAGTGTCTGATGACAGACAGCATTTCTGTATAGCATGTTACCAGACAAACCTCCAGTATACAGAATACACGACATGTGGAATAATATACAGAAGAACATTTGTGTGGCAAGAAAATTTGTGGGATTTAAAGGGCAATGTCCTCCAATAGATTTGGTGGAAGGGCGATTGATCGAGGTGGGTTGGCTCAGATGCCTTTTGTTGCTCCTACACTGTGCATATAGATAGAGAATGTTAGGAGATTTCCCCTCTTGCTTCAGTAAAAAATGTGTTTCTAATGGAACTTTCCCTTTTAGTTTGGTAAATGTGGTGAAAATTCACTTTGCAAAGAACAGCCAATCATGTGCAAATAAAAATGTGTGTGTATGTGTGTGTGTGTGTGTGTGTGTGTATGTATATATATATATATATATATATATATATATATATATATATATATATATATATATATATATATATATATATATATATATATATATATATATATATATATATATATTCTTTTTTTTTTCAGGGGGAAAGTGTGGGAACGCACCAAATGTATGTAATAGCAAGGGATGTGCTGGAGGGTCTATTGATGCTGTCTGCTGGGGGGATTTATGGTCACTGGTGGGAATCTGTTTTTGTGTGAGGGTCTATTATTGCTTGTGGGGGATCTGTTGTTGTTGGGGGGAGGGGGTGTCTTATGGTGCTTGTAGGGATCTACTGTTGAGGGAGAGGTCTATTGTTGCTGGCTGGTGGACGGTCTTTTAATACTGGGAGATCTGTTGATGCTGCTGGGGTGGATCTTTTGTTGCTGATAGTAGTATTTTGTTGTGGCTGGTCCATTGTTTCTGTGTGGGGGGGCTATTGTTGTGTGGAGAACAATTGTTGCTGGGGTGGGGTCTATTGTTGCTGCGGTGGGGTCTATTGTTGCTGGGGGGAACTATTGTTACTGAGGTGTGGTCCATTGTTGCTGGGGGAGTCTATTGTTGTGTGAGGGATCTATTGTTGCTGGGGTGGGGTCTATTATTGCTGAGAGGGACATTTTTGTTGCTTGGGAGGACCTATTGTTGTTGGGGTGGGGACTATTATTGGTGGGAGGGGAATCTTTTGTTGCTTGGGAGGATCTATTCCATACAAATTATTTAGCAAATGATACTTGGGGCAGTACTGGGAGGTGTGTAGGGGGTGGAATCAAGGGACGGTGCTTGGAGGTGAGTTGGGGCGGAGACAAGAGGGGGGACTCAGAAGGGGGGGGGTTTCCTGCACCTATTCTCTAAGAAAAAAAAAAAAAAAAAATAGATATATATTATAATATATTTGCACATGGTGGGATGATGGAAATCAGCAGAGCTTCATCTCGTTCACTAAGCTAAGAGAAATTCTTTTGTGAAGTAAGCAGCCTATTTGCATTTAGTAAATCAACCTATTGGGATAGCTGGTAACAGTTGGTCACAATGAATTGCACTTGTTCTGTAATAGTGAATATGTTCTAGTGAGTGTCAGAAACATCCCGCAGCATTTATAGTCTTAAGCCTCGTACACACGATCGGAGTTTTCGACGGGAAATGTGTGATGACAGGCTGTTGGTGGAAAATCCAACCGTTTGTACGCTCCATCAGACAATTGTCTGATTTTTCTTGGACAAATGTTGGATGGCATACTTTAAAATTTTCCACAGACAAATGTGTGTTGTCGGATTTTCTGAGTGTGTGTACACAAGTCTGTCGGACAAAAGTCCAAAGTACAAACACGCATGCCCAGAAGCGGTCGGTCTTGTAAACTAGCGTTCGTAATGGAGAATTAACATTCGTGACGCAGCAAATTATGAAATCTGGAAATGCAGTGCACAATTCTCTTCTTCTTTAATGGGATAATAATGAAGCTGCTTTGCTGCTAAAACTGATGGAGTTATTGCGAATTAATTTTCAAAGGTTTTTTTTCTAGTGATATCAAGAATAATATTATTAAGCTTTTTTTTTTTTTAATTTGTGCAAGTTACCACAACATCATTATCCCGTAGTTTTTTAAGATCAAAGATACAACTATGTTGGTGTCCCTTGTTAATTTTACATTGTATTTTTTTTAAATGTAACTGCCTACTCCCAAACTGTCATTTGAAGTAAAACACATAGCCAAGTATTATTCTACACAATTATTTTATTGTGCATTTAAAAAAAGAAAACAAATAAAATTAGACATGCTATCTGCCAATAGAACTTAACCAAAAAGTGCATTCTATGCATCCAAAAATATACCAAATCATTAGTCAACCAAAAAATAATGTCAAAGCAATAACTCCAAGGCCAATAATAAATAACATTATGACGGACTTGCCTAAAAAACGAAGCCCTCCAGCCGCACGCTGTCACCGCTGAAGGTGCTTCCATCTTCACCCGGTCCTTCTTCTGGGTTTGTGGGCTTTGGCGATATGAATGGCCGAGTTGGTGATGATTCCACGCCCATGCAAGCGCGTGGGAGTCACTGTTTATGGCATTAGTTTTGAAGGAATGGCACGGGGATGCCGTTCTTTCAGAGTGCATGCGCCGGTGGCATCACTTTCTGCATCTAAAGTAAATATCTCCCAAACGGCGCACGTTTAGGAGGTTTTTACTGTACCTATAGGCGAGCCTTATTATAGGCTTACCTATAGGTAAAAATCGTACAAGGGAATTTACTCCAACTTTTAAGCTGATTAATTTGGGGTGGGACCCAAATACACACATACAGAAGCTGTCAATATACATTCCAGCTCTAGTTGTAGCTTTGCAAGAGAATGGAGATTCATGTCACACATGGTGTGGCTGGTAAGCGTTATCTGCTTTTATAGGCTGCTTTTTTATTTATTACGTTTTGTAATGTGTTTTTATATTCGTGTTGCAAGGACTTGAGACTCTTCACACAATAAATTGTTTGAATATTTAGTTCAGTTTATCCAATCGCATAAAAAGCAAAATTCATTATTTCATCTGGACATGATTAGATAATTGAAGTGAATGTATTTTGTGGAGTCTCAACCCCTTTAGTAAATCAGCCTCCATGTAACAGTTTTTAGGCTGGTATGAAAAACAGAATTAACAAAATAGGAAAAAAAAAAATGAAATAATTAAAACATATCAAATGATTATTTTCCTCATAATTCTACATGCACATCAATGGATCTCTCATGCACATCAATGGATCGAGATGGGGTTCTGGTAAATTTAATGGGGGGATGCACCCAAAAGCTTTTTTACCTTTAATAAATAGCATGCATTAGGGTAAAAGACCTTGAGCCTTTAGAACCACTTTAAGATATCTGTATAATTCTAGCCTTGAGAGATTGAGCAATTGATCACGTTTGGTCAGTGACATCACCCAGGATCCCTGACCAGTTTGTTTACAATCAGCAGCTGGTTGTAAATCTGTCATGGGAGTAGCAGCGGGGAAGCATCCTCAGGTGGTGGGTCATCATGGTGGCAGGGACCCTCTGTGACTAAATAAGGCCATGACTATCTTTGGTCAATGACGTCACACAGGATCCTCGGCTTGTTTGTTTACAACCAGCAGCTGATCATGAATCTGTCATTTGTGATGGGAGTAGCAGCGGGACAGAATCGTCAGGTGGTAGGTATTCTCTGTGATGTCATTGACATAACTTATACCATCCAGCTGAGAATCTGATGATTTACGGGGGTTCAGGCAGGCAAACTTGCCTAAAATGGCCAGTTTGCCCAGTTGCTTAACAAATCTGATTGATCTCACATTTGACCCAAAGCTCATCCCTAAATCTCTCCAAAAGTCAATACAACAATTTTATTTAGGTGAGTGGGGAAAAAAGTTAGATCCTTCACTTTTCATTTCCTAATGTGCCCCACTGTGGAGATTTCTCCTTATTATTTGGTGACTAGTGGCAGCTGAGACAGGAAGTGAGAAGAAAGCACTGCAATGGAGACACAGAAATAAAAACACTACAGAGGTTCTGCCCTTTTCCTATTCTAAGCTTTAGGAAAAATGTAGTATCTTCCTCCTTTAGAGTGTGCTGAGTTCTCATTCAAATTTGGCATATATAATTAGCTTTCCATGTTTTTGACACTTGTATTAAGGACTTGGTTTATTATTTCCTTATGGACATTTAGCTCATTAATGGGTCATTCGGAAGTCTGGGTTGCTTGGATGGAAGATCTGATGTTCTGAGCTATGTTCTTGAAATGTATTTTGTACTCGTCCTGACAGCCAATAGTCAGTCAGGATGGAGAAATCGCCGTGAACTTTATAAAATAATCTATCTAAACACAGCAAAATTTCTGGCCGTGGAAAATCAAGTGTAATCATTTTGGCTGTGAGTGTTTGATTTCACACCCAGCAGAATGTCCATTTTCCATCGACAACATGGCAGTTTATTCTCAGATCTGGTGATTTCATAAGAGCTGATGGCAATTAAGCCTTTTTCCATGATGATGCCTTTTAAGAATTTGGCAGACTTCATCATGGGGGAGTTAAATAAAATATATATATAAAAAAAAAAAAAAAAAACAACTCTTAGAAACGTCAAGAGGTTATTTCTCACTAAATTATTGCTTTGATAAAATATTTCATGAATTGTTAATGTCATCATGGTGATGATATGTGCTGGTTTATTCCATCAGATTCAGTAAAGTTTGCTTTTTACCTTTTGGGGTTTCAAAAAGTGTGTTGCACATGCTGATCTGTTAAATCTGAATGCAAGTTTTGTTTCGCTTAGAATGGGGATGGGTTAAAGTGATATTAAAGGTGTTTGTTATTTAAAAAAAAAAAAAAAAATGTTATACTTACCTGCTCTGTGCAGTGGTTTTGCACAGAGCAGCCCCAGTCCTCCCCTCCTGGGGCCCCCCGACGACACTCCTTCACACGCCAAGCTCTCTCCTCATTGGCTTTCTGGCTGTGATTGAAAGTAGCGGGAGCCACTAGGTCCCACTGCTGGAGAGAAAGACCCGGGTAAACCGAGGCTCCCATACTTAAAGCTGGAGAAAGGTAAGTATTAGGGGAGCTGCTACACGCAGAAGGCTTTACAACTACTTTAACCACCTGCCGACCAGCAGCCGCAATTTTACTGCGGCAGAATGGTACACAGATCCCGGATCACCGCTGTGCTCCCGCGATCGCTGGTTACACACCGAGAACCGGGATCTGTGTGTGTGTAAACGCACAGTTTCCGGTTCTCTGAGGGGAGAAGAGACTGATCGTCTGTTCATACGAAGTATGAACAGTGATCTGTCATCTCCCCTACACAGTCCCCTCCCCCCTTCAGTTAGAACACAGAGAGGGACACACAATTAACCCCTTGATCACCCCCTAGTGTTAACCCCTTCCCTGCCAGTGACATTTTTACAGTAATCGGTGCATTTTTATAGCACTGATCGCTGTATAAATGCCAATGGTCCCAAAATAGTGTCAAAAGTGTCCGATGTGTCCGCCATAATGTCGCAGTCCCGATTTAAAAATTGCAGATCGCCGCCATTACTAATAAAAAAAAATTAATAATAAAAATGCCGTAAAACTATCCCCTATTTTGTAGACGCTATAACTTTTGCGCAAACCAATTAATATACACTTATTGCATTTTTTTATTTTTTTTTTTTACCAAAAATATGTAGAATAATACATATCGGCCTAAACTGAGGAAAAAAGTTGTTTTTCTATATATTTTTGGGGGATATTTATTATAGTAAAAAATAAAAAATATTGCGTTTTTTTTTTCTTAAAATTGTCACTTTGTTTATAGCACAAAAAATAAAAACCGCAGAGGCGATCAAATACCACCAAAAGAAAGCTCTATTTGTGGGAAAAAAAGGGCGCCAATTTTGTTTGTGTACAATGTCGCACGACCGCGCAGTTGTCAGTTAAAGCAACGCAGTGCCGAATCGCAAAAAGTGGCCCAGTCATTTTTCCGGGCTGAAGCGGTTAACCCCCCTTTGTCAAGATTTATTGCTCTCTGTGTTCCTGCTGAGGAGATTCACCCTTCTATTTTTACTGGGGACCACTGTTGCTGTGACATAAAGCTAACGGAAATCCAACATTTTAGAGTTGTCCCCAGAGCTACAGTGTCTTGAAAAAGTATTCATACCCCTTTTAAATTTTCCACATTTTTGTCATGTTACAGCCAAAAGTGTAAATGTATTTTATTGGCATTTTATGTGATGGACCAACACAAAGTGGCACATAATTGTGAAGCGGAAGGACACAAATACAGTAAATGGTTTTCAATTTTTTTAAAAGACAAATATGTGAAAAGTGTGGCGTGCATTTGTATTCCCTGAGGGAATACTTTGTAGAACCACCTTTCTCTGCAATTACAGCTACAAGTCTTTTTGGAGATGTCTCTACCAGCTTTGCACATCTAGAGAGTGACATTTTTGCCCATTCTTCTTTAGAAAATAGCTGAAGCTCTGTCAGATTGGATGGAGAGCATCTGTGAGCAGCAATTTTCAAGTCTTGCCACAGATTCTCAATTGGATTTAGGTCTGGACTTTGACTGGCCATTCTAACACATGAATATGGTTTGATCTAAATCAGTGATATGCAATTAGCGGACCTCCAGCTGTTGCAAAACTAGAAGTCCCATCATGGGACTTCTAGTTCTGCAACAGCTGGAGGTCCGCTAATTGCATATCCCTGATCTAAATCATTCAATTTGTAGCTCTGGCTGTATGTTTAGGGTCGTTGTCCTGCTGGAAGGTGAACCTCCGCCCCAGTCTCATGTTTTGCAGACTCTAACAGGTTTTCTTCTAAGATTGCCCTGTATTTGGCTCCATCCAACCTCCCATCAACTTTGACCAGCTTCCCTGTGCCTGCTGAAGAAAAGCATCCCCACAACATGATGCTGCCACCACCATGTTTCACGGTGGGGATGGTGTGTTTGAGGTGATGTGCAGTGTTAGTTTTCTGCCACATGTAGCGTTTTGCTTTTAGGCCAAAAAGTTCAGTTTGCACAACTAATAGTTGTCCTGTGGACAGATTCTCCCACCTGAGCTGTGGATCTCTGCAGCTCCTCCATAGTTACCATGGGCCTCTTGGCTGATTCTCTGATTAATGCTCTCCTTGCCCAGCCTGTCAGTTTAGGTGGACGGCCATGTCTTGGTAGGTTTGCAGTTGTGCCATACTCTTTCCATTTTTGGATGATGGATTGAACAGTGCTCCGTGAGATGTTCAAAGTGCAGGATATTTTTTTTATAACCCATCCCTGCTTTAAACTTCTCAACAACTTTATTCCTGAGTCCTGACCTGTGTGGTGTGTTTCTTGGCCTTCACGATGCTGGTTGTTCGCTAAGATTCTCTAACAAACCTCTGAGGGCTTCACGGGACAGCCGTATTTATACTGAGGTTCAATTACACATAGGTGGACTTTTTTTTTACTAATTAGGTGACTAAAAAAAACAAAAAATTGGTAGGGGTTTTACCCTTCCGTACTCTTTCCAAAATTAAAAAAAAAAAACTTTGGCTATACATAGAAGTTAAAGTGGTTGTAACCTTAAAGAAATAATTCACTGCCAGCCCCTCTCTTGTATGCAGCCATAACACACAGTGTAAGTGTTTTTTAAAAACGATGCCTCTAAATACCGTTTTTTTCAGATATCTTCAGGCCAGGTCACATGACTCCTAGCTGCTCTCCTCCTCCGATCCAGGGCTACAGTGGGAGGGGCCAAAAACCTTTCTACTAATAGCGGTGGGAGGGTGAAGATCGCTCACACAGACACAGGAGCTGACAGGCGGGGGGGGGGGGGAGTGGAAAAGAGAGCAGAGCAGCGGTTGACGAAGGCACGTAAGCTGACCACGGTAATCAGGGCTCAGAGGGGGGGGACACAGGAACTGGCAGAATCAACCAGGTTTTTTACAGCTTGCAGACGGACAGGTTAGACAGCACAAGCACTGTGCTGTTTAACCTGCTATAAGGGAACAGGGTCTCTCTTCTTTTTTTTTTTTAATTTTATTTTATGTTTTATTTTTTTGGGCTAGAACCACTTTAAAATAAACCAGTTGCCAGGTTATGGATATTCAACTACTTACGCATTCTTAACCAACTGTGAGTGAGCTTTAAAACAAGCCTCCATGGACCTCTGTAGCTGCTGCCACCATATAACAATTCATTCTCAAAGTTCATGTGAGATTTTTAATAGCTCAGGTCATCTTGCTCCCCCCCCTTCCATGCTGATCCTCTGACTTCATTATTTCTGAGTCACTGACCTGGGAATTACACCAATCAGCCCCAACGTTAAGACCACAGACAGGTTAAGTAAATAAACATGGCATCTGGGTATCTGAGCATCTGAGAGTCAATGGGATATATTAGGCAGCAAGTAAACATGTTGCCCATGAATTAGAAGCGTTGAAAGCAGAAAAAATGGGCATCACGGTTTATTGTATATGGGGCTGCATAGCCGCAGACCAGTCAGGGCGTCCATGCTGACCCCTGTCCACAGCCAAAAGCGCCTACCATGGGCACGTGAGCATCAGAATTGGATCGCAGAGCAATGGAAGGAAAGAAAGAAGGAAGCCTGATAAATCATGGTGTGTGTGTGTGTTAATTATTTTTTTTTTTTTTAAACCATGTGGATGGCCAGGTGCATGTATATCACTAACTTGGGAAGAGATGGCATCAGGATACATTATGGTAAGAAGGCAAGCCGGTGGAGGCAGTGTGATGCTTTGAGCAATTTTATGCAGGGAAACCCTGGGTCCTACCATTTATGTGCATGTTTCTTTACCTGTACCTGCTACCTAAACATTGTTGCTCACCAATTATACCCCTTCATGGATACGGTATTCCCTGATGGCAGTGGCCTCTTTCAGCAGGATAATGTGCCCAGCCACACTGCAACAGTGGTTCAAGAATGGTTTGAAGAGCACAATGAGTTTGAGGTGTTGGCTTGGCCTCAAATTCTCCAAGTCTCAGTCCAATTCAGTATCTGTGGGATGTGTTGGAAAAACAAGTCCGATCCGTGGAGGCTCCACCTCACAACTTATATGACTCAAAAGATTTGCTACTGACGGCTTGGTGCCAGATAACACAGCATACCTTCAGAGGTCTACTGGTGTCCATACCTCGATAGGTCAGGGCTGTTTTGGTGGCAAAAGGGAGATCGACTCAATATTAGGTGGGTGGTCAAAAGTTATGGCTGATTAGCGTATATGCAAATCTTAAGTTCTGTCTTTGCTCTGATTTCACTTCTGGCATGCTTATTCTAGATCTGGGAGTACTGAAGTAATAAACAACCAGCAAACAAGCATTTTCAAAAGGAGATAAGTAATGTTAGCTGACTTATTTTCTTCACTAGTTTTCCTTTTAGGGGAAATACTGATAGGAGAAACACTACCCAGGCTGACATGACTGACCCCCACCATATTTTTTGTGCTGGTGCTTGCTTCGGGCAGGTGCCAGGAGCTGGAGACAGGCGCTCACTAGCAATGCAGCTGTCTCCTTGCTAGCTGTGGTGTCCGGCAGTCATGCACCAAGGGGGGAGGGGTCCAATTTGTCTAACATTTCAGCTTGAGTTACTTGGCCATAGGCCGTTGTCATGACACGTGTCGATACAGGGATATGACGTATCCCCTGTGGAAGATGCATCAGATACCTGTATCGACACGCGTTGGGGAGGGGACAGAACGGTGCAGGAGACAGCTGGTCTGTCTCAAAGCGGAGGGACATACGATCTCAGCATTTTTCTGTTTTCTGTAGAGTGGTGCACTGAAGCACCTGTAACATGTGAGTACCCTGGAGAGGGGCTTTTGTTTAATACATTTTATAAATAAAACGGTATATGGGAAAAAAGTGTAATTGGACTATTTCCAGAAACAGATAAATGTCTCCAAATCCCTAATAATGAATGAAATAAAAATAGGAGGGAGACAGTGCTTCCTCTAAGAAAATGGGATCTTTGATGGAGACATCAATGTCTGTTACCAAGGTAAACACGCAGATAGTGAGATTTTGTTTAAGAAAGTATTACATTTATTATTGCTAATGTATATAGCTAACGTAGACAAATAAAGAAGGAAGCAACATATGATAAAATATGTGCTACAAACTCAGATACTTGTAAAGTGGAACATGTTAGTTAATATTTTAAGGGGATTCTATACATAGCCCAAAGCGAGCCACACTAGATAAAGAAAAGACCTGGTAAATCTGTATATAATATAAAGCGTGTACGAATGGAAGAAAGAACAAGGACTGAGGAATCTATTTTAAATGGATGTATAGTGTATATACATACCGTAACAATCAACACAATGAGGTAGTGGCTACAGCTGAAATAATTAGGAGGAAAGGGGGGTATAAAAAGTAAACCATAACTGCAATCACATGTGAAACAGCAAAGATGTTAAGTATTCGGTACAATTATTACCTAATATTAATTAATTAACTGCAGATATGCAGCTCTCTCATGGGGGGAGGGTCAAGCTGAACGAAATGTTCACTGTGATTACAGTCATATCAAGATGACAACAAGCGATATGAAGGATGAAAGGGGGGGCGTGATTACCTGTTCAACGCCGTCAATGTTTAAAAGTGTAGGATTATCCACCATGTAATGCGCTGGGTAAAACCCAAAGGCATGTGACGGTACGAACGCCGTTGCTGCCATCTTAAATGTGCACTACACAGGGCAGGTAAGTATAACATGTTTGTTTTTTGTTAGAGGAAAAAAAAAAAAACACGGGACTTTACAATCACTTTAATGTGCTTCTTCTTGAGCCACTCCTTTTGTTGCCTTGGCGGTATGTTTTTTGTGTCATTGTCATGCTGGAAGACCCATCCATGACCCATCTTCAGTGTTCTGGCTGACAGAAGAAGGTTCTTCATCCAAGATTTTACAATACATGGCCCCGTCCACTGGCCCCTCAATGCGGCAAAGTTGGCCTGTACCTTTTTAGCTTTGAAATTGCCCCAAAGCATAATGTTTCCACCTTTGTGCTTGACTGTGGTGGTGGTGTTCTTAGGGTTATAGTCAGCATTTTTGACTTTCTCCAAACACAGCAAGTCGAGTTAATGCCAAAGAGGTCAATTTTGGTCTCATCTGACCACAGCACTTTCTCCCAATCCTTCTCCTGAATCATTTCAGACAGGCCTGCACATGTGCCTTCTTGAATAGGGGGACCTTGTGGGCGCTACAGGATTTCAATCCATGGTGGTGTGTTGTGTTACCAATAGTTTGTTTGGTGACTGTAGTCCCAACTGCCTTGAGATCATTCACAAGCTCCTTCCATGTAGTTCTGGGCTGGTCCCTCACTTTTCTCATGATCATCCTTACCCCATGAGGTGAAATCTTGCATGGAGCTCCAGATTGAGGGCAATTGATGGCCATTTTGTATTTCTTCCATTTGCGAATAATCGCTCCAACAGTTGTCTCTTTCTCATCAAGCTTCTTGCTGATGGTCTTGTAGCCCATTCCAGCCTTGTGCAGGTCTACAATCTTGTCCCCGACATCCTTTGTCAGCTCTTTGGTCTTGCCCAGAATGGTGAGGTTTGAATGGAAGAATGAGATTCTGTGGACAGGTGTCTTTATACACATAACGAGTTGTTGTTATGAGCGCCTTCTTAAATTGAGAGGACTTTTCTGTGTACCGCATGAGCACATACAGTGCCTTGAAAAAGTATTCATGCCCTTTGAAAGTTTCCACATTTTGTCATGTTACAACCAAAAACATAAATGTAATTTATTGGGATTTTATGTGATAGACCAACACAAAATGGCACATAATTGTGAAGTGGAAGGAAAATGATAAATGGGTTTTCAAAAATTTTTAAAAATAAATATGTGAAAAGTGTGGCGTGCATTTGTATTCAGCCCCTTTATCGTGATACCCCTAAATCTAATCTAGTTTAACCAATTGCCTAAAACATATATAGACCCTTTATTTCTTTGTAAGTGGGCAAACGTACAAAATCTGCAGGGGATCAAATAATTATTTTCCCCACTGTAATGGAGACATTTCTGAAAAAAAAAACAGGTGGAAAGACTTTAATTTTGTAGAATTGATATATTAAGATTATTTTCACCTTTTGTAGAAATGTGGTGAGAATTTGCTTTAAACTATTTTGTGAGTAGTCAGAATTGTCAAAATAAATATATCACATGAAAAAGCCATCGAAATGTCCATTTCAAGCTTTGATAAATACGCCACTATGTATAGCTTGGGACTAAATATACAGTTGTAAAAACCATAAAATTACAACTTAGTCATGCTCTGTTTGTCATTGATGGAGAAGTGGAAGTTATGCCCTTTTACCCACTGTTAATCATAGTCAAAGACTCTGGTAGTTTTACGATCCTCTAATGGATGATAACTATAGTTTCCAACAATTTTAATCCTGCAAATTTGATATTATATGAGCAAATGTAACCGTTTGTGATCTGATTTGTGGTTTAATTAAAACCGCGGACAAGGCAGATTTAAGCTTAGAGACTCATAACTCTGCACTCCTAATCCGATGCTGTGGGAATACATATCATTTTATAAAAAGACAAATATTATTAAAGAAAAAATAAAAAGCCCTTTGGTAATCCTGCCTAAGCAAAACAAATGTACAGATCGCAATTAGACCTCCAAAAATTCTACTTTAAAAGGAATGTATAGTACTTATTTGCAAAATAGAAACTAAAAAAAAAGTGTTTTTTTTTTCAAAATGTTCGCACTTTTTTCACTTATGTCGCAAAAAATAAAAAAACCAGTGGTGATTAAATACCACCAAAAGAAAGCTCTATTTGTGTGAAAAAAATGCTAAAGATTTTGTTTGGGTACATTGTTGCATGACTGAGTAATTGGCATTCAAAGTGCGAGAGCGCTGAAAGCTGAAAATTGGTCTGGGCAGGAAGGGTGTGTTAAGTGACCTGTATTGAAGTGGTTAAGCAAAAATACTGTATTTATATTTTCCTTGCTCTTGGGTATCCTTTGTAAATTTTTAAGACCTTCAAATTAGGGCTGAAACAACTAATCGATTAATTCGACAACTAATCGATTATGAAATTAAACACACTGCAGTTCATTTAACGTTCACATCTATGCTTTTTTTCAGCCGCTGCGTATTTGGAAAGGGTCAAGGACTTTTTTTTTTTTTAACGCAAAATGGTGCTTTTTAGGTTCAATATACTTTAATGGGGAAACTGCAGAAAATCATGTAATGCGTTTTAGCAGCAATTTGTATTTTTTAATCTGCCCAACAACAAATTGGCCAAAAAACAGTATTTCTCTTCTAATAATGTATACAGTATATCTCCTCTAATAGTGTATATACAGTATATCTCTTCTGTCTGTTATTCTCAGAGTGGATTCAATATTTTGCTCCCTAACCATATAGTTGGTTGTTTATATTTACCACTGCATAGAGATATTTAAGAATAAATTGCCTTTTTTTTAAATTTTACATATTACATAACTAAATTATACACCACACTTTTTTTTTAAGGTTATTAACCGATTAATCGATTAATTGAAACAATAATCGGCCAACTAATCGATTTATGAAAATAATCCTTAGTTGCAGCCCTACTTCAAATTCCCCTGCAAATTGAATGCCCTATTTGTATTTGGTAAACCAACACCATGGTGTCCATCTTGATTTCAGTGTATACAGTCATCAAATGCAGTGCCAGTGCTTGGTTTTCTTGCAGCTTCTTTTTGCTTCACCAGACAGCTGGCATTATCAACAGCAGGAATCACCATTTTATATATGGGTTCTGATATTTTTGCTCAAATTAAGAAAATAGGGATTGAAGGGATTCATTTTTTTGGGGGGGTTAAGGTGGCCTTACCTGATGGCAAGTTTGTTTATAGTTAGGCTTACCGTCATTGGTAGGGTGTTAACTTTAAAATGAACCTGTTCCTTTGCCTTGCATTGGCAGGACCCACAACTGCTTATAATTTCCTTCTCTGGCACTTTGTTCACCACCATGAGTAAGAAGACGATATCTTATGTAAGTCATTACTTGAAGCTTACATAGGAATGACTACTGTTTCCTCACACCCATGTGACTGAGTGCCTAAGCTATACCACACAGAAATATACAGTAGCAAAACCATTTCAATGCTATATTTAACAGACCAAAAGAGAGCAAAAAGAGCAGTTCATTGTTAGGGTTTACATACACTTTGAATGTTAGCTGGTGGGTTACATTTTTGGATTAGTGAGAGAAAGGCTATGTTTGGAGATAAAAGTGTTGAGGGCCGTACAAACGGACTGAATATTGGGTGGCATCGGCTGGTGCAAAAAAAAACATTTAAAATTCGGCCCGCGTGTACGGAAGCCTGTCCAACAGAAGCCGGCCAAGGGACATGACTGAATAAGATCTGATTGGCAGCCGATGGCTCAGAGCACTGACCGGTGTGTTCTGGTGGGTGGGGCGTCCACCTCTCAGAACACAATAGCTCAGCAGGTGGAAATTGCTGTACTGAGGGCCCAGGACAATGTCATCTTGTGACGAAACGCGCCGGGAGGAGGGACTGCTGACCTCACCGGAAGGACGGGTGGTCTATGCAAGCCAGCCGACTTATTATTCCTTGCTTTTTTATCTGCTCTTTGCTGTAAGTGCAATACCATTTTTACCAATAAAGGTGTAGTTTTATTTTTTACACTATAGTGAGTTTTTATTTTTGAGTATTCTGGCTTATTGTCCATTGAAGGCTGAGGTGGAGGTCTACTCCTTCTTCCTTGCGAGAGTGGTGAGACGTCTGGTTGGCTTTTCCCCACACGTAGTGAGATTCCTCCTAGAACTGGCACCAGATTTCTCCACAGGATGAAGGCCCTGGCTGGGTATTAGCCGCAAGCTTTCCCAGCTTGCCATCTGGTAAACTTGTTTTCTATCTGGTGGAGGTGCACTTTTGGTGTGGTGGAATAACCTGTCACTATGAATAATCAATGGACATTTACCCATTTGGGCTCAACTGATCGTTTCCATTGATGATCCTGTGGACTTTCATTAACTTTCTATATACATGCACAATTAGGCACTGAATGTATATGGTCAGCGCAGCTCTCTTTATTTTTATTTAGAAATTTCTGTACTAACATCGGATAGTTATTACAGCGGTGGGTTGAACGAAAAAAAAAAACTGTAATGCCCCGTACACACGGTTGGACTTTGTTCGGACATTCCGACAACAAGGATGTTGGCTCAAACTTGTCTTGCATACACACGGTCACACAAAGTTGTCGGAAAATCCGATCTTTCTAAACGTGGTGACGTAAAACACGTACGTCGGGACTATAAAGGGGGCAATGGCCAATAGCTTTCATCTCTTTATTTATTCTGAGCATGCGTGGCACTTTGTGCGTCGGATTTGTGTACACACGATCGGAATTTCCGACAACGGATTTTGTTGTCGGAAAATTTTATATCCTGCTCTCAAACTTTGTGTGTCGAAAAATCCGATGGAAAATGTGTGATGGAGCCTACACACGGTCGGAATTTCCGACAACAAGGTCCTATCACACATTTTCCGTCGGAAAATCTGACCATGTGTACGGGGCATTAGTGTGTACCAGTCTTAAGGGATAATTGTTGTGAGGGTATGGGTTTTTATGTTCTAAAGGCTGGAGGTTTTTTGCCTTAATGCATTCTCTGCATAAAAGCATTTTGTTACCCTAAAAAAAAAAAAAAAAAATTGATCCTGTTCCCTTAAAGCATGAATAACAGCACAGTGCTTGTGCTGTGTCATTTGGCCCCCTGTATAACCTAAATAACCTGGCTGATCCTGCCTGGTTCTGCCTTCCCTCCCCTGTAAACTGACTGTAAACTGACTCCGTCATCCGCAGCTCTCCTCTGTCCTTCTCTGTCGTCCTCTCTGTCCCCACCCTCCCTGCCTGTCAGCTCAAGACACTGCCGCCCCTCCCCTCCTTCTGCTATAAAAACTATAATCTATTCATCCCATCCCATAACAATATGTGTCCCAGTGTCTGAGCTATATAAAAACGATGCTGATTTGTACCTTTTTATATCAGAGCGTCTCCCGGTGTTCACATGACCGATCGACGCTCTCTCTTCTCTCCTCCCCGGCTGACATCAACTGGAGTTCTCGGCCGCTCCCGCTGTAGCTGTCAGCTGGGGAGAGGAGAGACCTGAGGAGACACCTGAGCGCTGGGAGACGCTTTGATATAAGATACAAATCGACATCTTTTTTATATAGCTCAGACAATAGGACACATAATGTTATTTAACAGGGGGGATGGGATGAATAGATTATACTGGCTTTACAGCCACTTTAAGATAAAAACCTTCTGAGTGCAGCTCCCCCCCTTATACTTACCTGAGCCTAATCTTGATCCAGTGATGTGCAAGAGAGCAGCCCCCTCCATCTTCATAGGCTCAGAGACAGCCATTTTCTCCCGCTGCTGTCAGAGACAGTGAGGAGGGAATGTGGGCACGGGGCTGAGCCAAACTCTGTGTGTCAATGGCTTGGGAGCGAGCTCACATGAGTGCCTCCATAGAAACAATTGCATGTCACCTGGTGTGGTAAAAAATGGTGTCACCCCACCCCACCCCACTATTTTCGGGTCGGCAGCCCAGCATTGGAGCTTGTTGGAGTGCATTGCGGCGGTCAGTAAAGCCTGCAGGCAGTATTAGGGCACTTGTGATGCCTGTTATTGCTTGCCTGTTATTCCCGATGCCGTACAGATATTACGAGCAGCGTTTGGACCAGACACATGTTATCAACTGTGGTAGGAAACGCTTAAAAATGAAACATTCCTGCTTCAAGTGTAATTCTACTTCTGTGGTAAAAAATATCGCAAACAAAAAGCCATATTGCATATTGCAAACCATATTGTAATTTTAATGTTCTTAAATGTTACCTTTCCTTTGCAATCTGCAGCCGCTATAATTTTCTGTAGAATTCAATACAATTTGGCAACCTGGAGGCTTTCTATACACAGATGTTGTACAGAACGTCACCAGCAATGTAATGCAGCAATTGCTTGCTTGTTTGATTGGCTCACTGATTTTCCCAGAGGTATACACTAAGTTACAAACCAGATTTTAGGCATCCCCTGCAACAATAATTTAATTTTTAGTGTGCTGCTCCTGAAGGAGCTAACCAATTCTAAAGGACTGCAGACCTTGCAGATGTGCTCATTAGAACACTGCAAGTGTATAAGCTGTACAATAATGAAAAAGTTACTCCCATTCAGAATTTGTATCCAGAAGACAATGAAGATCAAATCACTTTTTCTTTAGAGCAGAAACAGGTAGGAATCTGCTACAAAGTTGATTAAAATCCCTGCAATGTACATAAATTACCCAGAGGGATGTTTTTTTTCTCAACAAAAGTGAAGTTACTCTTTAGTAAATGTTGGTGTTAGAGTATGGCAAACAATGGATTCCTGATTTTACATTCCTAAACCTTTAAACAGACAAGTGATAGGTGTGTAGGACATCACAACTCCCCCTTTTATTCTAGCTGTTATGTCTTTACATTCTTTTCAGTGGAATATTACAGTAACACATTCCAGATAGAAAGCATCGGTTTCAAGGCCTGTCCTTAATCTTTGGTTAATCAGATAAAGCATGAGATTAGTTTCAGCTTTATTACTTACCTAACAGATCTTTAGGCAGTTATTACAACCTTTGAAATAGACACTTCATTAGCTATACACAGTTGTACTGTGTGTGTTTTGTTTTAATTATGTGTACAAATGAATTCATAGCATAAAACAAAAATCTTCCATCTTTACTTTCTTGTTTTTTTTATTTATTTTTTTTTTTTGTTTGTTTTTTTATAATTTTAATTGAATTTTTTTTTAAAAAAGTACCAGTACATAAGCCAACAAAAACAGTGGCGGCCATGCGGGGCCATACAATCTGAATGCAATTGTATTACTGGTGCCTTAAAGTGATCGTAAAGGCTCGTTTTATGTGTTGTTGTTGTTTTTTTTTAAACAAACATGTTATACTTGCCTCCTCTGTGCAATTGGTTTTGCACAAAGCAGCCTGAATCTTCCTCTTCTCGGTTGCCTCTTTGCTGCTCCTGGCCCCTCCCTCCTATCGAGTGCCCCCACAGCAGGCAGCTTGCTATGGAGACACCCGAGCCGAGCTGCAGCTCCGTGTGTCCATTCAGACACTGAGCTGCCGTTCCCTCTCTCCCCTGATTGGCTAACTGACTTTGACAGCAGGAGCCAATGGTGCTGCTGCTGTGTCTCAGCCAATCGGGAGGAGAGTCCCGGACGGCCCAGGGATTCATGGACATCGCTGGATGGAGATGGGGCTCAGGTAAGTAATTAGGAGGTGTTGGGGAGGCTTTTACACCCAGAAGGCTTTTTATTTATTTATTTTTTTTCCATAAACGTTTTTATTTTATGAAAGAATAACAGGGTATACAGCGATGCAGTACAAATACAATAACGTTATCACTATAGTATCACAGCATGTATACAGTCTCCATTTGGATCGTGAAATAGCTTTTACACATTTTACGATTTGAGACAGTGTAATAAGTGATAACCAAAGGCATTGGGTGACATGTTATTGCTTGGAGCTTGGACGAAACTCGTCCTGACCTGAGTATAAGGCACAAAAGAAAAGCGAACAAAAAGGAGAGAACATAGGTCGAGTACACCCCGGTTGCCGTAATTCTACGGCCACCGGGGAGTGTGTACAGTCTGCGACTAGAGAGAGGATAGAACAGGGACAGTATATAAAGAGAGAATAGAGGGATGGGGACAGGGGGAGACAAAAGAGTTCAAGGAAGGGGGACGGGTGGGGGAGATGTCACTCTCCCCCGGGGATGAGGTGGGGCAAAGGGTATAGATGAAGTTATGGGATTGTGACAAGTCGTTCTGTTCCCGCGTGGTCCCGCTTCTCCTCTTCCTCTACGGCTACCCGATAGCCAACTAGGGAAAGAATGTAATCTTTGTAAGGTCTTTCCTATGGTACATATTGACTATATCGGTCTGATGTGGTAAAGTGGTTCCAACAAGCCCAGGTAAATGCATACTTGTGTACTCTGTCTTGGGAAGTATATATCAATTCTTCCATGTTTTTAATATGCTCGACTCTCGTCAGCCATTCTCTGATAGAAGGCGCAACTTTGGAACGCCAATGGTTCGGAATGCATAGTTTGGCTGTGTTCACCATGTGCATGGCTAACGATTTATAGTATATTTTTTTTCCTAGAGAGGTATGATGAAGAAGAAACTGTGCTGGGGTATAATCTAGTGAGTAGGTGGTAACATGTGCTCTGAGATTGTGGACCTCTCTCCAGAAGGGTTGAATCTTGTCGCAGTCCCACCAAATGTGGCACATTGTGCCTATTGCTTTCTTGCATCTCCAACACTGTTTGGAAATGGAAGGGGAGAATTTATGAAGGCGCAAAGGGGTCCTGTACCATCTCGTTATTACTTTGTAGCAATTTTCTTGAATTGCGACATTTAGTGAGGATTTGTGACAATATTCATATACCCTTTTCCAATCCTCTCCGGACAAAGGTGTTTGGAGATCTTTATTCCAGGCTATTTGTGAGGGATGTGTTATGGTGTTGTTTTCCTCCGTGAGGAGTGTATAGAGTAAGGAGATGAGATGGCGTTGTGGTGTTTTGCGGTGGCAGAGGTCTTCAAAAGGTGTAAGTGGTCTTGTCCAGTTGTCACGTTGCGTATGTGTCGACAGAAAGTGTTGTATTTGCCTAAAAGTCCAAAATGGGAAGGAGGTTGTTTTGGATATGCTAATTAGCTTCTCGATGGAGATGGGAGCGCCCCCCGAGAAAAATTGAAGAGGTAGAACGTCTTCATATGGCCATTCCCGGTGGAGGAAATGTTGAGATTCTCCCGGCGGAAATGCAGGATTCCCTCTGATGGTAGTTAGGGGTCCCGGTGTGGGTGCAAGAGGTTTAAACTTTGACGCTTTTTTGAGAGCCAAAAGGGATGCATAGATGAGTGGGTGGGAAGAGATGCCAGATGGCCAATGTCTATCGGGGAGCCAGGGGATCAAATGTAGGGGAGTGGACAAGAAGGAGTTCTCTAGTTGAACCCATTTTTTTTTTAAGAGAGTGGATATTCCAGTCTGCCACTCGGGTGAGGTGGCATGCCAGATAGTATTTGTGAGGATCTGGCAACCCAATTCCCCCATTAGCCTTGGGAATTGTTAAACGTGAATATTTAATGCGGGGTTGCGTGTTCCATATAAAGGTGGTGCATGCTTTTTTGTAGTTCGAGAAAAAAGTTGGGGGTAAGTGAATTGGTATTGATTGGATTAAATATAGAATGCGCGGAAGGATGATCATTTTGATTAGGGCAGAACGTCCAAACCACGAGACATTCAAGCCCATCCAGTCTCTCATATGTTTTTGGGCTTTTAGGAGGGCTATATGAAAGTTTTTCTGGTATAGATCAGAGAGGCGGGTTGGGATCTGGATACCAAGATATGAAATTGCATCATTGGTCCATCTAAAGGGGAAGGATTCTTGGCAATGAGTTAAGTCTTTTGTGGGTAAGGTTATGTTTAGGGCCGTTGATTTTGCGTAATTTATTTTGAGGTTAGAGAGGAGGCCAAAGGAGTTAATGTCTTTGAGAAGACTAGGCAGGGAGGTTCGTGGGGATGGCAAGGACAGCAGTACATCATCCGCAAAGGAGGCTACTTTATATTCCGCTCCCTTCATGGTTACTCCTTTTATATTAGGATTATTTCGTATCCTGTTCAGCAAGGGTTCAAGAGTTAAGACATAGATCAGGGGGGATAGGGGGCATCCCTGGCGTGTGCCATTGGAGACAGAGAAGGCGTTCGACAGGTGACCATTAACCCTAACTGCCACAGTGGGACATTTGTACAAAGACAGTATGTGCGTTAGCATGCGCGGTTCAAGGCCAAGAGCCACGAGTGTTTCCCGCATGTAGTCCCAGGCCACCCTGTCAAACGCCCAGAAGGCTTTTTATTTTAATGCATAGAACCTTCTGACTTTACAACTCCTTTAAGCACTGTCTAATAAGAGAGACCTACTAACCCTACCTAAGATCAAAAACAACCCTACCCATCCTCCCTACCCCCAACTCTTCTCCCTTCACCCCAGAGTCCTTCATGGAACCAGGAGAAATGAGTAGTATCCCCTATAGCAGAGTGCCATAATTACGCCAGGGTTAATATAGACACACCAATATACAAGTGAGTAGAAAAGTTTGTTTCCTGCCCTCCTACTCCAGTGCTCTGTCCAAAGCAGTAACAGTAACAGCCCTCATCACAGTCTTGTATTGCAGAGATAGACATGGAGGCATGCCTAACCAGGTCTATGTATGAGGTTTTAGTGGTGCCTGTTGAACTGCACAGTCAAACGCTATCCACTGGCATCTCTCTCAATTAAAGATCATGCCTGAAAAGATCTAGGTGTACAAGGTCTGCACTTTAAACAATGGCAGAATTTTCCTGGCTGTTCTAAAGCAGAATTCAGTTGTACAAACACGGAAATTGTCATTAATTCTAGGGCATTGCAAAGCTTCTCATTGATATAAGACCATCTTTGTGTTATGTGTGCAATACTTGTATGTTTTTATAATGCTTTGTAAGGCAACCAAGTGCTGATTGGTTACATTTTGTGGCCCATCAGTGTTGTCTAATCCTAAAAATGATCATTGCTAGGAGGGTCTTCATGTTCTTCTTTACGCTTGAGTATGCACACATAGGAAACAAAAGCATACAAGCCCATCTAGAGCCAGCTTTAGGTGGAACATTCGTTTCTGGTTTCTGAAAATTGGTGTGATTTATTTAGGTGTGGGGATTTTAGCACAGGAATTTATGGTGTACAAATTTTGAGCATCTGTAACTATTGCCATGTGTTATTCTTGCAAACACATGCCATGAAAATTTTTTTTTTTTTTTTATGACATTTTTTTTTCTTTTACATCCAAACAATTAGATGTTACTGCCCCTAAACACAACCAAACTATAAAACTAACCCTTAAAAAATGGGCAATGACAGATTTTATTCAATTTTGCTTTGGATAGATTTGGGAGGGGTTAGACCCTTTGCCAAGCTATTATTGCTGTCCCTGCCCCATTGAGGAGATTCACATTTTCTATTTATCCTGGTCACAATAGTCACCAAGGTATAAAGTTAGAGGTTGTAAACCTTTAGACGTGAAATATGAACTAAGCATATTCCTCTATAGTGTGTACTTGTCTCAATCCAGAGCACTAAGTCTTCCGTTGCTCAACCCAGAGCACTAAGTTTGCATGGTCCAGCAGCTGCCTCAGCCTCTCAGCGAGCCACTGGGAGACCGAACAGCCACTCCCGCCCTCTCCACAGCCCAGCACTCTAGTGAGTGCCAGAGGGGCAGAGCAGAGAGCCGGTGACGGAGAATCACCGGCTCTCTGCTCTCTAAAGACTGAGAACCAAACGATTTAACGGTCTTTGATCGCTCAGTTCTCTGTGTAGAGGTGAAAATGTATCCCTTAAAACAATTGTAAAAGGTAACATTAAAAAACAAAAACAAAAAAACAGACATGTCTATATCTACCTGCTCTGTGCAATGAAATTGCACAAAGCGACCATGAACCTCCTCTTCTTGGGTCCCCCACCGGTGCTCCTGGCCCCTTCTTTCTGTCCAGTGCTTCCATGGGAAGCCGCTTACCATGGGGGCACTGGTGTATGCCTGTTTCTGAGCCCCGCCTGGACTCAGCCACACCCTCTTTCTCCCTCCCCACGGACTTTGATTGACAGCACTGGGAGCTGATGGCTCCTGGTGTCCCAGCAAAGCCAGTGAGACCAGGAAATGAGGGGACAAAGAGCTGCAGACGTGCACATCGCTGGATGGAATGATGGTTCAGGTAAGTAAAAGGGGAATGCTGATGCCTAAACATTTTTTACCTTTAAAGAGGAACTGCAGTCTGCTCACATAATTTGTAATAAAAACATTGTTGCAATTCTGAAGCTTCCCTCCAACCACTTTGCATATTATATATATATATATATATATATATATATATATATATATATATATATATATATATATATATATATATATATATATATATATATATATATATATATATATGTATATGTATGTGTGTGTGTGTGTACATATATAATATAAAATTAATCACTGCGCTAGGACGATTGAAAAGCAGCTAGCATAAATAGTTGGTAACAATATATTATGAAAAATAAGGGTATGCAGTGCTAAAATCATGAAAATATGCAACAGAGTCCACTTGATTATGACATAAAGAGTCCATTATTCAGAGAAGACTGGAACCACCTATGGTGCATACAGGACAAAAATAGGGTGAGCCAAAAGTAACCTCCACCGAACACCAACACACCAGTCCCCTTACCAGAGAAAATGGGCCACTATATTTTAGGCGGTCAGATGAGCATAATGCATCCTTAACCACTTCAATACAGGGCATTTTCACCCCCTTCCTGCCCAGACCAATATTCAGCTTTCAGCGCTGTAACATTTTGAATGACAATTGCGCAGTCATGCAACACTGTACCCATTTGAATTATTGATCAATTTTTCCATCACAAATATAGCTTTCTTTTGGTGGTATTTGATCACCTCTGCAGTCTTTATTTTTTGTGCTATAAACAAAAAAAGAGCAACAATTTTGAAAAAAACACTATTTTTTACTTTTTGCTATAATAAATATACCAATTTTTAAAAAAATAAAAACACATTTTTTCCTCAGTTTAGGCCGATATGTATTCTTCTACATATTTTTTGTACAAAAAATTGCAATAAGCGTATATTGATTGGTTTTCGCAAAAGTTATAGCGCCTACAAAATAGGGGATATATTTATGGCATTTTTTACTAGTAATGGCGGCGATCTGCAATTTTTGTCAGGACTGTGACATTGCGGCGGACATATCGGACACTTTTGACACTATTTTGGGACCATTGACAATTATACAGCGATCAGTGCTATAAATAGCCACTGATTACTGTATAAATATCACTGGCAGTGAAGGGGTTAACGCTAGGGGGTAATTAAGGGGTTAAATGTGTTACCTAGGGAGTGATTCTAACTGTGGGGGGAGGGAACTGACTAGGGGAGGTGACCCATCGGTGTCCCTATATACAAGGGACACACGATCTGTCTCCTCTCCCCTGACAGGATGTGGATCTGTGTGTTTACACACACAGATCCACGTCCCTGCTCCGTGACAAGTAATCGTGGGTGCCTGGTGGATATCGTGGCCGAAAGGCACGTGCAATGGCTCCCGAGTGACGTGGCGGGCGTGTGCCCCCTAGATGGCCAGGAAGCCAAGGACGTCATATGACGGCTGCCCAGGATGAGAGAGCTACCTTGCGGTTGTCATATTACTATACGCGGGATGGGAATTGGTCAATGGCATGGCTCCACTCCACTCAAGTCAGCTGAATCTTGGTCTCATTGCATAAAGAATCCACAGGTTCATGCATAAAACAGAAGAAGGCAACTCCTCATAGTGTAGCATGTAAATTCAGGCTATATTTATTCCATACAATGACCAGAATACTCACATTTGTTCAAAATAAAAACAGGCATGTCAAGAACTCAGTCCAGTCCTAGATATCAGATGTTTCCAACCACAATGATGGCTGCGGTCGGCACGTGTAGCGTCCTGACGTCTGTACTTGCCAAATATGCTGCAGAAATCTCCCTCCACTAAGTCTGGCTGCAACCATTTTAACTGTAGGCAGCTGAGCCTGCTGCCTGTTCATTTCCTGGATTTACACAGACCCACAGAGGCACACCTCCAGCTCTACAGCTCTCATTGGCCCTCTTATGACTCCTCCCCCTTCCCTTCCTGGCAAACTCTCACGAGAGTGAGCGAGAGAGCTGTGCATGATGTCATAAGCCTAGGATAATGACCAGACAAGAAACAGGAAGTGGACTGTATAAGGTATTTACTGGCAGAAAAAAATTTTACTATCCAAAGTTAAAGCAACAAGGGCAGAAGATTTAATAGACGGAAAGATGAAAAAATTACTGTTTAAAGTTCCACTTTAATGCAAGGAATGCAGTAAGGTAATAAAATGTTTAGGCTCAGTTCACACTGGAACCGGCTGCGGATCGCATAGGAATGCTGTGCGTCCCCATTCTCCGAATCGGGGCCGAATCTTTGCCTGAATTCGGCCCTGAAACTGAGCTAAAGGCGTACAGCGTTTCTGTGCAGTGCACTCCGCAGCCGCCCTGGAGATGCGTGACTCGGCTCCATAGAGAGCCGGTCACATTCTCCTGCTATGCGAATTGGATGCGGGAAATCCGAATTGTCGCATTGGTGTGAACCCATCCTTAAGTTATAGAACCACTTTTCAGGCACAGACAAAATGTATACTATCACAGCAATAACTGTGCCAGTGTAATGTAATCACAACAGTAGTAGTAGTAGTAGTAACGATAATATAACTCTGAAAATGTTATGTGGCAACAAAATTGCAATGACAGTTTTGGAGCCTAGATCTAATACTCCACATTATCTGCTCTGAAAATCCTGCACCAAATGTCATTATCCATATGCTCTAAAATAAATTAAAAAAATAAAATACTTAAAGAGAAATAGAGCAATGAAGAGTCCAATGTAAAATATTGACTATACATTAAAGTTTATTTTTTTTTGTGTGTAATTATTTTAATGCGGATTATATCTCATGATGGCTATTATATTCCCCGGCAATAAGGTTGATTCATTCATAACTTTATGCTTTTTAATTGCTCTCCGTACAAAAATCTTCTCGTTATTTAACGAGCTCTGAGACTCACTTGGCTGGCCCAGCGTAAGGCTGAGATGACGGACACAGATCCTAATTGTAACACGACTAGTGCTTCTTCCTCATGAGTTATTAGGCTTAGTTAAAAGCTGTTTTAAAAGCGCAAGTACCAATTTTTGTGTGCTGCCAGACCAAACTATTTCAATGCAAACATTTCACACATTTTCTTTCAGACGTCGCTGGCCATGCGGTTTGCCCAGGAATCGTTTGGAAAACAGTACAAACAAACAGTAGGACTGGACTTCTTTCTGAAGAGGATGACATTGCCAGGTGAGGGTTTTTTCTTTTTTTTTTTCTTTTTTTGGTTTGTGGGTTTAGGACCATCTTATGCCCAGGATTAATGGTGAAATTTTACTTTACAAAAACAAATAGCTTGCATTATTTTTTGACTGACTTGGGTGCTTCCAAAATACTTAAAGGGAAGAGAAACAGAATTTACAAATTTTATTATAAACACCTTTTTTTTTTTATAGCTGGGTTTTCAAAGTGTTTTATATAGGATTCTATGTGCTGAAAATTTCATCGGACGCATTTTTAGCATAAATTACTTTTACTGCATATGTATTGTATATGCTTTTTTACACCCAAACATCTGATTTATAAGACTGAATAATTAATTTTTACCCAGAAAAGAAATAGTTGCTTAATGATCCCTAACCTCTGTGTAACCACTTATCCTTTCCATAAAGCCAGCCTGAGCTTTGCCAGTGCAGAACAAAGCAGCAAATTACCTTCAGTGGTGACACTATCGACAGGTTACACTTTCCTTCTCTTTGCTGCCCTTACCCTCTGTTTGTATATATATATATATATATATATATATATAGATATAGATATAGATATAGATATAGATATATATATATATCTATATCTATATCTATATCTATGTCTATATATATATTACACACACACACATACAGTTGTGCTCATAAGCATACCCTGGCAGAATTTATGATTTCTTGGCCATTTTTCTGAGAATATGAATGATAACACAAAAACTTTTCTTTCACTTATGGTTAGTGTTTGTCTGAAGCCATTTATTATCAATCAACTGTGTTTACTCTTTTTAAATCATAACGGCAACAGAAACTACCCAAATGACCCTGATCCAAAGTTTACATACCCTGGTGACTTTGGCCTGATAACATGCACACAAGTTGACACAAAGGGGTTTGAATGGCTAGTAAAGGTAACTATCCTCACCTGTGATTTGTTTGCTTGAAATTAGTGTGTGTGTATAAAAGGTCATTGAGTTTCTGGACTCCTGACAGATCCTTGCATCTTTCATCCAGTTCTGCACTGACGTTTCTGGATTCTGAGTCATGGGGAAAGCAAAAGAATTGTCAAAGGATCTGCAGGAAAAGGTAGTTGAACTGTATAAAACAAGAAGGGGATATAAAAAGATATCCAAGGAGATGAGAATGCCAATCAGCAGGGTTCAAACTCTAATCAAGAAGTGGAAAATGAGGGGTTCTGTTGAAACCAAACCACGGTCAGGTAGACCAACTAAAATTTCAGCCACAACTGCCAGGAAATTATTCGGATGCAAAGAAAAACCTACAAATAACTTCAGGTTAAATTCAGGACCCTCTGAAAACATGTGGTGTGGCTGTTTCAACATGCACAATAAGGAGGCACTTGAAGAAAGATGGGCTGCATGGTCGAGTCGCCAGAAGAAAGCCAGTACTACGCAAATGCCACAAAGTATCCTGCTTACAATACACCAAACAGCACAGAGACGAGCCTCAAACCTTCTGGCACAAAGTTATTTGGAGTGATAAGACCAAAATTGAGCTTTTTGGCCACAACCATAAGCGCTACATTTGGAGAGGAGTCAACAAGGCCTATGATGAAAGGTACACCATTCCGACTGTGAAACACGGAGGTGGATCGCTGATGTTTTGGGGATGTGTGAGCTCCAAAGGCACAGGAAATTTTGGTCAAAATTGATAACAAGATGAATGCAGTATGTTATCAAAAAATACTGGAGGAACATTTGCATTCATCAGCCAGGAAGCTGTGCTTGGGACGTACTTGGACATTCCAACATGACAATGATCCAAAACACAAGTCCAAATCTGCCTGTCATTTTCTACAGCAGACTAAAGTGAAGGTTCTGGAGTGGCCATCTCAGTCTCCTGACCTCAGTATCATTGAGCCACTCTGGGGAGATCTCAAACGTGCAGTTCATGCAAGACAGCCCAAGAATTTACAGAAACTGGAGGCTTTTTGGCAAGAGAAATGGGCAGTTTTACTATCTGAGAAGATAAAGAGCCCAATCCACAAATACCACAAAAGACTTCAAGCTGTCATTGATGTTTAAGGGGGCAATACACGATATTATGAACTGGGGTATGTAAGCTTTTGATCAGGGTCATTTGGGTAGCCATTATGATTTTAAAAGAGTAAACAGTTGAGTGACAATACATGGCTTCAGCTAAACGCTAACCATGAGTGAAAGAAAAGTTTTCATATTATCATTCATATTCTCTGAAAAATGACCAAGAAATCATAAATTCTGCCAGGGTATGTAAACTTATGAGCTTTTTTTTTCATTCAGGTAGGCCATAGGGCTGCTTTTTAAATGAGCCTCATGGTATACCTTGCTGAATGACTGCTGAGATAAATCCAGTTACAGAGGATACCGTAATATCACCAAACATTTTTTTTAAACCAGTTTTAGCAGACTGATAGGCCTGAATTGAGGGAGAAGAACAGTAGAAGCAGTAAAGCAGAATGACTATGAGGTGTGTCTAAAAAGTTTGGTGAATGGTATCAGAAAACAAACAAAACAGGCGATACAAACAAATTACCTTTATTGGCCTTCAAAATAATCACCATCCTTCACAACACACTTTTGACAACATTCATAAAGCTTCTGGAAACTGTCAGCAAAGGCCTCTTTAGGAATCGATCGCAGAACCGCTGTCACACATTCCTGGATTGCCGCCCTGCCTGTAAAACGTCAAAAAAGGCAATCAACATTGTCCTGACCTTGGACTTTTGCAGGCGTCTCTTTTTGGGCCACGGAGATGTTGGCGAACGCCATTCCTTTGATTGCCACTTGGATTTTGGATCGAACTAGTAGCACCAGGTCTCATCCCCTGTGATGATAATTCGGAGAAAGGCTGGATCCTGGTCACACATACTAATGAAATTTCCAGAGGTTTCCATCCATTTTGCTTTCTGTTTGTCAGCTTGTGCATCACAAACTGGGAACAGATCTTCCGCTTACCCAAATTTTCACAGACAATGTTGCGCACTGTGTTCTTGCTAATGCCCAATTCCTCAATCATAGAGTCAGTCGTCAATCTCGTGCCAGCATTTGTCACACTCACTCGATCGTGTCTTGGGTTCTGCGTGTCGTTGTGGCTCATCCTCAGTCATTTCCTTCCCGTCGCAAAAGCGTTTGAACCAGTCGTAAAAACACATTTTCTACTCACGTCGCCGGTTTTCCCAATTTGTATCAGAACTTGATGTTCACTCGTTGCTCCATTGCACTGTGACCCTACTTCTCACACTGACTGCGTTCGACTGCTTGTAGCAGGTTTATCCTGATGGTCACACGTACTCCTCGCTAGGTGGCGCTTCTCGACATGTCTCTGGGTAGTCATGTGCTTGCGCATGCACCTGGCCCATGTTGCTGTTGAGATATTGGACTGTTCACCGAACGTTTTAGACGCACCTCGTATATTGCATTACTGTGAAGGAAGCACAGCATGTTAATGAAGCAAATGTGAAACTACATTTTAAAACCTATATTGGCATATATTAGCTTAACTAAGCTAGACTATACATTACCTTTTTAAAGGCTTCTTGCTTAGGCTGTGTATTCAGAAAGTCCTTTTAGCCTAAAGTTGTAGTATTTTACTGTTAATATAGTGCTGTGGCTATGGAATATTGCACTAAATTAATAACATTCCGTACAAAAACTCATTCAGCACTCTGCACAATCATTCTCTTTTAAAATAATACCTACATCATTTCCCATGCAAAAAAAAGGTTATTTATAAGAAACAAAGCATAATGTTCTTAATGGAAATAACTAATCTCATACGTGTTAAAAAGGTATAATATAGCTATGTAACCACTGAGTTCTAATATGTGAATGCTGTCTTATGCAAGGCAGCATGAAATTGCTGGCATTAAATAGACCACTAAAATTTAGTGTCCCTAGACAGCCATAAAAATACAGTTTGAGCATTCAAGATGTTTCAGTTCATAGTGCAAAGGAACCATTTAGATGCGAGTTGCAGCACATTGCATGGAAAAAAAAGGACTGCTGATGCTAGTTAACCATTTTATGGCCAGAAGGCACAATATATTTCAGACCGCACATGCCAACAGCAATGCTGTGTGTGTAAAGCAAAGTGGGTGGGATTTAAGAGGCCATAGAGTGCTATAAGTGCAGATTTAAGTGCCAGTAAACTTACATTACATCTTGGTTTGTTTTAAAGGGCCAGTTAGTAACAACTGCCCACACATATACACGTTTTATTTGTGTTTGGTGTAAAAGTGTCAAGAGCTTTTTTTCGAGTGGAAGATGCCTCAGACTAAAAGTTCTGGTTATGCTAAGCGATACTCTTGTTGAATACACTACTATAGGTAAAAATATATGTAAATGTATGGGGGTTAATACTTTTATTTCATTTATGGATTTTTTGTGTCTTTAACTACTTCAATACTGGCCACTTTTACCCCCTTGCTGCCCAGGCCAATTTTAAGCTTTCAATGCTGTCGCACTTTGAATGACGATTTTGCGGTCATGCAACACTGTACCCTTATGACATTTTTATAATTTTTGTGAGACCAAGCTTTCTTTTGGTGTTATTTAATCACCACTGGGTTTTTTATTTCTTGATGAACCATGAAAGACTGAAAATTTTGAAGAAAAAACATTTTTCTTGTTTCTGGAAAATTTTGCAAATAAGTAATTTCTCTTCTACACTGATGGGCACTGACCAGACTGCACTGATGGGCACTGATGAGGCTGCACTGATGGGCACTGACAAGGCTGCATTGATGGGCACTGAGGAGGCTGCACTGATGGGCACCGAGGAGGCTGCACTGATGGGCACCGAGGAGGCTGCACTGATGGGCACCGAGGAGGCTGCACTGATGGGCACTGAGGAGGCTGCACTGATGGGCACTGATGAGGCTGCATTGATGGGCACTGATGAGGCAGCACTGAGGAGGCTGCACTGATGGTCACTGATGAGGCTGCACTGATGGGCACTGATGAGGCTGCACTGATGGGCACTAATGAGGTGGCACTGATTGGCACTGATGGATCTGCACTGATAATTGGTGCCCTGATTATCAGCATAAACAATTTACTTGCTGTACCCTGACATACTTGCCGGTTATCTGCTCTCCTTTCCTCACACAGAGACAACGTGTGAGGAAAGAAAAGCAGATAACCGGCAAATCTGTTTACATGTGACCAGCTGTGATTGGACATGGTAAAGGGCCACTTTGATTGGCCCTTTACCGCAATCTGTGTTTAGCTATGTCCAAAGGATGTAGCGGTCACTGAGTGCACCCAAAGCTCGCCCCGGGGGGCAAGGGGAGGCACACCCATGGAAGGACGTCCATGAACATCCTCCCAGAACTGGAAAGATGTGCTGTAGCCTTCCTTCAGCTATATCGCGGGCAAAAAGCAGTTCATTTTTCTTTCCCCATTTACATGCAGACCAGGCTGTCCAGCAAAAGTGGCAGTTACAGTCATTGGGACATACCATATAACACTGATGAAATGCTTGCAAAGGTCTTATGGTTTTAATCTAAGTTGATGTAACTCCTTAAAAAGCGTTAGCTAGAGTTGGCCTTTAATTTGTTTGACCCGTACTTAACCACTTCAATACAGGGCATTTTCACAATTGCGCGGTCTTGCAAAACTGTACCCAAAATAAATTGTGATCATTTTTTCCCCACAAATAGAGCTTTCTTTTGGTGCTATTTGATCACCTCTGTGGTTTTTATTTTTTGCGCTATAAACAAAAGAAGAGCGTCAGTTTTGAAAAAAAACACTACTTTTTACTTTTTGCTATAAATATCCCAATTAAAAAAAAAAAAATTCTCAGTTTAGGCCACTATGTATTCTTCTACATATTTCTGGTAAAAAAAAAAAATCTTAATAAGTGAATATTGATTGGTTTGTGCAAAAGTTATAGCGCCTACAAAATAGGGAATAGATTTATGGCATTTTTGTTATAATTTTTTTTTTTTTACTAGTAATGGCGGCAGCGATCTGCGATTTTTATCGTGACTCTGACATTGCGGCGGACATGATTAAGCACTGATTATAGTGTGAAACGCGTAAGCCTTCCTGCAACCTAATAAAGGTGAAAATTACTTTGAATGCGGCTATCCAGGATTTTTTCTCATCACTTCATTATTGCGGTGGACATATCGGACACTTTTGACACTATTTTGGGACCATTCACATTCACAACTTCCTCTCCTGGTGACACCTTCGTTCGGCTTGTGTGGATGTCTCAGGAAAATCCTAATGAATGGAAGCACAGGGAGCATCAAACAAAAAAACAAAATAAATGGTTGGGGATTTCTTCCTATAAAAATCAGCCACAGCATGAGTAGAAAAGCCTGCCAGCATTTTGCAGAGAAGGACCCTAGCTCGCTGTGGGGATGCAGTAGTCCAACACACTCTGCGCTAAGTCGGAGCTGTCCAATTACCAGGAAGCATGACCTTTGCTGATTGCACAGCTATATTTCTGTGCCTAATTAACAAAGAGATTGGGCCTGGCGTATAGGATGTGAATTGCCTGCCAGTAACCTGGCAGACAGCTCACTTGTGTCTCCCTGCTCATGCAGTGGACATTCTACACGAGCAGAGCTAGCCTGCATATAGGCAGGGAAATCTCTTGCTGTTAACCCTGGCAAATGTGGGGTTAACAGCCTTCCTTCCCTCTTGCCCTCAGCTGAGCATGGGGGTGGTTAGAGGAAACCGAAGCAAAAAGCTGCAGCTCTCTTGCTCTATGCCGTGTCTTGCATAGCACAGCATAGAAAAAGAAGCAGATTTCTTCTAACTAATAAAGGGACCTGCCGGCCATTGGTTAGGCGCAGGATCTGCTCTGTTTTTCCAGTTTAGACACGTGGCTCAGGCTTTACAAATAAAACTTGCACCACTCTGGTAATTCCCCCATTGTGTCAGAAGGTCCCTTTCTTGACAGCAACAGCTATATTTATACAGCAAATCCCTGCTGTCATTTTAACAGTAGTAAATTGCAGGCAAATGGAAGGGGTTGAGTGGTAACGGGGTAGAAGGCTATGGCATAAGACACGCACTGTGTACTTCGATGGCGGTTTTTCGGACATGTTTAATACTCAGTGTCAACTGGTTAATGCATAACTGCATAACAGTAGGTGCAGATGATTAAAACATGTTGCAGTAGCAACTTTTCAAAAATATCAACATAAAGCTATTGATAAAGTATGGACTTTACTATTGTTTATAATTACACTTATGTTCGAAAAAGGCGTCTTGAGGGTTTTCAAGTGATTTTAGCAATGGGTTTTACCACTGGAAAACCACCCAAGATGTTGTTTTTTTTGCATATTTGTCTCCATGCACATGCTTTTCAAAACCTTAATATCCCTTAATTAGGTGGTTGAGATTAAAATACCTTTTTTTTTTTTCCCCCTACTGTTCCCTTTCTACCTGCCCTCAGTATACCATGAGTACAGGAGGGTCCTGTGACGCTTTGCAGAATAATACCAGAGACCCTGCGACAGTGAAGGCGTTAATTGTACAGCGGTGTTTAACCCAAATCACATAAATATTTTCGGAGACCATTACATGGCAAATACCGGTCCATTCTGGAATGCTTGTAACCCAGCGCTCTGTGTAGTCTAGATGCAGTCACTGTGCACATTTTATAGCTTAGTACGGTGGACCACTGAATTGGGAATAACAGAAAGAGATCTGCTAGGTTCACAGACAAAATACCTCCAGGAAGTTTGTGGGCACCAGCCAGCAGAAAGGTCTCCACTGTGCAGAAGATATTTTAAGCCCTTCGTGCTAGAAGTGGGCAGGCGCGTGTTTTCACTTACATATTGGCCGTGCAGCACTTAAATTTTAGGTTAACCAAAGAACCTAGCATAATTTTATGAGTTTACTAACTGAATTTCAGGGTGGCATTATACCAGTAATCAAATGATCCCCATCCTCAATCACAGCTTTAGTTTTTCTGCTGCTCTCCTTTTAGGAACTATTAATATTTGAAATATTTATACTCACTTTCTTTAATTCCTGATTTACATTTCATACGCTTTTTAAAAACAGAACTCACAAGCTGAACTTAATACTCTGCTCCTTAAAGAGGCCCTGTCATTACATCACGTCCTCACAACTAAAGACAGAATGGCAATCTGTATTGGGTGTAGGCTGCCTGCTGCAACAGTTTACAAGTTTTAAGCAAAGCTTTCAGATAGAAAATTGACACTTCCTGGAGTTTCAGATCATGTGACTTTTAGTCCGCTCGCATCACACTTTTTCCGCAACATGTGATGTCATCGATGTGTTTCTGCTAGAAGCACAAAAAATATTAATATCAGATGAAAATGCTGCTGCATATTAAGCCTGCTGTCTCTGTCTACTGGCAGCAACTTTTAGTACTGGTCTTATGAGATTTGTGCACTTCCAGCATAAAAAACAGAATTGACCTAGAGGTTGAGGGGGTGGGGGTGTTTTGGGAGAAGACTGAGAATCTCATATTCTGACTTTTCATGAAGATTTATCTGCTTAGAACTTTCAAATTGCTGCAGCACAGAGTGCTTCTATAAGTACACCCAATACAGATTGCCACCCTATGTTTACTTGTGAGGGTAGAATGGGCATACTTGCTAATCCACTGCCCCCTGCCTACACTTGACATGCCCACCCTCTAGGAGATCCCGCCCTTAATTGTGCAGGAACCACCTATTTGTGGCCACAATCCCCTCAGTTAATACCCTTTTATTGAGTTGCTGTACATGCCGAGTAACTCAAATAAGGGTGATGCTGTGGTGTCAGGACACAGCATTGTACACAGCATCATCAGGACAGAGTACCTTGATATGGGACTGTACTCCCAAATCTGGGACAGTTGACATCTATGAATTTGGTGTCAGGGTCACTTTACTGAGAAAAAAAAAAAAGTATTTTTACATTTTTTGTTTGCAGATTTAGAAGTAGCAAAAAGTTTTTTTGCTCGAAGGGCAACTAGACCAGTGACTTATACCTTCAAGATATTACTGTGGTCATATTTTTTATACAACAATTAGCCATAATTTTGTTATCACCCACCTAATATTGAGTTGGTTCCCCTTTTGCCACCAAAACTTCCCTGACCCGTCGAGACAAGGATGCCACTGGACCTCTGAATGTATTCTTTGGTATCTGGCACTAAGCCAACAGTGGCAAATCCTTTGAGTCCTGTAAGTTGCGAGATGAGGCTTCCACAGATCAGACTTGTTTTTCCAGCACATCCCAAAGTTGCTTAATGCTGAAATCTGGAGAATGAGTTCCTCAAACCATTCTTTTTGCATGTGGAAGGGTGCATTATGCTGCTGAAGAGGTGCCCTCAGGGAGTACCATTTCCATGAAGGGGTGTATTTGGTCATTAACAATGTTTAGGTAGATGGTACATGTCAAGGTAACATCCACATGAATGGCAGGACCCAGTGTTTCCCAGCAGAACATTGACTAACGTATCACATTGTCTCTGCCAGCTTTCCATCTTCTCATACTGCATCCTGGTGCCATCTCTTCCCCAGAAAAGTGATGTGCACACACCTGGCCATCCACATGATATAAAAGAAAATGTGATTAATCAGACTAGGCCACCTTCTTCCATTTCTCCATAGTTCAGCTCTTCATGCTCATGTGCCCATTGTAGGTGCTTTTGGCTATGTGGTTACACATTCCCATACACAACAAACTGCGATGCCCATTTTTTTCTGCTGATCTCAACATATCAGCTTCTGGGACAACATATTTATTTGCACCTAATATAAATCCACCAACTTTCAGATGCCGTTGTAACAAGATAATATGGCTGATCAGTGGCTTACAGAGAAATTATGCTGCTGCACTAATGCTGAATTAAAACCGGTTACCTTTTGTGGTGGACTGACCCTTAAACCATTTTTTACATCACTTTGATTTTTATGAGATTTCTGGATTTCTGGACACCTTTTTTATATTGCTATGGGGAATTCAGTAGAAGAGTTAAAGAACATTGGCATAAAATCCAAGTGAGAAATGTTTTTACTGTAGGGGCAAAATATACTTACCAAAGTTTCCCAAGTTGTGGAATGATTGTATCCCCTGGAATCTATCAACATCAGAGCTATAAGTTTAAACTGCACTATAATGAAAATACACATTGTTGCTCTGATGCAGGATTTTCCCATCTACATGGAAACTTCGCACCAAATAATGAACAGCAGAGAGTAACAATCAGTCTAAAAACCCCTTAAAAACCATAGAATACTAGGTTCTTAGGGGGTGCAGCTGTGCCAGAGCACCTTGAGATGAGCTAAGTGAACACTAGTCCATTTAGTTATGCAACCTGGGATATTGGGTAGCATGACCTTATTGTTTTTCTAATATTTTATCTGAATTTTAACGCTTAGTGTTACGTGGAAGCCTTGAACTATTCCATGATAGCATAAATACTTGTGCACAATATCATTTTTTGCTCATGGATTTAATATATAAGTGTTTTGGAAACTTGTATACATATGCATGTTGAGTGAATGCTAATGGTTGGCTATCTATTTGTATCTGTTTTTGTTTATTCTGTTTTATGCCCCATGTGTTTGGCTTAATTGTACTACAAATCTTTTTTTTCTTTTTTTTTTTAATAAAGAAAGGTCTGATTTACAAAACGCTCTTGATTTTATTTATTGAGGCCTGGATTTATTGGTTAATTCAAGGGAAAACTATAATGGTTTAGGTCACTTTTTTAACAGATGTTTTATATCTGTTTTTTATTCACGTGCACAATCTTTGGTTTACAAATAATCATGTGATCCGGTGATAAGGGATTTGTTAGGAAAAGATCCGTTAGAACTTTCCCCCTGTCCAAAAGAAACACTCATACCTCCAGAAAGCACACTGTTCTGGTTGATAGATTAAAGAGTAAATCCAGGAAACTATCGGTAGTTAAAACCAGTTAAATTACAGCTGTTGCTATTCAGGAAACGTTGCAATTGTGCAGAGGTCAAGTTCATTATTTTATTTTTGGTGCCCAATCCCAGAACCAGATATTTTGTGTACATTTTTCTGTGACCAGAGGAAACCTAAATGTTCTAATGGCCAATGGTCCTCTATCTATTATGCTTGCTCTCTGGTTAACTTATCAGTCGGATAACATATCCTATAGGCAGTGATGATGGCGGGGGGGTGCCTAGGTATGCTAAACACACACAAAAATTCTCTTAACATCCCCATGGAACCAGCAAACAGCAGTCACCATAGTCAGGGTCTGCAATAAAGCAGAATTGGCAGAAGTGAGTCTGGGACTTGACTGTATGGTTGGTCCCTGGAACTTCCTCCGCCTTTCTTAAGAGCAAATGCTTTTTGAATCTGGTACAATTAGGAAATGGCATTGGTCAGCGAATGCCTCCTGAGTCCTGATTTCTAAGCTGTCCTGCTATCTGCCTATGTACTTTTTTTTTTTTTCCTCCTATGGCTTTTCTGCGAGCTGCTAAGGCTGGTAATTAAAGTGGTGTTCCGGCCGAAATTATACTTTTTAAATAAAAATACCCCTATAATACACAAGCTTAATGTATTCTAGTAAAGTTAGTCTGTAAACTAAGGTCTGTTTTGTTAGTTTATAGCAGTAGTTTGTTATTTTATAAACTTACAGCAGGCCGTGACCATCTTAAGTGTTGGCATCTGAAGCCAGACTGTATTTCTTCCTGGATCTCATCCTTGCAGATCTCGCACATGCTCAGTGAAGCACAAGCAGTGTAATAGGTTTCAGGTCAGGTTTCCATAGCAACGGTAGTTTCAGAGGAAGTTGCCGCCCCTTCCCAGAAGGCATTTCAAACAGGAAATGATGCGATGGGCCGCGGCCAGGGAGGAGGAAATGAAAAATGAATACAGCAGATATACAGTAGGTGCTGAAAAAAAAAATTAAAAATATCCAATTTGTTTACAGTGCACAGTTTGGTGAGGGATGCTGAAGAGTTGTAAAAGTGGGTGGAACTCCACTTTAAAACAATGTGGTGCCCACAATGACCCCAAAGACTGTTCTAGTATTGACACCAGAATGCCACTGTAGCTACTTCTGAATGCCACAAATCTTTATGCATTACAAATGTACTTTGGCATTGTGTCATGGATAGGCAGTAATGTTTGTCAGCTTACTTCTCCATGTGTTCAGCTTAAGAGGCCAGCCACTCTCACCTGGCTGCTTAAGTAATCTCTCCTCAAACCATGGCTCCACCCCAGCCCCTATCAGGGAACTGTATATTTACCTGTGCACTGCAAGCCAGCCCTGCTGATCAATATTGTGTGTTTGGCTTCTGTGTGCTACTTGCTGTGTGTTCTACATCTGATTCCAGTTACCGATCTTGGCTTGTTCTTGACTATCCCTACCTGCTTGTTGCCTCGACCTTTGGCTATCTCTTGACTATCCTTGTCGCAGTCTGCTGCTTCCTCTCTACCTCCCTGTAGTTGCGACCTGGAGCCAGACTGCAGCTAAATCCTTCCCCACCACTAGGGGCCTCTGGTGAACACATGCTGGCTCTTAGATTCCGCTCCCTGGGAAATCTCATGCTCTAGCTCCCAGTGTCATCCGTGTTGGTACTACAGAGTACCTGCTCTCCTGTATCACCTAGAGCTCCTTCTGCAGCAGTCAGCCGTAGGGTCCACTACCTTGCGGTGCGCTCCAGACCCCAATGGGATGCATCTGTCACCTGGACTCAGGTGACCTGACACATAGTAACATAACTCAGCCATCGGGAATAGTTTTAGAAGAAACTGATCTGTAACATTGATAACAACTCCTAGTGTTCCTGAAAAATTTCACTTCTTTTCTCTAAATGTGCAGAGAATAAGCTTCTGTGTTTGTCCACTTAGTATGTTATACCAAAAAAGAACCGTGTTAGCACTCTGAAACCAGCAGCATCAATTTTATTGGCCACATCCATCCTGCTTTTTTCTTCTCAATCTTTTCAACGTGTTGCTCCTAATTCACTTTGTACTGACTGATACTTGTGCGTAATTTCTGATCTGATTATTGCCTACAAGTTGGGAGTCTATCTACTGTTAAGATGCTTTAAAGAAGAGGCAGAATAGAGTAATTACAAGAGTTGCTCAAAATTTGGAGGCTTTCTTTTTCTGTAGAACCAAAAAACAGACCAGAAATCATCACTATTGAAAAGTTGAATTTTAATGTTCTTTTAGTTTTTTCTTTAACTCTCTGAACATCACCTTTTCTGTGCCTTCTTCTGTAGAAATGGAAATATTCATTGTGATGGTAAGAGTAATATTACTTTTTTTTTTTTTTTTTTTTCCTTCAGGAAATTTAAATGTTACTCTTCAAGTCTGGGACATTGGAGGACAGACAATAGGTGGCAAAATGCTGGATAAATATATTTATGGAACACAGGTATGTCAAACAGAACCAAGTCAGTAGTGCGTTCATGATAAAAATATATAAGAATACTACTGCACAAATTTAATGTACTAATTAGGACTCTTTCACACGGGACGGATCCATGATGATCCGCCCCGTGAACATCCGCTTGCTCAGCGGGGATCGCTCCGCCGATCCCCGCTGAGCAGGAAGATGACAGGTCTGTCTCTGCACACTGTGCAGCGACGGACCTGTCAGAGCGCCGCTCTCCCCTATGGGGGATCGGATGACGACAGACCGTAGAGTCCGTCGTCACCCGATCCGATCCGAAAACGGATGGAAAAGTAGGTTTTTCCTCCGCTACACTTTTTCGGATCGGAGCGGGTCGGATGTCAGTGGACATGTCAGCACTGACATCCGACGCTCCTTAGAGATCTATGGAGGGTCCGTTAAAAAAAAAAACTGACAGGCGGACCTGAATGGATCGTTCGTCTGAAAGAGGCCTTACTGTAAATGTCTTTATCATGTTTTTTTTTTTTTTTAGATATGCATGTCCAGGAGATTGGCTTCAGTGTCAGCAAACTTATCAGTAAGGGCTAGTGTTCATAAAATGTATTTTTTTCCCCACGATTTTCACCTGGTGATCTGATCAGTAACACACCTATTGGTGAGATACAATTTTGGAGGAATATGAACAGGAGACACTGCAGACAGCAGCATTGACAGTCTGGGGGGGGGGGAGGGGGGGGAGAGGTTATTAAACATATTAACCACTTCAGCCCTGGACCATTAGGCTGCCAAATAACCGGGCCACTTTTTGCGATTCGGCACTGCGTCGCTTTGACTGACAATTGCGTGGTCGTGCGGCGTGGCTCCCAAACAAAATTGATGTCCTTTTTTTTTCCCACAAATAGAACTTTCTTTTGGTGGTATTTGATCACCTCTGCGGCTTTTATTTTTTTTGCTATAAACAAAAATGGAGTGACAATTTCTTAAAAAAGCAATATTTTGTACTTTTTGCTATAATAAATATCCCCAATTTTTTTTTTTTTTAAAAAAAAAGCTAATTTTTTCTCAGTTTAGGCCGATACGTATTCTAATACATATTTTTGGTAAAAAAAAAATCACAATAAGCATATATTGTTGGTTTGCGCAAAAGTTATAGCGTCTACAAAATAGGGGGTAGTTTTATTGAATTTTTATTATTAATTTTTTTTTTTTTTTTTTACTAGTAATGGCGGCGATCTGCGCTTTTTATTGTGACTGCGACATGGTGGACACATCAGACATTTTTGGGACCATTGTCATTTATACAGCGATCAATGCTATAAAAATGCACTGATTACTGTGTAAATGACACTGGCAGTGAAGGGGTTAACCACTAGGGAGCAGGGAAGGGGTTAAGTGTGTCCTAGGGAGTGATTCTAATGCCCCATACACATGGTCGGATTTTCCGACGGAAAATGTGTGATAGGACCTTGTTGTCGGAAATTCCAACCGTGTGTAGGCTCCATCACACATTTTCCATCGGATTTTCCGACACACAAAGTTTGAGAGCAGGATATAAAATTTTCCGACAACAAAATCCGTTGTCGGAAATTCCGATCGTGTGTACACAAATCCGACGGACAAAGTGCCACGCATGCTCAGAATAAATAAAGAGATGAAAGCTATTGGCCACTGCCCCGTTTATAGTCCCGACGTACGTGTTTTACGTCACCGCGTTTAGAACGATCGGATTTTCCGACAACTTTGTGTGACCGTGTGTATGCAAGACAAGTTTGAGCCAACATCCGTCGGAAAAAATCCTAGGATTTTGTTGTCAGAATGTCCGAACAAAGTCCGACCGTGTGTACGGGGCATAACTGTTAGGGGGCATGGCTTACTGTGACACGTCATTGATCGCTGCTCCCAATGAGAGGGAGCAGACGATCAGTGTTGTGTCAATAGGCAGAACAGGGCGATGCCTTGTTTACAAAGAAATCCCTCCGTTCTGCTGTTCTGGGACCTGATCGTGGGCAGGGTCACGGAGACCGCGGCGGACGTGCGTGCCCGCTAGGGGGCAGGTTCAAAGCAACGTGTATGTGTGTATGTGTGTGTATGTATGTATATATATATATATATATATATATATATATATATATATATATATATATATATATATATATATATATATATATATTATTTATTTCAGGTACTTATATAGCGCCGTCAATTTACGCAGCGCTTTACATATACATTGTACATTCACATCAGTCCCTACAAGGAGCTTAAAATCTAAGACAATTTAGACAGGATCTAATTAACCTACCAGCATGTCTTTGGAGTGTGGGAGGAAACCGGAGTACCCGGAGGAAACCCACGCAGGCACAGGGAGAACATGCAAACTCCAAGCAGGTAGTGTCGTGGTTGGGATCCGAACCAGTGACCCTTCTTACTGCTAGGCGAGAGTGCTACCACTACACCACTGTGATATATATATATATATATACACACATATATATATATATATATATATATATATATATATATATATATATATATATATATATATATATATATATATATATATATATATATATATATATATATATATACGTTGCTTTGCCTGCCCGTGCCATTCTGCCGACGTAATCGTGCGTGAGGCAGCCGCCAAGCGGTTAACAGATTTAATTACAGTAACAAATTGAAGCCAAACTCCAGCTTACACTTTACAATCAGTTTTGCATAGATAAATAAAAGCTGATAATTTTACTCACCCCCTGCCAGTATTAAATGGTTTGTCTCATCCATGTAAACGGATACATTCTGCCCCTATGTGATAGTAATTTTTTGGTAATGGGTACTCTTTATGGGAGACATTTAGAGTCTATTAGACTGATGACAGTGGTATGGAAAGAGTTAAAACTGTAATAAAACAGCTCTGCCTACACACATTTTTCAGGCATGGTCCATGGAGGTCATTATCAGGCAGTGTGTCCAAAGCAATTATGTGTAACAGACACTGAACTGAGTGACTGAAAGAGGCTAGGTGAGGTCATCATTACTGAGTTTGGGGAAAAAAAAGAATTTTTTTTTTTTTTAATGTGAATAATTTATATTACTTAGTTCTTTAACAATATAAATGTCTTCAGGTTAGGGGTTAGGTCTACTTTAACATGAATCTGTGCTTTGCCTAAATGGCTCCACCTGTGAAAACTACGGCAAGGCTCTTGTGTAGACTGGAGTTCCTCTTTAATTGTCTTGTGTCTTTTGTCGTACAATTAGTGTAACAAGGCAGCTTGTTGAATGCGGTCAAGGTGAAAAGACACACCAGCAGTCAAGATGTTGCATACTTGAGCGCTTCTTCGTTTATTGCAAATCCAATCTTGCTAGTTGAGGCGTGGGGATTTAAGGACCAATAAGATTTAATATTAATATAATTTGGATTTATGTGGAGATGCAGTAAAGCTGTCTTGACCCGGCTTTCCAGTTCAGCACTGCGAATGGCCAGGTTTGTAGATCCCCAGCTGTTACCGAGAGACGGCTTCTCATTTCCAGGCATTGTGGCTTGGGTCAGATGTGCAAATCACAGTAATTAGTGGAGGATTTTTGGGGAAATCAACACCACAGGTACAATTTTCAGAGCACACGTCCCCTGGAGAGAGAAAGTGGGAGAAACGTAACTGAAATAAGTAAAAGAGGAAATTAACAGTGATCCTACACCCTCCGATGTAATAATAAACCGCTAGGATGCTGTAGTAAGACTGGAAAAAAAGCAGTAAAAATGCTTCACAGATACGATTTATATGCAGAGGTGATCATTTTAAATTGGGAGCTATAAAATGAACGTTTGTCCTGTGTGGCTGATTTACACAGTTTTTCATTGAATTAGTGATCTAACAGGAATAGAAAAGACATGAGATTATGTATAGTGGCAAAATCTAAAAAATGTACAGAATGTATGATAAATAGTATGGGATAGGGATAAGTAAAAATGCAGCTTATTTTTGTTTTTAAAGTGAACCGGTACTTTGCTTGTACAACAGGTTCATGTTAATGGAGGCTGCAGCACATACCTTCCTTTTACTACCTTGCCACTCCATTTGTTGGGAGTTGCAAGAAGTCCCTTGGGTAAGTGCAAGGCACAACTTGGAGCTTACACAAGGATGAAGAATCCCTCGCTCCCATGTGACTGCGCTGAGTGAGCAGCCAATTATAAAGCACCAGTTGGTCATGTGGGAGCAAAGTTGGTCACAGGGTCCCTATTCATGGAAGTGCTGGAAATTTCTCTTCCTTGTTCGTTGCTGAACGGTGCCGCAGAAGAGTGAAGGAAAAGCAAGTATAAGGCCCCTTTCACACGTGCGGACCGTTCGTTTCATCAGTTCAGTCACTTTTTTTTCAAAGAAAAATTTATAAAGTTTACATCAGTTTGTCCTCCTTTTTTCGTCAGTTTTTACATCAGTTTTTTACATCTGCCAGCTAGAGTTTTTAACCACTTGAGTCCCGGTGCCATTCTTTCATGCAGTTTGTCCGCTTACATTCCCTCAATGATCTGTAGCTCCCCAGTGCCGGCAACACTCATGCAGCCCTAGACCATGACACTCCCACCACCATGCTTGACTGTAGACAAGACGCACTTGTTTTTTGTACTCCTCACCTGGTTGCCGCTGCACACGATGGACACCATCTGAACTAAATACGTTTATCTTGGTCTCATCAGACCACAGGACACGGTTCCAGTAATCCATGTCCTTCGTCTGCTTGTCTTTAGCAAACTGTGGGCTTTATTGTGCATCATCTTTAGAAGAGGCTTTCTTCTGGGACGACAGCCATGCAAATCAGTTTGATGCAGTGTGTGGCGTATGGTCTGTGCACTAACAGGCTCACCTCCCCACCCCTTCAACCACTACAGCAATGCTGGCAGCACTGATACGTCTATTTCCCAAAGACAACATCTGAATATAACGCTGGGCACGTGCACTCAACTTCTTTGGTCGACCATGGCGAGTCCTGTTCTGAGTGGAACCTGTCCTGTTAAACTCCTGTATGGCCACCGTGCTGCAGCTCAGGTTCAGGGTCTTGGCAATCTTCTTATAGCTTAGGCCATCTTTATGTAGAGCAACAATTCTTTTTTTCAGATCCTCAGAGAGTTCTTTGCAATGGGGTGCCATGTTGAACTTCCAGTGACCAGTATGAGAGAGTGAGAGCGATAACACCAAATTTAACACACCTGCTCCCCATTCACACCTGAGACCTTGGGATGGTAAATGGCTAATTGGACCCGATTTTGACATATTCACTTAGGGGTGTACTCACTTTTTCTGCCAGCGGTTTAGACATTAATGGCTGTATGTTGAGTTATTTTGAGGGGACAGCAAATTTACACTGTTATAAAAAGTGTACACTCACTAGTTTACATTGTAGCAAAGTGTAATTTCTTCAGTGTGCGTGTGTGTGTGTGTGTGTGTATATATATATATATATATATATATATATATATATATATATATATATATATAGATCTATATCTATAGATATAGATATCTCATATCTTAGTTCATATCTTATATCATATCTTCCCTGCCTAATATGATTCCACAGGGTCCACGGTACTACTTCACTACTAAGTGGAGTAAAGTTCTTCTTAGGGTGGATGTGGATACGTATCTTTACTTATTTGCATCACCCATCTTGGCATTATCTGAATCTGCTAGATCTGATAAAACTCTATCTTTTCCTTGGGGTCATCTTCCTCAGTTCTAACTGCCATTGTAGTAATCTTTTTTGTATTCCACATTTAGCACACCTGAAAAACAAATAATCAATGCAGTCCTATAACAATGATCCCTACAAGGACAAAAAGGATTTGTTGAATCCTTGAATTTTACTATCTCTAAACAAAGTGTAATTTGGGTTTGTCATATTTTCTATCATAATGCCACATTGTATACCTTTTTCCCTTACTGAACAAGGGGATATTTCCAAGGGCCTTAGGTTATATTTAGCCTAAGATGTATTTTCATAATAGTAGAACATTTGTAGTATGACTAGACATACTGGTATTTGGGCAGCTTTGTATTGTCTAAAATCAGAGTGAAGGTAAATTGGTTTAGCACCTGAGGCCTTGGTAAGGCCAATTTTTGGCTTGGCCCATAAGGATACAGTTTTCCAGGTGGTTAGATTAATGGGAATGGGTACCAGGTGTATGCATTATGAACTGTCTGGCCTATATGAACAGATCTAGCAATTACTATTACCATTATTACAGATAAGTTACCCCTTATCCACCATCGTGTAATTTGTACAGTTGGTTTTTCTATATAGCCTTGACTGCTGAGATCAAGTAAAGGCATAGCAGCAATTTACTCATCTTTTTAAAGTTGGTTGTACTTTCTTGCAATGGCTGGCATGTATCCACATTTGATTTCCTTCCAACTTCACAGCTGTGGCAGTTGTCAGGAGCCCTTGGTAGGGTCCTTCAAATTTTGGTCCCAAGGGTACCGTCATGTGTTCTTTCACTAGGACCCAACCACCTGGTTGTAAATCATGTGTTCCAGTTACTTGATCTGGAATTGAATAAAAAACAAGCTTGTGCATCACAGTTAGTTGCTTGTATAAGACAATTACATAAAAAAACAGCAAAATCACTATATATTACAGCAGTTTGATGTGGAAAATACAACCCTGTCTTTGGTGGGCCACCAAACAGAATTACATAAGGGCTCGAGTTCTCTGGGTAGTCCTGATGCTGTAAAGAACCTGAGGTTCTGTCCTCTGTTTCTTTACTGACCCTTCCTCCCTTTCCTGCATTAGTTTAGCTAGCCTGTTTTAAATAACCCCATTGTATTTTTCCCAGTCGTCTTCTAGGACAGCCCTTGAGAGATGGAGTCCCTCCCATCGCCACAGGAAACACATTGCCACAGTTCAAAAGGCGGTCCCTCAGGTCCCTGGTCAGTCATTTGTGTTTCCTCTGTTGGAGGAACATGTTGCTGAGGAACCAGGAGAGGGACTTCACCTCTCAGGGGCTGCCTGAAGGGAGTGGAGACTGCACAGGGGGACTGGGTCCTATCCGTCGGCTCCAGTGAAGTTCTTACCTTCTTTTTCTTGGGGCTCGGGTACCCTCCAGCATAAACAGGAGCAGACCCATTACCCCCTCTTCTTCCAGTGCCGAGGTGTGCCAGTGGCAGGGTGATGCAGGTTCCCCCAGGAGCTGTATAAGTGGATTCTTCCATCTCAGCTCCTTGCTGCGATCACGGTGGGGGCCGGAGATGCCGTTTGCGTAATTTCCGGAACCGTGTCATCACTGTGCACCTAGACTTCCGGTTACGGGTCTCCAGGGAGCAAGGAGGAGGGGAAGAGCCCAGACTGGGCCTAATAAATCCCGACCAGCGTCCAGCAATACCAGACTAGCGGCGGGATCCGGAGGAGAAGGGGGGGGACCATGGAGGCGAATCCCCAGGAAACTCGGGCAGATGCAGGCACCAGCCAAACCCAGGTAGGCTGCTGGGCAAGCTCTGTACTGTGGTTTTCATGTTGGTAGTTGTGGGGCTGGGACTAGTATGTTCCATGGTGGTGGATACCTCACTGTCCCGGGAATATGCAGTAGTGGTGGTTGCAGCACGGGTGTTTTAAGAGGGTTGAGGTTTGATTCTAAGTTCATCTATTTTTATTTACAGGCTAAGAAGGCTCCAAGGGAGGACATGTCAGGCCGCAAAAAGTGCCCTAACTGTGGGAACAAGTTATCCTCAGGCTCTAACAAAGCTTTATGCAGGCAGTGTATTGCAGGCTCACTAAAATCAGAGGCAGACTCTCCTTTGGCTAAATTCCTTAGCACCTTTAAAGATGAGATGGCATCAACCTTTAAATCTCTCAGGGATTTAATTGCAGATGTAAACACATCTGCTTCCACCAGTAGTGCAGCTGCAATTCCCTCTTCACCAGGCCCTACAACATCCAGCCCCGGGGAGCCCCGTAGAGTCAGGGAGCATAGCCCCGCTTTGGTTAGGCCTGAATCCTCTGACTCTGACTCAGACCAGGATCAGGATCAGGCTGTAGCTAACAAAGCCGCAAAATACAAGCTGTCCTTTGAGGAGGTGGACGAGCTGTTGAGCGCTATTTATGATACGCTTGAAATTGATGAGGAAGAAGTTCAGTTGTCCAGGCATGATAAAATGTATGAGGCCCGAGGGAAAAAGAAGGTGAAAGTATTCCCTATACATAGCGTGCTTTCTGACCTTGTCCGTAAGGAGTGGGCCGAGCCGGATAAGAAAGCTTTCTTTCCAAATTCTCTTAAAAGAAGATTCCCCTTTGATGAGAACCCAGGCGGTCTGGAATAAAAATCCAAAACTAGACGCCCCATTGTCCAAAGTGTCAAAACAGTCTGACCTTGCCTTTGAGGATATGGGACATTTAAAAGGACCCAATGGACAGGAAAACCAGACGCAGTCTTAAAAAGGGCCTGGGATCCATCAATGGCAGGCCTGTTTTTTTTACTCGCACATCTTTGTGGTAAAAAAACGTCAGGGAAGTTCAGATTAATCATGAACCTCTGACCCTTGAACCTCTCCATTCAATACAAAAGATTTCGGATGGAGTCCATTTACTCAATAAGGAATCTTCTCCAAAAAGAGGTGTTTATGGCTACCCTAAATTTAAGGGATGCCTATCTGCATATCCCAATAACGAAGGAATGCCAGAAATTTCTTCGTATGGCGATTCAGATAGACACAAAAGTTTATCACTTTCAGTGCAGAGCACTTCCCTTCGGACTGTCGCCCTCTCCGAGAATTTTTTCCAAGGTTCTCGGAGAAGCACTGGTTCAGTTGAGACTTCAGTCAGTCTCGATCATTCCATATCTAGACGACTTGCTCCTCATGGCCCACTCGAAGAAACAACTTTGTCAGGACTTAGAGTTAACACAACTCAGCCTGAGTCAATTGGGGTAGATAATCAGTTTGGAAAAGTCCAAAACAACCCCAACAGAATATTCTGTATCTGGGCTACAAGATCCTGTCTGTCGATCAAAGGATAGTCTTGCCGGAAGAAAAGATATCGAATCTGAAGCAGAGGATGTCTTTTCTTCAAACCAGCACCAAATGTACAGTGAGGAAGGTGATGTCAGCGTTAGGACTTATGACAGCAGCAATTCCGGCCGTACAATGGGCCAGGTTCCACCAAAGAGACCTTCAGAGGTTTTTGTTGGAACAGTTAAAGGACAAAGATCTGGAAGAAGACATATCGATCCCCACCAAAGTAAAACGTTCCCCCTTGTGGTGAAAGGACAAAGAAAATTTAAACAAAGGGATACTCTGGGTCTTGCCTATCACATCCACACTGACATGGATGCGAGCAGTTGGGGTGCCCATCTCAACTCATGCTGGGCCCAGGGAGAGAGGAGAAAAAATTCTCTTCCAATTGGAAGGAACTAACAGCTATCCTCAGAGCCCTAATAGCGTTTCAAAACACAGTACAAGGTCACCATCTACAAGTCCGACAATATGACAGCAGTAGCCTATATAAACAAGCAGGGAGGCACCAGAAGTCCTCGGCTAATGTTGGTAGCCAAACACATATTTCAATGGGCAGAATCCAATCTAGAATCCATCTCTGCAATTCACTTGAAGGGGGAGCAGAACAGCACTGCAGACTTCTTTAGTCTACAGCTAGTTTTGAATCAAGAGTGGTCTCTGCACCCGGAAGTTTTCGACCACATAGCAGCTCACTGGGGGAAACCAGAAGTGGACCTATTTGCAAACAAAGAGAATGCAAAAGTTCCCAGTTTCTGCTCGCTTTGTCCAGGAGATCAACCCTTGGCGGTAGACGCCTTACAGACCCCCTGGACCTTCAACTTTGGCCTATGCGTTTCCACCGCTTCACCTCATCCCGAGAGTTCTAGCAAAGTTTCTAGCAGAAGAGACGTGTTTAATCCTAGTGGCACGATTTTGGCCCAAGAGGCCATGGTTCACAACTTTACTAAAGTTGACAGACCAGCCTCCTCTGAGGCTTCCTTGCAGACAAGATCTCCTGTAACAGGGACCTCTCTTACATCCGCAAGTAGCCATGCTGAAGCTTTCAGTGTGGTTACTGAGGAAGAAATTCTGAGGAGTAAAGGCCTAACAGAAAGAGTTGTTCAGACCTTACTACAGAGCCAGAAACCGGTCACCCGAGCTATTTATAGAAAAGTCTGCAGAAAGTTTAACTTCTGGTTGGATGGCCAGGTTGAGGTAAACAAGGATACAACAAACATCCTACAGTTTCTCCAAGAGGGGATAGACAAAGGATTAACTCCTAGTACTACTAAAGTTCAGATAGCTGCCTTAAGTGTGTACCTAGAGAAACAATTACAGGAAGATCCCCTTATCACTAGGTTCTGTAAGGCAATTACTAGACACAAACCGGTCAGAGTTAACATAACTCCAACCTGGGACCTATCGATCGTCCTCCGGGCCTTTTTGGGGACACCAGTTGAACCTGTCTCAGAGGCCTCTCTAAGACTGATCACATTTAAGACAGTGCTCCTTGTGGCAATCACTTCAGCCCGTAGGGTTAGTGAAATCCAAGCCCTTTCCATTAGAGAGCCCTTCCTTCAGATTTTGGAGGACAGAATCATACTAACGACAGACCCTGGGTTCTTGCCAAAGGTGGCATCTAGGTTTCATAGGTCGCAAGATATTGTCCTCCCTTCATTCTGTCAGAACGCCTCAAACGAAAAAGAGAAACAATTTAATTTACTAGATGTGAGGAGGTGTATCCTAGAGTACCTAAAGGTAACCAAACCATTTAGAATTACAGATTCACTTTTTGTCCTTTTTTCTGGCTAGCGTAAGGGACAAAAAGCTTCTAAGGTCACCATAGCTAGGTGAATCAGGCTAGCTATTGCAGAAGGGTATAGAACAATAAATAGAGATCCTCCTGGGGGTGATAAAGCCCACTCCACAAGGGCACTCTCGGCATCCTGGGCAGAAAGAGCTGGTGCCACCTTGGAGCAAATATGTAAAGCAGCCACATGGTCAAGCTTCTCCACCTTTACAAGGCATTATCGACTAGACTTAATGTCCAGTCAGGATCAGGCTTTTGGGAGGAAAGTCCTCCAAGCCGTGGTTCCCCCCCCCGATCTGGTGAGTACCGAAAAAAAAACGACCCAAACCCAACATGACTGGCTCAACTGCTATCACTACGACAGGCGTTGAGGACACTACTCCTCAACTCCTTCGAACAAGTGCAGTGAAAAATTAGAGCCACATCCTATTCTAACTCTAATAAAGTAGGGAAAAAACTGGCACAGCGCCTAAAAAGGGAGAAGGGCCAAGACTAAGATAACCCACCTAACTCATCCTCACACTAAACAGAAACTGACTAATCCTCAGGACATAGCCAATGCATTTAACGACTACTATAGTGATCTTTATAATATCAACTCAGACTCATCCACGCCACAACCCTCCCATGAAGACATAGACGCATTCCTACAACAAAACACACTCCCCAAACTGAAAGACGCACAATTGGCCTTTCTAAATGAACCTTTTACTGAGCAGGAAATTCTTGCAACGATACAATCGCTACCACCTGGGAAAGCCCCAGGGCCGGATGGCCTAATGGGGGAGTACTACCAGCAATACTCCAGCCAACTACTCCCATACCTGACGCAATTTTGCAAAAATGCTGCCTCCTCTTCCACGCTTGCTAAGGAAACGTTGAATGCTATTATTGTAAGACTCTCAAAACCAGGTAAAGAACCAACCTCCCCATAAAACTTCCGTCCCATATGCCTTCTAAACTTGGATGTGAAGATTTATGCCAAAACTATAGCTAGGCACCTACTAGAGATAATTCCAGATCTCATACATTTAGATCAGTCAGGATTCATTAAAGGGAGACAGGCGCCAGATGCCACGAGGCGTATGATCAACTTAATACATCATGCTGAGTCCAGCAGAACTCCTTCTCTGCTGCTCTCTTTAGACACAGAGAAGATGTTCGACAGGGTTCATTGGTTATATCTCCAAAAAGTACTCATCAAATTTGGATTCAAGGTCCATATCTATAGGGCCATTATGGCACTTTACACCATCCCATCTGCGCAAGTATACTCTGCAGACATGCTATGCTAACCGTTTAATATAACGAATGGAAAACGCCAAGGATGCCCCTTGTCACCATTGACATTTAACTTACTGATGAACCCCCTGTCTGAACACGTGCATTCAAATCCCCTGATCACTGGTCTGATGATAGGTAAAACCTCACATAAAATAAGTCTCTTCGCAGACGACGTCATCTTGATCCTGTCTAATCCGACCACCTCTTTAGCGGAAGCCCACAAATTACTAGAGTGGTTCGGAAAGGTCTCCTATTATAAATTAAACGCATCCAAATCACACATTCTAGATCAGTGTTTCTCAACTCCAGTCCTCAAGGCGCACCATCAGGTCATGTTTTCAGGATTTCCCTCAGATTAAACGGCTTTAGTAATTACTAAGGCAGTAAAACTGATCAAATCACCTGTTCAAAATAGTGGAAATCCTGAAAACATTACCTGTTGGTGCGCCTTGAGGACTGGAGTTGAGAAACACTGTTCTAGATCTTAAACTTGACGCCACAACAAAAGATTTGCTACAGGTCCAATACCCATTCTCCTGGCCAGACAAAAGTATCTCCTACCTGGGGATCCACCTTACTAGATCGGTCAAACACCTTTTCTCGGTCAACTACAAACCTCTCCTTGCCAAGCTACGTACAGAAACCCAATCCATAATTAAACAAGAACACTCCACCAATCCAGGGATACCAATCCCAATAGAATCTTTCCATCATCTATCACCAGACTTATCCCTGTCTCACTGGTCCAAATATGGAGTTCTACACATCCATGACCTTCTCCAAGACTCCCGTATAAAAACCTTTCAACTCCTCCAAAGAGAATTTAAACTGCTTTCCATAGAATTTTTTTTTACCTACATCAGAGTCAAACACTGCCTTGAAAAAATCCAATTACCTCTCTGCACGATCCACCCCAAAGCTTGGGAGCAACTAACCAACGCTTCCCACAAAAATAAAGGAATATCTCTGTTTTATAACATTCTAGACCAGAAACTCCACTTTGTCAAATCATCTCCCCACAACCATTGGGAGAACGAATTGGGACAGACATACACAAGCCACCAATAGCAACGAGCACTGTGGTCTATCTACAAAGCCACTAAATGCTCTGCACTCTGGGAACTAACCCACAAACTGTCCCTTAGATGGTAGCTAACCCCATCAAAACTTTGAATACTAATGACACGTTGTGGAGGTGTAACTCAGCCAAAGGCGATTTATTCCACATAATGTGGGAGTGCAATTCTATCCAAACTTATTGGAAAACTACCTTTCAAATCCTATCAGACATATCCAATCAACACATACCCCCTGCACCTGACTTAGCAATTCTAAACCTCACTATAGATCTGGTACCCCAGCCTGCCAGGCATGTGGTTACACACATTCTATTAGCTGCTAGACTGAGCATAACAAGATTATGGAAAACAAAGAGGGCCCCAACCATAGAAAACACATTAGACTTGGTAAACCTACACTACGGATACAAAATGACCATGGCGTCTAGCAGTGGCTATTTGACTAAGAGTAAAAACAAATGTTTACAATGGGAACGGTGGTCTGGAGCCGCAAATTTTCTTTGACAAAGTTGTAACTCAGTTAGTAAAGTCATGATACAGCAACAAGTTAGACTTAAAAAGTTCACACACTGTTTGAATATGGGTTATATAATAGTATAAGCCATAGCATTCCCCCAGGCAACAAAAGAGATCCCAATGGGGGTTCCTGGGGGAAAGTTACAATATGACTATGTGAAAACCTATATTTACTGTATAACTCCCAGAATAGAATTTCCTGTTAGTAGCATGTACATTAATCAACATGCGACTCTCTGTGATCGAGTACAATGTATACATTGTCTTTATACTGTATGTATTTGATGTAAAACAATAAAAATCTATTGATGAAAAAAAAAAAAGAAGTGGAAAATGAGGAGTTCTGTTGAAACCAAACCATGGTCAGGTAGACCAACTAAAATTTTAGCCACAACTCCCAGAACCCACAAATAACTTCAGGTGAAATACAGGACTAAACATGTGGTTTGGCTGTTGCAAGATGCACAATAAGGAGGCACTTGAAGAAAGATGGTCTGCATGGTCGAGTGACCAGAAGAAAGCCATTACTACGCAAATGTCACAAAGTATCCCGCTTACAATACGCCAAACAGTCATTTGGAGTGATGAGACCATAATTGAGCTTTTTGGCCACAACCATAAATGCTACATTTGTAGAGGAGTCAACAAGGCCTATGATATAAGGTACACCATTCCTACTGTGAAACACGGAGGTGGATTGCTGATGTTTTGGGGATGTGTGAGCTACAAAGGCACAGGAAATTTGGTCAAAATTGATGGCAAGATGAATGCAGTATGTTATCAAAAAAATACTGGATGAACATTTGCATTCATCAGCCAAGAAGCTGCGCATGGGACTTACTTGGACATTCCAACATGACAATGATCCAAAACACAAGGCCAAGTCAACCTGTCATTGGCTACAGCAGAATAAAGTGAAGGTTCTGGAGTGGCCATCTCAGTCTCCTGACCTCAATATCATTGAGCCACTCTGGGGAGATCTCAAACCTGCAGTTCATGCAAGACAGCCCAAGAATCTACAGGAACTGGAGGCTTTTTGCCAAGAGAAATGGGCAGCTTTACCATCTTAGAAGATGAAGAGCCTCATCCACAAATACCACAAAAGACTTCAAGCTGTCATTGATGTTAAAGGGGGCAATACATGGTATTAAGAACTGGGGTATGTAAGCTTTTGATCAGGGTCATTTGGGTAGTTTCTGTTGTGATTATGATTTAAAAAGAGTTGATTGATAATAAATGGCTTTAGCCAAACAGTGAAAGAAGTTTTTGTGTTAGCATTCATATTCTCTGAAAAATGGCCAAGAAATCATAAATTCTGCCAGGGTATGTAAACTTTTGAGCACAACTGTAAGTGCAACACAAAGTTTTTTTTTTTTCTATGTTTTATTTGGTCAGATTAACATTTGTTAATTTATGATCATTATTGCAGGAAGTAAATTCTATATTTATGTACAAGAATTGTTTTCATTAGTTTCCCGTTTCCTAACCATTGAATAGACCTGATTGTAATATTCATACATCTGTAATATATTATGATTTCTGTCTTTCACTTTTTGGATAAAATCTAAACACTCTGAACTGCCAGCCTATTGGTCAAGCACTTGAAGAAACATAATTACTTAAGACTTCCTGCCCATGTTTGCATTGTGAAAATGACTATTCAAAGAGCCTATTTAAGGAATTAATTACTTTTCAAATGAATATGAGTATTTTTTTTTTTTTCAAATATGCATATTCTATATATGCCAAGATATAGAATGGAAACAAACATAATGTGACTCACATGTGGAGGGTTTAATTTGGACATGATGGAATAAATACATTAATGTTTAGGCTGCTCAAGAAAGGACATATTATATCCAGCTTTTATTTTATTTTGTTTACTTTAACACAGCAGTGATGATTTTTCAGATTTAATTAATTACGGTAGTAGGCAGTGATCACCATATTTTTTGGAACACATTTTCCTAAAATCTGACATTCAGTTGGATCTTAAGAGACTGGCTGAGACTAATTTCCTCCCTTTTTATGTGAAGAGGGTTGTCTGCTTTCACAAGCTTTCAAAAAAATACAAAAAATTTTACTTTTTGGCTTATAGCATATTTAAAAATGTATTTCTCACTTCCTTTCCCTTTGCAATTCTTTATGTAGTATAGAAAAAATAATTGTATAACAGTATAAAGTTATTGTTAACTGAATTAGATTCTACGACAAATAAAAAACAAAAAATAAATTGAATTTTTTTTTTTTTTTTTTTTGTCCACGTAAATTTTATATATATATATATATATATATATATATATATATATATATATATATATATATATATATATATATATATATATATATATATATACAATATTGTTTTTATAGACCCGAAGGGGCTTTAAGGAGTAGAACATTATTTTCTTCTTTTTACTTGTGCTTTTTCTCTCAAAGAATAGGTGCAGATACTCCAATACTCCAACCTTCCAAGTCCGCCCGCTACCTACCTTCAAGCACTTCCCTTGGCTCCACCCCCTACTCAGCTCCCAGTACCTCCCCTTTTAGAGAATACACAACCAAGTATCAGGTTGTGCTGCTAAGTAATTTGTATGGAATGTGTTAATGATAACAAAAAAAGTAGTTAAATAGATCTCCTGCAGCCGGCACCAGTAGACCCCCCTTTAGCAACAATAGATCCACCCAGCAATTTACACACCCCACAACAATAAACCCCCACCAGGAACAATAGATATCCCAGGAGCCAGCATCAATAGAACTCCCAGCAACAGTAGACACCTCCCTCAACAGAAGATCCCTCTCATCAACCAATGACCCCCAGAAACATAGAACCCCAGCAGCAATAGATCCTCCACAAGCAACAATAGACCCCCCTGCAACATTAGATCCCTCCAGTGACAATGGATCTCTCAGCAATCAGCATCAATGGACCCTCCAACATGCCCCATCCCAACAACCCTTGCCATTACATATATTTAGTGCTGGAGGTGCCGGAACTGTGTTCCCCCACGTTCCAGCTGAAAAGAAGCCCTGCTTGTGATTTATATGTCAGTGGTAAAGGTTGCGAAAGGGGGGAATTTGGCTTTAGATAACAACTTTAAGAACGCGGGATACTGTAGATGCAAAGATGTGCTCCTCATTTAGAACTTCATGTTCAGGCACACTTCCACTCTTGGTATGCCACTCTACAGTGAATCATTTGTAAAACAAATACTGCTATGGGATTGACAACTAGTTGGTGCAGCAGCACACAGCAGATAGAGATGTCCCAGGGCATGAAGATCTCTGGATCAGGTGCAAGTAGATAAATGTAATGCATATTATGTTTGCATCACTCTGATCCACAGATCTTGCAGTCCTGTAGTGCTTCTTTAAGACAGACCTAAACTTGTACTCCTTAAGTCCCTTCAGTCCTGCTGTGATATATAAACTTCCTGGAGAAGCTCACTGAAGCTTCTAGGATGTCTGCATACGTAGGTCCTTCACCATGTACTTCTGACAAGAGAGGCTCCCGTTCGGTCACCATTTACACTTTAGCAGTTTTTTAGGCTAGATTCACACCATTGCATTTCTGCTTTTGTGTGTTTTTAACATGTTTTTCAGTGTGTGTAGATGCACACATATTGACACCAGTTTTTAATGTGTTTTCATGTGTCATATGTTTTTCATGTTAGCCAACAAAAAAGATATTTATGCTGTGATATCATTCGTTGTCGACTCTTGGAGAGCTGCTTCCTGGATTCTTTGTAGTGGGTATAGGCGCACATAGGAGCAATCGTAGCGTTTATCTGCTTTGTTCAGCAGTGACAGCAACTGTAGCTGGTTTTCTTAAAGAAGAGGAGATGGAGAAGACAAAGTGATTGCATTCACTCACTCAACGATCCCAAATGGCTGCAAACTCCCCTGATTACTTGTTATCAGGAGCTGAAAAGCATACAAAGGGCATCAAACATGCATTTTCGTGCCTTCCCATTTACTTCTATGGGCCTCAAAAAAAAAAGTAGAAAAAAACAGACCTGTCAGATAGCGTCAGCAAGCAATTTTCAAGTATTGTCACAGATTCTCAATTGGCTTTAGGACTGGACTTCAACTGGGCCATTCTAACACATGAATATGCTTTGATCTAAACCATTCCATTGTAGCTCTGACTTTGTTTTGGGTCGTTGTCCTGCTGGAAGGTGAACCTCCGCCACAGTCTCAAGTCTTTTTTGCAGACTCTAACAGGTTTTCTTCTAAGATTGCCCTGTATTTGGCTCCATCCATCTTCCCATCAACTCTGGCCAGCTTCTCTGTCCCTGCTGAAGAAAAGCATCCCCACAACGTTATGCTGCCAACACCGTGTTTCACAATGGGTGTTCAGGGTGATGCACAGTTAGTTTTCCACCACACATAGCATTTTACTTTTAGGCCAAAAAGTTTAATTTTGGCCTCATCTGACCAGAGCACCTTTTTCCACATGTTTGCTGTGTCCCCCACATGGCTTCTTGCACACTACAAATAGAACGTCTTTTGGCTTTCTTTCAACAATGACTTTCTTCTTGCCACTCTTCCATAAAGGCCAGATTTTTGGAGTGCACGACTAATAGTTGTCCTGTGGACAGATTCTCCCACCTGAGCTGTGGATCTTTGCTGCTCTTCCACAGTTACCATGGGCCTCTTGGCTGCTTCTCTGATGAATGTGCTCCTTGCCCGACCTGTCCTATTAGGTTGATGTCCATGTCTTTGTAGGTTTTCAGTTGTGCCATACTCTTTCCATTTTGGATGATGGATTGAACAGTGCTCCGTGAGATGTTCAAAGCTTGGGATATTTTTTTTTAAAACCCTAACCCTGCTTTAAACTTCTTCACCGCTTTATCCCCGACCTGTCTGGTGTGTTCCTTGGCCTTCATGATGCTCTTTGTTCACTAGGGTTCTCCAACAAACCTCTGAGGGCTTCACAGAACAGCTGTATTTATACTGAGATTAAATTACACACAGGTGGACTCTATTTACTAATTAGGTGACTTCTGAAGGCAATTGGTTTCACTAGATTTTAGTTAGGGCTATCAGAATAAAGGTGGCTGTATACAAATGCATGCCATACTTTTCACATATTTATTTGTAAAAAATGTTGAAAACCATTTATCATTTTCCTTCCACTTCACAATTATGTGCCACTTTGTGTTGGTCTATCAGATAAAATCCCAATAAAATACATGTACGTATTTGGTTGTAACATGACAAAATGTGGAAAGTGTCAAGGGGTATGAATACTTTTTCAAGGCACTGTACATATTATTATTATTATTATGGCCTGAATGGGGGATGCACTTTTCATTTAAATTTAATTTTTTATTTTCAGTTTCAGGGGAATATAAAGTCTTTATGTTTCTATTTTTTTACATACAAAAAGAGAATAAAATGTATACATGTTGGCCTCCATTAAGTCATTACTGCACAGGCTTTGCTTCCCACCTTACAGTGCTAGATTACTGGCCTGATTTAGGTCTCTTTCACACTTTTGTGACTTGTCCTACGACTTGGGACTGCAACATTGCATGACAAATCGTATCCCATTATTTCCAATAAGCACCATTCATATCTGTGCGACTTTAAGTCGCAGCGACTTCAAAGTAGTCCTGGCACCACTTTGGTCCGACTTTGATGCGACTTGAGGTCCAAAGACCTCAAGATTACACAGGCATTGCTTCAAGTCAAGGCAAAATCGCGGCAAAGTCGCGCGACTTTTAGGTTACACAAGTGTGAAAGGGGCCTTACTATTCCTTCTCATGAGTCCCAAATTCAGTGACTCACTCAAAACAATACAGAGTCTATTTGTAAATGTTTTCACACAAGATTTACACAACCTTTTCTTTAGACTCAATTCAGTCGCAAAAATGTGTGAATCTTCAAAGTATAAACTAATTAGGTGACTAATTAGTCATTGTTCCTATTTTTTTTTTTTTTTTTTTATAGTTTTCATTTAAACCTATAAAAATTAAACAGTTTGTGGAAGAGGGAAAATAAACCTTGGCTGTCCCCCTATAAAAAAAAAAACAATACACAACTTTTTCCAGTTTGGTAACCAAGAGTACCAGAGAGTGGCAAATCAGTAGGACCATAGTTGAAATGTTAAAACTGCTCTGATCTATAAATTCCCATGTATATTACCATGAGTGTAGCATAAAAAAAAAAAGCAAAACATTTGGCACAATACTGTGGGTATCATAAACACACACACGCATTGGCTAAGAAGTCTCAGAGTCTGTGAATAGTTTATATTTATATACAAAAATAAAGTATTACACGCATCACCATTTTTCTAGGTAAATATATTTCTAAAGGTGCTATTGACATGAAATGTTCACCATATGTCAGTAACAACCCATGCAATCCGTACAAGCAAAGAAACCAAAACAAATAAGTTCAGAAATGAAATTATATGTAATAAAATGGAATGACACAGGGAAAAAAGTATTGAAAACGCTAACTGAAATGTATTTAATACTTGGTACAAAATCCTTTTGTCGGTAATGACAGCTTCGAGATGTCTCCTGTATGGAGAAACTAGCTGCATGCATTGCTCAGGTGTGATTTTGGTCCATTCTTCCACACAAACAGTCCTCAAATCTTGAAGTTTTCGTGGGCCTCTTCTATGAACTCTTTAGTTCTATGATCTTTAGTTCTTTCCATAGATTTTCTATTGGATTCAAGTCAGGTGATTGGCTGGGCCATTCTAGCAGCTTTATTTTCTTTCTTTGAAACCAACTGAGAGTTTCCTTGGCTTTGTGTTTGAAATCATTGTCTTGCTGAAATAATTGTCTTGCTGAAATGTCCACCCTCGTTTTATCTTCATCACCCTGGTAGGTTGCAGCAGATTTTTATCAAGAATTTCTTGGTACATTTTTCCATCCATTCTTCCTTCAATGACATATGAAGTTTGCCAGTACCGTATGCTGAAAAACAGTGCCCGCCTCCAAACGTTACTATTGGTATGGGGATGTTTTTGGAGTGATGTGTAGTGCCATGTGACCTCCAAACATGATGTGTATTATGGCATCCAAATAGTTCAATTTTGGTCTCATCTGACCAGACTATATTCTCCCAGTATTTCAAAGGCTTGTCTAAATGTTGTGCAGCAAACTTTAAACAAGCTTCAGCATGCTTTTTTTTCAGCAATAGTGAGCGTGCAAACAGGCCATAGCGGTTGAGTGCATTACTTATTGTTTTCTTAGATAGAAATTGTACCTACTAATTTGAGGTCTTTTTGAAGCTCTCCACAAGTGGTCCTTGGCTCTTGGACAACTCTTCTGATACATCTTTTCGCTCCTCTGTCAGAAATCTTGCGAGGAGCACCTGGTCGTGGCTGGTTTATGGTGAAATGTTCTTTGCACTTCCAGATTATGCCCCCAGATTGTGCTCACTGGAACATTCAGAAGTTTATAAATCCTTCTGTAACCAATGCCATCAGTATGTTTTGCAACAATAAGGTTGCGGAGGTCTTGAGAGAGCTCTTTGCTTTTACCCATCATGAGATGTTTCTTGTGTCACACCTTGGTAATGAGACACCTTTTTATAGGCCATCAGTTAAGACTGAACCAGTTGATATTAATTTGCACTGACAAGGGCAAATTAATTGCTGATAGATTTCAGCTGGTGTCTTGGCCTTCCATGCCTTTTTGCATCTCCTTCCTTTATGTGTTCAATACCTTTTCCCTGTGTCAGTCCATTTTATTACACATAATGTAATTTCTGAATTTATTTGTTTTGGTTTCTTTGTATGGATTGCATGGGCTGTTACCAACATGTGGTAAAAATGTCATGTCAATAGCACCTTTAGAAATATATTTACTTAGAAAAATGGTGACATGTTCAATGCTTATCTTGCCCGTGTGTGTGTGTGTGTGTGTGTGTATGTGTATATTATGTGTGTATGTGTGTGTGTGTGTGTGTGTGTATATATATATATATATATATATATATATATATATATATATATATATATATATATATATATATATATATATATATATTATACAGTTGTGCTCATAAGTTTATATACCCTGGCAGAATTTATGATTTCTTGGCCATTTTATGATTTTCAGGGAATATGAATGATAACATGAAAACATTTTATTTCACTCATGGTTAGTGTTTGGCTGGAGCCATTTATTATCAAGCGACTGTGTTTACTCTTTAAAATCATAATGGCAACAGAAACTGCCCAAATGACCCTGTTCAAAAGTTTACGTACCCTGGTGATTTTGGCCTGATAACATGCACACAAGTTGACACAAAGGGGTTTTAATGGCTGTTAAAGGTAACCATCCTCACCTATGATCTGTTTGCTTGTAATTAGTCTGTGTGTATAAAAGGTCAATGAGATTCTGGACTCTTGACAGACCCCTTGCATCTTTCATCCAGTGCTACACTGACGTTTCTGGATTCTGAGTCATGGGGAAAGCAAAAGAATTGTCAAAGGATCTGCGGGAAAAGGTAGTTGAACTGTATAAAAAACAGGAAAGGGATATAAAAAGATATCAAAGGAATTGAGAATGCCAATCAGCAGTGTTCAAACTCTAATCAAGAAGTGGAAAATGAGGGGTTCTGTTGAAACCAAACCACGGTCAGGGATGCAAAGAAAGTCCCACAAATAACTTCAGGTGAAATACACAGGACTTTCTGAAAACATGTTGTGTGGCTGTTTCAAGATGCACAATAAGGAGGTACTTGAAGAAAGATGGGCTGCATGGTTGTGTCGCCAGAAGAAAGCCATTACTATGCAAATGTCACAAAGTATCCCGCTTACAATACACCAAACAGCACAAAGACAAGCCTCAAACCTTGTGGCACAAAGTCATTTGGAGTGATGAGACCAAAATTGAGCTTTTTGGCCACAACCATACATGCTACATTTGGAGAGGAGTCAACAAGGCCTTTGATGAAAGGTACACCATTCCTACTTTGAAACACGGAAGTGGATTGCTGATGTTTTGGGGATGTGTGAGCTACAAAGGCACAGGAAATTTGTTCAAAATTGATGGCAAAATGAATGCAGTATGTTATCAAAAAATACTGGATGAACATTTGCATTCATCAGCCAGAAAGCTGTGCATGGGACGTACTTGGACATTCAAACACGACAATTATCCAAAACACAAGGCCAAGTTTCCTGACATTGGCTACAGCAGAATAAAGTAAAGGTTCTGGAGTGGCCGTCTCCTGAGCTCAATATCATTGAGCTACTCTGAGGAGATTTCAAACGTGCAGTTCATGCAAGACAGCCCAAGAATTTCCAGGTACTGGAGGCTTTTTGCCAAGAGGAATGGGCAGCTTTACAATTTGAGAAGATGAAGAGCCTCATCCACAAATACCACAAAAGACTTCAAGCTGTCATTGATGTTAAAGGGGGCAGTACATGGTATTAAGAACTGGGCTATGTAAACTTTTGATCAGGGTCATTTGGGTAGTTTCTGTTGTGATTATGATTTAAAAAGAGTAAACAAAGGACTTGGTGATTTCAGTTTTCACCACGGCAGGTGGAAAAAATCCTAATCTTGGCACACAAGTCCTCCGTTACGAACCAATACCAGGAAATCGGGTACAAAATTGTATCCCGATGGTATAGAGTTCCCTATATACTCCACAAGATGGATGGAGCTACTCCTGATAAGTGCTTGCGGTATAATGCGGAAGTTGGCGCTATTCTTCACATTCTTTGCGCCTGCCCTGCACTGGGATCTTTCTGGGAGGAGGTAACAACAACCATCAAAAGCTTGACCTCAGTGGAATTGAAAGGTACAGTGCCTTGCAAAAGTATTCACCCCCTTTGGCATTTTTCATGTTTTGTTGCCTCACAACCTGGAATTAACATGGATTGTTTGAGGATTTACATGCCCACAACTTTGAAGATTTTTTTTTTTTATTTATTGTGAAGCAAACAACAAATAGGACAAAATAACAGCAAAAGTCAATGTACATAACTATTTACCCCCTAAAGTCAATACTTTGTAGAGCCACCTTTTGTGGCTATCACAGCTCGAAGTCGCTTTGGATAAGTCTCTATGAATTTGCCACATCTTACCATTGGGATTTTTGCCCATTCCTCCTTGCAAAACTGCTCCAGCTCCTTCAAGTTGGATGGTTTGCGCTTGTGAACAGCAATCTTTAAGTCTGACCACAGATTTTCTATTGGATTGAGGTCTGGGCTTTGACTAGGCCATTTCAACACATGTACATGTTTCCCCTTAAACCACTCAAGTGTTGCTTTAGCAGTGTGTTTGGGGTGATTGTCCTGCTGGAAGGTGAACCTCCGCCCTAGCCTCAAATCACACACAGAGTGGTACAGATTTTGCTCAAGAATATCCCTGTATTTAGCACCATCCATCTTTCCCTCAACTCTGACCAGTTTCCCAGTCCCGACTGCTGAAAAACATCTCCACAGCATGATGCTGCCACCACCATGTTTCACTGTGGGGATGGTGTTCTTTGGGGGATGTAATGTGTTGGGTCTGCACCAGACATAGCATTTTCTTTGATAGCCAAAAAGTGCAATTTTAGTCTCATCAGACCAGAGCACCTTCCTCCATACATTTTGGGAGTCTCCCACATGCCTTTTTTGCAAACTCGGAACGTTCCATTTTGTTTTTTGCTGAAAGTAATGGCTTTCTTCTGCCCACTCTGCCATAAAGCCCAACTCTATGGAGCGTACGGCTTATTATTGTCTTATGTACAGATACTTTAGTCTCTGCTGTGGAACTCTGCAGCTCCTCCAGGGTTACCTTAGGTCTCTATGCTGCCTCTCTAATCAATGCCCTCCTTGCCCGATCCGTGAGTTTTGGTGTGCGGCCATCTCTTGGCAGATTTGCTGTTGTGCCATGTTCTTTCCATTTGGTTATGATAGATTTGATGGTGCTCCTAGGAATCATCAAAGATGGATATTTTTTTATAACCTAACCCTGACTTGTACTTCTCATCAACATTGTCCCTTACTTGTTTGAAGATTTCCTTGGTCTTCATGGCAGTGTTTGGTTAGTGGTGCCTCTTGCTTAGGTGTTGCAACCTCTGGGGCCTTTCAAAAAGGTGTGTAGATCATGTGACACTTAGATTGCACACAGGTGGACATCATTTCACGAATTATGTGACTTCTGAAGGTAATTGGTTGCACCAGAGCTTTTTATGGGCTTCATAACAAAGGGGGTGAATACATACGCAGATGCCAATTATCAGTTTTTTATATCTGAAAAATTGTTTTATGTATATATTTTTCTAATTTTACTTGACCAACTTAGACTATTGTATTCTGATCCATCACATATAATTCAGATTAAAAAAACATGAACTAAAGGCTGTAATGTAACAAAATAAGTAAAAAGCCAAGGGGGGTGAATACTTTTGCAAGACACTGTAACCTGTAACCTGGCCGCATGTCTCCTACACCTGACGGAGAGATCCATTCGGAAATATAAAAAGACACTGACAACGCAACTCCTCAATGCAGCAAGGGCGTGTATCCCTGCGTTGTGGAGGCAACCTCAACCACCAACCAGGGTCCTGTGGTATTCCAAAGTCAATTGTATTCTCCGTATGGAGGAATTGACAGCTACTCTACATAACACGGAAGAACAATTCCGAGACAGGTGGAGGCCCTGGAGACACTTCATTTGCACAAATGCGTACCTGCAGGAGCTGGCTCACTCCAAAACCTAATTGAATTAATTTTCCCAACGCACAGAGCATTATACTGTGACGTTTGTTAACCGTGCGGGAGTAGGATACCCCCCCCCCCCCTTTTTTTTTCTTCTCCCCCCTTCCGCTCTCCCCCTCTCTCCTCTTTTTCTCTCCTCAAAGCTACGTCTCTGCACCGCAGCCGTTGCCACGGCTGTAATATAATTGTAGTGACCATAAGAAACATAAAGATCATTCAGTTTCTGTTAGTAAGGTGATTCACTCACTTAAATGATGAACCTCCAATGTTTTGGTTAGCATGGTAAATGTTTTTAGAGGCACTTTAGGCCTCCTGGATTCTATGTTTATGAATGCTACCATATAGGCAAAGCAATTCTTAAATTGTCAATGATTCCTTCAAGTCTTGTTTTGTTTTTGGCTTCTCGGAATATGTCGACTAAATGTATCCATGTATACAAAAATGACGTGGCTGTATTTAAGGAACTTTGCAATAAATAATAAAGAAATTTAAAAAAAAGAGAGTAAACACACTTGATTGATAATAAATGGCTTCAGCCAAACACTAACCATGAGACCATGAGTGAAAGAAAAGTTTTAGTGTTGTCATTCATATTCTCTAAAAAATGGCCAAGAAATCATAAATTGTAAATTTATGAGCACAACTGTGTGTGTGTGTGTAAAATATAATATAATATATATATATATATATATATATATATATATATATATACGTTTTATACAGACCTTTTTGGCACTGCTGCAAAGAGCTAAGAGTAGCTTCCAATCTGTCTTTGAAGCAGCTCTGTTTTTGAGATGCAAAACTAGAGTTTTACTTAAATATCTGTTCTTGGTAATGATAGTGTTATTCAGCAGTCATGTTGTTATCTTTGTTGAAATAATTATCTTACTCTAAGCATACTTTTTTTTTTCCCGGTGCCACCTACAGATAACCTTAGTTAATCCTGATAGTGTAGCACAATATTAATATTTGTCATAGGATCTAAACATGTCTGTCATTAGTTTTTGTCTCACAGGTAAACATTGCACTAACAGTTGTTAATACATTACATGTGCTAATTGTTAGATGAGTTGCATATCCTGGGAATTTTGTATTCCAGAATAAATAACATTGTAATGTCTCCTTATCTCAGGGAGTTTTGCTGGTATATGATATCACCAACTACCAAAGTTTTGAGAACTTAGAAGATTGGTTTTCCATGGTGAAGAAGGCGAACGAAGAGTCAGAAACACAGCCGTTTGTAGCGCTGATAGGCAACAAAAGTAAGTTTAAAAAATCTTAGTAATAATGGTCCACACAGTTCAAGCTTGGATATTTATGATGGGAGGCGCAAATGAAGGTGTTGGAGATGTGGAAGAAAGTCCACAGCATCTCCCTGTGTAACCAACCAGCAATTCAAATAGCTGTGCAAACTATAAGTCTCCCTTGTGGCACAATTGCCTTATACAGTGCTGTGAAAACGTATTTGCCCCCCCTTCCTGATTTTTTTATTTTGCTTTTTGCATATTTGTCACACCTAAAGGGAAGCTCCAGGCTCCAGCCCCCCCCCCCCCCATTTTTTTTTCAAAGTCCGCCACTACAAATACTTCAAATGTGTCCCAGAAGACTGCAGGGGAAAGTGGGGGGGGGGGGGGGCGGAGATCTGAGCCATAAAAAGTGCCAAATGTGGCAGTGGAGGGGGTAAGGGTGCAAACAAGTGAGGCTTCCCCTTAAGGGTGGAACCCTGCTTTAAACAATACAGATCAAACAAATTTGCATGCCAAACTAATGGATGCCATTTTTGCCCAGTCTCTTATTTTTTAATCATGAACACCAACCTTAACTGAAGCAAGTGAGGCCTGCAGTTCTTCAGCTGTTGTTCTGGGTTCTTTTATGACCTCCTAAATGAGTTGTCGTTGTGCTCTTATGCCCCGTACACACGGTCGGACTTTGTTCGGACATTCCGACAACAAAATCCTAGGATTTTTTCCGACGGATGTTGGCTCAAACTTGTCTTGCATACACACGGTCACACAAAGTTGTCGGAAAATCCGATCGTTCTAAATGCGGTGACGTAAAACACGTACGTCGGGACTATAAATGGGGCAGTGGCCAATAGCTTTCATCTCTTTTATTTATTCTGAGCATGTGTGGCACTTTGTCCGTCGGATTTGTGTACACACGATCGGAATTTCCGACAACGGATTTTGTTGTCGGAAAATTTTATCTCCTGCTCTCCAACTTTGTGTGTCGGAAAATCCGATGGAAAATGTCCGATGGAGCCCACACACGGTCGGAATTTCCAACAACACGCTCCGATCTGACATTTTCCATCGGAAGCCGCTCCTGGGAAGTTTTACCACTGTTCCATGTTTTCTCCTATTAGTGGATAATGGCTCTCACAATGGTTCGCTGGAGTCCCAGAGCCTTAGAAATGGCTTTGTAACCCTTTCCAGACTGACTTATGTCAATTACTTTTGTTGCTCATCTGTTTTTGAATTTCAACCGCTGCATGATGTGTTGCTTCTTGAGATCTTTCAGCGTGCTTCACTTTGTCAGATAGCTTCTATTTAAGTGATTTTTTTTGATTCAACAGGTCTGGCAGTAACTGAAATTTAACTCATCTTTCCAAAAAATTTGGTTAATCACAGTTCATTCATGATTTAGCAAGGTGGGGGTTGGGGGGGGGGGGCAATTACTTATTCACATAGGGCCAGGTTTGGACAGGTTTTTTTCCCTTTAATAAATAAAATCATTTAAAAACTGCATTTTGTATTTATTCGGGTTATGGTTGTGTAACATTAAAATTCATTTGATGATCTGAATCATTTTACTGTGATAAATATGCAAAAATAACAGAAAAGGGTAAATACTTTTTCACGGCACTGTATTTTTTTTTTTTTGTAGTGTATTTGAAGCACCTTGGCACATGTAAAACTACATTCACTTGTCCTGATATCATATTTGTATTTGTACAACTATGCTTTGTGAATTATTACATATGTTTTTTGCACAAGCAAGCATTTTTACACTGCATGGCCTAGATTATACCGGTTAGTATGGAACTGCATACAGAAACCTATCTGCTCATACCTCCAATACGGGCAGACAGTTCATAAATGACAGGAATCTTGGTGAACTACCTAGAGTGCTCATCAGTGCCCTGGTAGTTCACTGAGCACTATAAGCTGCAAAGGCTGACAGTAGTTGTATTTGCGGCCATGCAGGTGGGGGAGGGGGCAGATACTGAACATGTTACACCCTAAATATGGGTGTAGCATGTAACATGTTCAGAAAGGTAAACTTCTCTTTTAAAGTACATTTACTGATGTATTATTGATTACAGAGCTCCATTTATGCATGTCTATTACATCTGCCTAGAGTTCAGCTTTAAACCAGATATTGATTATAATGTGATGGTCCAGGGGCTATTGAAATGTTGGAAAACTACATGGTAGATATTTCCTAAGTCTTCAATACTAATTCCTTTCTTGTATGATATTATAGTATCTGTGTTAGTCTTCAGTTTGTGTGTCCCAGTGGAGCCCCTTTGATCACAGGCCCAGAGTTTTTCTCTTCTTCTTCTAGCTAGATTGACATTGGTGATATTTTCGGGCAACTGGAATGAGCTGGTGTGAGGTTGCAGAACTTATTTGTGTAGACCAGTCTTTCCGAACCATGGTGCCGTGAAACCCTAGGGTTTCTCCAGAGGTTGCTATAAATTCCTTAATCAATGAGCAATTTATTCCTCCCTTAAATAAGTATCCACTGACAGCTATGATCTTAGCTATCTGTAAGGGGGGGATTCTTCTCAATGACCACACGTGTAAGAAGCATTCTTCCTGGTGACCATAGCCATCACTCTTATGTACCGTGTGCTGTAGATATACTCATTATTAGCAAGGGCTCCCTGAGACCTGAATTTTTTTCCAAGAGTTCCTCTCAAAGTAGAGCAAGGCTGATATAGGCCATAGGGGCTAATTTGCTTGTGTGGAAGCAAAACCATTTGATTGCACTCTGCAATAAAACTTGCACATACTGTAGGAAGAGCTGTATTCCCTAGTGATAGCTCTTTTACATTATCATCTAAACCTACTTGCTAGTAGATGCGTATTAAATTGTAAAGCTTACAGATGTAGGTCCCTTATTACACAGATCCCGGTCTATCAACTTCTGCTAGTATTTTGAGTGCAAAAAGACAAGTTTGATGATTTCTCATAAATTAGTTTAATCAGATTGTATAATATCCTCTGCAGGTTAAAGCTGAACTCCAGAAATATATAAAAAACAACTAATGATGCAGTTATGTATTTATTTATAGTCTGTATATTTTTAAGGGCTCGTTCACACTATACGTGCATGAAAGCTTGCAGAGACATCAGTTTACATGCGTGTTTAAGTCAGTTTTTATGCATGTTGACATCAGTTTTCATGTGCATCTTTTTTATGCACCCGCCGTCAGTGTCCTTTCATCTGTCCCCCCACCGTCAGTGTCGTCCCCCCACCGTCAGTGTCGTCCCCCCATCAGTGTCCTTTCATCTGTCCCCCACCATCAGTGTCGTCCCCCCATCAGTGTCCTTTCATCTGTCCCCCACCGTCAGTGTCGTCCCCCCATCAGTGTCCTTTCATCTGTCGCCTGCATTTTCTGCAGGTTAAAGCTGAACTCCAGGAAGGTATAAAAAATAAAAATACAAATAATAATGGAGTTATTAATTTAAATTCAGTATATTTTTAAGGGCTCATTCACACTGTACATGCATGAAAACTGATGTGAAAACAATGCAGATTTCACTTGCAGAGACATCAGTTTACATAAGTTTCATATCAGTTTCCATTCGTTTTCATGTGCATTTCAGTCAGTTTTTATGTTGCTATCCACTTTCGTGTGCATCCTTTTTTTTATGCACAAACTGCAATCACATATTGTGTCATCACCCCCTCATCAGGCCCCCCCCCCCCTCATTAGTGATCCCCACATCAGAGACTCCTCATCAAGTTCCCCTCACATCAGAAACTCCTTATCAGAGCCCACACATGAGTTTACCCCTCATCAGAGAATCCTCATTAGGGACCCCCACCATCAGTCTCCCCCTCATCTTTCCCCACCATCAGTCTCCCCCTAATCTGTCTCCTGCCATCAATGTCCCCTGCTATTAGTGACCCCCACCATCAGTATCCCTCAGTGTCCCCCTCATCTTTTCCCCACCATCAGTCTCCCCCTAATCTGTCTCCTGCTGTCAATGTCCCCTGCTATTAGTGACCCCCACCATCAGTATCCCTCAGTGCCCCCCTCATCTTTTCCTCACCATTTGTAACCCCTCACCTGTCCCTCACCATCTTTCCCCCACCATTAGCGACCGCTCATCTGTCCCCCACCATCAGTGTTCCTCCCCATCCCCATCAGTATCCTTTCATTGGTCCCTGCCAGTGTTCTTTCATCTGTGCCCCCCCCCCCCCCCCCCACAATAGCTCACTGGGGAGATCGCTGTACTAACGTCATATTGTTAGTACAGGATCTCCTCCTGAGCTCTTCAGTTTTTTTTCCTTCAGCCCACTGGGTTGAACGACAAAACAACTGATAGTGTGTACTAGGCTAAAGGAAAACAGACCGTAATAAAAATCTGAAAGAAATGGTAACCTTCTCAAAAAAACTAAAAGTTTTGCTGGATTTAAGTTTTAAATAAAATATGGGTGGACACTCAATATTTGGTGCGCAAGGATGGCTTTTAGCACATCATATGTTTGAAAAATGTCCACCGCTTAATCTTATTTTTGTGTTCTTAAGTAACATTACCTGCTTTGCCTGTTCACTCTCTACAATGATTCCTAAAGTGTCAAACCTACATTCTCAGCGGAGATATTATAAACAGATATTAACCCAGGATGTATGGGAGCTGCACTCTTGTTGATTTATAGCGCCTTTGATAGTCCAAGGGCCAGCGGTTATCTTCAGCCTCTAGTAAGGGTAGGAATTATCAGGCACCAGTGTACCCCGGATGGATGAATTATTTCAACCTAGAGATATTAAACAGAACCCTTCCACAGCTCACTAATACGGACTAATAAGTCAACTTTTTAAACAGCCTTCCTGACAGATATGGGCAAGGAGGAGTGTGTGTCGACCCTAATTAAGAATGTTGACTCTATGTACGCTGTAGCTGTGATTAATTGTCCTAGTATGGCTATCTCTCTGAGAAAAGTGATGGGCTGTTACAGCGTGAAGTTTAAAGGTTACATGTTAATGTACTTTTTAACTGGTCTTCCTTGCTTTCAGCCATGATCTATGAGTGTTATAACACTCCTCTCAGAAAGCCATTTTTTATCAGTGGAATAGATTCTTTGTTATACTTTTTTCATTCCTGTAAATAAATGCCAGCCCACTTTTTTTTTTATCACTCTACTGATTCCCTTCGATATTTCTCTTTTCATATATTTATCTTGGTGGCATTATCTTTATCTTCTAAATGACTGAATTTTTAAAAATGTATAGCTGATGATATGTAAAGTTGGGTGAAGACTTTAAAATGAAAGCGACACTACCCTTACAATAACCCCCACCATCCTCTAAATAGGCACTGCTGCAATAAAAATAAACAAAAAAGCAAATTAACAACAAAAAAAAGTTTAGAAGCTCCAGATACATCTAAATCTGTTATGTAATACCCTGGGTCCTGAGTTTTTTATTTTTTTTTTTTGGACTGCAGAGTGGTACGGCCTTTCTTCTAGTATACATGTTGCTGCTTGGGGAATGTGGAGACTTAACCGTCCAGCAGCGGGGTCATCTCAGGCTCCAGAAGAGTGCAGCTGCATGATGAAGCCATGATCATTGCCGGTCTTTGCTCCTCTGCTGCGTACACACTGTCGGATTTTCCGATGGGAAATGTTTGATGGGAGCTTGTTGTCGGAAATTCCGACCATGTGTAGCCTCCATCGGACAATTTCAGTCAGAATTTCCGACAATCAAAAATTTGAAATCTGGATCTCAAATTTTCCGACAACAAAATCTATTGTTGGAAATTCCGATCGTGTCTACACAGTTCCAATGCACAAAATTCCACGCATGCTCGGAATCAAGCAGAAGGGCCGCACTGGCTATTGAACTTAATTTTTCTCGGCACGTTGTACGTGTTGTACGTCACCGCGTTCTTGACGTTTGGAATTTCCGACAAGATTTGTGTGACCGTGTGTATGCAAGACCAGTTTTAAGCCAACATCCGTCGGAAAAAAAACATGGATTTTGTTGTCAGAATGTGCAATCGTGTGTACGCAGTATAAGAAGAGATGCTGTGAAGAGCAAAGTGATGGTGGAGATAGGTTATGAGGGATGGGGAACAAATTCCACCCAAACATGGGCTTTAAAATGAGTACTGGTTTTGAAGCAGAAGGAGTCTAATTCCTTCTCATACAATTCTTTGTAATGTAAAATAATAGGCATTTGGCAGAGAGAGTTCAGCCTCGTTCACACAGGACATATCAGTGTGTGCCCATGTGAGAACCATGTTTACCCGCACAGGGATGCACAGGTGTTCATGCATCCCTGTGCAGGCAGTCCCATTTATTTTAATTGGAGCACAGCAGTGGCTTGGACACAGCCGCTGCTCCCAATTTGACATTTGTACAGGTGTGAGTGCACAGCTCCGGAGGCACAAATGTCAAGCTAAGGGCAGTGACTGTGTCTGTGCAGTCACTGTGTCCTAATAGACATTAGTGGGACTGTCTGCATGGAGATGCACCCAGCACCTGGCATCCCCGTGTGCTTAATCACGAAGCATGCACTAATGTACCCCATATAAACAAAACCTTAGACTTCCTGTGATGGAAAGTTCCTCAGTTTTAACCATCAAATTAACGGAGAAAAATAACAGGACAATGGTTGAGTTACCAACCAGCACCTATCCAAAACTGTTATTAGTTTTGGATGAACTTATTAACTAGAGTTGCACTGGACTTCAGAATTATTTTGTGTCTGCATATAAAATGTTCATATAGCATAACCCCTTGATAATTTTAGAAAAAAATATAACCCTTTTGGTTAATAAGTTAGAAGCATGCTTTACTTACTTTAACTGCTATGACCCATTTGGAGAAATTTGAACTTCTTGAAATGTCCTTATTGCTGACCTCTATTAATGTTCAAAAGAAGTGGTTTCCAAATGTCTCCTTGCAAATGGAGACCCATTTTACTGCTCTACATATGCATTGGCTACCAAATGGTGATTATGAGAAGCTTTTCAAAGATAACGGAAGTCCATACATGTCATAGCGAAGGCTTCTGACCATCACTGGAGTCTTTTTTACCTGCTTCCTGAAAGGTATGCTAGTGACAGGGCAGTGCGCACCTGTGCAACATAATGCCCAGTAATGTGCTTGTTCTGGAATGGCCATTGCATATGGTAGTTAGGCTCCAGTTCTGGTTGGGAGCCTTAGTTATAGGTAACAGCCAGACTTTAACTAGCTGACTAGTTGTGTGCAGTATATATGTAGTGGACACTGGCGCTGTGAGTAGGTTTGGGTGTGAAAGAAGGGGGTGTCTGTTGCAAAACCCTGATAGGTAACAAAGAGAAGAGATCTATCAGCTGATTTTCTAGTTAAAACTGTTCAGTAATCAAATGTAGTTTAAACCCATCCCTTCCACACTTTATATTTTACCATTCTTTTGCAGGATGCCCTGCACTTAAGAGACTGTATATCATGGTTCACTTTGACAACTTTCAGTCGATACCATTTGTGACTGCTAGCTGTCATACCTGGCTGTCACTGCAGGCTTTAGTCCCCACCAAGGATCAGATACGAATTAGAGTGGTTCCCCATCTTTTTGATCACTATGCCAGTTGTAACATGGTGATCCCATACAAGCTTATTGCTTCATGCAAAAAATAATAGTTCCTGCTTGTAGAGGCCACTGCAGTGTGTGGGGTGGCATTTAATACTGTAATTGTCTGATATAATTATATGATGACATTTTTTCCACTTGTCAGACAATTATAAAAAAAATTATAAAAACAGTGCAGGTATTCATTAAAACAGCAGCATACAAAATAAAAGTATTTCACTGTATGTGTTTTAAAAAAATTGTTCTGGGTATATAGGCTTCAGTGACCTTTGTACGCAAAAGAGTTAAAGTAGAACTATAGGCAAAACTTTTTTTTCATTTTGGATAAAGTAAGGGAGGGTTATAACCCTTGTCAGATTTTTTTTTTTTTTAGCCATCTGTGTTCCATTGTGGAGATTTCCCTTCACTTCCTGTCCATAGCCAAACAGGAAGTGAGAGGAAATCCCAGCAAATTAAGAGACTGTCCCCAGGTCACCAGAACTAGTGTCCCCATTGGAAGACTAACCCTCTTTTTTACTTTTCTGGGGACAACCCAAAATTAGGGATTTTCTTTTACTTTCACTTTCAATGCTAATGGTAAACAGGACAAATAGAGAGGGTGAATCTGTTGACGGAGGCACAGACCGCAACAAAAACTGACAGGCGTTTAAATCTCTCACCATTCTATCCAAAAGCTAAACAAAAGTTTTTCCTTTTAGTTATAATTTAATCAAGTGTAGGTGGGTGCCTCATATTGTAAAATCTAATGGTTAAAGCAAAAATGAGAGAATTGTTTTTGCATACGTCTTCTTATAAGGTTCAAGCTCTTTGAGCCATTGGCTTGATTGAGCTTTGTGTGTCAAAGGCCTAAAATAATCATGCAGGAGTTCAGACCCTTGTCAGCCTCTGTATGCTTATCTTCACAGGTTTACTCTGAGATTTTGAGGTGGTATACAGTGACCCACTTTCCTCAAATGCCGCTTTAATAAAAATGCAAAATACCATGTAAAATATAATTGCTGTATGTGAAAGTTCTTGTCCAATGTCATGGAGCGCTTCGGCTAGAAAAAGAAGTTAGCACTTTATAGCATGAAAGTGGACAGAATGATTTTTCTATTTTAATACAGGATATATCTCCATCCTGTAAAAGGTGGCAGCAGAGTGTTAATTTGATCGCTGGCATCACGCTGAATTTAGGAACATAACAAAACACTACATTATGTATTCCATTTTAAACACAACATAAACATTCATTTCCATAAACCGCTAAAGAAACTTTGGCGCTTTCATTCATAGACTCAAACTAAAAGAAACCAATGAATTGAGATCCATCATGTAATATGGAAAGGTAGAAAGTTGCCATTTTTAAAGGGTAGATCAGTTCTATACATGCTGGAAACAAATATATAAGAATTGTGTTATGTGCCAAAAGATTTGTATATTAACAACACACTTTTGTGATCCACCCACTACTGTTGTCTAATAATCTGAAGCATGGTATTCTGGAGGTTATATATTCATAAACATATTTATATATAGACATATCATTTTCATCATTATCCTTTTTTTTTTTTGCAGTATATAATATTTGTTGTTATTTTGTTTCATCGAAGAAAGAATTATGGCTGATCATAGAGGGAAAAGCAACAGATTTGCCGTAATGCCCCCAGTAGCATATACTTGCTTTTCCTTTATTTCCATTTTAATTTCATTGCTGCCAGGTATAGATGAGCATCACTCCCCATCATGTGTTGCTATTTGGAGGGGCAAATGAAAAAGGAAATATGTGCATCTGGGAATGGTGGCAATAAAGCTGAACAACAGCCTTAAGCTGGGTACGCTTTTTTTTTTGCACCTAAAAGACTGACCGCTCCGGTCGGAGCCGCTATACTAACCATGCGAGGTTAGTTCAGCGATCTCCCCTGCTGTGCTGTTGTGTTCTTAAAGGGGGACACCCCCCCCCCCGCCAGAACACTGATCAGCTCTCTTTGTCATTGGCTGAGAGCGCTGATCGGGAGTCGAACGGCTGCTGGTTTTCCAGCATGCACGCCCAACAGAAGCTTGCCGAACAGCCTGCTTCTGTTGGATAGACTGACATACACATGGGCAGAATGTCTGCATTTTTTTTTTTTGTACTGGTAAATGTCTCCTGACATTCTGCCCATGTGTGCAGGGCTTTAGTCTTGCACAATTGTACAGGCTCCTCTCTAATACTGAAATTGCTTACTCTCATTTAATTGCTTATGTCGTCAATAGAGGAAGCGCCAACATCACCTAGACCTTTTCTCCCCAGCCTTACATGGCCCGATCTTTTCATTTTTTAGGTTTTGGTGCTTTCAGTCAGGAAGGCTAAGCATCACATGTGGGTGCATCGAAAACTAAATTCATATTATAAATGTGTGACTTTTGAGGCACATTTTTGGTAAAACGTAACATTTTATTTAATTTCCTTAAAATTGGACAATATTAGTCCATATGACAACAAGACTATAGTAAAATAAAATTGTAAAACAATTTAATCCCAAATACTGCAGTAATTGCACGTGATAGTCTTTACAGCTCAACGCATTTCTTGGACATGGAAGTGTCTTGGAAATGAATATATAATATAATATATATATATATATATATATATATATATATATATATAATATAATTTTTTTTTTTTTATTATTATTTTTTGGAATTGTTGGGACAAAGACATAGACTAACAATGGCCCCCCAACAAATTAACTTTATTCCATGATAAGGTAAATAGTCCCTATGTTCCTTTAAAATGAATATAAATAAATGGATGACGCTAAGTCATGAGGTAGTATTTACAATATACGAAAATTATCGAAAAGGGTTTCAAAATAAATAAATAGATAAAATCCATATTGGAGGTTGGAGGAGGAGAAGGGGGAGAGGGCTCCCCTTGGGAACCCTATGTGATGTATGGTTGGGCTAATGAGTGGAACTATCTAGGCACATATGTTGCAGTCTCTGGGGAAAGTCACAGCATGATATGTGACATTTTGTTATAAATTGATATTATTACTAAAAGTTTGTCATTCTATCTAGATGGCATTAACAAAAGTCTGTATTGTTAGCTCGTGATGAAGAGAACCATGTCCAAGAAATGCATTGGCTGTGAAGACTATCACGTGCAATTACAGTATGTGAGATTGAGTGTTTTACAATTGTATTTTACTATAGTCTGTTGTCATATGGACTAATATTGTCCAATTTTAAGGGAATGAAATAAAATGTGCCTCAAAACTCCCAAATTTATACTATTAATATAGTTTTGGTGCATCAAACTTAGGGATGTGGCATAGAAATTGACTTACCTTTCTGATCGGATCACATGTGGGTATTACCTAGAGCAGTTTGTGCAGCCTGCCTAGGAACGCCCATTCTTCCAGACTGATATCCTCCTTTAAAAGCATTTTGTAATTTTACGATATGTAGGAAAAGACAAAAGGTTTCATTTAAAAAAGTATTTACTATGTTGATGAGGGGGAGGAACAAAGGAAGGTAAAATCTCAGTAGATTGAACTTGCATTGGCAAAGCACTGGTTCAGTTTATACCAATATGCCCTCATGCTAAGTGTCTGGAACTAGTATCTGAAAGTTGCTGTGAACTGTTTTATTCATTTTTGTCTGTAGCAGTCCAATGACCTGGAAACACAAAAAAATGGAAAGTATGCCTATTTATTAGTCCCCGTTTTGGGAGAAATATACTAAGCTTGTTGATTTTCTTTTTTCTTTAGTAGTGCAAATATTTTAGTGTGTTCTTTTCCAATTTTAAGTTCCTGACAGAAGTTGATAATTTATGAATGTGAAAATTAAACTCTAGGAATTTTCTAAAACAACGTAACAATCCATACCAGAATGCTTTGCCCCGTTCATACCACTTCAAAGCAGCAGTCTTGTTTCTAGCCACATCTGGTTACCTCTGACGTCAAATTGAAATCCATTGAAATTTCTGCTGCCAGGCTCCTGTATCGGACTCCCCACACCTCATCTGCCACTTCACTAAGCAAATCCTTCAGCGGGTTTCCCACCATTTCATAAATCAAGTTCAGTCCAGCTCAACAAGAAAAAAAAAATCTCAATACTTGGAGTATACTTCAGCTCATAAAATGCAGCCACTCTAGCTGGTAAAAACTGCCAAAGTCTAGAATGAGTAAGAACAATCAGCAGTACATCTTTTAATAGGGTTTAGTGCTGGTTCACACTGGGGCAGCTTCAAAGTCGTCCGACTCTGAAGCCACTCCGCACAGCACGACCTCAATGCGGCTTGCAAACGACTTCTTTAATAGAAGTCAATGCAAGCCGCTCCGAAGTCACCCCCAAGTAGTACAGGAACCTTTTTCTAAGTCGGAGCGACTTGAATCGCTCCCATTAGAACGGTTCCATTGCACTGCATAGAGCGCGACTTGTCGGGCGGCTAAGTCTCTTAACAGGTCGCCTCCAGTGTGAACCGGCACTGAGAGTTCAAGTTTGGTGACTTTTTCTGACCCTGAAAAATCAGAGCAGGCACAGCAGCCTAATGCATTATCATAAGACCCTTTATTGTGAAAGAAATACAATCCAATGTACTCACAAAGGTACATAGCTGAAAGCCAATAGTCAAACCAGTCTCAATCCGCAGGGGTGTACAGTGGATATAAAAAGTCTACACACCCCTGTTAATGTCAGGTTTCTTTGATGTAAAAAAAATGAGACAAAGATAAATAATTTCAGAACTTTTTCCACCTTTTAATGTGACCTATAAACTGTACAACTCAGTTGAACAACAAAATGAAATCTTTTAGGTGGAGTGAAGTAAAAAATAAAAAAATAAAATAATATGTTTGCATAAGTGTGCACACCCTGAACTAATACTATGTTAAAGCATCTTTTGATTTTTTTTACAGCACTCAGTCTTTTTGAGTATGAGTCTATCAGCATCTTGACTTGCCACTATTTGCCCACTCTTCTTTGCAAAAACACTCCAAATCTGTCAGAATTCGAGGGCATCTCCTGTGCACAGCTCTCTTCAGATCACCCCACAGATTGTCAATCGGATTCAGGTCTGGGCTCTGGCTGGGCCATTCCAAAACTTTAATCTTCTTCTGGTGAAGCCATTCCTTTTTTGATTTGGATGTATGCTTTGGGTCATTGTCATGTTGAAAGATGAAGTTTCTCTCCATGTTTAGCTTCTAGCAGAAGCCTGAAGGTTTTGTGCCAATATTGACTGGTATTTGGAACTGTTCATAATTCCCTTTACGTTGACTAAGGCCCTTGTTCCAGCTGAAGAAAAACAGCCCCAAAGCATGATGCTGCCACCCCCATGCTTCACGGCGTGCATGGTGTTCTTTTGGTGATGTGCAGTGTTGTTTTTGCACCAAACATATCTTTTGAAATTATGGCCAAAAAGTTCAACCTTGCTTTCATCAGACCATAAGACATTTTTTCACATGCTTTTGGGAGACTTCAGATATGTTTTTGCAAAATTTAGCTGGGCTTGGATATTTTTCTTCGTAAGAAAAGGCTTCGGTCTTGCCACTCTACCCCATAGTCCAGATATATGAAGAATATGTGAGATTGTTGTCACATGTATCACACAGCCAGTACTTGCCAGATATTCCTGCAGCTCCTTTAATGTTGCTGTAGGCCTCTTGGCAGCTTCCCTGACCAGTTTTCTTCTAGTCATTTCATCAATTTTGGAGGGAAGTCCAGTTCTTGGTAATGTCACTGTTGTGTCATATTTTTTCCACTTGATTGTCTTCACTGTGTTTCTTGGTATATCTAATGCCTTGGAAATTCTTTTGTACCCTTCTCCTCACTGATACCTTTTAACAATGAGATCCCTCTGATGCTTTGGAAGCTCTCTGTGAATCATGGCTTTTGCTGTAGGATGCGACTAAGAAAATGTCAGGAAAGACCTACTAGAACAGCTGAACTTTATTTGGGGTTATTCTAAGGCACTTTAAATGATGGCAGGGGTGTACTGACTCCTATTTAACATGAGTTTGAATGTGATTGCTTAATTCTGAACACAGCTACATCCCCAGTTTTAAGAGGGTGTGCACACTTATGCAACCACATTATTTATTTATTTTTATTTTTACTCCCCCCCCCCCCCCCCCCCCAAAAAAAAAAAAGATTTCAGTTTGTTTTTCAATTGAGTTGTACAGTTTATAGGTCACATTAAAGGTGGAAAAAGTTCTGAAATAATTTATGTTTGTCTCTTTTTTTTTTTTATATCACAGAAACCTGACATTTTACTAGGGGTGTGTAGACTTTTTATATCCACTGTAGCTTACACGTTGCAAGGGCAGTGCCCTTTTCATTTGTGGAAAATTTCCCTTACTTTCTACCAGGATCAGACATCTCTCCATTGTGGACGCAAACAGCAAAACCTTTTGAACATAGTGGAGAAGCGTTAAACCATCTAATGGTCTTCTTATTGCTGTTTGTGCTTTCCTGTCCTGAGAACCCCCCCACTAATCCAATTTCTTGTAGATGCGTCACATGGACAGGAAATGAGGGTTCATTTTAGGTTTACAGATAGAAGTAAAATCTTAAAAGTAGAATTAAATACATTTTTTAAAAACATTTTGTATAGAGAGATGAGGGAGGATTTTTAACCCCTGTATTTTTTTTTTTTTTGCCATCTGGTACCTTTGGGAAGATTTCCCTTCACTTCTTGTCCTACATCCAAAGCCGGAAGTAGAAGGAAATCCTTCCAAAGTGAGGGAATTCTAGAGTGTCATCGGAACAAGTGTCCACATTGCAAGAGTTCCCCTCAATTACTGTTTTAGAGACAACCCAAGTTTTAGGTTCAGCTCTAGGCCTTTAAAAACATGTTGATACCCAAACATATAGACAAATAAAAGTAATATTGATAGCAAAACATTATTCAACACAGACATAATTGGCCGAGTTACTAAAGAAAATGAACAACAGCAGGGATAAATTGCTATTGTACCCTTTCAATTGCACAGCAAATTGGACATTGGTGTTTAATGCATATGGTATGGTCCTAACCATTCATCCCCATGTCCCGGGCGCAATCCCCATTGTGATGGGCCTGTCCTCAGGAGCCAGGCATCCAGTAGTAATTATTGCAGTGTGTACGCTCACACTAAATGCTCAGTGTGCAAGCTGAGCTTCCAAAATGACACAGCTAGAGCAGGCTGTGCAGTGATTTTGAGGCTGAGCCAGTTCCTGGGCCAGGCATCTGGGCGGATCCTGGCTGTAAAGTAGGGTCTTTCCCCAGCCTGGACCGGCTGAGTGAAAACTGGTCACCAGAGTGTAGAACAAACTTCACTCTTGTGATATATAGGAGAAGTAGAGCCAAAAAAGCTTTGGTCATACTTCTCTTTTAATCCTGACCCTGAAACTCTATACATTACATATGCCTAAGGGTGATAAGCAGAAACAAGGATCTCTGCCTTCCAACAGTTCAAGCACCCCCTGGCAGGGAAGGTGTTGATCGCCCCTGATGTTATCACCTTCCTTGCCAGTGTCATTAGTACAGTGACCGTGCATAATTTTTTTAGCACTGATCACTGTATTAGTGTCACTGGTCCCCAAAAAGTGTCAGGTGCCTGTTTTGTCCGTCGCAATATCGCAGTCCTGCTATAAGTCACTGATCGCTGCCATTACTAGTAAAAAAATTAAAATAAATAAAAATTCCAAAAATATATCTCATAATTTGTAGATGCGGTAACTTTTGCATAAACCAATCAATATATGCTTATTGGGATTTTTCTTAACCAAAAATATGTAGCAGAATAAATATTGGCCTAAATCGATGAAGAAATTAGATTTTTTACATTTTTTTTATTAGATTTGTATTATAGCAGAAAGTGAAAAAAAAATTTTTTTTTTTTTTTCAAAATTGTCTGTCTTTTTTTGTTTATAGCGCAAAAAATAAAAACCACAAAAGTGATGAAATACCACTAAAAGAAAGCTCTATTTGTGAGGGACATCAGTTTTATTTGGGTACAGCGTCGCACGACTGTGCAATTGTCTATTAAAGTAATGCAGTGGTGTATCGCAAAAAATGGCCTGGTCATGAAGGGGGGTAAAAGTGGAAACAAACGTTAAAAAAATAAATAAAATTGATAGGTAGGATTTTTATGGAATAAGAGACATGTATATCCACCAAGAGAAAATCCTTCCTATCATATAAAGTGACAAGTGCTGAAAATTAATAAGTGCAAAAAAAAAATTATATATATATATATATATAATATATATATACACATCAATATGCAAGTAAAAATGCATACAATCAATGTACTTCTAGCAAGCTGTGCAATGCATATGTAAACATGTATACAGATTAAAAAATGACTACTGTTAGTAATATCTGATGAGAATAAAAATCAAAAATAAGTGTCCATAAAAAGTAACATAGTGCTCCGTCCAATTAGTGAAAATCTTCTTAAAATATAGACATGAAAAAAACGTGTTGGCATTGGTGACTGTGTTCCCCTTATGTGTTTTCACTCACCAGAGCGCCTCAACCCTGCAGGGGTAGAAGCGTGAAGTATTAATCCCATTCACAGGGTTAAAATATCCCTCTAGTTCTCAGCTTCAGGGCAAAGGACCGTCCATGGGTGGAAAAAAGGAGGAGACTCCACTGTCCCCTCTCTGCAACGTAGAGCCACATGTATATGTTATAAAAAAGAACAAACGATCCGCATAGTGTGACTCCGTATAACTTCTTTATTAAGAGTTTAAATTCAGACGAATCAAAGAAGTTAAATTAAAGTTAAAAGGGAGAGGGAGCTCGCAGACACACACTCTCCAAACATCACGGGGAAGCAACGCTTCCCTAGATCGGAGCTTGCGTTCCACGCCTCAGATGACGTCCATGTGACGAAACGCGTAAGGCGGGACTAACTTGGTACACATTACGTCATATCCGGGAGCTGTGGTTTCGGATACACAATCGGTGGAACGCAAGCTCCGATCTAGGGAAGTGTTGCTTCCCTGCGATGTTTGGAGAGTGTGTGAGAGCACACCTTGATAAGCTCTCTAGCTGTGCTGGGAACTCTGCCTGCTCTCCTCCAATGATCAGACATGTCCTGATGCCCCCCCCCCCGCATAACCATTCACTGGAAAGCTCAGTGTACTGCTGCTTCTCCTCCCCCAAGCTCTTATACAGCTGAGAACAGAGGGAATGCGATTTAAAGAGACACCCACTACCCCTCTGCCCATTGTCTGGGCTCTTGTTTGGATAGATTGATAGCAGCACAGTCATTGGCTCCTGCCACTGTCACTCAAATCCAATGACGGGGGGGCGGGGCCGAGCCTGGCATTCTGCGTCTATGGACGCAAATGCTGGACTTGTGAGCACGCTCACAAGGTAACCCCCCGGGAGAGCGCTTCTCACAGGGGGTTATACAATGCGGGGAGGAGCTACCAGCGCTGCCAGGGGACCCCAGAAGTCGAGGATCGGGGCCACTCTGTGCAAAACGAACTGCACAGTGGAGGTATGTATGACATGTTTATTATTTAAAAAAAAAAAAAAACTAAGCTTTATAATCACTTTAAGGTAAGAAACCTTCTGCTTTTAGAACCACTTTAATATCACTTTAACTTATTAAAATGACAACTTTGTGGTAAAAAAAAAAAAAAATGTACACTCACCATTTTCCAAAGAATTTTGGCAGAAATAACTTAAAACTTACCATGCATCCTGGCATTTTCGGGTCTCAAAAAATAAGAGAGGCAGTCAGTACATCAGGACTCAATCAGTTTTCTAATATACGGTATATACCATAGTTTGTAGACTCTAAGTTTCACACGGACTAAATAATATAAATAAATTTGGGTTATTTGTAATGGAATAGAATACATGTTGGCCTACATTTATGAAGAAAGATTGTTTGTTTATTTACAAAATGTTATAACGAAAACAAAGCAAACTTTTTTTTTTTTTTTTTTTTTTTTAATTAATGGTCATTATTTATTTGTATCGCAAAAAATAAAAAAAACCCAGTGATGAATAAATACCATGAAAAAGAAAGCTCTGTCTAAAAAAATAAATACATATAATATTAATTTGGGTACAATGTTAAATGACTGAGTAATTGTCATTCATAGTGTGACCGTGTTGAAAACTGAAAATGACCGGGACTGGAAGGGGGTGGAAGTGGTTAATACTTACCTTTTGTTGTGAGCGGTGTTTAAAATCTATTCTCCCATAATGAGGTAAAGACGTTGCTGTTATCCAACACTTGAAACCCAGCTGAGCATTGTGGGTCCTCCTCCCAGCTGTTACATTACTGCAGAGCATGGATACAGCAATTTTTGTATTCATTCTACAAATTTAATATTACGAAAATGCTAAAATGTAATTTATGTTTCTTATCAAACTAACAAAAAATATTTTTTATGATATGGAATGAGTGATAGTGGGAGTTTTCGATTCCCTGAAATTTCAGCAAAAATCATTTTTCAGCGGAAAAACCGCACCAATCATACTTATTACACCTCCACAAAATAAAAAATAAAAACCCTGTAACTGAAAGGAAAAAAAAGTGGAACTTTTTTCTCAATAAAAAGCTTCACCTTGGCAGAACAATACATGAAACTGAGTTTTCATAGTAAAATTAATAATGTGTAATCTGAAATTTTGCACTAGAATCCCTCATCCCTGCTGCTTGTATCATCTCCACTCTTGCAGTAGTGTCAAATAAATATCTTTAGTATCGTAAATTCCATTCTTGGTTTGTAGCTAAATGTCAACATATGTTTAATAAGAAAAAAAAAATGCTACGTAAACTTTAGCTTTTTTTGTCTGAATGTACTTCTGTTTTTGGTTTAGCTAGAAATGTTGTTTCTGGCCCTGTCCTTCATATTCAGGTCTTCTTGCAATAAATGGAGAACCCCTAATTGTACCCCAGAGAATGGTTAATCTACAGTGGACATATGGTGGACAAAAGTTGAGTCTAGTAAATGAAATAAAATTATAAACACAAAATGTGTGAATGTCTGGAGCGTCTGAAGGTGATGGGAGATATGGAGCCCCGTACATTTAACTCTCTTGTGGCCCCGATTGACAATCCGGTTTTTATTAGCCACGTCCGTGTCTTAACAAGTTTGGGATTTAAGTTCAATGTACATTTAATTAAAGCGATCGGTATCTGTTTCCTGTTTGTGTGGTGTTCTTCATACGGCAGTCATAACGATCGGCATAATTCAGAGACTGTAAGCTGAAATTTTCGGCTCTCCCTAGCGTGACATCAGAGTTTGATGGCTAATCCTTGAGAGGCTGGCAATCTTTTACATTTAAGAGTATAAAACATTCTGTTTATAGCAGCGAATAAAAAATTAACTATGGGTAACTTTCCGGCTTCCTGGATATAGCCATTACATGTGGTTGCACTACTCCAGCAAAAGGTTAAGTATTAATGGAAAATGTTCACTCGGAGAAACATGTTACTTGTAAGTTTTCTTTTGATTTTTTTTTTTTTAAACCTTTTTTTTTTTTTTTTTTTTTACAGTCACATTGAATGTCTTCATTCATTTAGCCATCCATAAAGCAAATATTGTTGCACATGCAGCGGATAATACTTCTTTTTAGAGCTACTTGTGTGGCATGTCACAGATCATTAACTGCGAGTAACCACCTGACTTGAGGGAAGTCTGGACACATCATTACAGTGAAATAGGCTTTTATTTGCCTATCACTGCAGCACATTGATTAGTCAGAATGGATACAGGGAATGCCAAACACTTTGTATCATTTCACAAAGCACCCGATGAGAAGAGAGAATACAAACTGCGAACTAGAATAGCTAGTGGTTTTTCTTTTTTCTAACTAGTAAATATTTATGTGTTTGCTCATTATCTGACTGTTTATGTACTTCTCCTATAGCTAATAGATGAAAAAGACACATGCAACTGTTCTGCTCAGTAAATAGGATTTAAACAATGTTACACATTTTAGGTGACATTCATGTCATTCAAAATGTGCCTGCATTCTTATTGGTTGTATTATTAATTACATTTGTAAATAATAAGGGGGAATTATCTACAGCCTTTTAAATGCAAATAATTGCAAAAAATACATTTAATACAGTTGGACTGATTTACTAAAGGCAAATAGGCTTGTTCCCTTTACAAGAAAAACTTGCATTTTTGCAAGGGAAGCTCATGTTACTTCCATCATCCAGTCATGTACAAGCAAAAATGTTTTTTTATTTTCCGTGCATATGATTGGGTATTCTTTGCAAAGTGAAAATGCACTATATTCAATAAGCTCAGGGGCAAATTCTCTTGCAAAGTAAACAGCCTATTTGCATTTAGTAAAACAATACCAATGTCTACCTAAGTTGGATGCTCGGTAATTTGATTAGTGTAGTATATCTGATGAATATTACATGTTTGTCATTCTACATTTGATATTTCATATGTATGAATGTGTGGATAGATAGAGGTGTGTGTGTGTGTATATGTGTATGTATATATATATAATATATATATATATATATTTTTTTTTTTTTTTATATAATGTAAATATATATTATTAATTTTCTTTCTTTTTTATCAATAACTTTTTTGTGTAAAAAAAAATACAAAACACCTTTCAAGCATCTGTTAATATATCTGTTAAATACCTGTTGATATTCATAATTAACCAACATATAAATATACAGTACTACAAATTATTCTATGTTACAAAATTAACTCTTAGTATTTTATTGACTTTGCTGAGTCCATTATGTAAAAGTTACTTTAGATAGATTTTTAGATCTATCTATCTATCTATCTATCTATCTATCTATCTATCTATCTATCTATCTATCTATCTATCTATATGGAATGAAGGAGGCTTGCATTTTGGATTTTCAGATCCTTTCAGAGGAAGGTAGTAAATATTCTGGTCATAACTAGTATTAGTTAATGTCTACCTAAGTTGGATGCTCAGTAATTTGATTAGTGTAATATGTCTGATGAATATTACATGTTTGTCATTCTACATTCGACATCTCATGTGTGTGTATTTATAGATATAGATATATGTATGTGCATGTATATCTATCTATTTAAAAAAATAAATAAATACAAATATATATATATAGTGTATATGTATGTGTGTGTGTATATGTGTGTATATATATATATATATATATATATATATATATATATATATATATATATATATATATATATATATATGTATATATATATACATACACACACGATAAAGGGACACATTCTCCAAATGCAGATAATTTACTGTAATCTTCAAGTCATCAAGTCATGTAAATCATATAAATCAAAACTGTAGCTGCTGCTGTTTTATATGATTTACATGACTTGATGACTTGAAGATTCTAGTAAATTATTTGCATTTGGAGAACGCGTCCCTTTGTCGTTTTTTTATCGGATATTGGTGGAAGACAGGTAGTCCACCATGACATTGCTCCAGTTGAACCAAGACAAGAGAAGGAAGTAACCCACCCGAAGTTTTATATATATGGATATATATATATATAGATATCTATCTATCTATCTATATCTATAGATAGATAGATAGATATCTATATATATCACTTTTTTTTCATCAATAATCAAATATCTGTTGATATTCATAATTAGCCAACATATATAATAATATATAGTACTAAAAATTGTATTAATCAATGTTACAAAAATAACTCTTAGTATTTCATTGACTTTACTGAGTCAATTGTGTAAAAGTTTATTTATATGGATTTATCTATCAAAATGGAATGAAGGAAGCTTTGCATTTTTTTTTTCCAAATCCTTTCAGAGGAAGCTAGTAAACCTTCTGGTCATAACTAGTAATATCATTAATTGGATCTTAAACAGAATTGGAGTACTTGTTTTGGCCAAGCCTGTAGAAGTCTGTGTACTTTTCAGTTTCCCCCTGCTGTTCCCTGTGTGTATAATACAGGCTGAGTTTTAGATGCTGTTGGTGACTCGCTGTCAGAGCTGTGTTATAGAAATGTGTATTATATCAGCACATGAGAATTTAAGGGTGTGAAATCGATGTAATCCATGATTGCATTAGGTTATGCAGTAATTCACCAAATGCATTGAGTTACACAAAATTCCAGTAAATATTGTTTGACAAAGGAAAGTTCATTTAGGCAGTTTAAAGCTTTTGCTTATTGCTGAAGTCTGCATGCAAAGACTTTGCCATGATTTTTAATCACTTTCTGTGATGTTTTTAGTGATCATGAAAACACACATTTTAAATACATTTCAGTCTCTCATTTTTTATTTTTTAAGATTTTGTTTTAGATGTCTGAACCAGCCTGTCTTTGGTTTACCTTGAGCAAAAATATTGAATTCGGGCAAATTTTAAGAACTATATTGGAGTATTTTTTTTTCTCTTGGCCTTATATTTATTCTGTTCAACCAAGACAGTATCATTTAGGAGGAATATGCTTCATGTTAGTCTTGTTATAGGTATGCCATGCCCTATTATGTTGTGCTGGGGTACACAGGAGTATGGGCACAGATTTCTTCATCCTGGTTTGGTCATAAAGAAGAGGGGGAGATCACTCCACGGCTCCCCCCCCTCCACTAACCGTTATCAGGGTAAAACAATAGTGATAATCCATCCCAGGCAATCAGTTTTCCCCCATAAGATAATTATTAATCCATTCATGAACATGCCGTGTCCCCATCATCACCACTCTGCAGCATTGTACTGTAATCCCGCTTACAGGCCCGTTCACAATTTCCTAAACTTAATAAGTAATGTGCATGCGTGAGATTACGACCATGACTGACAGAAATGGCAGAAGTAAACGGCAGTTTATACTCGGAAGACAACAGCTAACATAGCGCCAGCTTCGGCCGGGAAGCAAGAATATAAAATAAGCAGGAGAACAAGAGACATCGAAAGGGGGGAAGTAATATCGAACAATGTTGCAGAAAGCTTTGTGATACTGGCTTTATTGATACTGAACATTTGGGTGTCTGAGTTTACTACTTCTTTACAGGTATGTAAACCCTAACAATGAACTTGTATTTGCTTTAGGTCTGGTAAAAATATAATTTTAAAAAGTGTTTTGTGATAACTGTGTTCTGCCTGTGCTGCAGTGTTATTAATTAGCATTGTTCCCAGTTTTTTCAGTGGACCACAGAACACATATTTTGGAGCTAAGATGAGGGGGTGTTTACTTCTGGTTGTAGGGTGACAATTCTGTTCCTACATAGATAAAGTACAGTGTGTGAGCGATGTAACCCTAGAACAGGAATTTTGTTACTCCTAGAATCACCAGGTGAAAATGACGGTGAAAAAATAATAATTTTGTTATTGGGTTTAGAGGGACTTTAAAGGGTAAGTTTACCGTTACAGAAAAATCTGTAAGGTGGACCCCCCCAGCCCCGCTGACCTGGAGCGCAGCTATCTCCCTTTATGAACCCTGGTATAGCCGCCTCACCGGTTCCGGGGCTTAGAAATCCCCTCAGCTTAATCTCCAAAGCCTACCCCGTCAGGAGGTACGTTTAGGAACATTCTAATTGGTCAGCACCGTCACATGGGGAGGTGAGGAAGGGGGTCCTGTGTAAGTTCACCTTACAGATTTTTCTATAAAGGTGAACTTACGCTTTAAGGTAACCTAAACGTCTCTAAACAGTCATAGGGCAGGGAGAGGTAAAGACTTTCTTTTATATAGTGACTGTTTGAAAATGTTCAAATGTGTATGCAATGAAAATACAAATATAGCTTCCATTTAACTTTAGACTTTTAAGCGTCTAAAAAATTTTTTGTAATACATTTTTTTACTTTTCATTAATTTTAATCAACCTTTAACCTTGTTCCTAAATTCTTAATTCATTTGTGAATGTATATATTTTTTATCGGGAATAAAAAAACTTTTATTAGTTACATACAGCCCAAAACAACATAGCCAACTACGTGTACTGTATATTGTACAAAAATAGACCATTTTCTTGCCGACAGTCACCACAGAATGTATACATCAAAAAGCAAACACAACTACAATGCAACTTATATAAAGAAAGTACATGACCTTGTCAACACTACTCCCATACTAAATTCAAACTGAATAATAAGCCAGCATTAAAGCCAAGAAGCCTGTCCATGGTCAGATCCCCCGGGGCAAGCCCAGGTACATCTAACCATGGGACCCAGAGTTTTTTTGTTTGCATGGACACCCCTATGCTGGTAAATTAGCTTTTCCATTCGAATGGTGTTTCCCACACCAGCCACCCACTCTAATGCCCTGTACACACGGTCCGATTTTCAGACGGAAAATGTGTGATAGGACCTTGTTGTCGGAAATTCCGACCGTGTGTGGGCTCCATCACACATTTTCCATCGATTTTCCGACACACAAAGTTTGAGAGAAGGCTATAAAATTTTCCAACAACAAAATCCGTTGTCGGAAATTCCGATCGTGTGTACACAAATCCGACGCACAAAGTGCCACGCATGCTCAGAATAAATAAAGAGATGAAAGCTTATTGGCTACTGCCCCGTTTATAGTCCCGACGTACGTGTTTTACGTCACCTCGTTTAGAATGATCGGATTTTCAGACAACTTTGTGTGACCGTGTGTATGCAAGACAAGTTTGAGCCAACATCCGTCGGAAAAAATCCTAGGATTTTGTTGTCGGAATGTCCGATCAATGTCCGACCGTGTGTACGGGACATAACTGTGGGAGGATTCTCCAATTTCCCAATGTATTATGATTTTAATAGGGTAAGGTCCTAGTAATAGCCTCTCTAGTATGATTCTCCCATTCAAACTCATCTAGTAAATTAAGCAAACAAGATTTGGGGTCCAAAGGAAGCGATACTTGAAATACCCTGTTCAGGGTGTCTACCACCCCCCTCCAATATAAGTGCATTTTGGGGCATCTTTATAATAGGTGGATTAAATCACCATGGTCTCCTTTACGCCTAGTGCACATTGGTGTAGACAGCAGCCCCATAGAGTTTAATCTGTGAGGGGTATAGTACACTCTCAAAAGAATATAGAGTTGTGTCAGTCTTTGAGACACATTCAAGGAGCAAGTGGTCACAGCTTGTAGAGCTTCCTCCCATTGATCCCCATCAAGTTGACCAATGTCATCCTTCCACTTAGCCTGTACTCGTAGGGGATGTTTTTTCAAAAATGACTGATGTAGCATAGCATAACCCTGGGATATGAAACCCTTGGAGGTTGCTGCCTCCTTAACAAAGTAAATAAGGGTACTGGAGACATGGACCATTCAGAGGTTCTACCATGGACCACTATAGCATGCCGTATTGGCATGTAGTAGTTCATAAATGGCAGCAGGTCACATGCCTCCTGTAAAGCATCAAATGGGAGCAGAACTCCATTGTGAAGGATTTGCCTCAAATACACAACGCCATACCTCTTCCATAGTGCACTATGTTGTAGTTTGGCTAATTCAAGATAGGTATTGTTTGACCAAATGGGACTAAACTCTGGAATAACCATCACTCTTTGAAGGTACTTGACTTTATGCCATACTTTCTGGATTAGATTATGTGTTGGAAAGATTTTATGTGGCTTTCCAAAAGCCTGCATTTTGAGGGCCATCGGACTAGAGCTGCCCCTCACCGTATATAGCATTACATTCACAATAGAGCTACTACCTGTATTCCCTCCCATGTGCATAGTGCCTATCAGATGTTACAGGTGCGAAGCCAGGGATTAGTATAGATATAGTATAATTATATTAGATACTATATTAGATATAGTATAACCAGGGATTCGGCAGTATATATTTTAACCTGGTAATTTTTATATCTGATATACATACCACATTGATGCCTACTAGCTATAGAGGCAGCACGGCTTCCTATGGTGGCACACAGAGAAGAGGAGAAGGCAGGAGAGCTGGCGGGGCACCCTAGAAGAGGAGGATCAGAGGACCATTTCACAGAGCAGGCAAATATAGCATGTTTATTATAAAAGAAACACCCTATACAATTACTTTAATGCATGTCAAAGATATGGACATAATCAAGATGCCAAAATTTATGATTAACAAAGAGAAAGGAGCACCTCTAAGTTAAAGTGCTTTTATTCCATATATAAAAAATATAGTAGCCACTTACATGTCAAGAAAAACGAAGCTCTACACAGGTTGATGTCTATCAAACTGATATAGCTGTAAGTTAGTAGCAAAGTCCCCAGGAGTGTGTCTGGTCTAACTGCAGTGACGGCGGGGAACCGAAGTGGAGACGGCTGATCCTGCAGGAAGGGGAACGAGTAACTCGTGGAACCTGCGTGTGATGTTTTTTTTATATATGGAATAAAAGCACTTTAACTTGGAGGCGCTCCTCTCTCTTTGTTTCTCTCCTTGATGACTCTGAGTTGACTTCACTCCTGGGAAGAGCAGCCCTTCGCTGATAGTGCTACATCGTTTTGATTTATCCTTCCAACTAGCAAGTCACTCACCACCACCATTATTGGATATTTTTAATTTTATTTTATGGACTTCCCTCTTGTGCTTGAACATATAATTATATGTTTTCACATATTTATTGTTCACTCCCCCAATTTTTTAAAAGATATTCATTGCTTGTTTGTGTGACACTACATTGGCAATTCCGAGCGCCAGTTTTTGTGTTTTTTTTTTTTTTCAAAATGTACGATTAGGTCATGCTTGGATAGTCAGAGCAGCTCACCAACTGTATCCTAACTCTTCATTAGGATGCACGCTCATCTTCAAAGCAAGGGATTTAAGTATAAAAAGTATTTAAAATATTGGTTACAATCATCCAGTATGTATTTTTTTTCAGTTCACAAAAAATACATTTTAATATATTACTATGTTTAGCAATTTGTATGTATAAAGGTAAGTATTCACATAATTTACTCACTTTAATTTTTTTGTTCTATTTCTTGTGTTTTTATTAAATCGTCTTCAATTGGAGCTCAAGAGAGAAAAATTAGCCTGTTTAAAATCATTTTGTTTCATGCAATATTGTTTTTGGAAGCTAATATTAAATGAGATCATGTAATCATTACTATTCCCCAATTGCTCCCTTTTCTAGAACAAGTTATTTCCCTGTAATTGATGCATGCAATTAAAGTATTTAAGGAAAAAGAGTTACTGTAAAGAGCTTGTTTAAACAAGAGGGCATCACATTTTTACAGCTGAAATAAATGATTTAAATCATATATTTCTGGGTAAAATTTTAAAGTTATTAGTGCCATTTTTTTGTGCTTGCTAAAGTGGATATAGTGTTGGCCAGGTACGCTTTAGCTATATGATTGTATAAGCCAACAATTCAGATGGTGACATGACAGTATTACTTATTAAATTATTATTTAGGATTTATATAGCGCCAACAGTTTGCACAGCACTATACAATATAAAGAGAAACCATACAGTTAAAATACAGTTCAGTACAGAAGAAATAGGAGGGCCTTGCTTATGGAGCTTACAATCTATAGAAAGAGGGAGGTGGTACAAAAGATAAGGGCTGCAATCAGTGGTCTCATGGAGGTGGACAAAGGTAGGCTTCCGTGAATATGAGTTTTCAAGGGTCACCTAAAGGTGGACAAAGTAGGAGCTAAGCAGATATTCTGGGGTAGGGAGTTCCAGAGGATGGGAGAGGTTCTGGGGGTGAGCATAGGCAGAGGTAACAAGGGAGCTGCAGATGAGGTTGGTGATGTAGCTGGAGGCAGTGTTGTGGAAGACGTTTGTTGTGGTTAGTATTTTGAGTTTTATTTGTTGGGCTAGTGGGAGCCATGAAGGGATTGGTTGAGAGGGCCAGCAGCCACGGATCCATTAGGAAGGTGAATGAGTCTAGCAGCTGCATTCATAATAGATTGAAGGGGGATAGTCTGTGTAAAGGTAGGCCAGTGAGGAGGGAGTTGCAGTAGTCAAGGCAAGAGATAACCAGGGAGTGAAGTTGTTTTGTGGTGTCATTGGTTAAGAAGGGGAGAATTCTGGAAATGTTACAGAGGTTAACCACTAGCCTACCGCCCACCGTCATATGACGGCGGGACAGTAAGCCTCTTGTTCTGGGCGGACATCATATGACGTGAGCCCGTTTAAACAGGGCATGCGCGCGATCGTGAGCGCGCAGCCCTGTACTGTCGTTGGCGGCGCGTCACTGAGACACCGCTCGTCACCGACAGGGGTGAACAGCCACTGGGCATGGCTGTTTACCACGTGATCGGCAGTGATGAAGTCATGGCCGATCACGAATGGTACATCCCCACATTGCACAGTGCGATCGTGAGCGCGCTGCGCGTGCACGTCGGTGACGGCGTGTTCCCGGGAACACTGCTCGTCACCGACGATAGTACACAGCCATTGGCCAGGGCTGTGTACCATGTGATCGGCTGTGATCCATTCACAGCCGATCACTAACTGTAAACAAAGAGCTGTCACTAGCTGTTACTAGCCCTTCTCTCCTCACACACCATTTCCAGTGTGAGGAGAGAAGAGCCAGGAGCAGTGAGTTACAGATCTATGTTAGTAGTGTCTGCGCCAACACCACACCTGTCCCATCGCCCCCCCAATTGTCATCTGTCACCCAACAGTCACCCCATAAAAGTGCACCTGTCACATAAGAGACTGCCATCAGTGACCATCAGCGGTGCAACCGTCACCCACCAGTGACCGTGCCCTGTCACCCACCAGTGACCTGCCCTGTCACCCGTCACCCACCAGTGACCATGCCCTGTCACCCGTCACCCACCAGTGACCGTGCCCTGTCCCCCGTCACCCATCAGTGACCGTGCCCTGTCACCCATCAGTGACCATCAGCGGTGCACCCGTCAGTGACAGTCGCCTGTCAAAAATCTGTGACTATCACCTGTCACCGTCAGTGGCCTGTCACCCATCAGTGACCATGCCCTCTCACCCGTCACCCATCAGTGACTGTGCCCTGTCACCCATCAGTGACCATCAGTGGTGCGCCTGTCAACTATCTGTAACCATTACCCGTCACCGTCTGTGGCCTGTCACCCATCAGTGACCATTGCCTGTCACCTATCAGTGACCATCGCCCTTCACACCATCACCTCTCAGTGAACGTCACCTGCCACCCATCGCACAGCCCATCAGTGACCATGACCTGCCACCCATCTGTCACCCGTCGCACAGCTACCCGCCACACAGCCATGTCCAAAAGAGGATATACTAGTGAGGAGGCGTTCCAGATCCTCTCTATGACTGATGAGAGCACCGGGGAGTTCTCATCAGAGTCCAATTCTGATTCCGAATCAAATTCGGCATCTGAACCGATCGAGAGTAGCAATGATTCGCATGAAGAATAGCTCCCTCCTAAAAGGGCACGACACTCTGGAAACCAGGAAGCCGCCAGCAACCAGGATTATATTCCCAGGCCCAGTACCAGCTCTGCCGCCAGAAATAGGCCCCAAGAAGAAAGGCCCAGTACCAGTGCTGCCGCCAGCAATAGGCCCCAGGAATAAAGGCCCAGTACCAGTGCTGCCGCCAGAGATAGGCCCCGCGCACAAATGCCCAGGCCCAGTACCAGTACCGCCACATCACACCTGAGTACCAGCACAGGAAATTCAACTCCCCCAACTACTGGAGTGTCACGTCCCCCAAGAGCCAGGGCCGCTACATACATGCCAGATGGTCTTGCCAACCCAACATGGCTGCCTTCCAACTCGGGATCACCAATTATTCCCCCTTTCACAGCACAGCCAGGTGTGCAGGCCAACACCCAAAATTTCGCAGAGATCAATTTTTTTCACCTGTTTTTGCCCGACACTGCTGCAGTTCATTGTGGACCAGACAAATTTGTATGCCCAGCAGTATATTGCCAGCAACCCCCAATAATCTTATGCCCGTCCGTTTGAGTGGAGAGATTTGAATTTGGAGGAGTTCAAATTGTTTTTGGGCCTCACCCTAAATATGGGGCTTACAAAAAAAAATGAAGGACATACCTATTGGTCCACCAACCCCATCCACCATATGCCCATGTATTCTTCCGCAATGTCCAGGTCCCGATATGAGATGATTATGAGATTCTTTCATTTTAATGACAACACCCAGTGCCCTCCCCACAATCATCCAAATTCCGATAAGCTATACAAGATTCGCCCACTGATAAATTTATTTTCCCAACGATTTGCAGAACTCTATGTCCCTGAGAAGAATATATGTGTGGATGAGTCCCTGGTACCATTTTCAGGCCGGCTAGGAATAAAACAATATATTCCTAGCAAAAAGGCCAAATACGGAGTCAAATTTCACAAGCTGTGTGAAAGAGCCACAGGATATCTATATGCGTTCCGCATATATGAAGGAAGAGATTCCCAGCACCAACCCCCTGAGTGCCCGGCCTACATGGGCACAACTGGAAAAATCGTATGGGACCTGGCTTACCCACTTCTGAAAAAAGGATATCATATATACCTGGACAACTTTTATACCAGCCTGCCCCTTTTCAGACACCTATATATCGAAAAAAACCCTGGCCTGCGGAACCTCAAGAAAAAATAGGAAGGGCTTCCCACAATCCATAGTGAACAAAAAGCTGCAAAGGGGGGAAAGAGCAACATTGAGATGCAATGAAGTGCTGGCCTTAAGGTGGAAGGATAACAGGAACGTGCACATGATGTCCACCATTCATGATGACACTACAGTACAGCGAAGACGAGGTCCCATTGAAAAAACAAAATGTGTCCAAGACTATAATCTCTACATGGGGGGGGGGGGGGGGGTAGATTTCAATGACCAAATGATTCAGCCCTATTTGTCAATAAGGAGGTCCCGATTCAGGTACAAGAAGGTAGCAATTTATCTAATCCATTTGGCCATTTACAATTCCTACATAGTCTACACAAAATCCACAGAAAGCCCCGCCCCCTTCCTAAAATTCATAGAAGTAGTAGTCACGTCCCTCATCTATCAACAAAGACCCCCCCCAGAAGACCTTCGTTCTGATGCTGTTAGCCGACTTCATGTACGCCACTTCCCGTACAACATTCCACCATCAGAAGCAGGCCGAAGACGGCAAAAAAGATGTTGCGTGTGCAGCAGAAGAGGTTTTCGAAAAGATACCAGCTTCCATTGTCCCCAGTGGCTTTCCCAACCTGGCCTTTGCATTGGTGAATGCTTCGAACTGTATTATGCATCCCTAAATTATTAGCCCATATTTTCCCCATTTTCGCTGATCATTTTCCATGCTTCCCCAAATAACCATGCCACTGCCTTCAAGGTGAACTGACCCCGGCCTGCTTTTTGACTATGCCTCTGCCTACCGTTTGGACTGCTTCCACATGAACTGACCCTGACCTGTTTTGTGACTATGCTTCTGCCCACCGCTTGGACTGCTTGCACGTTAACTGACCCTGGCCTGTTTTATGAAATATGCTTATGCATACCGCTTGGACTGATCTGTTGCCCTGCTACTATAGTACACAGGGGTCTCACATATGTGAGAATAGTTTTTCCGGATGGAGAAAACAATTTTTTTTTGTTTTCTCCGGGTTTTGTAATTTCCGGATTAGGGTCTGGAGTCCGGAGGCTTCATAGAGATTTGGGTGGGTCGAAGCCTCTACCCCTGTGCCCCTGTGCACAGGTCTTACCCGATTGCGGCCCTCAGCCTGCTGCTGACTTACTGCCATCATGCCTTTGCCTGCCGCATGAACGGACCACACCTCTGCCTGCTACCTGGACTATGCAAATAATTAGCTGTAGCAAGAGGCAGTATGTTTATGAAGGGCTGGAGAGCGGTACAATAATGAGTGTCTGCAGGTAACAGTGTACCAGGACCAATATTATGGCTGTGCTGGCTGTCTCTGCCTGGACAATTTCTATGGACAAATGCTTTGGCTGTGCTGACAATATCCTTGTGCTGACCAAAGACAATATTCCTGCCTGCTGTCTGGATAATTACTATTGCTGTCGCTAAGCACATCCCTGACTGCTGCCTGGACCAGTGCTCTCTTCTGTGGACACTACTAAAAGCACAGGTAATACTTTTTTTTTCTTACCCTTTCCGCAATAGAATTTATTTTGGATTGTAATTCTTGGTATGTACATGCTATGTGTTAGAAATATGAAGGGCCTTCAAAAATGATAGGTTGCCAGGAAATTATCTATGTAATTTATGCTCCTAGAATGCCTGATGGTGCTACTTGGATGTTGGGCCTCTGTATGTGGCCAAGCTGTGTAAAAGTCTCACACATGTGGTATCCCCATAATCAGGAGGAGTAGCAGAATGTATTTTGGGGTGTCATTTTTGCTATGTGTTGGAAATTTCTTATAAATGGACAACTTTTTGTAAAAAAAAAATGCGTTTTTATTTTTTTCCACATTTTCCAAAAACTTCTGGAAAAAAAATAACCGTTCAAAAGACTCACTATGCCTCATAGATTATACGTTGGGGTGTTTGCTTTCCAAAATGGGGTCATTTTGTGGGCAATTCCATTGTCCTGGTGCTCCAGGGCCTTCAAAAGTGTAATAGGTGGTTGAGAAATGAGATGTGCAATTTATGCTCGTAGATCGCCTGATGGTGCTACTTCAATGTTGGGCCTTTGTATGTGGCCAGGCTGTGTAAAAGTCCCACACATGTGGTATCCCCATACTCGGTAAGAGTAGCAGAATGTATTTTGGGGTGTAATTTGGTTGTATGCATATGCTCTGTGAGAGAAATAACCAATTAATATGACAATTTTGAAAAAAACAAACAAACAAAAAAAAACAAATCTTCCTTTTGCAAAGAATTGTGGGAAAAAATTACAACTTAAAAAAACTCACCATGCTACTTACTTAATACCTTGGAATGTCTACTTTATAAAAAGGGGTCATTTGGGGGGTATTTGTACTTTTCTGACTTGTTAGTACCTCAAGAAATGTGATTCACCTGATGTACTGAAGGCCTGATCAGATGTTTTCAATTTTCAGTGATTGGCACCATAGTTTGTAGACTGTATAACTTTCACAAAGACCAAATAATATACACTAATTTGGGTTATTTTTACCAAAGATATATAGCAGTATAATTTATGAAGAGAAATTACTAATTTGCTAAATTTTATGACAAAAACAAAGAAAAAGGCAATTTTTCACAAAATTTACGGTCTTTTTTTTATTTATAGCACAAAAAATAAAAAACCCATTAGTGATTAAATACCACCAAAAGAAAGCTCTATTTGTGTAAAGTGTGAGAGCACCCAAAGCTGAAAATTGGTCTGGGCAGGAAGGGGGTTTAAGTGCCCTGTATTGAGGTTGTTAAGGCGGCAAGATTTAGCCAGTGATTGGATGTGAAGCCCAAAGTCGAGGTCAGAGTTCAGGATCACACCTAGCACCCTGGCATGTGTGGAGGGACCAATAATCGTGCTTTTGATCTCAGTGGTAAACTCATGAGGGGTGATGGGGGAGGAGGGAATATTACAAGCTCAGTTTTAGACTGAGTTTGCGGAAGTGGTGTGACACCCACACTGATATGTCGCTTTGCAAATCTGTAATACGTGAAGAGACTGAGAGGGTGAGCTAGGGAGTAGAGAAAAGGAATTAGAAGCTGTGAAGTTTACCAACTGGCCCAGGGAGGAAGTGTATAGAGGGCTCAGGAGAATAGGAGGGGCCAATGATAGAACAGGAAGAGGAGTAGAGGAGAGTTGTATGTGACACTGAAGGTGTGCGGAGATGGGTAGAATGAGAACCAGGAAAGAGCAGAGCCATGGAGGCCAAGGGAGTGAGTGGGTGGATGACTATATCAAAGGCAGCAGAAAGGTCTATGTGTAGAAGTATGGTGTAATGGCCATTGGTTTTAGCAGTTAGTAGGTCATTAGAGAATTTTAGTCGGGCAGTTTCAGTGGAATGTTGTGGGCGGGGTAGGTTGTTATCAGTGAGGTAGCGATTCATACAGTTGTGTTCAAGGCTTTTCACAATTGGCGGTGTTCGATCACTTGGTTCTCAGTGTGCAGGTGCAGGGGGACAGATGCAGCATTAGACCGATGCTGCATCCACCAAGGTAAGTAGAATTAGGGGAAAAAGAAATCCTTTACTTCTCTTTAATGCATAAAATGGCACCTTATGCAAAAATGCCATGCCTACCCCTCGCCTGCCATCCCCAAAAGTTGTACTGTTTTTATGGGGAAAGATGGGATGGGAGAGGTTTAGACAATGTATCAATTAAGAGCTAATAAAAAGGATACATTGGTGAAAGAGGTTTTCTGCCCTAAGCAGATTGCAAAGCAGGATGGGGACAACAAAATGAGGCTAGATGTTTGATTTTGGGCCATGTGCCATAAGGCTTCATTCACACTTGTACGACTCCAAAGTTACACCAACTTTGGAGTGCAACTTTGATGCAACTTTAACGCAACTTTGGATGGGTGCAACTTGGATATGACTTTGGCTTTCACCAGTGATAATGGACAACTGTTGCAATGTATAACATTCAGGTATGAATTTCGTGCAACTTTATGGCCCTCAAGTTGCATGAAAGTCAGACCAAAGTAGTGCATGAACTACTTTGAAGTTGCTGCAACTTTAAGTCACACATATGAATGGTTATCATTGAAAAAAATGGGGAACGACTTGTCATGCAACTTTGATGTCCAAAGTGTGAGTGGAGCCTAAGGCTGGATTCACACTATTGCAAATTGGATGCGTGTTTCCCCGCATCCAATTTGCACATCTCACACATCTCTGCAGCGGCTCCGGTGTGAATTGCACAGGAGCCCTTTGCATCTTTTGGTCCGTTTCAGGTCCGAATTCAGCCCAAAATTCGGGCTGAAATCGGACCTGATACGGTGAATGGAGACACATTGGACTCCTGCTGTAAACAGCTGGGTGTTTTTAGTGTGAACCCAGTCTTAAAGCAAGTTGAACTCATTCTAGACAAGTATAAACAACAGTTACAAATCTCACAAAAGCAGATGTCACTGGACGCAGACTGTGTACTCCAAAACAGGGTTGACTTTTTTTGCTTAAGCACCCCCTGTAGAAAAGAATATAAAACCCTTTGGGGGAAAATGTTGGTGAATATAGTTACCTTTATCTCTGGCTTCCAGACTGCAGGGTTTGACGTCACTAGCGTCATAGTGAGATCTCAGGGAATGGTTATAGAACATACTAATGACAATCGGGCTACTCCGCATTCCCCAGGATCTTTCCGGAAAGTTGTTAAAAACAAATTCTTATAGGGCGTACACACGGTCGGACTTTGTTCGGACATTCCGACAACAAAATCCTAGGATTTTTTCCGACGGATGTTGGCTCAAACTTGTCTTGCATACACACGGTCACACAAAGTTGTCGGAAAATCCGATCGTTCTGAACGCGGTGACGTAAAACACGTACGTCGGGACTATAAACGGGGCAGTGGCCAATAGCTTTCATCTCTTTATTTATTCTGAGCATGCGTGGCACTTTGTCCGTCAGATTTGTGTACACACGATCGGAATTTCCGACAACGGATTTTGTTGTCGGAAAATTTTATCTCCTGCTCTCCAACTTTGTGTGTCGGAAAATCCGATGGAAAATGTCCGATGGAGCCCACACACGGTCGGAATTTCCGACAACGCGCTCCGATCAGACATTTTTCATCAGAAAATCCGACCGTGTGTACGGGGCATTACAAATTAAATTCTTACAGATTGAATCAAATATCTTTTATGAATGTATAATTTAAATCGTATTTCTCCCTGAATGCACAGACATTGAATGTCAGGACTTGTAGTTGTGAAAGTCCACCCTTTTTGGGTGTATCATTTGGCTGAAAAAGCTCTCTGCAACATCAATTGTCAAGGTTTCAAGGTCTTCTGGCTAGCAGTAACTTGCCAAAAATGTAAAAAAATAAAATAAAAAAGTGAAAATGAAGGGTCAGTGCCCCACCCCTTGTTCATTGTCTAGACAAAGAAATTTGATCACACAGTTAATACTTTTAAAAACGGTTCCATTAATTTATTATGTCTAAGGCTTTAATATAGGTACTTGTATAGCTTATTTTGGAGACCATTCTTAATGTACAGTGCTTGATATCTTTTTTAGAAAATGTTTGTCTTGAGTGACATTCCCCTTTAAAATATTTGAACTTTTCTAACCTCTTGTACAATTAAAGGTAATAGTTTGTGAAGGTACCTCAGTTATTTTGTTGGATGAAGGTGAAGAAATTATATAGAAAGTTTTCCCATGTTGAACTAGTAGTTTAAAAATTAAAAATAATGAAGAACCATTTTTTAAACTGTATTATTCTGATTTCATGGAGTCAACAGACAACACCATTTTTCAGGCATATAGTCTCTAATTACTTGTCCCAGTGAAACTTTACACACGTAAAGCCATAGGGCGTCTTTTTTTTTTTTTTTTTTTTTTTTTTGTAGTTGTTAATGCAGTTTTCCTCTCTATAGATTGTAATCCATATCCATTTTTTTTTTTTATTTAGAAACTGTGTATAATCATTTTTTTCTTTTTTGTTAATTGCATTTTTGAATATATACACTGAATCGTTGGTTTTCATTTTTAAGTTTTTTTTTTTTTTTTTTATAAACCAGATTTGAATTGCAAAACATTGCCACACACAGATAGCAGTCACAAGACATCCTGAGGCAAGCAAAATAAGATAGCATAAAAATGACATTTACAAAATCTGTACATAACCTGAGAGTTTAAAGGTTGAGTACATATAACATTACGTATATTTTAAGCCAAGAATAATTTGATCTGCTCCTTTTTAATACCATAACTGTGTTTTGCTTAAGTGATTGCTTTATAAGTGGAGAGTAACAGTCTGGTCCCAGCTGGCAGTATATGAAAATACTTGGGCAAATATTGGAACCCTTATCAGAATGACTAATCTAAAATCACACAAAGAATAATACCAACGTTTTGCCAGGTCTTTATGAATAGCCTTTAGTTTTTTGTTTTTTTTATGCTGGACAAGAAACACATTTATGAGAAATGGTGTGTTGAGGAACTTTTTGATACTTGCTTGGTGTTTTCTGAGAGTGATACTTAACAAAATCTTAACAAAGTACACACCAACTTGAAAACATTATAAATAGCTAGCTGCTAGGAGCCAAGTCGATTTTTATATTCGGATTAGTTAACCAAGTATGTTTTGAGTTGATTTAAGATCATATATATGTAGATCACAAAATACTAGACACGTACAATCATTCCAAATTCCCTTTCGCTCGGAGCACAGAGCAAAAATAATATATGCCACATAAGCAAGATAAATATGTGCATAGCTTAAGGTATAATGATCATCATATTTGCGGTACAATAAACATATTACCAAGTTACAAAATTCCATGATTACACATAAGCACAAAGATTTAACCAGTCCTGTACTCTGACAAAAGAAACCTGGTCGTAGGGCTAAACAGCAGGTTCCCAGAGGTGCCTCCATGTCTTTTATTAAAGCAGCACTCTATGTAGATATAAGATACACATTATTGCTGCTTACTATTATTTGAAGTGAAGTCTCGTTTTTTTTTTTTCTTTTAAAAATAACAAACATGTTATACTTACCTGCTCTGGGAAATGGTTTTCCACAGAGCAGTCCAGATCCTCCTCTTCTCGGGTCTTTCGCCAGCTGTCGAGTGCCCCCACAGCAAGAAGCTTGCTATGGGGGCACCAAGCCGAGCCGCAACCCTGTGTGTCCATTCAAACACAGAGCCGTGGTTCGGCCCCACCTCTTCTCTCTCCTGATTGGCTAACTGACTTTGACAGCAGCAGGGGCCAATAGCTGCTGCTGTGTGTCAGCCAATCAGGAGGGAGAGTCCCGGACAGCCTTGGCACTCGGTCACATTGCTGGATAGAGATGGGGCTCAGGTAAGTATTAAGGGGGCTGATGGGGGCTGCTGCACACAGAAGGATTTTTCTCTCAATGCATAGAATTTTAATATGTCCTTTTTTTTGGTCTTTTTTTTTATATAAAGAGATGTACATATTCATTTTCTACAGTGTTTTACAAGCAACAAACAAAAATCAAATTTGAAATTCTCCTTGGTGAGCCCATTTCCCTCCCCCTCTCTATATCCACAGCTGTATTGTTAGTAACATACCCCTTAGGCAGACCATACACTATACAATTTTCTTTCCCTCAAACACGGGTTAAAGATGAGAAAACTGCTTGATCCCTTCATCAACACAGTCAGTGTTGATGGGGGAATCCCCCCCGCAATGCTATTGTGTTCTGCTGGCGGGGAGCGTAGGGAGCCATTCCCACTGGCAGAACACAATGACAAAAGAAACATGGCCACAGTAGGTTCCCAGAGGTGCTTACATGTCTTTTACTAAAGCAGAAAAAAACAGAGAGGTTGTACTAAAGTCGATCAATGAGTACAACCAGCCTGCACATAGATCGAAATGCAGCCGGTTCCTGTTGCACCAACCAAGCCAGCTTTTAGTGTTCTCAACCCTTTTCCACACAAGTAAATTGCTCTCTTGCTTTTTCTTTTGCTCTCTCTCGATTTAATGCTCTCTTTCTTTCTTTCTTTCTTTCTTTCTTTCTTTCTTCCTTTCTTTCTTTCTTTCTTTCTTTCTTTCTTTCTTTCTTTCTTTCTTTCTTTCTTTCTTTCTTTCTTTCTTTCTTTCTTTCTTTCTTTCTTTCTTTCTTTCTTTCTTTCTTTCTTTCTTTCTTATCACAATAAAGAAACGGCACCTAAGCACCCAATAATACATCTTTTTAATGTATACGCTCTTGAATTTGACAGGGTATCAGCCTTTTCAGTCCCAGTAGAGCAGAGCTCAGACTGGGGGAGAGAGAAGATCAATTTCCTAGTCTTCTACTTCTACGTTTGCTGTCCAGTCACAGGGTGAGAGTATAGAGGAGATCTGTAATTGTTACCGGTTTGCAGCAGAGAAAAATCATGTCTCATTCATCTGTGTATTTAGTTGTTTGGCTGACATTCAGCTTCAGTCTTGTTAAGTACCTAAGAAGTTACTCCCCGCCATGTCCTTTATTGCAGTCAACTGAGCCTTTCCTACCAATAGTTTCACATTGCATAGGGATGTGGCAGCACTTTAGTATCATAGATCCAAGTGATGATTGTCATGTTGAGCTTCTCTGATTTGGTGACTGTCATTGCATTCGGGACGTTAATGTGCAAACACCACTGTGTACCCATTTTTCAGTCCTTTGGCCACCTCTTTTTTGTTTTTGTATTTTCAAGTTTGGTAGTTGTGTACACCTTTTTCTTTCTGTGTTATGGTCAGCACATTTTAAAATATTATTTTTGTTTTAAACCAGCTGCTTGTTATGTATGGACTTCAGTAGCTCAGGTTAAAATTGATACATCCAAGTATATGAGTAAGGAAAGTGACTCCGCCCCCTTTGTGCTTGCCCTGTTATTAGGTAGTATACATCAGAGAGAGAGAGATGTTAAAGGCAAACAGCTTCTGCTGCACTTCCCCTATTTGTATGAAATGTTTGTTTTTTTTTTTGTAAAACAAAGATATATATATATATATATATATATATATATATATATATATATATATATATATATATATATATATATATATATAAAAAATATAAAACATTGGTTTAAAACTTCTGAACATGCAATAAAAAAATCAAATGTGGTTGAAACTGAACCAGTGTAGCTTATCTTTTCATTTAGAAATGTGGTGCTGAAGACTGAAGAAATATTTTCAAGAGGAGCTCTGATTTTTCAATAAATAGAAAAATCCTTTAACTGATCCCTATATTTATCCATTGTTTAGCATTATTATGTATGTACTGAAAATCAATGGAAAGATGCTGCAGTCTATTGCACGCTATACTTAAAGTATAAAATATACATCACTATTTATAACAACATTGTCGGATTTAGAGAACTCCAGTTTATGTGTCCACAAATATTCAAGCATGCAGACCTACAGCAAATGGTTTGGATTTTATGCATTACAGTTTATGATGGAAGCTGCTGTGGTTTCTGCAAGTTATATTCATGCTGGGTTGGTGGACTTGTGTTGCAATTTATATTACTAAAATTTATTTTATTAATGTTTACTGGGACAACATTAGGTGTTTTCAACTTTAAACATAATTTTGTGGCAAATGATCCAAATCCTGTGGTATAAAGTGGAATTTAGGGCAGATTTTGAGTTAGTCTGCCCCTAGTTTGAACTTTTTAAGAATCATTTTGCATTTACCACTATGCATTAAATTATTTAACATTATCTACTACATAGATTATCATGCTGCTTATGGCAGATGCCATCACTCCTTTTTCATCTCTGATGCACCCTTTTACATTAAAACAAATAAATAAAAAAGGGAACCCCCTAAAGGGTAGATCTGCCCTCTTGGACTTTTGAAAGTACCATGTGATGTGATTTTATTGAGGACATGTATCAGAGCTTTCTTATGTCAGCCAAACCTCTGAAACCTCTTTAGTACAGTGAGTTGGAACACCCCCCCCCCCCTATGCCAAACCACAGTGTCGGTACGCCATTAAAGCCAGTATTGGCTGAAGGCCAAAATATGATTAAATGGTTATGTATTCACACTTTGGATAGTTAAAAGACCACTGTTGTGGACAAATATTGTAGTTGGGTAGCATTTTGCAATTGATGGATAAAACAATAGTATATAATTGCATTTTTTTAATTCATGCACTTTTTTTTTTTTTATATATTTTTATATGCAGATTGAGTTGTCAAAAAAAAGGGGAGGGACAGTAACAGTTGGGACAAACTGCTAAACTGCTTTAACAGTTACAGTGTAATGGCAAAAACAAATAAACCATGAGAGTAAAAGGTGACTGTTGTAAGTGCATCTGGCAGCTTTTTTGCTTGTCCCAGCCCCCATCAGTGACACTTTTCCAGGACAATTTGGTTTGCATGTAAATGCAGATCAAAATACAAAGGCATGTGAATACGTAATCTGTACAATTATCTTATTATAATGGACCTTGCATCAAAATGCAAGGTCAGCTTTTTGTTTAGACCTAACGTGTTGCACACAAAAACTCCACATGATAGCAGAATACATATATTCTTACCTTATACCCTGGCTGTTGCCTGCAGCACCTAGGCAAGGTGTACATCATGAGGCTTCTGGCAGAGGTGAGAATCTCAGATTTTATAAGTCACTCCTGCACTACGCTAGAGTTGGCATCTTCTGAATTCCTAAAATTTCTTAGAAAGTCCTGTGACGCCACCATTGCCTAGGCAATGCAAGTAAAAGCTAAGGCATTTTTTAACTTGTGTCTTAAGGTGTGGGTTTTTTTGCAGAGGGTGGAGGTCCAATAACACCAGATCTGTTTTGAAGTTTGATTGAACGTTCTATTTAAATTGGATAAATAATCACCAGGTGCATGAAAACAAAATATGTGCAAAGTTACAGTTGGTTTTCTTTTTATCATGCTCAGGAAAAAAAAAAAAAATAGTCCCATAAAGTGCAGGCCAAGCCGGATTGGCCTGCACTTTAAATGGGACTATTTTTTACACAATTTTTGCGGATTATCATATTGTCATTTGCACACTTTTGACTTCATTGTCTATATTGCACAATTTTTAGGATCATCTATTTATGTATTTGCACACTTTAAGCACTTTATTCATGAGCATTGTTTGTTATCATGTTATATCTAGGATCACGTTATTTTCATTTCCATTTGTGCAATTGCTGATTTGCACAGTGACTGATATTGGATGCACTTTATTATTGATATTGTATGCACTTTATTAGTAATTACTTGGATGCACTTTATTAATATATGTTAGATTTAGTAAGCATCATTTCTTCAGTATTGTCACAAAGATATAATAAAATATTTACAAAAATGTGAGGGGTGTACGCACTTTTGTGAGATGCCGTGTATGATGTTGTATTCTTTTAATATATTGAGAATATGTTAGGACAGGATGCCCTTTATTTGCTCACATTATTCTGCTGACCTAAATAAACAGTTATATATTTTATCATTATTGGAAAAAAGACAGGATTATTAAATTCTTCCCTCCCCCAACATGACAGTATGCAAGCCTGGCTAGTGGCCTCTCAGGTATGAGCCCTGCATCTGAGAACAAGGGGATTCTGAGCAGAAGAGGAAGAAGTTATTTGCTCCCCATATCTGTAAGAAGGGCATATTTGGACTCTGATGGATAAGCAGAGGCATGATGGAGCACGACAAAGATTATTAGTATTTGCAGGTGGGGAGTGAGCTTTCAAGAACACCTTTGAAAGTTGCTCTTCATATACAATGTGACAGATGCTCTTTAACTCCAAAGCAATTCAGAGAAACAATGCAGTCAAGTCAGCATACCGCTAGTAATCAGTTCTAGTGATTTTTTTTTTTTTAACTGCAGCAAAATATTTTCTTCCCAGGGAACCCGTTGACATACCATGACTTATTTTACACTACGTTGTACATTTAGGTGATTGTCATAAGAGACGTAACATGGCTGCCTTCTTAAAATGCTGGCTGTCTAGCAGTGTCTGGTTTGGAATGTTTCAGTCACCTTCCCGAAACAAGCATGCTATAAATGAGTAGTCAAGAGTCAAAGCTACTTGCTTCTATACTCACTCTGGGTTAGCAACCTAGCATTGAAGCTGAGATCAGAAGGATAGCCAGGGGGCTAGAGTTTAGCGTTTAGTAGTGTCAACCGTACACTAATCTCTCATGACAGTGTCCTTTAAAGCTAAGCATTGGTATCACACTCTAAGTGCTCAATTTCTCATAGAAAACAATTAAGAATCCATAAGCAGCGAAGAGATACCATAACTAAGCAGAAAGATAAGGAAAATATCACAGCTGTGCTGAGCATAAAGGTTGACCTGCTATTATCACCACCAAAACTGATAAACCATTGGTAATCAATACTTTATCCTGTATAGGTCACATAAGTGGAGACATTAGGTAATTTCAGTGCAGCTTTGCAAATTTTCTACAGTAATGTTAAAGTGGAGCTTCACCAAAAGAGGAAGTTCTGCTTTAAGTCCTTCTCCCTCCCTCTGCCAGATTTGCCAGGTAATTTTTTTCAGGGTGGAGTGAGTACCTAGTTTTGACAGGTACCTAGTCCCAATTCCTCTTCTATTGCTTAGGCGATCCTAGCGGAAGTTCCCCTCTACTCCCTCCTTCTTTGCAGTCTTCTGGGACACATCACAGGTCTCAGAAGACTGGGGTACCATTCACAAAGCGCAGCACAACTCGCACATGCGCAGTGGAAAGCTGACTGCGAAGCCGCAAGCAGCATCAGCCAGCTGCCCATAGTTACGTTTCCGGCAATGGGAACCCTAAGGCTAGAGAAAAAACTAGCCCAGCTGAGGGTGGCGCTGGATCCCTGCATGGGTAAGTATCCTGTTATTAAAAATCAGCAGCTACAGGAATTGTAGAGCCACTTTTACTAGATAAACATGGGAATTAAGTTTTGGGTATATATTTTTGTTATAAGAAAAGACAATTTATACATGGTGAAGACCTCTTGTGTATCTTCCTAGCATGTTGACATTCTGCTATCATCTCCAACTTTGGCTCTGTCAGCATTTTGGTGTATTCATCTGTAGAACTGGCCACATTGGGTTATAACTTAGTGTTAACTATGTAATCGCAATGAGGCGTCAGATTCGAGCGTACATGGCAGCCCAAATCTAAACACACGCTCATGATCAAATTAATGCATTTCATCTGTCTACAGCTAATAACAATCTGTCATGCTATCTATCTGAGCAGGGGCATAAACAGTTTATTTTGTGTTTGGACTAACTTCCTGGAGGTAGTTAATGTGACACGCAGTTTGTCTAAAATGAGCAAAACCAGATCAACGCTCAAGATGTTTTCCTGATAACTAAAAAAAATTGTGTCTACAATCTGTGCTAAATGACCAATCTCAGATTATTTCCAGCTTGTCCAAGAATAAAATAGACATTTAAAGTATAACTCTGCCTTTCTGCAACAGTGATAGCAACAATAAAAATAATCAAGTTACAATATATTATACATTGAACATACTGTATATTTGCTTTTGGTTGTACACGCTTTTTGATGTATCTGTGTTGTCAATTGTTGTGTTTATGGGATTACTCAGTAGACCATTGTATATGACTTTAGGTGGCTGTAGACAGAACCTGGTAGTAACAAACCAAATCAGAATATTTCCAGTTGAAGAGTAACTAAAGTTCATTTTGTAGCTTTTTTTATAATCTGCTTGAATATTGTTATGAATGAGCGTTAAAGCTTAACTTTAGCCAATTTAGTTATTTTAGTTTTTTAAAGAATTGGGGAGAGGTAAAAATTCTGTTGGGTTTTTATTCCTGTCTGTGACCCTATTTGGTATATCCAGAGAAATATTCCCAATGCGCATGTTCCTGAAAACGGCTGTTTAGGTAAGTGGGCGCTGCAGTGACCAACTGCTGGAAATCTAAGCCACTCAAAACAATGGATGTGTCACCAGCACACCAGGGATTTCCAAAAAGGGTCCAATGCTTTATTTGACCATCACACTACAGCAAAAAAACAGCGTGCGTCATATTAATGCACATAGAATACACATTTGATGTTCAATAAAGATTTATAGGGAGCTGTAAAACTTTTTTTTATTTATAATCTAATTTAAATTGCTCTTAAACTTTTTTTTTTTTTTTTTTTGTCACTTTGTGACTGACACAGCACCAGTCAGGGCTGGCAGACACACTCGCACTGTAGACAGCATACATCAGCAGAGTAATAGAAGCCCCTCCTAAAGATCTTTCTCTGCAGATGCCAAAGAACAGGGATAATCATGTGACCACACAACAACGCTGCAGAAATAAAGTACTTGGAGGATTTTTTTTTTAACCACTTCAATACCGGGCATTTTCACCCCCTTCCTGCCCAGGTCAGTTTTCAGCTTTCAGCTCTGTAACATTTTGAATGACAATTGTGCGGCCATGCAACGCTGTACCCAAATTAATTTTTTATCCCACAAATAGAGCTTTCTTTTGGTGGTATTTGATCACCTCTGCGGTTTTTATTTTTTTGCGCTATAAACAAAAAAAAGCGACAAGTTTGAAAAGAAACACAATTTTTTTACTTTTTGCTTTAATAAATATCCCGATTTAAAAAAAAAAAAAACAAAAACAAATTTTTTTCCTCAGTTTAGGCCAATATGCATTCCTCTACATTTATACGTATATTGATTGGTTTGCGCAAAATGTATAGTGTCTACAAAATAGGGAATAGATTTATGGCATTTTTTTTTTTAATTTCTGTTTATTAATTTTTATGCAACATACAGACATTGAAATGTGCCCTCATGACATCTCTAACATGGCCAAGAAGCATCTTACTGACATTTCAACTCTCTAGTACAACATCCAGAAAACCCAACCCTCCCCTCCCCCCTGCCTTGAAGTCACAGCTCATTTTAAGAAGTTCATTCCTTGTTCCTGGATCCTGCGAATACTTCAGAGGTCAGCAACACAACTTGCCTCTGATTATTGGGATCTCATCATATGAACACCTTATGAGGGTTTCACCTTACATAAGTCATCACAATTGCTTCTCCAACATGTCTCAATGATCTCTTATATTTATATATCTCAACATTTCTTACCCCTCCCTTGTTAGCCTACAGTTTCCTTGGATTTGTACCATGCCTGCCAGACTTTGTTAAATTTTTTTTCCGCAACCTCTGGCCACATATGTCGCCTTGTAATGTGGCTCTTGGTTTTTTCCAGTTGAGCAGTATGGCTTTCCTCCCATAAAATAGTAATATGTTTAGTAGAGTTCTTAATGCCTTTGATGGCACCACATCGTCCACCAAGCCCAACAGACACACCCTCACTGTCATCAGTATAGGTACCATCAGGAGGTCCGATATACAGGAAGTGATTTCCGACCAATATGGTTGGATCTGTGGACACAGCCAGAAAAATGTGGTCAGCATCAGCAGGCGAGTGTGAGCATCTCCAACACTCTACTGAGGGTGTATTAAAGATCTTGGCTATCCTATCCGGGGTGTAGTAACTCCTATGTTGGAATTTAAATTGTATTTATCTGTCTCTTGCGGAAACTAGATGTTTAAATGGCTGTGTCCAAAGGTCATCCCAATCCTCCCCCTGTATACCCGGGACCTCCAACTCCCACCTTTCTCTACACCTGCAGAGTGCACGAGGCGTCTTTTTGAAAAATTCTTTATAGGTCACTGAGAGTATTTTAGCTAGGTCTTCTACTGTCAGTAACGTTTCCAAGTCAGACGGCAGAGATTCCACCGTCATTTCTTTAAATTGCGTCTGAAATGCATGCCTGAGTTGAATAAAGCGGAAAAAGTATGAATTAGTAAGTTCATGTTTTGTTTGAAGCTGTGGAAAAGTTAACAGTTCTCCAAAGAATGTGACATCTTTTAGTGTTTTTATTCCTTTTATTGCCCAGATTGATGGGTCAGGCAGATTGTAAAAATGAGCGAGTCTGGGGTTCATCTATATAGGGGCCGAAGAGGATACTCCCTTGTAACTTGGACATGCCAATTTCACCGCTGCCTCCCAAGCCTTTATGGTGGCTTTCATGGATTCTGTCAATGGTAAATCTGCTTTGATTCCCCTAAATAACTCAAAGCGTAGGCTCTCATATGACCCCAGGTGAGCAGACTAATCCTGCCTATTAAGGATAATGGTAATTTCGTCCATCCCTGTGTTTTTTGCTTAAGTAGTGTTAGTAGTAGAAGCAGATTAAGGGGAATATAGTCGTGGACATTCGCCGTGATTTTGACTCCTAGATATTTAAGGGACGTGACCCATTGAAGTGGTAAATTAGTTCTTTGGCTCTGATATCTATGAGGAGAACAGAAGACTTACCCCAATTTACCCTCAACCTGGAATACTTTGCAAATGTTTCAAAAATACCCAGCGCTGATCGCAAGGAATCTCCGGGGTCACTAAGAAATAAAAGCATATCGTCAGCGTATAACGTAAGTGGTTCCTTTATCGGACCTATTTGAATAGCCTGTATCTCCCCTGATGACCTTAGTGCAACCGCAAGCGGTTCCATGGCTAGGGCAAACGGGTAGGGGTAAAGTGGGCATCCCTGCCTGGTAACCCTTCTGACCTCAAAGAAATCAGATTTGAAAGACCCCATATGGACCGCCACCCTCGGGAGTCTATATAACAGAGAGATCCATTTCCTGAATTGAGGCCCAAAGTCCATGGACTCCAGGACCTTGAACATATACCCCCAGTCAACCGAGTCAAAGGCTTTCTTGATATCTATCGAGACCACTATTCTAGTCCTGGAGTCCAATGGCTCAATTTGCAGGTGAGTCAAAAGTATCCTCAAGTTAGTATCTGTAGATTTGCCCGGCATAAAGCCTGTTTGGTCTATGTCGACTATGGAAGGTATGACGTTAGCTAGTCTGAGTGCTAGGACTTTCGTTAGTATCTTTAAGTCCGTGTTAAGGAGGGCTATGGGATGGTAAGAGGCACACTCCGCCGGGTCCTTACCTGGTTTGAGCAGAAGGATCATATATGCCTCCAACATGGAGTCCGGTAGAGTGTTGTGCTCGTGACAGTGTTCCAGCAGTAAATTCAGCCTAGGAGCTAGAATTTCCACATTGGATTTGTAGAAGTCCGCTGGAAGACCATTAGGTCCTTATGAGAATGGAAAGCAAATATTGCTCTCTGAATTTCCTTCACTGTGATTTTAGCGTCCAAGTCCTTCTTGTCACCCTCTGTCAACCTCAGAAGCCAGAGAGATCCCAACAGTAAATCCAAGTCGGCTACGTCATAATGTGGGATAGGAGAGTATAATGTTGAAAAAAACCTAACAAATTCTTGCATAATAAGTGCTGGGTCCGTGAGAGTTGCACCCCCACTATCTCTAATCAGGGGAATGTTAGTGATTGGTTAATAATCAGCCACCAACATTGCCAGAAGTTTCCCATTCTTGTCTCCCTCAGCAAATATAGTATGTGACTGTTTTGTCCTTTCTGAGTGAGTCAGTCCAGCTATATGCAGTGATAAGAGGCGGCGCGCTTCCAGTAGAGAGTCATATGAGGCCCCAGTAGGGGATCTCGCATAAGCCTCCACATTCTCCCTCTCTCTCTGCTGCAGCAGCCTGAGTTCTTCGTTGTCATTTGAGCGGGCTGCTTTAATCGCTGAATTGCATTCCCTTCTCACCACAGCCTTGAATGCGTCCCACACTACCGGAGGACCCGTGGAGTCCGCCTTCTCGGCCCAATATTTGCTTATGGATTCCTCAAGCTGTGTTGAGACCTGGTCATGCTGCAACCAACCTGGGGATAATCTCCACCCCCCTCTCTGTGCCCCCGACACAAAAGTTAATATGATAGACAGAGGGTTGTGATCTGATATCCCCCCAGCCAAGTATGATATTTCCGTCACAAAAGGTAGCAATAAGTCATTTCCAAATGCCAGATCTATTCTTGCTGAGGATCTGTGAGTCATGGACACATGGGAAAAGCATCTATCTCTGGGATGCTTCCATCTCCATATCTCTGTTAAACCAGTCACAGAAGCCCAGCTATTCAATTCAGAGGAACCTATCCTGTTCGGGTTGGAGGAGTCCAACGCAGAGTCCAAGACAGCGTTGAAGTCCCCCATCATTACCACCGGAAGGTGCATACAGTGAGCTATCTGAACCAGCAAATCGTATAACAGTTGTATCTTAAATGGTGGAGGCACATAAACATTTACCAACAATAGTCTCTTGTGGCAAATGTCCAATTCTACCGCCACATACCTGCCCTCCGGATCTGAGATCACCTGGTGAAGTGTACAAGGAATGGATTTACTGATAAGTACAGAAACACCTCTTGCAAAAGTAGAGTATGTTGCATCTAGGGCCCTCTGCACCTACGTTTTTTTAAGCACTAGAACCTTGCCTCCATCCAGGTGAGTCTCCTGAAGGAAGACAATATGTGGCTTAGTCTGTTTAAGGTACTGGAATATTGAGGCCCTCTTAACTTTGTGGTTCAGACCTCTAACATTCCAGGACACTATCCAAACTTTTTCAGCCATAATCATCAAGTATAGTAATGTGATCCCTTTTTAATATCAGTGTTTGCATTGTGTCCCCTACATGGACATTATATGTAGAATTCCCAGAACAAACATTACAAGTAAATATTACCATTGGTTGAGCTGTGACTTCAAAAACTCCCTCCCCTGCTATTATACCAGAACCGGTCCCAGAAAAATTGGGAAAAAACAAGCTGGTATGTAGCTTAGTCCCTGAACAAAACAAAAATTGTGGTGGCTCCCCACTGTGTTGATCGAAAGTTCGGCAGTTCTATAGCTGAAATTTGCATATCTTCTTCACGTTCTGTGCCACTTGAAAATGGAGCAAGAGTTAGTGGAGGAAAAAAAATAAAATAAAATATATATATATATATATAAACTCAGGGTGATAATCCCGCAGCACGGCAGAGGCAGTTATCCCTTTCAGTAAAACCCAAGGGATGTAGTTCAATCCTAGTCAGTAAAAAGCGTATCCCCAATACCAATACAACTTTGGGCAAAATTCCATGAGTGTCATTTGTCCCTCCTTTGTCAGGATATCACTTCCCTCTTGCTCCTAGGCTCACAGGTCTGTATATGCATGGGGATTAGCTGATCCTCCGGCTGTCTCTCCCCTTTCATTCCTGAAGACATGTTTACAGCCCTGATACAGGTTAAGTGATGGCGATTTGATAGCACATGTAGAAAAGTCAAATGCCCGAGCAGATTGATTCAATAATGACAACAAAAAAGAAAAAAAAAACTAGGGGGCGATCAAGGGGTTAAATGTGTTACCTAGGGAGTGATTCTAACTGTGGGGGATGGGACTGACTAGGGGAGGAGACCGATTGGTGTTTCTATATACTAGGAACACACGATCTGTCTCATCTCCCCTCTCAGGATGTGGATCTGTGTGTGTTTACATACACACACAGATCCACGTTCCTGCTCTGTCACGAGCGATCGTGGGCCGCCGGGCACACGCATCGGCTCCTCAGAGATGCGGCGGGCGCGCGTGCCCCCCTATACCGCCGGGAAGCCAAGAACGTCATATGATGCCTGCCCGGGATGGGAGATCCCATCTGCGAATGTCATCTGACAATGGGCGGTATTGAAGTAATTCATATACAGTGGCATGTGAATGAATGGCAAGTAACACGTCTCTGTTTAGTTTAAATATGCAGTGCCTTCCGCTCTGCCTCTGCCTCAGCCTGCTGTTCCAGCCCTTGAGTCTTTTAGGGCTTCTGCTGCTCCAAAGACCTTTCTGCTACACCTGCTGTTTGATTCCTTCCAATGTATGGAGTTAAACACCCGGATGGGTTCTGGGCCCCACCTGAGAGGATACCAGAGCTTTTCCAATTTAAGAGAGAATTTGCAACACAAAGGCCTTTTCCTGTAGCTCTTACCCTCCACCCTGTATTGGTGGGTGACTTTAATCCGTTGGTCAGTGTCTAAATAAGTGGATTCTTTAAAGACTCTCCACTACTGTGGTGGGTCCTAGTTTCATAGAACATATGGAACAAATGTCCAGAGCATTGTTCTTCAGTTGTGATGGCTTATTACAACCATATAAACTAAGCTTGTGTCTTGCATAGGACTGGTGTTTGTACAGATACACAGAACAATCTGGCTGCATGAATGGGACGCTAACTTGACATCCAATAAGTTTCTGACTCACCTTCAATGGGCATCGCCTGTTCAGTCCAGACTTTGGCCATCCATGACATTGGTAATCACGGGGTCAGAATGTGCATCCACCTTAATGCAGAAGGTCCAAAGGGGCGTCAAAGGAGGTCCAACCCTCTCCTACATCTACTTCAGTTGTAGGTACCCTTAGAGCCTGACTCCCACTCACCTGCAGAGCTGAAAGCCAAAGGTCATACCTGTTTCCCATAATCAGGAAGTTATGTTGTTCCACCCATTTTGGTGGGATTGTTGGTTCTCTGTCTTATGCTGGTTCTGGTGGTTTTCTCCTTGTCCTGGTCTTCAGGATCAAGTTAAATATCTGTGAGTCACCTTTGCAGACAGTTCCTACCTCCTTTTTTGTGTCCCTCAATGGACTTCAAGAAAAAGATTTTATAATTACAAACATCGTATACAGCCTGACTGCAAAAAAAGTGTAAAACTTGAGGCTTCAATTGGGCTTTAAAGCTTATATGAGGTTTTAGTGATTTAATTTAGATCTACTTTCCTATTAGCAAATCAGTCTGCTTAAACAATACAGAGTTCTGCTAAGCATAATTTTAAAAAGATATGGTTTGAATGTACTCAGGTTTAACCCACTGCGTATTTTCAATCTTCTCTTCAAAGAATTTAAAAAATATTTTTTTTAAATAAACCTTAAACTCCTTTGACTAACTAATATGTCTTAATCCACAGGTATAACTAATGATTAAGACCCCATGGAAAATGCTAAACAAAGATTGTGCTAAAGCAATTGCTATATCCTTGGTCCTTCAAACTCTGACCCCGATGTATTTTTAGAAGAGAAAATATGTACATAATTTTAAGCACATGTAAATCAAATTAATAAATTATTAGTGCATTTTGCTTGTCATTTCTGTGTGGGCTAATCATGATAGGTCATTATTTAAGCATTATGTAATTTCACAACTTGTATGAACAGCTGCAAGTACTTTGCGGCGAGAGATTTGTTCCTACAAATCATAGTAGAACACACTCTATTCCACAGCAGTGTTTTTACAACATTATTTTATTGCAAGTATAAAATATATATAATTTTAGTTTAGCATACACATAGGCTTTAAACACACACACATGTGTTGAGCACCCAAGCTATATAACTTACTCACATAACATCCACCTACTTGTTTTAGTTAGCCAGTGCTTCAGCATGGTGGCATCGCGGTGTTTAATTGTAATTTTGTTCTCAAGTTATAGTGCCATCATATACCGTAATTGCTTTGTGTTTTAGATTACTTACAAACATCTGTAAAGGGCAGCTGATCATAAGTTACTAATTTGTTTATGTAAAAACATTTTATGCATATTTATGTAAATGTTTCAGGAGCTTGTCAGAAGTCAATATATATATAAATTGAAGATTTGTGGGGAGTGAAAATTTTGTGACCTCAAGCCCTTGAAACCGAAGTTCATGGACAAGAACATTATTGGCTCCTGTCTAAATTGTCCCTAGTATGTGTATGAATGTGAGTTAGGGACCTTAGATTGTAAGCTCCATGAGGACAGGGACTGATGTGAATGTATAATATATATGTAAAGCACTGCGGAAATTGATGGTGCTGTATAATTACCTGCAATAAATAAATAAAATACTGCATACCTGTCCGACACCAAGCCATAGCTTGGGCATTGTTTATAGACCCTCTCTACCCAACACCCTACTCTGCATAACGCTACCTCTTATCCACTCTGCTATATAGCTCCTTGACCAGACCACCTCTGTCTATGGACCCTTCCTCCTGGCTCCAATGTATGAACCACTGTTTGATCCCCTGTGATAATCTGACAGGGCCTAAAGCCTAGTACACACGATCAGAAAATCGTATGAAAAATAACACTTTTAAAGTAATCGTCTGATAAGATGATCGTTAGTACACAGCTTTCGAGAGCTGATCACGACAGTTCATCCAAAATCATCCGAAGGGACAAGCACAAACATTTTTCTCATATGATACCAGATTGTACGATTTTCATTCAATCAGTACAGTTTAAATCTGAAAATACAGTACAATACATTATCTCACCTTTTAAGGTTGTATTCAGTTGTACATGAATTTTCGTGTAACCTCTTCATTTTCAATATGAAAACTAGCATGAAAAAAAAATTTACAGGGTGCCTTGACTGGAAAAAGGTTAAGAAAACACTGCATTAGACACATTTGTGTACGCAGAGTGTGGAAGCAGAGGAGTATTCTAACCTACTTGTCAATGGAAGTCTCGCATAATGGAGCTTGCAATTGTGAGAGCTTAATATATTTAGGGAAATGTGAGATTTTGTTATGGTCCACTCAAATAAGACCAAAATCAGTAAAATGAAGAGAGTATCAATTATAGAGACGTGTTGAACTAAAATATGATTTCACAGTGTTTTAGCACATAGTGTGTATGTGTGTGTATATAGGCAGCACATTGGCTAAATGGTTAGCACTTCTGCCTAGCAATACTAGAGTTGTCAGTTCAAATCCCAACCACAGCACTCCCTGCAACTGTACAAGTTTCCTCTGGGTACACTGGTTTCCTCCTACACTCCAAAGACATGCTTGTAGGTTAATTGGCTCCTGTTTAAATTGACCCTAGTATGTATAAATATATATGGATGTGAGCTAGGAACCTTAGATTGTAAGCTCCTTGAAGTCAAGGACTGATGCAAATGTATAATATATAAGCAAATCGCTGTGTAAATTGACAGACCGTGCTTAACAATTACCTGAAATGAAAAAAAAAAAAAATATATATATATGTATATATATAGTGGTGTAGTGAGTAGCACTTTCGCCTAGCAGTAAGAAGGGTCGCTGGTTTGAATCCCAACCACGACACTACCTGCCTGGAGTTTGCATGTTCTCCCTGTGCCTGCGTGGGTTCGGTTAATTGGATCCTGTCTAAATTGTCCCTAGTATGTATGAATGTGAGTTAGGGACCTTAGATTGTAAGCTCCGTGAAGGTAAGGACTGATGTGAATGTATAATGTATATGTAAAAGCGCTGCGCAAATTGACGGCGCTATATAAGTAATTGAAATAAATAAAAATATATATATGTATATACATATGTTATATATAGGTATAATATATAACATGTTGAGGTTTACCAGCCTATAAAGCTGCTAGTTCTATTGCAATCTGTAAAATACAAACAGCAGTGTTTCACTGTCTAGTGTTGAAACATTTTTCTTCCCACTAAGATGTGTAATTAATCAAACAGTGGTATCCTAATGAGCAGTGGCAGTATTGAGATAATTTGGATACATTTAGCTGCCAGTCATTCAAACTAACTTGGAAAAAAAAAATGTTGCTTATGTTTTGCTATGCAAAGGTTAAGGAGTTAAAATGAATTAAGTAAAGTTGGTGCAGCCGTAATTACACGTCAATCACAATAGCTCTGTAAATTACTTGTGATTGCTGCATCAAAAGGCAAATGGCGCATTTAATTATGCAGCTACTTTCTAGGGGGATTTCTAAGAAGAAAAGCATTTAGGATAAGTTACCCATTTTAAAAGTTTGCCTTTGTGTTTTTGGACTGTGCTTTTTAGTTGATTGATTTTTTGCTAGGTGACTTGTGTTCTCCCTTGTATACTGTTTAAATGCCTTTTCAGGGTAAACAGTTTTATACATATATTTTGTTTAGTACTGTCAGAATTGAGAGCGTAGATTTTAAACCTTTTTTTTCCAGTTATATACGAAATTTTACAATGTAATTTTTGCGTTTTTTTTAGTGAGCAGATGGAGAACTTTGCACATTTTCCTCTTCTTCCTTACGACCTGTTGTGAAAAAGACTGTTTACAGAGCTCAAATCTGGAAGCTAAAATGTACACACACACAGAAGATACTTGTGCAGTCTAATGCCCCGTACACACGATCAGATTTTCTGACAACAAATGTTGGATGTGAGCTTGTTGGCTGAAAGTCCAACCGTGTGTATGCTCCATCAACATTTGTTGTCAGACTTTCCGCCAACAAATGTTGGCTAGCAGGTTCTCGAATTTCTGATCGTGTGTACACAAGTCCGACACACCAAAGTTCACACATGCTCGGAATCCAGCAGAAGGAGCCACACTGGCTGTTGAACTTCCTTTTTCTCGGCTCATTGTACATCTTGGAAGTCACCACGTTCATAATTGTTGGCCAACATTTGTGTGACCGTGTGTATGCAAGACAAGTCGGAGCCAACAACCTTCGAACAAAATTCCACGGTTTTGTTGTCGGAAAGTCCGATCATGTGTACGGGACATTACATTTTGGAAAGTTATGTCTGAACTCAGGCTTTACTGGGGTTTTTTTTAATAACCCAAAGGTCTCTGGGAATCACTTATCATATGTAAAATGTTTGTTTCAAAAATGATTATGTGCAAAAATAATCTAATATATTATATTTAGTGAGAGAAAGAGTGGAAAAGAAGAAAAAATATAGAACGGTCAAGAAATGTTTTAACTTTAAAAACAAATAGCATTAAAAGAAGAGAATTAAAGCAGAGTTCCACCCAAAAGTGGAACTTCCACTTGTTGTACTTCTCCCCCCCTCTGGTGCCACATTTGGCACCTTTTGGGGGGGTAGGGGGGACCGGATACCTGTGCGTTCTTGACGGTCGGACTTTGGTCAGGCTTTGGTTTGACCGTGTGTAGGCAAGACTGTTTGAATGGAATTCCGTCGGAGAAACCTTTGGAGTTTATTCCGACGGCAAAACCGGTCGTGTGTACAGGGCATTACTCGCAATGGAGGCAGCGTGCACGCGACAGCTGATGGAAACAGCTGCGGTGCAGACATCGCTGGACTCCAGAACACGTAAGTGTCCTTTTGTTAAAAGCCAGCAGCTGCAGTATTCGCAGCTGCTTGCTTTTAATTTTTGCAGCTGTGGGCAGACCTCTGCTTTAATACTGAAATTCTTAGATTTTGCTTTGTTCCAGAATGTGGAAAACCACAGGCACTCGCTGCCCACATGGGCCTCTAGTCATGAAGACATTATAAATATGGAGAACCAACTAATAGAAGACTTTGATCTTACATCACTGTATGGACAGGATGGAATCTGTTCTTTTCTCAGCAGCACCTCCTCAAATTCTTGTTTCCTGTGATGGGCTTGGCATATTAGTTGGATTATCATCCTCTACCCTACAGCAATTAAATAACCCAACAGTTTTTATACCCTCCTTCTTGGGTTTGCTTGATAGTTTGAATCCCTCTGTCACAACTTTCCCTTTCCAGATGCCAAGGATAACTTGTCACAAATTTGTGGCAGTGTTGAATTGTAAAGTGGGGTACACACTATAAGAAAATCAGGCAAATGTTTGTCAGCAAATCGGAACCGATGAAAGAAAATTTGTAAGAAAATTCTTATGAATATTCTCGTACGACAAAGGCTTTTTTTTGTTGTTCATTGTGTCTGATCATGCTTAGTCTTTTTTTTTTTTTTTTTTTATCTGATTTTTCTTGTGCGATAAATCGTTTGAAAACGGTACACATTAAACGAAAATCGTTTGTTCGCCCAATCTTCTTATAGTGTGTACGAGCCTTTAGTCTTGTTAACTTGTTGCAGATTTTCACTGGCAAGTTGTGCACTTGCAGAAGCACTTGAAGCACAAGTTCTAGTTGACACTTTTCCAATTTGTAGCAAAATTGCGTGGCAAGTCTCTAGCAAGAGCAAAGTTGCAGTGGTGAGTCTACAGCAAGAGCTCTGCAAGTCTACAGCATAATTCAGCCACAGTGACCCCTGTGGTGGGATGACTATTGCACAACATAACTGAAGCAGAACTTGCAGAATGTTTGCAAAGAAAATTGATCTGGAGTCATTCAATGCGGACTTGCTGCAATTCTGCAACAAACCTGTGAAGCCTGGCAAGTCAAGCAATAGCTTAGCAAGTCATTTTTAAATATGCAGCACAATTGCTTGTTATCTGGGTTCTTTCCTGTCCCTTCCTCCCCCTCTACCTTCCCTTTCTCCTTACCCAGGTTTGCACTTATGTTTATCTTTCATGTATTCAAGTTGATCAAGTATAGACCTGCTCTGTTTTATCTAATGACATTTGTATTTTTGGTCCTACATGTAATCTATACCCCTTTTTTTTGGATGTTTGTAAAACCAATTTAAAGTGATTCTAAAGGCAGAAAAAGTAATTTTATGCATTAAAATAAAAAAACTTTGTGTGCAGCAGCCCCCCCCCCCCCCCCCCCCCCATTATACTTACCTGAGCCCGATCTTCCTCCAGCGATGTGCACAAGTGCCTTGGCCATCTGTGACAGTCCCTCTGATTGCCTGAGACATAGCAGCAGCGCCATTGGCTCCCACTGCTGTCAAAGTCAGTTAGTCAATCAGGAAAGAGAGGGTGCAGGGCTGAACCACGGCTCTGTGTCTCAATGGAGACACAGAGCTGAGGCTCGGCTTGGGTGCCCCCATAGCAAGCTGCTTGCTGTGGGGGCACTCAACAGGAGGGAGTGGCCAAGAGAGCTGGCGAGGGACCCAAGAAGAGGAGGATCTGGGCTGCTCTGTGCAAAACCACTACAAGAGAGCAGGTACGTATAACTTGTTTGTTATTTAAAAAAAAAAAAAATGAGACTTTACAATCACTTTTTAACTTTTATGTTTAACTGAAAAAAAAAGAAAACTACTGACAGTTGGCAGTTTTCTAATATGGGGTTTGCAGACATGAAATCACCTGTAGATAGTTTAAAGTGGAATTTAGTCAGAAAATGAAATCCTGCTAGATCACTTCATGCTGGCTCCTTTTGCAGTTATAATTATGTAAAACATTACAAATAAGTGCTTATACTGTTTAAAATCCAGTAATGCACTGTCTCACCCTGCTCCTCACATGCTCAGTTGCTTTCTATTCTCATCACTGTGCCTAAAATCAGAGCCACTAGAAGCCAATCAGCTGAGAGCTTTAAGATTTACTGTTGCTGATGAGGGAAAGAAGCAACGGAATGACACAGACACAGGGGGAACACAGTATAGAGAGGGAGAAAATAAAAGCAAGAGAGCAAACAGGACAAGCTATGCTGCCAGGAAGACACAAAGGTGTTAAGCTGGCCATAGATGGATCAAATCTTGGCTGGTTCAGCAGGGACCAGCTAAGATTAAATCCATCTATGGCAGTGATGGGGAACCTTGGCACCCCAGATGTTTTGGAACTACATTTCTCATGATGCTCAACTGCAATGCAGAGTACATGAGCATCATGGGAAACGTAGTTCCAAAACATCTGGGGTGCCAAGGTTCACCATTACTGATCTAAGGGCAGGCTGGTTGTACTGAAGTTGACCCATGTGATTACTGCTGGCTGCTATAGCTTCTAGCAGTGATCATTGCGTTCTGTCTGCAGGGAAGGCTCACCGTTGACAGAACACAATAGCACTGCCAACACTGATTTGATAGGGGAATCGAGCAACCCTTGGTTGTAGGATCGAAAATTGCATCATCTATGGCTAGTTTTAGAACTTACAAGGGCAGTGTCTTATTTCCCTGATTCTCTCTCCTTTGTCCCTCACCAGCCTGTGAACTGCAAGCTTCTGTCAGCTTTCTTCTCTAATTAAGCCAATACATACAGTCAAGGCTGGAAATGTACCTATTTTAATTTAAAACGTGACATCTAGTTTTTGAGACCAAGGAGAGGGGGAGAGTTTCCAATAATGAAATGACAGCTTTGGGCTAAACAAAATGGTGGCCTCCAGCAAGCAGAAATAGGAGCAATGGTGGAGGCAATTTACAGCACACACTAATTTCGGTAGCATAGGTATTAATGTGGTATATTTGCTTTTTTGTTAAAAAACATTATTTGTTATCAAACTGTTATGGGTAAACTTCCACTTTTAAAGGGTTACTTACTGTTTTTTTTTTTTTAAACATGTCATACTTACCTCCACTATGCAGTTCGTTTTGCACAGAGTGGCCCCAATCCTCCTCTTCTGGGGTCCCTCAGCGGTGCTAGTAGCTCCTCCCCGCATTGAGTGCCCCGTCGGAGAAGCCCTCTCCTATGGGAAACTCGTGCGGGTGTGCTCCCGAGTCCTGCTTCTGCGTCTATTGACAAGAGAAAGCAGGACTCGGCCCTGCCCCCCCAGCTCCCGTGTCATTGGATTTGATTGACAGCAGCGGGAGCCAATGGCTGCGCTGCTATCAGTCTATCCAATCAGGACACGAGACACCAGCTAGAGGTGGTGTGCTCGTCCCCGGGTAGAAGAAAACCGGGTTCAGGTAAGTAAAATGGGGGCACTGGGGGGCTGCAGCACTACGGAAGGTTTTTCCCCTAATGCATAGAATGCATTAAGGTAAAAAACCACGAAGGTTCACAACCCCTTTAAGTATATGTCTAAATACACTTACTTTATATGAAACATATTTTCTATTGAACACATTATTGTGTTTATAATATGTGTTCTACGTAATAGCGCAATACATTGATGATTTTTATGTACCAGTGACTATAATTATATTTTTAAGAACCGTTTGTTTGTTTTTTTTGTTTTTTTTCCGGGCATTCGAGAGAGTTCTAGGAGCAAAGCCCTTAAAGGTTCAAATATTTCTAAACTGAGCAAATAGTTTACATGGCACAGAAAGGCCATTAGGTACCTGGCCTAAGAGTGTTTTTTTTTCTGTGAGGCCTCTTGCTCATCTTTTTCTGCCTAAAGTGGCACACGCCCAACAATTACATGTTATTTCTTAATTATGTAAATACAAAAGCACTTGCATTTATTAGATTTACACACTGTATCTGCATGCTCTGCAAGTGACACGCTTATTTCTTGGTTCCGAACATCAACTTCCACTGTCACCTCTTCACCTCCAGCATGTGTATTGGACATTGAAACAGCATTATCTACTCCAAAAGGCAGAATGTGATCAAGGAAGCAGGACCACTAAGCCAGGGAGTGTTAGTGATCACCCTGGCATCACAGAGGTAGATGAATCACTAGAAAAGCAATTACAAATATATTGGCAGGTAAAACAGTAAACATGTATACATTTAAACATACTGTGTATTTAGCTGTTTGCTGTTTGCCTGAAGATTGACTTCGGAAATGGAAAAGCATGCAAAGTACATTAACCACTTTAGTACCATGCTACAGCTGAAAGACAGCAAATCCCAGCTCTGTATTTCTGGGAGGGTGTCGATGGACACCCTCTCAGAACCCTGCCCCACATTGGGTGCACTCTGTGACCGCTGTGTCCTTTGGACACAGCTGATCACATATTGTGGTAAAGGGCCAATCACACTTGCCCTTTACTGGCAAGGCTCTCAATACATTATTTACACTGATCATCAGTGCAGCCTCACTAGTGCCCATCAATGCAGCCTCACCAGTGCCCATCAATGCAGCCTCACCAGTGCCCATCAGTGGAGCCGCATCAGTGCACGTCAGTGAAGAAAAAAAATACTTATTTGCAGAATTTTATAACAGAAACAAAGAAACTTTTTTTTCAACATTTTTGGTCTTTTTTCATTTGTTTAGCAAAAAATAAAAAACACAGTGGTGATTAAATAACTTTAAAAAAAAGCTCTATTTGTCTCAAAAAAATGATTAAAATTTCATGTGTACAGTGTTGCATTACCATGCAGTTGTCATGCAAAGTATGACAGTGCTGAAACCTGAAAATTGGCCTGGCAAGAAGGGGGTGAAAGTCCCCGGTATTGAAGTGGTTAACCTGTAGCAGCCAATGACAAGTTAACTTTAGTAAAATGGAACTTTTGTAGCTTTAAAAAAAAACTGGTAGCAGGAAGGCTTCTATTGCAGAGTAAGGATGAGCTCCGGCGTGTTCGCACACTCCAGGTGCCGAGCCCGCCAGGAAGTCGGCATGGCACTGCGCTAATCACAGGCAGTGAGACATTTCCCGATCTCTGCAGTCGCACATTGGGAAAATATCTCACTACCTGTGATTAGTGCAGCGCCGTGCCGACTTCCTGGTGGGCTCGGCACGGGGAGTGTGCGAACACGCCAGAGCTCATCCTTATTGCAGAGGAGACTCTGTCTCTTCTGCAGTAGAAGTGTCCTACCTGCCTGCTAGCACGTTTGTGCACATGCACAGCTTAATGTACTATCTTGGCTTTCATTGGTGCCAGAATGAGTTAACTCCTTTTCACATGCATTGAAGTCACGTGATTCTGGCCAGCTAATCAAGATTGCCAAAGATTCCAAACTTGGAAGAAAAAAACATGGCAAAGGTGGAAAATCAGGCCACAAGGGAGAGCAATGATATTGTGTCACTGGAGGGGAAATAAACAGTCCACAAATGCCTCTGCTCCAGTGATGCCATGTTCGCAAGATTCCTTGCCAATGCTGACAACTTCCCTGCTTGTTCCGGGTTCTGGGTCTTTGGCAGTCCTGATTAGCTGATAGAGGAATGATGTAGCTCCTGCACATGTGCATGGGAGTTCATTTATTCTGCCACCAAGGTGTGCAGAGTATGTACACTGAGCTGTGCATGCATAGTTCAGTGTACTCTAAAGAAGACATGATTTGTACACATTTTAATATTCTCTTCCGGTTTTATACATTTGGCCCAATACCCACTTTTTTTTTTTTTTTTAAACATGAACCAAGCAGGCAAAAAAATGATGTTTCTGGAAAGTTATCCCCATAAACTGCTTAAGACCCCTTAAATTCTAAGCCCTGCATCTCTTAAGAAGTATACAAAAGTAATAGTGTATATAATAATTTCTGCCTATAATGTAACTATTGCTAATAAATCTGTTGCGTGTAAAACCTTAAAGCCCTTTTGGAAAGATCTAAAGAACTGTGTGTGTTACAAAGTCTTATTAGACATGTACATTGTTCATTATATGTCACAAATTAAACCAGATTGTTTTCAGTTTTGAAAAAAGAAGCATATAATGTAATAATTTACATCTGTCTATTAGGAATGCCAGTTGTGTTTAGCCTAATGTAAGCATTTACCATTACACATGGTGATTTATTGCATTTGTTTTATCTTATCTAAAACTGTTGCCTATTGCTCCCCTTACAATGTACAGATAGTGTGTTAGGTTTCTTATCCCTTCATCCCTGGTTTTGCACTAGTCAGAATTCCATGATTGAATTAACACCAGCAGGGATGAAAATAATAACCTAGATAGTGGAAATCGATTAACTAATAGCATGGTCAGATTTTCTCTCATTCAGCCTGTGGGCTGGACTAGTTTTTTATCAAGCCAGGTGGTGCTTGCAAGGCCAGTCAGAGCTCCAATTTCACCTGATTTGGCAGGAATTTTCAGTATACCCAATGAACGTGCACTGCCAGTTCAGTAATATCAGTTTGACTATTTCTTTTTGGGGGCCTGACCTTAAAGTAAACCACTATTTTGGCAAAAGAAAAGGCTCACTTTAATTTAGCCCCTCCCAGCAACATATACTTTTCTTTTGCTCTCCCCCTGTTCTGTTCAGCTGGCAGGAGCAAAGAACGTGCATTGTAAGCTGCAAGTTTCTAAAGTTGTATCCTACACAGAGCTATGGACCCCCCGTGTGAAGGCACTATCCATTGCTTTAAAACATTTCAATACTACTAGGAACAAGTAACTGCCGCTACAGCTATTTAAGAATTCTGTTCTGTTAAGAATTCAGTTCTGTTAATTTAGGGTGCATAATAATAATAATAATCAGGGCATTAGAAAGGTCATCATGTTGGCCATTATGAATACCTCCATGCCCAATGAAGAGAGAGAGGAGAGCACCGCTGCTCTCTGGCATAGAGCTGGATCGAAATGAGGTTCGGGTAAGTATTTAGTTGGGGGACTGGGAGAAAGCATTATTTGAAAGATTTTTTTTTTCATGTTAATGCAAAGAATGCAATAAGGCAAAAAAAAAACAAAAAAAAAAAACAGCCTTTAGAACCACTTTAAATTGCTTCTTTCGTTAAAGCCCAACTCCTAGCAAAATTAAGTTTAAATTGTGCATTATACAATTACCTTACTCATCAGTCTTAATTCCAAATCCTTTCTAAGTCATCCGGCAATGTATTGGATCAAAGTTACAGTTTATTCTGTGAGTCAAGCTAATTTTCTGCCCTGCTTGTTATCTGTTTGGGCACTGGTCCCCTCACCTTTAAAGGGGTTGTAAAGACAGAAGGTTTTTTTTTATCTTAAAGCGGAGCTCCACCCGATTTTCCTACACTAACTGCAGCTGATTACCGCAATGTCCTAATGACAAAACGGCACTTTTTTTTTTTTTTTACAGCCTTTACCTTTGTTCTTCCAGCTGTCTTTGTTTTCTGCAGGAAGCATAGGCTGCGGTTAGGGGCGTGTCTGGAGCGGCTAATTACTCACTTCCTGTAAGCCGCACTGGCTCCTGGGAGCTTGTGTCATTGTTCCCAGGAGTCAGTGCGGCCGCCTGTTGCAAGAGTTCTCGAGAGACTTCCATAGTGGGAGTGACGTCATTACGACAGGCACGGCGCGCCAATTGCGGTCTAATGCGCATGCGCGAGAACTGAAAAGAACGGGCGGTGCATGCTGGTCGATCAGCAGCGCCGTATCCCGGAAGAGGATGCCTGTGGGTTTCACATGCCCACAGGCAAGATGACAACCATGAACAGTTCGTTTTAAAAGTTACTTTATTAAAGAAAAAAAAAACGCAATGTCACTGAAAAACGGGGCAGGTGAGTTCCCTATTGCTATATAGCAATCAATGTCATTAGCAAAAAAAAAAAAAATTATCAGAGAGAGTGGAACCCCGCTTTAATGCATTTTATGCATTAAGATAAAAAAACTTCTGTGTGCAGCAGCCCCCCTAATACTTACCTGAGCCCCATCTCTCTCCAGTGATGTCCACGACTTCCTCGGCCATCCGGGACTCTCCTCCTGATTGGCTCCCGCTGCTGTCAAAGTCAGTTAGCCAATCAGGAGAGAGGGGGGACAGGGCCGAATCGGGGTTCAGTGTCTGAATGGACACACTGAGCAGTGACTTGGCTTGGGTGCCCCCATAGCAAGCTGCTTGCTGTGGGGGCACTCGACAGGAGGGAGGGGCCAGGAGAGCAGATGTGCAAAACCACTGCATCAGAGCTGGTAAGTATAACATGTTTTCCTGTCTATGTAAGTTGGAAGTCTCACCTCCACCAACAGGAGGTGTCCACATCGCCCAGGCAGTGAGGTGGACACCTGAAGGAGAGAAAGCAATCTTTATGTGACCTTGGCTTCGGGCAAGTAAAGTGGGCATTTGGATGTGTTTTTTTTTTTTTTTTTTTTCACGCTGATGTTTAGTTGAGGTGGGGGCTGAGTTGATAATATCCTCAAATGGGCTTTAAAATAGATATCTAGTTTCGATAGAAAATAATATCTTACATGTATTCATATTATTATTATTATACAGGATTTGTTAAAGCAGAACTAAACTCTCTCAATAAACATTAACTATTTTATCATTCTACTGCTAGCATTACTAAATAGATATGAAGGTATATTGTATTTGTTTTAATCTTTTTTTTTTTTTTTTTTCCTTTTTCTTATTTTATATTTAAGTTGTTCCTGGTTTCTGGTCTATGCCAACATTATGTCATACATCCCAGGAGGTCTTTATGGGCATCATCATTTTTATTTTTTTAATTTGGAGGAGGGGAGGAAGAGCTTTTTCAGCTAAGCACACTTTCCTGTCTGCATAAGTAAACATATGTAGATGGCGCTGGTGGTGGATAAGCCTAGCAACTAAAAGTCCATGGGTAAAAATAGCATGAAAGAAGTCCCAAACCGTTCCTTAAAAGTGGGCAACATGCTAATGGCAGCTCTTTAGAGACTGAAGGGATCTCTACAACAACACAAGAACAAAAGAGGGCACCAATCTGGGTGTAGTATTAAAATTACAATTTTTTTTAAAAGCATACAGGTGACAACTCACATTAAAACAAAATACAGTGGGGACGGAAAGTATTCAGACCCCCTTAAATTTTTCACTCTTTGTTATATTGCAGCCATTTACTAAAATCATTTAAGTTCATTTTTTTCCTCATTAATGTACACACAGTACCCCATATTGACAGAAAAACACAGAATTGTTGACATTTTTGCAGATTTATTAAAAAAAGAAAAACTGAAATATCACATGGTCCTAAGCATTCAGAACCTTTGCTCAGTATTTAGTAAAAGCACCCTTTTGATCTAATACAGCCATGAGTATTTTTGTGAAAGATGCAACAAGTTTTTCACACCTGGATTTGGGGATCCTCTGCCGTTCCTCCTTGTAGATCCTCTCCAGTTCTGTCAGGTTGGATGGTAAACGTTGGTGGACAGCCATTTTTAGGTCTCTCCAGAGATGCTCAATTGGGTTTAAGTCAGGGCTCTGGCTGGGCCATTCAAGAACAGTCACGGAGTTGTTGTGAAGCCATTCCTTCATTATTTTAGCTGTGTACTTAGGGTCATTGTCTTGTTGGAAGGTAAACCTTCGGCCCAATCTGTCTTCCATTTAGGGATTATGGAGGCCATTGTGCTCTGCAGCATGTGTGCATATCACTCCTATGACCACCGTGTAGCTGCTGGATCCAGGTGTGTGGCAGGAGATCACCACTCGAACTGTTGGATCCAGCGGCTACACGGCAGCCATAGGAGTAATATGCGTACATATCTTGTTTTAATGTGAGTTTTGTCTTGTTTTAATGTGAGCCACTTGTACTCTTTTAATACAGTTGTAATTTTAATCCTACACCCAGATTGGTTTCCTGTCTGCAAGCTTGAGCTAAGGGCAGATGGATTTTAAGAAGTAAATGCTACATGAAGTTTCTGACCTTAATCAAGATGGCCACAGCTAGAAAGCTAGGGGGTGTTTTTCAAAGCAATTTCTCAACAAAATAATTTGTGGAGACATGGATGGATAGGTGAGTTTGCTTTGAAAATTAAAAATGAGTAAAAGTGTTCTCAGTTTGTGATACTCAGATACAGTTTAGTTCTGCTTTTACCACTTGTCAACCAATCTAAAGGCAATTTTACAGCTACACATAGGCCACGCAGGTTCCCGTATATATACGTGATCCTGCACTTCTGGGTATCGGTGTGCGAGTGCTCGCCGCTGTTGGCATGCTCCCGCTGTGATTCTACGCAGCGAGAGCTGATCAGCGGTTCCCGCAGACCCGATGTTTACTGGCACCCGCTAAACGTTCGGTACACAGGCAGAACGGTGATCTGCCAATGTAAACAAGGCAGTTTGCCATTCTGTCAGTAAGGAAGGCATGGATCCTGTGTTCCTGCAAAGCAGGAATATGGATCCATGCCTTCCCCTAGTAAAAGCACCTCCCCCACTACAGTAAAACACCAGCTAGGCACACAGTTAACCCTTTGATTGCCCCTGATGTTAACCCCTTCCCAGCCAGTCATTAGTATAGTGACCGTGCATATTTTTAGCACTGATCACTGTAATAATGTCATGGGTCCCCAAAAAAGTGTCAGTGTCCAATTTGTCCACCGCAATATCGCAGTCCCACTATAAGTCGCTGATAGCCGCCAATAATGGTAACAAAAAAAATTAATTAAAAATTCCATAAATACTCTATTTATTGGCACTCACACTCACTTTTTCACCATGAAAATTGGGTGCAAATAGCGTGTGCGTGTTATTAGCCAATACTCCAATTTTAGCTGCCTCAGAGGGGACAGGGAGGGAGGGCGTGACGAATGCCATCAGATTACATACAGTGAGAATCTCCTGTTTACTTAGCCGCCTCTGTAATAGGAAGTCCCGTCTCCTGGGCCTCCATTGGACCACTGTTCTGTCTATCGTAGGAGATTCTCACTGTATGTAACCTGTAACCTGTCGGCGCTCATCCCGCCCCCTCTAGGCTGCAGATGGGCATTGATCAGGCTGCATTGATGGCAATGGTGAGGCTGCTGCATTGTTGGCAGTGGTGGGGCTGCATTGATGCAAACTGATGAGGCTGCATTGATGGCACTTGTGAGGCTGCAGGTGGGCATTGATGGCAATGGTGAGGCTGCAGATGGGCACTGACCCTTATTTTGCTTCAAAGTTCCTTATTTAAAATTTAGGGTATTTTCCTGAAACTTCCCTCTTAAAATGAATGTGCGTGTTATAAGCCTGTGCGTGTTATACGGCGATAAATACTGTATATCCCATAGTTTGTATACACTCTAAGTTTTGCGCAAATCAATCAATATATGCTTATTGAGATTTATTTTATTTTTTTTACCAAAAATATGTAGCAGAATACGATTAGGGAAAAAAGTATTTGATCCCCTGCTGATTTAGATGTACGTTTGCCCACTGACAAAGAAATGATCAGTCTGTCATTTTAATGGTAGGTTTATTTTAACAGTGAGAGACAGAATAACAACAAAGATATCCAGAAAAACGCATTTCAAAAGAATTCTAAATCGATTTGCATTATAATGAACTAAGTATTTGATCCCCTATCAATCAGCAAGATTTCTGGCTACTGGTTGTCTTCTATACAGGTAAGGAGCTGAGATTAGGCGCACTCTCTTAAAGGGAGTGCTCCTAATCTCAGCTTGTTACCTGTATACACATTCCACAGAAGCAATCAATCAATCAGATTCCAATCTCTCCACCATGGCCAAGACCAAAGAGCTGTCCATTCATGTCAGGGACAAGATTGTAGACCTACACAAGGCTGGAATGGGCTACAAGACCATTGCCAAGCAGCTTGGTGACAACAGTTGGTGCGATTATTCGCAATGGAAGAAACTCAAAATAACTGTCAATCTCCCTCAGTCTGGGGCTCCATGCAAGGTCTCACCTCATGGCGTTTCAATGATCAGGAAAACAGTGAGGAATCAGCCCAAAACTACAAGGGAGAATCTTGTCAGTGATCTCAAGGCATCTAGGACCATAGTCCCGAAGAAAACAATTGGTAACACACTACGCCGTGAAGGATTTAAATCCTGCAGCGCCCCAAGGTCTCCCTGCTCAAGAAAGCGCATGTACAGGCCCGTCTGAAGTTTGCTAATGAACATCTAAATGATTCAGAGGAGAACTGGGTGAAAGTGTTGTGATCAGATGAGACCATAATCGAGCTCTTTGGTATCAGCTCAGTTCGCACAGTTTGGAGGAGGAGGGATGCTGCCCATGGAGGTGGAAATATTATGCTTTGGGGGTGTCTTTCTGCTAAGGGAACATGACAACTTCACTGCATAAAAGGAACGATGCACCGTCAAATCTTGGGTGAGAACCTCCTTTCCTCAGCCAGGGCATTGAAAATGGGTTGTGGATGGGTATTCCAGCATGACAATGACCCAAAGCACACAGCCAAGGCAACAAATGAGTGGCTCAAGAAGAAGCACATTAAGGTTCTGGAGTGGCCTAGCCAGTCTCTAGACCTTAATCCCATAGAAAATATGTGGAGGGAGCTGAAGGTTCGAGTTACCAAACGTCAGCCTAAAAAACCTTAATGACTTAGAGAGGATCTGCAAAGAGGAATGGGACAAAATCCCCCTTGAGATGTGTGCAAACCTGGTGGCCAACTGCAAGAAATATCTGACCTCTGTGATTGCCGACAGGGGTTTTGCCACCAAGTACTAAGTCATGTTTTGCGAAGGAGTCAAATCCTTATTTTACTCATTGAAATGCAAATCAATTTATAACTTTTTTGAAATGCGTTTTTCTGGATATTTTTGTTGTTATTTTGTCTCTCACTGTTAAAATAAACCCTCCATTAAAATGATAGACTGATCATTTGTCAGTGGGCAAATGTACAAAATCATCAGGAGAGCAAATACTTTTTTCCCTCACTGTACATATTGGCGTAAATTGATGAAGAAATTTGACTTTTTACTAGATTTTATTTTATAGCCAAAATTAAAAAAGTACTGTTTTGTTTTTTCAAAATGATCGGTCTTTTTTTGTTTATTGAGAGGTAAGCGAGAAATCCTGGACAGCCACACTCAAAAGTAATCTTCGATCTTTATTTAAATATAATCATAAAAATACATGCCACAGCATCACAAAGCAGGAATACTGACGAGTTTCACGCTGTAGTCAGTGCTTAATCATAGCTCATGAGCTATGATTAAGCACTGACTACAGTGTGAAACGCATTAGCGTTCCTGCTTTGTGATGCTGTGGCATGTATTTTTATGATTATATTTAAATAAAGATCGAAGATTACTTTTGAGTGCGGCTGTCCAGGATTTCTTGCTTACCTCTCAATTACCAGCATTGCCTGCACCTGTTACTTCCAGCACGGAGAAAATGTTTGTTCCTCAGACCTCTTTCAGAGCGGTGATATTTTTCTCTCTCTGCTACTTCTGGACTTTGCTCATATCATTTTTTGTTTATAGCGCAAAAAATAGACACCGCAGAGGTGATCAAATACCACCAAAAGAAAGCTCTATTTGTGGGAATAAAGGACATAAATGTTATTTGGGTACAGATTAGCATGGCCACACCATTGTCAGTTAAAGTAACGCAGTGCCATATCACAAAAAATGGCCTGGTTAGGAAGGGGGGTAAATCTTACAGAGCTGAAGTGGTTAAAGTGATTGCAAAAGTGTTTTTTTTTTTTTTTTTTTTTTTTTAACCACTTCAGTACAGGGCACTTCCCCCCTTCCTAACCAGGCCAATTTTCATCTTTCAGCGCTGTCGCATTTTAAATGACAATTGCGCAGTCAAGCAACACTATACCCAAACAACATTTTTATTATTTTGTTCCCACAAATGGAGCTTTCTTTTGGAGGTATTTGATCACCACTGAAGTTTTTTTTTGTTGCTAAACAAATAAAAAAAGACCGAAAATTAAAAAAAAAAAAAAAGTTTTTCTTTGTTTCTGTTATAAAATTTTGTAAACGGGTAAGTTTTCTACTTCACTGATGGGCACTGATGAGGCTACACTAATGGGCACCGATAAGGTGGCACTGATGAGATGGCACTAATATGCAGCACTGATGGGCCCTCATAGGTGGCACTGATAGGCGACACTGATGGGCACTGAAAGGCCGCACTGATGGGCACTTATAGGTGGCACTGATAGGTGGCACTAATGGGCACTGATAGATGCCTCTGATAGGCAGCACTGATGAGGAGGCACTAGCAGGCATTACTGATGGGCACTGATTGGCACCTCTAATGGGCACAGATTGGCAAAGCTGGTGGTCATGGGTGGGCATACCTGGTGGTCCTGGGTGGGCTTTCCAGGTGGGCATCCTTGGGGGGGAGATAATCAGCGCAAAGCCCCCTGTCAGGACAGCAGCCGATCGGCTCTTCTCTACTCGCGTCTGCCAGCGCGAGTGGATGAAAAGCCGATACACGGCTCTTCCTGTTTACGTTGTGTTCAGCTGTGATTGGACACAGCTGATCACATGGTAAAGAGCCTACGTCAGAGGCTCTTTACCAAGACCGGTGATGTGGTGTGTCAGACTGACACACCACACCAACAATCGGCGCTGCGCGCCCCCGAGGCGTATCCTGCTGGACATCCTACGACATCCAGTCAGGATAACATAACCACTTTGCGCACGTCATTCTGTTATATGGCGGGCGGGAAGTGGTTAAATAACAAACATGTCTATACTTAATTGCTCTGTGCAGTGGAAGCCGCTTCCTATGGGGGCACTCGTGCTTGCCCGCTGCCGAGCAGGTCCATTGACACAGACAGCAGGACTTGGCCCCGCTCCCTCGTCACTGGCTTTGATTGATGGCTCCCAGTGCCCCAGCAAAGCCAGCAAGACCCAGAAGTGAGGGGAGAGAAGAGCTGCAGATGTGCACAGCACTGGATCAAATGAGGGCTCAGGTAAGTGAAGGCGGGCGGTGAGGAGGGATGCTGATGGCTAAACATTTGTTATCTTAACGCAAGGAATGCCTTAAGGTAAGGTAACAAAAATGTTTAGGCTTTACAACCACTGTTTGCACACAGCTTTCCAAAGTAAAGAGAGACAGTACAGTCACAGAACATTTCAATACAAGAGGATTAGGAGGTCCTTGCTCATGGGAGCTTGCACTCTAAAGCAATGTATTTATTGCAATTGCCATAGGCCGAGGTTTGGCATTCAGAAACATAAGTATATTATGGAGTCCTCCTCACATTTTACATCGCAGTTTTCTCTGAGCACAAGTAGGCATCTTGTCACAGGTTATAAGAGCCAGACAGACCTCTCGTTCAGAACGATCCATTTAAGATGCTAATTTGCAGCAGCTCTGCGGTGCAGCTGTAAGCGGCCTAATGCAGCAGCACTTTATGGCTTCCCAGCATGTTGCAGTAAAGCCCTATTAGCTAATTCACACAGCGAAGTATGGCTTTGGAATGCTGGGCTAGAACAACATACATCTCCAGAGTATACAAATTAAAGACCTCCAATATCATTTTTTTTTTTTTAAATAAAGCTTTTTATGGAGTAAAGTGAACATTTTAGTTGATAATCAAATGACACCATTATGCAGACTTACTAGATTTGCAAATTTACAGGTTTTTACAAGCCAGTTGGGTCCCTTCCTCAGGAAATCAGTTTAAGTTTTTTTCCCTGTATTTACTCAAAGAGCCTGCTTGTCCTTAAATGCTTGTGAATATATTTGCCCTATAATTTGACAGCTTTGAGTCAACACCATTATAGGGACTGCAGTGCAGTAAATGGGCAAACTGTTCAGTGTAGCTTCCAGTCACCTCAGGATCAGATTTGGCGGAATTGGAATGCGGACAATAAAACTTGCACACGGCTCGAGTGCCATGCCCTTTCCTATGAAACATGGCATTGTTTGTTAGGCTTGGCTCAGCTTCCAGTGGGTATATAATAGTAAAAACTAAATAATATACCTCACACTTAAATTATGCATTTTCTGTTTTTAATACAACTTCTTTTTGCAGTGTGAGCTTATGGGATTAACATTTGCCCTTGGAAATAAAGTATGTTGACTGCTACAAGTGTTTTGCAAAGAGCTTACACAGCATTTCCTACTTTCTATGTATTCATGGCCCGCTTAAATCCACATGAATATATCTGCTACACTAACATATTCTCCGCTGCTAAGGCGCAAGAGTGGGTTTTATAGAAAGTGTGTAACCCACATAGGAATTGGTAAAACAACTTGGACATAGATACTGAGGAGTCTATGCTGATTCAATTAATGGACGAATACTGCCATTTGTTTTATTTTGCCTTTAAAAGATTTTCTAAACCAATGAAAAAATGGGTAATGAACCTCAACTCTCCCCCCCCCTCCCCAAATAGTTGACATGGACATATTGGAAAGAACATCACACATTTATTGTCAATGCCCCATCTAACCTGTAGAGCATTTTTTTTCAAACTTATTTTCTACTTTTTTTGTTTGTTTTTTTTACAGATATTAACTACCGTATTGATCGGCGTATAACACACACCCCAAGTTTAGGAGGGAATTTTAAGGAAAAAAATTTTAGGAGGGAAGTTTAAGGAAAAGAAACTTACATTTAAATGCCCATCAATGCAGCCTTATCAGTGTCCATCTGCAGCCCTGTCAGTGTCCATCTGCAGCCTTGTCAGTGTCCATTGCAGCCTTGTCAGTGCAGCCTTGCCCCAGTGTCCATTGCAGCCTTGTCAGTGCAGCCTTGCCCCAGTGTCCATTGCAGCCTTGTCAGTGCAGCCTTGCCCCAGTGCAGCCTTGCCCCCCGGTGTCCATTGCAGCCTTTTCATTACAGCCTTGGACAGATCTAAATATGGCGCCACTGAGATCTCAGGGACTCGGCGGAGCGGAACGAGCACCGCCGAGATCGCAGGGACTGGGTGGAGCCAAGATACACATAGCTGAGTGTACTAGGCTCTTCTCGGCTCCGCTCATAGTCACGACCAGTCCCGCCCTTTGATGGACATAACATAGGTCCAATGGCGGGACTGGGTGTGACTGTGAGCGGAGCCGAGAAGAGCCGAGTACACTCGGCTATGTGTATCTCCGCGGCAATCGCTCCGCTCACAATCGGTGGAGATCAGCGGCGATCGGTGTATAACACGCACCCACGCTTTCCCCCTGATTTTAAGGGGGAAAAAGTGCGTGTTATACGCTGATAAATACGGTACTTGAGGACCAAGCCAAGTTAAAATATTTTTTTTTTGCTAGAAATTTACTTAGAACCCCCAAACATTATATATTTTTATTTTTTTCAGACACCCTAGGGTAAAAAAAAATATATAATGATACCCTAGAGCAGTGATGGCGAACCTTGGCACCCCAGATGTTTTAGAACTACGTTTCCCATGATGCTCATGCACTCTGCAGTGTAGTTTAGCATCATAGGAAATGTAGTTCCAAAACATCTGGGGTAGAGGTCGACCGATATATCGGCCGGCCGATAGTTGGCATTTTTTAATTAATCGGCATCAGCCGATTGTGCTGATAAAAAAGGCAGATTTAAAACTTCAGTGCGACTTGCAAATGACTTCTGTAATAGAAGTCAATGCAAGTTGCCTGAAGTCTTCCCGTGGAGCGACTTGTCTCTCTTATCAGGGCAGCCTGCCAAGTCTGAGAAAAGAAGCAGAGAGATACAATGTTTATACTTATCAATGGACTGAACTCCGTGTGTAGGAGTGCTCAGTTTAACCATTTAAAGACTAAGGCCCCTTTCACACGGCGACTGTTCTGCCGCTGTTAAAAGCATGTTTTGTTATTTTGAAATTCAGAGAATCCTGGCACAGCGTTCACTTGCAGTTGTACATTGCGATTAGCTGCGTTTATGTGCGTTTACGTGCGGCTGCATTTAGCTGCGTTTGGAACATTCTTGCCATTTCTGATGTGCTCCCTGTTATTTTTCTTTCCTTGTTGCCGCTGCTATCTGAAGGAGAAATGGTACACTGCGATTACATGCAGTTATGTGCAGATAGCTGCGCTAAATCGTTCCTGGACGCAGTCAACTTTATTTTTTCTATCTGCACAAAACCGCATGTAATGAAACTGTCTCTAGACACAGTGTGTGAATGGGGCCTTAGGAAAGCATTGTGTGCATTTAGCTGAAGTAGATAACTTCATCTGACCGCAGCTAAAAGCCCAATTCTATCCGCCCGTGTGAAAGGGACCTAAATCTTTTCTGACACTTGTTGCTTACAAGTAAAAATCCTGTATTTTCTGCTAGAAAATCACTTAGCACCCACAAACATTATATATATTTTTTTATTAGTGTTACTTATTACTTAAGGCTGCTTTGACACTGGAGTGGGCAGGCGTTGACGGTAAAACGCTGCTAGTTTTAGCTGCTCTTTACCGTCATTTTAGCAGCGCTATTTGGCTGCTAGCTGGGCGCTTATAACCCAGCTAGCTGCCGATGAAGGGGTTAATAGCGCCCGTGTAGCGCCGCTGCCAAAGCACTTCGCAGGCGCCTCGGCAGGAGTGGTGAAGGAGCGGTATACACCACTCCAAAGATGCTGCTTGCAGGCTTTTTTAACATCCTGCAGCACATCGCCTCAGTGTGAAAGCACTCGGGCTTTCACACTGAGACTGCAGGGGAGCCGTTTTGCAGGCACTTTACAGGTGCTATTTTAGCCCAAAAAGCGCCTGAAAAACACCCCAGTGTGAAAGGGGTCTAACTTAGATTTTATGAGATGAAGGGGAAAAAAAAAAAAATATCAGCCCCAAAAAATCGCCATCATATATCAGCCATCGCCCGCCACGATTTCTAAATATCGGCATCTCCATCGGCCAGAGAAAAACCCACATCAGTCAACCTCTAATCTGGGGTGCCAAGGTTCGCATTACTGCCCTAGAGAATAAAATGACGTTCATTACAATACTTTGTCACACCGTATTTGCGCAGCGGTCTTACAAGCACAATTTTTTGGTAAAGAATACACTTTTTTGGATTAAAAAATAAGACAATAGTAAAGTTAGCCCAATTTTTTCTATATTGTGAAAGATAATGTTACGCCGAGTAAATTGATTCCCAACATGTCATGCTTCAAAATTGCATCCACTTGTGGAATGGCGACAAGCTTTGACCCTTAAAAATCTCCATAGGCGATGTTTAAACATTTTTATAGGTTACCAGTTTTGAGTTACAGAGTAGGTATTTTGCTAGAAGTATTGCTCTCGCTCTAACGATTGCGGTGATACCTCATGTGTGGTTTGAACATCGTTTTCGTATGTCGGCATGACTTACTGCGCGCGAGCTTGGCGGGACAGGGCGCTTTACATTTTTTTTCTATTATTATATTATTATTTATTTAACTTTTTATTTTTTTATTTTTACACTGTCCATTAAAAAAAAAAAATGGGGTCCCTTTTATTCCTATTACAAGGACTGTAAACATCCTTTGTAATCGAAAAAAGCATTGCAGGACCTCTTAAATGTGATCTCTGGGGTCAAAAAGACCTCAGATCTCACATTTACACTTAAATGCAATAAAAAAAAGTCTTTAAAAAAAATAAATAAAATTCCCCTTTAAGACCACTGGAACTAAGGGGCCAAGCACAACCACTGAAAAACAACCCCACATCATAATCCCCCCCCCCCCCACCAAATGATTTCGACCCTTGCACAAACGAGGTCTGTAAAGACATGGATGAGAGAGTTTAGTGTGGAGGAACTTGACTGTCCCGACCTCAACTCGATAGAACACATTTGGGACGAATAGAGCGGAGACCGCGAGGCAGGCCTTCTCGTCCAACATCAGTGCCTGACCTCACAAATGCGCTTCTGGAAGAATGGTCAAACATTCTCATAGACACACTCCTAATCCCAGAAGAGTTGAAGCTGGTATAGCTGCAAAGAGTGGGCCAATGCGATATTGAACCCTACGGACTAAGACTAGGATGCCATTAAAGTTCATGTGCGTGTAAAGGCAGGCGTCCCAATACTTTTGGTAATATAGTGGGGTTCTTTTTATAAATTGTGTGGCCAGTTTAAGGGATTCTGGTCGTGAGGTCCTGTCACCTGATTTCCTAGGTATCTGCATCTACATTGCAATTATGGACAAGAGTCTGCCATATAGCTCTGAGTAATTAAAGTCACTCAAGGTGATTTTATCATAGCAGTCTTTCAGCAAAGATGATAATTTTATGTATCTGATATGCAAACAGCCACTAGAGAGAAATGTACAGCTCTGCACTTTTAGGCTGGGTTCACACTGTCTTCGCATGCGGCTCACATCAGGGGTCTGGTGCGTCCCCGTTCATCATTTCAGGTCCGACTTCAGCCCGAATTTTTGGCTGAATTCAGACTTGAAACGGACCCAAAAGACACACAGGGCTCCATGGCGAATTTGCACTTAGCCGGTCAAAATCTCCTGCTATTGGGTTCCCCGGTTCCGATTTGCAATAGTGTGAACCCAGCCTCAATATAGTCAAATAAATATTTAGAATTTTAAAAATAATACCTAGGCAACCAGTCAAGATGAAAACTAAAATAGGTATACGAGAACTGTTTTATCAGCCAAAAAAAATTTAATTTTGTTCATTCATTGTTATCCAGGCATTCCTGTCAGATTTCTGGATTAATATATAGGTAAAGTGATACTAAAGGCTCAATTGATTTTTCTAAAATAAGGTTTATACTTGCCTGCTCTGTGCAATGGTATTGCACAGAGCGAGCCCACTTGCTATGGGGGCACACCTACAGGCGCGCTTCTACATCAAGCTATGTGTGTCCATGAACACACACAGCCCGCCTGGCTTGGCTGCCCTGCCCTCCACTCTCTCCCACCCAGGATTTGATTGACAGCAGCAGGAGCCATTGGCTCTCACTACTGCCTCTGTGACTGTGAGAGCAGGAAGAGAGCGTAGCACTGCTGCAGACGGGCACAGCACTGGATCGATACAGGACTAGGGTAAGTATTTAGGGAGGGGATGGGGGGGAACAGCTAGCGGAATGTTATTTTACCTTAATGCAGGTAATGCATTAAGGTACAAAAACTTTTGACTTTAGAAGCACTTTTTGATAACATTGACCTGTACCCAGACTGCTGATTTTTTTTTTTTTCTTTTTTTACACATCATTGGATTCATTTATGTTTTTTTTTATCCTGCCTGGAGTTGAGTTTACATTGAACCTGTTCAAACTGAGCAAAACAGGAAATTACTGCATAAGCAGGGATTTCTTTCTATTATAAAATATAAATAAAGTGCAGCACTAGAAATAATTAATACAGTGACAACAAATAAAAACATAGGAAAGAGAAATATTAAAAACCCTCATTCATGTGATACCATAATAATATATGTAAATATACACAAATAGTGATGTAATCGTGATTAGTAATATAAGTAAATACAGTGCATCCGGACAGCGAAGTATTCACAACGCTTCACGTTTTCCACATTTTGTTATGCTACAGCCTTATTCCAAAATGGATTAAGTTCATTATGTTCCTCAAACTTCTACAAACACTACCTCATAATGACGATGTGAAAGAAGTTTGTTTGAAATCTTTGACATTTTATTAAAAATAAAAAACAATAAAAATCACATGTACATAAGTACTCACAGCCTTTGCTCAATACTTTGTTGAAGCACCTTTGGCACCAATTACAGCCTCAAGTCTTTTAGAGTATGATGCTACAAGGTTGGCACACCTATTTTTGGTCAGCTTCTCCTATTCTTTTTCGCAGGACCTCTCAAGCTCCATCAGGTTGGATGGGGAGCATCGGTGCACAGCCATTTTTAGATCTCTTCAGAGATGTTCAATTGGGTTCAAGTCTGGGCTCTGGTTGGGCCACTCAAGGACATTCACAGAGTTGTCCCATAGCCACTCCTGTTTCATCAGACCAGAGAATTTTGTTTCTTATGGTCTGAGAGTCCTTCGGTGTGCTGCAGAGATGTTCTTCTGTCAGGTTCTCCTATTTCAGAGTGACCAATGGGTTCTTGGTCACCTCCCTGACTAAGGCCCTTCTCCCCCGATCGCTAAGTTTGACCAAGCGGCCCGCTCTAGGAAGAGTCCTGGTGGTTCCAAACTTCTTCCATTTACGGATGATGGAGGCTACTGTGCTCATTGGGACCTTCAATGCTGCAGAAATGTTTCTGTACCCTTCCCCAGATCTGTGCCTCGATACAATCCTGTCTCGGAGGTTTGCAGACAATTCCTTAGACTTCATGGCTTGGTTTGTGCTCTGAGATGCATTGTTAACTGGAAAGGTGTGTGCCTTTCCAAATCATGTCCAATCAACTGACTTTACCACAGGTGGACTCCAATCAAGTTGTAGAAACATCTCAAGGATGATCAGTGGAAACGGGATGCACCTGAGCTCAATTTTGAGTGACATAGCAAAGGCTGCGAAAACTTGTACATGTGATTTTTTTTTTTTCATAAATATGCCAAGATGTCAAACTTCTTTCACGTTGTCATTATGGGGCATTGTAGAATTTTGAGGAAAATAATGAATTTAATCCATTTTGCGATAAGGCTTTAACATAACAACATGTGGAAAAAGTAAAGTGCTGTGAGTACTTTAGAGATGTACTGTAAACCTAAATTAAAACCCTTTTTAATATTTCCCTCTCCTAAGTTTTTATTCATTTTCTCAGGATTAATTATTTCTAGCACTACACTTTATTTATAATATTCTGTTTGGGGTCTCTGTATCTTGATGCTGGCTGCTTCTTAATATAAATATAGATATACAGTATCTCACAAAAGTGAGTACACCCCTCACATTTTTGTAAATATTTTTTTTTATATCTTTGTATGTGACAACACTGAAGAAATTACACTTTGCTACAATGTAAAGTAGTGAGTGTACATCTTCTATAATAGTGTAAATTTGCTGTCCCCTCAAAATAACCCAACACACAGTCGTTAATGCCTAAACTGCTGGCAACAAAAGCGAGTACATCCTTAAGTGAAAATGTCCAAATTTGGGCCCAATTAGCCATTTTCCCTCCCTGGTGTCATGTGATTCGTTAGTTTTAGGCAATAAGAAGATTGCCAAGACCCTGAAACTGAGCTGCAGCACGGTGGCCAAGACCATACAGCAGTTTAACAGGACAGGTTCCACTCAAGACAGGCCTCGCCCATGGTGAACCAAAGAAGTTGAGTGCACGTGCTCAGCGTTATATCCAGAGGTTGTCTTTGGGAAATAGACATATGAGTGCTGCCAGCATTGCTGCAGAGGTTGAAGGGGTGGGTGTCAGCCTGTCAGTGCTCAGACCATACGCCGCACGCTGCGTCAAATTGGTCTGTATGGCTGTCATCCCCGAAGGAAGCCACTTCTAAAGATGATGCACAAGAAAGCCCGCAAACAGTTTGCTGAAGAGAAGGAGACTAAGGACATGGATTGCTGGAACCATGTCCTGTGGTCTGATGAGACCAAGATAATTATTTGGTTCAGATGGTGTCAAGAGTGTGTGGCGGCAACCAGGTGAGGAGTACAAAGAAAAGTGTGTCTTGCCTACAGTCAAGCATGGTGGTGGGAGTGTCATGGTCTGGGGCTGCATGAGTGCTCCCGGCAATGGGGAGCTACAGATCATTGAGGGAACCATGAATGCCAACATTTAATGAGGAATACTGAAGCAGAGCATGATCCCCTCCCTTCGGAGACTGGGCCACAGTATTCCAACATAACGATCCCAAACACACCTCCAAGACGACCACTGACTTGCTAAAGAAGCTGAGGGTAAAGGTGATGGACCGGCCAAGCATGTCTCTAGACCTAAACCTTATTGAGCATCTGTGGGGCATCCTCAAATGGAAGGTGGAGGAGCACAAGGTCTCTAACCTCCACCAGCTCTGTGATGTCGTCATGGAGGAGTAGAAGAGGACTCCAGTGGCAACCTGTGAAGCTCTGGTGACCTCCATACCCAAGAGGGTTAAGGCAGTGCTGGAAAATAATGGTGGCCACACAAAATATAGACACTTTGGGCCCAATTTGGACATTTTCACTTAGGGGTGTACTCACTTTTGTTGCCAGCGGTTTAGACATTAATGGCTGTGGGTTGAGTTATTTTGAGGGGACAGAAATTTTACACTATTATACAAGCTGTACACTGACTACTTTACATTGTAGCAAAGTGTCATTTCTTCAGTGTTGTCACATAAAAAGATATAAATAAATATTAAAAAAAATGTGAGGGGTGTACTTACTTTTGTGAGATATTGTGTGTATGTATGTATGTGTGTATGTATGTATATGTGTGTGTGTGTATGTATATGTATATATAACATTTTTTTTTATATTCTAGTGCAGTGTATCGCCCCCTTTTTTTAGAGGGATTTATTTCTGTAAAAAAAAACAAAAACAATCAGAGATGTAGACAGCTAAAGTTATGTGCGACTTTTACTGGAAATGTTGCGCCTTACCCTTCGCACTTCCTCCTTGCTCATATACCAAGCCTACTGATTGGTATTCAATGTTTTGGAAAGACTCTTGAACCAGTACGTTTTAAAGATGGGAGGAAATAGACACAGGAACAGTTTTTACAGTAAATGTTGAGATTTGAATATATGTTCTGCTGCCTGTCTCTGGCTCTATTGATTGATTTGATCTGCTATTTTTACTGATGGTGACCTCTGCTTAAGCATTTTTATATGCTCTTTTTGAATTCCCTGGGTTTGTGACAGGTTTACTTTAAGCCTTTACATATTTGGCACTTAGCCCTTAGTACTGTAATGATCTGGCAGTACATACACATTGTTAAGTTGGTCTTAGCAACTGATCATATGCAAGTGGGCTGGGAGACATCCGGCCACTAAGCCCTTTAAATTTTTTTTTTTTTAAAAGCTGTCCTGACATATGGGGCCCCATCCCTAAAATGTATTAGCACCACTCTGGTAACCTGCTTTTGCACTCGTAAGTAGCATAATGTATTATAAAATGACTTTAAATATTATATTAAAAACTAAGCAAAAAAGTGTATGACATTTTGAACAGAGATTTATTTTCATCCAACTATACATCCGTGTTTAACTCTGTTACTATTTTGAGATCAAAGACCCCGAAGTTGTGCCTCAGATGTATCTTACAGATGTATAAACCTGTGGGTGAACAGCCAGGGAGGAAAAGAATAATGTTAATGTAAAATACCGTGCAGGCTGCTTGTTAATTTCCTGCATTGGCCGCTCATCAAAGTATTGAGATGTAGTGTAATGCCTTAGAATTGACAAAATTTGTTGCTCCAAATCTCCGTTATATTTATGTATATACTGTATCTAGACTATGTGTGTGTGAACTTTCATGTGTTTATTCTGAGTATTTATTTTGTAGTTGACTTGGAACACATGCGAACGGTAAAAGCAGATAAACACCAGAGGTTTTGCCAAGAAAATGGTCTCGGAAGCTTTTTTGTCTCGGCAAAGACTGGAGATTCTGTAAGTTGTAAAACTATGTTATATGTTTATTTAGCTTTTTGTGTTGAGAGTGAATGTTTGCTGCAACGATCATAGGAGTTAATTTACTAAAACTGGAGAGTGCAAAATCTGGTGCAGCTGTGCATGATAGCCAATCCGCTTCTAACTTAACCTTGTTAAATTAAGCTTTGAGAGACAAAACTGGAAGCTGATTGGATTCTATACAGAGCTGCACCAGAGTTTGCATGCTCCAGTTTTAGTAAATCAACCCCATAGTGTTTTTCACATTTGTGTTTCCTGCCTGCTCAAATACAGCATATTATAGCTCCTCTATGGCTCTGCCATTCTGAGAGTTGAAGTGGAACCTAATTGAGAAGGTATCTCAGCTGAGCACTCCAACTCTCTGCTGGTGCATCATAGAGCTTGTTGGCAATTGAAGGAGTGCTCGGCTAAGCTTTGGGATAGAATATAGAAGGTATCAAACCTGGCTGAAATGAAAGCAGACCAAAATCTAGATTGAGGTGTCCTTTAGCCCGGGTTCACACCTATGCGAATTAGAGGTGCGTTTCCGCACCTCTAATTCGCATAGCAGGAGAATGTGACTGGCTCCCTATGGAGCCAGTTCACATATCTCCGGGGCGGCTGCGGTGCGCACTGCACAAAAACGCTGTGCGTCTTTGGCTGCGTTTCAGGGCCGAATTCAGGCATAGAATCGGCCCTGATTCGTCCCCGAAATGGTGAACAGGGACGCACAGCGCTCCTGTGCGATCCGCAGCCCGTTGTGGTGTGAACCCGGGCTTAAGGAAGGTATTATGGATGTAGAGTAAATTTTGTTAGGTCAGGAGAAACTTGACTATATAAGGTTTATAAAGCAGGTCTGATGACTCTCCCTGATTCACGGGACGTAGGTATGTTAGATGATCCAGAACATCACTCCATTGTGTGTGCTGATGTCTTTGGAGTCTTAATTTTCAGTGAAGACTCTGCTGATGTCAGCACTGCTGTGCATTGTACCTATATCTGCCAGTGACATGACTAGAACCATAGCACCACAGAACCCTCATTTTATAGCTGACCAGATTTTATTAGCAATACCCTGTTTACTTAATGGCTTCCTAATCAGGTAAAGTGGACTTAATTTTTATTACTCTTTAGCCATTATAATATCGGTTGATGTGTTCTTATATTTTGATCCTGACATTTACTGGTTTAAAATCCCTACCCTTGTAAATAAGGTTGGTCAAACATTGATCCGTTTTCTTTTTGATCAGCCAGTGGGCCCTTAGCAAAAAACTGAACATATTCACCCATCTACACAAGTGAGGTGGATGGAGTAATACTCCCCACTATGCCACTGTATACTGACAGCATACTGACAGTATTGTATACTGACCCCTTCACTGTCAGAAGTACAAGCTAGGACTTATCCCTGGGGTGGTTCAGTGGATATGCAGTTGGCTAAAGGATAGATACCAGAGTGTGGTTGTAAATGGGGTTCACTCAGAGCAGAAAGCAGTTACTAGTGGTGTACCAGGAGGCTCTGTACTGGGTCCTGTTCTATTTAATCTATATGTATATATAACTAAAGGGTTGTTTGGGAAGGTATGTCTTTTTGATGATGACACAAAAGTGTGTAATAGGGTTGACATCCCTGGAGGTGTCTGTAACATGGTACATGATTTGGCATTGCTGAGAAATTGGTCAAAGCAGCGGAAACTTCACTTCATTGATTCAAAATGTAAAATATGCACCTAGGGAAAAAGGATCCCCTGAGTACAACATTGGGGGTACCGTGTTAGCCAGCACTACAGAAGAAAAAGATTTGGGGGTACTAATTTCGGATGATTGCAAAATGAGCAATTCTAGGATGCATCACTAGAGGGATCACCAGCAGGAGGAACGAGACTCCCGATTCCCCTATATAGATCTTTAGTCCAGTTCTGGAGACCTCACTTACACAAAGATACAGTATTGATAAGATAGTACGAGTCCAGAGATGGGTAACACAAATAGTGGAACGTTTTGGGGGATAAAACATATTGAGAGTGACTTCAGGAACCTAATATGTACAGTCTGGAGGAAAGAAGGGAAAGGGGAGACCTGATTGAAACCTTTAAATTCATCAAGGGCGTAATTAGGGTTCAGGAGGGCAGTTTTTTCAATATTAAACCAAAATCAAGAACACTGGGATATGATCTTAAACTAACTGGAGGAAAATTCAAAACCAATCTTAGAAAGTATTATTTTACTGAGAGGGTACTTGGAATAAACTTCCACCAGCGGTAGTGAGACCAGTCAACAGTAAATGGCTTTAAACATACTTGGGACAAACTATACCCAGACAATTAAAACAAAAGAAAACCAAAAATAAAAAATTTACAGACTCGATGGACTACTCTGTCTTTTTTTGCCATTACTTTTCCATTTTTCTAATACCCTGATCGAAGGAAAATTTTCTAACAAGCTGGCTCGAGAGAAGTCGATCATTAGAGCAATTTCACTGGAACAAAAACAACCATAGATTGATCAAAATATGGCCAGTTTCTGCTGAACTGATCGAATTTTGATCCATCGACAGTATGGCTAGCTCAAGGTTTGCATTTTCTGAGTTTGATATTTGACATGTAACAGTAATCATAAAGGATGATATACTAAATAATTCTCTGTGCAGCCTATTCCCATTTGTCAATATATTCAAACTCAGGTAATCCCCTATTTTGCTGTTGCTGCCCGCATTGCAATATGTATTCTTCCAGATTGATGTTCTATCTCAATAGTTTCATGAAATGCCAACAGGTTTTTACTTGCGCATTGGCGACAGGTTAAATTTGTTACCTGCAGTCCCTGAGGAATGAAACTGGTGTAGGAAGGGTCAGAATAGCTGTCAAATTTTCATGTAAGCTGGCAAATCTCAATTACCTGGAAAGAAAATCTAAATTTTCACTCTTCTCTTTAGTGAATAAATAAATGCTATTTAGAACATGGTCAAATGTCCAGTTGGAAAGTTGGTTTTGGTCAGGTCTGTGATTATAATTTTGGAATGTCTGCATAATTCTACAATACTATGGCAGAATCTCATTCTTGTGCAACTGAAGCTAGAGATGGTCTCTCCTCTCACCAGGACACTGATTGGACAGGGAAGATGATGACAAAATGGCTAAGAAGTGTATTTGGTTAAACTGATTACTGTCTAAGGTCAGTGACGACAGAGGTAACTTAAATGCTATATAGAGGCCTCTATAGACTTTTGTTGTGCCCAACCATCCCAATCCATGGCACTGCTTCTACTGGGTTGCATTGGATTGTTAAATGGAGAGGTAGAACTCTAGTTTTGCCCTATATATATTATTCAGTGGGGCCACAAGTCACGCCCAACTTTCTTACCTGCAAATATTCATAGTAAAAGTTTAAGAGGTCATTTGTTTGCCTTCTGAACTGCTGATTACTTTTGAAGGTGCTACAGGTGAAATGGTCAGCGTGACATGTTAGTTGCAAGTCTGCGGTATTTAAATGAGGCTTTTCCAGGTCTCTAGTAGTACTATGGATGCAGATCTCTTCATTACTCTCCATTGTTTAATACCTAATGTTTTAAATTAGTGAGGTTTGCCATATTCACTGTAAAACAAAGAGACAAATGTACGTTCCATGAAACAAATCTGGTATATGTATTGGAATTCAATGGCTAAACACAACACTTTTCTGTATTAAAAAGACACCAATTTCAAAGCTAAAGTTATTTTAAGGACTGTTGAGTATAAATTCTACGTTTACATATCGTCAGTGTTTACAATTCAGGAAAGACTTGATTTATTTGAAAGTAACTGGAGGATGTCTGCTTTTAATCATTTAAACTCTCATTTTTTTCCTTTGTAGGTTTTCCTGTGTTTTCAGAGAGTCGCAGCAGAGATCCTTGGAATCAAATTAAACAAGGCAGAGATTGAACAATCCCAGGTAAGGATACATTAGGAAAAATATTTTTAGTGCTTAAACATGCATTTAGAAAAATACCACTGGTAGTCATGTACCAAGTTACTAAAAAAGTAAGTAATTCGATTAGCTTTATGTTACACACACCAACCAATTACCTTCTGCTAAGTTCAGTCACAGTACTGTTTACTGTATACACAACGACGCAACCTATCCTCTCTGGGTAGTATACAAATTATACAGAACATATTTACACAATATACTAAAATACATTATGTATAAATGTAGTTCATTAAAGCTGAACTCTAAGTAAATGTAAAAGACACAAACTAATGCAGCTCTGTGATCGGTATTACTTAAAGAATAAGTTCACCATTAAAAAAAAATACAAATAATAAATGCATATTTTTTTTAGGTTTTTTGCGGGTGCAATGCAGGGCACCTGCAGACTGTCTGTGTAAGCTGTCTGCTAATACCTTGTACGGGCAGGCAGTAACACTATCGGGAAGACTCAATGAACAACTACAGCTCTCAACAGCGCTCTGATAGTTCATTGAGAACTACAAGCCATCAGCCGCAAAGGCTGTCAGTACTTGTAGTTCAATACATTCACAGAACTCTTTTCAAATAGTGAAAGCGGGTGCGGGATGCAGATCCCTGGCCAGATGTCACGGAGGGGGGGGGGGGAATCGGGGAGCAGCTGCAGGCGAGGGGACATATTACATGTACCACCCGAAAAATGGATGTACCATGCAACATGTTCCCAAAGGTGAACTTTTAATTAAATGTATTTTACTGCAGAGGAATAAGCAGTACAAGAAGCCAATCCATTCATGTGCTCACAAGAAGAATGCTGATTGGAAGAGAAAGCAGAGAGATGAGCTCATCATTGTGCTTTTTTCTCCTTTCACTGTTTAGTCACAGGCTGGGGCAGGTCCTAGATGACCTGAACTCAGAGGAAGTAGGTTGAATGTTGCTGTGTCTATAGGACCAAGGACATTTAGTAGCAAAAAATGTACTTTGGGGGAAATCTCTAGATAGAAGTTTAATGTTTGAGTAAAAGCTATTTTTGTTTATATTTTGACGCACTTTTTATTTTTATCATGTTATTTAGTTCTGCTTTAATAAAAATATTAAAAATTATTATTGGTCTGTACTACCCAGAAATAAATAAGGCTAAAAGGGGCAAACATTTTAACAAAGTTATACCTTTTAGTAGCTAAATAAAAACTTTTGGAGGACTCCGTTTCTTCATCAAGATTATTAACAGATCCACAGGTTAAAAAAATTCTAACACTTCAAATATTCTGTGCTATGTTTGAACTAAGTTTTATATATGCACTGCATTTGAATGATGGCGTTCTTGCTGGTTTTCTGGGATCCTTGGTCCCCTACAGCAGTCTCAGCTCAAGTTAGAAGAAGCTTCTGTCCCCCTAGATAGTAGTCAGCTACTGGGTGGGGATGGAAGGATTCCAGGGGACATAGCTTTTAGTACACATCAAGGCACATCTGCGCACACAGAGGCACATCTGAGGTTTAAAGGACTATACTGCATTCAAAGTTTGTCTATATTTGTGCATTTACCACTCATTTTGGATACCTTTACACACTACAGACTAAACATAGGTGTGCTCTGATGATCCTAGGCAAAGATGTAAATGAATAGAAGACAAATTTCAGTACATGAAGCGCCAACTACATGAAGGCCTAAAACATAGATCAAGCCCCAAGCAGCGACCTTTCTTCATATGAACAATTACAATAACTTAAAGTATAATTTCATCCAGTACTTTTTTTTACATGAGTAGGGTATGGTTGAAACCTCCACCTGTTTGTTATTTTACCTCTGATGATGCTGCGTGGGGTGTGGTGAAACATTTTGTGTCTTTTTTTTTATTAATAATCAATTGGCGCCGGCTCCTCCTAGCCCTTTAATAGGTTTAGGATGCCGGGGTGGGGTTTATGATCATGTGATCATGTGACTGCTGTGATTGGCTGTCACGGCGGTCACATGATTGGAAAGCTCCCAGTCGCAAGTAGCGGTCAGGAACTTTCTGTTAGCCGCCTGTCTGTGCTGAGAGCGCGGCGGGCTCTCGGCACAGCTGTATTTACACCAATTCACACAAATATGCGGCGCCAAGGACCACATCCTGAGAGGCTGCATATTTTCAGATGGTTGGCGCCAAGGGGTTAAGTTGTGCATTTTTTTTATTATGATTTTTGAAAAGCTTTTGAAATCTACCTTGACCTTATGACAATTTGAGATAGGGCCAGATAGTTGCTGGATTAAAGAAGACAGAACTTGTCAATAATTTATTATGGGGGGCTACTCGGGCTGCTAGTCTGGTGGGGTGCTGAGTCTTATTGGGCAGACTCTGACTCTACTCATGATTTTGAGGGGCAGCCTGGATAAAATCAGAATGGTGGTCCTCCTTTACCTGGATACATTAAGTGAAAATTTCTTATGCGGAATGGGGCTTTTTTCTCATCCAGCACTTTACTAGGATCCTGTCTATCATTGGTTATATATGCAGGTTATTGACAGAATGTCATCTGTGTCCAGCATTCTATGTTTTCTGGAGGTCAAGGCGCATCTCTGAGTATAAAAAAGGAAAAGTGTTGTGCTGTCACTAAAAGTTCCTGTGTGTGCATAATTAAGTTTTTTTTACAGAAAAATAAATAAAAGTGCAAATCAGTCAGTCAGTCATAAAGTGCATAATAGTGCAAAGGCAATGTAAGTAAGTTCATCACATAAACATAAATAAATAAAGGTTACTCCCGCACTGATTTAGATCTCACCAGGTGTAGAGCTGATCTTACTCTCCAGGGATGAGAGGTTCCAGGTGCTGGCTAGTGCTGATAGAGGCTATGGCAAACGAGAAAATCCGAACAGCCGCACTCCAGGAAATAATAATCCAAATCTTTTTATTTTAAAATCAAGAACACATCAGATACAGGACATCATGGACAGAATGTACAGATCATAGGCTAACGCGTTTCGCACTTATCCAAGTGCTTACTCATAGCTAAGTGCGAAACGCGTTAGCCTATGATCTGTACATTCTGTCCATGATGTCCTATATCTGATGTGTTCCTGATTTTAAAATAAAAAGATTTGGATTATTATTTCCTGGAGTGCGGCTGTCCGGATTTTCTCGTTTGCCATAGCCTATAAATAAATAAATAGATCAAACCAATAAAGTAAATTCAAATTGATAAAGTTTGTGTAATCATGCCAGAAAAAATGAGCAAAATCAAAAAATAAATATGCAGATGAGAAATAGTCCCATTTAGGATAAGGTTAAAACCGTGGATATGCAATCCCCTATTAAGACTCTCCAGATCTCTCCACAAAGTGTTAGTCCCACACTGTAAAATAGAGCAAGATGCATATGAGAAGAGGAAAGAAATATTCATTGCGCAGCGTCCACCAATTGATTCAAATTTATTAAAAAGACTAATACTCACAAAAGTATAAAAACAACAGGCATTCAATACAGTTCCTCATCCAGCTCCCCGGCGGGCGTGCTGATATTACTGCTATGTCCTCCGCCCGACATACATGTCATAAGAGACCTCATCCCTGGGGCAACGTACATCGGGCGGAGGTGATAGCGGTGATGTCAGCACGAACGCCGGGGCGCTGGATGAGGAACTGTATTGAATTCCTGTTGTTTTTATACTTTTGTCAGTATTAGTCTTTTTAATAAATTTTAGGGGGATGCATGACAAACCCGTTATGCTTTAATAGTGCTATTGATGCCCTAATAGTTCATCCATTTTTTTTTTCTTTTTTCATCCGTGTCCTATTGGAGAGAATTCCTCGCTTTTTCTGTGCTGTAGACATAACATCTGATTAAATCCCTTTAAAGTGAGGGAAATCCTGTCTTAGAAAGGTGTCAACAGAACATGTCTCCAATCGAATATTTTAGCTCTATTCCTCTTCTGGCCAAAATTTTGGATCTGAAGCAATCTTTGAAAAGACTGGGTAGGTAGCTATTGCTATATTATAGTTTTCATCTCCTTTTGGCTGCTGGAAAATCTTGGTATTGCTCAGATGTTTGAAAAACTCAGTGCAACCAGGCTTTATGTGTTCCCTTGTCTATGGAGAAAGGGTAATGAGCAGTTCTCACACACTGCAAGCACTTGTTGGTCTCCTAAGAAAGAAGATTGCTGCAACACAGAGGATCTCCAGTACCTTTCAGTGAGACATTTGCTAGTTTATCATTGACATTTATTCAGATAAAGAAAACATATTATTATTATAAAGTATTTATATATTGTTAACAGTTTGCGCAGCTTATTGGTAAACTTCATCATTTCACTGATTACATGCATCAAAAAAAAGTCCTTTTTTTCCCCATTAAATGTCAACATGTTTTCTGCAGTCTGACGTTATTCTCAGTTTGTTGCACTAATGTTTGGAAACAGTTACGTATCTTATAAACTGTTAACTGACTTAATTTGACTTCATACATTATGCAAGCAATTACAGCTTGTGTTTTTCAAGCATACATTTAAATCCTAAAAATGTTAATTGACAGCTGAAATGTTTGTACGTTGTAGTGTTTAAGTGAACATGTTGAGCGCAGTTAATTACTTGATGATTTTCTTACACTAGCTGAAGACTTGATATCTTGGCATGATAGATAACAGTACTTCACCCTGGCCCTCTACAAATGAACTGCAATTGTTTGTAGATAACCTAAACCTCTGTACATCATTCCCTTGTTTGCATGAAAGATTTAGTAATTCCAGGCAAATGTTCTATTTAGTCCATATGTATAGTGTATTATTTGTTGAACAGTTGATAGGGTTATTTTCAACTGCGCTATCTAGCTACTTCTAATTCTTTTTATGAAGGAGAGTCTCATTCAGTGTGAACAGCGAATGTATTTATCACAAGTAGTGTTATACACTTTTACATGTTGTACATTCACATTAGTCTCTGTCCTCAAGGAGTGTACAATCTAGACATGTGCAATTTGTTTAGTTCCAAATTCGTTTTTTAACGAATTTCGACAAATTAGTTAATTTGGAAATATAAGAATTAACTCAAAACCATTTAACATAATTTTTCAGAATATTCGTAATTCGAATATTCGTTAATTCAAAATTCAAAAATCCGGAAATTAAAAAATGCGGAGCTTCGGAAATTCAAAGATCCGAAAATCCAAAAATAAGAACGAAAATTCGAAAGAACAAAAATCAGAAAATTCGAAAACCCGAAAATTCAAATATCTGAAATAATAACTAACTAATATTAACTTAACTATTACTAACTATTAAATTACAGGTAGTGGGATTTCATTTAAAATTTGGCTATTAGTGAACATACCGAATACAAATTTATCCAAAGTAAGAAATTATCCGAAATAACGAATGCCGTATCTAAAAGAATGGAACTTAACTAATTAATAATAATAACAATAATAAAAATAACTTTTTATTATTATTATTATTTATTAGTAATTTGTTCCGTTCCATTTGTTTAGATGCGGCATTCGTTATTTTGGAAAAATTCATAACTTTGGATAAATTCCTATTCGTTACGTTGAATAACAGCCACCTTTGAAAAGAAAATCCAATATCTATCATTTAATAGTTAGTTATCATTAGTTAGTTAACTATTATTTTGAATTTTCAGATTTTCGTTCGTTCTTACTTCCAGATTTACGAATTTCACAAATGACCCGAAAAAAACGAAAAAAAAAAACTTAATGAAACGAAAACAAACACATTTTTCGGCAGTGCACATGTCTAATACAATCTAAGGTGAAATATCAGTTTTGGCTAAACAGATCCCTTAATTTCCCATAATCCCTGGCACATTTTTTCAAAGTCACAGTAGGAGTCACATCCATGGCTACAGAAATTAGACCGGGCTGCTTATTTCATAACATATTTTTCTCTGTGGCTGAAACAGATTTCATGGACTGGGCAATAGAAGGAGTGACTGAGCAAGCAGCATCAGAGCAGAAACCTTATAGAGCAGGGCTAGACTGGTCCTAGAAGCCACAAAATGAATGCACCTTAAAAAAAAGTGCAGTTGGCACTCAATTTTATTCTATTGTTCACAAGTTCATGTTTTCTTTCTGCCGAGAAACTGAACTTGTTAACTACTAACCTAGAGAAATAAGTGTAGCCTGAGAAAAGGGTGCATCCTTCAGGACAAAGCAGGTGCATAGCATAGGGCAATCTTTTAGAAGCAAGGACTAGCAGCATAAAAAATGAAAGATTTTACATGTATGCAGTGGCCATTATAAGTGTTGTAGGCTCCATGCACACTAGCGGTTTTTAAGCTCATAGAAGCTATTATGAACATTTTTTTCTGCTCCTAGAAGCTTAATCGTGTTATCCTATGTGTTCATGCACACTTTTTTATACTAGAAGCATTTTTCAAGCTTCAGCATTTAGGAGAAGAAAAAAAATGTTTTTGAGACCGTTTTCCAGGCCAAAAAAAAAATGCTAAATGCTCCTAAACGCTGCTAAAAAGCTCCTAACAATTTTTTTGAGCATTTTTCTTCATGTAGTGTAAAAACGATAATACTCCTAAACACTCCTAAAAGCTACTTAAATGCTACTACAAGCCGGCACAAAAACTTCATTATCACCTTTTTTTTTAAAGTTTTTTTTTGAGATTATAAAATATGCTAGTGTGCATGAAGCCTAAATATATTTCTACATTTTTTTTTTTTTTTTTTAATTGCATGTTTTTCATGTTCTGTTATTCTCTCATCCACCTTTCATAATTTTTTGTCATATTTCTTATCCAGCTGTTGTTTTTTCAACTGACTTTTGTTTTTATCTCTCTCTTTCTTTCCTTTCTTCATCTGCATGATCATTCCTTTTACCTTCGGTTGTAATGTTGACATCGACTTGGCAGCGTATTGTAAAGGCAGAAATAGTGAACTATCCAGAAGACAGTGCACTGTTGAACTCTGCAAACTCTCAGAGTAAAATCTGCTCATTGCAGTAAATGGAGGTATTACAAATGGTAGATACTCCTAGTGCTTCCTTGTTAACTAGAAGCTGAAATATATCATTTAAAAAAAAAAAGACATTCCGGGCACTTGATTCAAGACATCTAGCGCCATTACATTAGTACGAGCCTCATTACAGCAAGTGTTGTGATTTTAACTTACAGTACATGCTGAACTGATCCACAAATGAATCCTCATCCTCTTCTTTATTTCAGACATACTAATGTCTTCCTTCTCCTTAAAGCTCAGCTCCAGGCAACAAAAAAGTTGTCCCTCACTGCAAGGGATATTTGCTTGTTTAGGTCTAGGGCAGGGGTAGGCAACATTAAAGAGGTGGCGATCTACCTGAACAACATGGGAGAAGTCAAAGATCACCGGGCACAGTGCCACCTCCTCACACCTGATTTAAACCTCTAATTGCCGTACTACTGTGTCGCAATCGGGTGCATTGCACGGCAATCATGGGTTTAAATCGGGTGGTGAGGAGGCTACATATCACATTTCCACCACCTGTTGAACACACTTGGATTGTTTTTTGGAGAAGCAGCAGTGCCTGCTGCACTTGTAAATGAGCCCTTAGTTGCATTCAGCAGGGGCACCCTTAGGACTTGTACACAAGTAAAGTTGGGCAGTGGTAAAACCCTGCGGTTGGATCCTGGCTTTACTGCCCCTCAATCCCTTCCCCCTATAGCTGCTGAGGCAGCAGCCAAAGGTGTACACATGCTGCAGCAGGAATTAACCACTTGCCGACTGCTGGCCGTCATATGACATCCTGGTCTTTCAGTGGTGATACCTGAATGATGCCTGCAGCTACAAGCTTCAGCATAAGAACAATCATAGCAGCTGTTCAGCTGCTTGATCGTTCTTACAGGCAGTGGGTGGGCACGCCCCCCCCTCCCCCTGCCCTCCGGTGCTTCTCCTGGGTCGCCCGTACGATCTGCGACTCGGAAAAAGAATACGCCGCCGGTGGAAGTTAGCCATAGAGATTTTCGAGGGACAGATGGTCCCCAACAATCTCTATGACTCTCAGAGGCCCAGGCACGACGTTATGATGTCACGTCCGGGCCGGCGTAAGTAAACCATGTCTGGGACTTGGCAGGAAAGCATCAGATTGTTCATTTTTTTTCATTTCTTTTTTTTTTTTGATCTGATGCTTTCCAGCCTAGAGGAGAGATGTGGGGTCTTATAGACCTCACATCTCTCCAGAAAGAGGACCGATCACACACCATTCCTATTACAAGGGATGTTTGCAACCAGCCTGCTGGATTTACTTGCAATAATTGCTGGCTGCTGCTATAGCCGCTAGCAATAATCACTATTCCACTGGGAGCAGACAATTGCTCGGAAGGAGGTATTCACCTGTCAGCACTGTTTGTGTTGATGACCCGTGGTTGCAGGAAAGAAATTTGCACATTCTATGGTTGGCCTTCGTGTCAAAAAAAAGGAAAAAACTTGTGTTGGCTGCTTTTAAACCATTATGCTACATTATCTTGTTAATCTTAATCACATTTTGACTGAAATACATCTTAATGTCCTTATTGTATGTGATTGCAGAGAGTTGTGAAGGCTGACATTGTAAACTACAGTCAAGAGCCAGTCACCAGAATGGTCAACCCTCCTCGGAGTTCCATGTGTGAGATCCAGTGAAAGTACAGTTGGTCTGAATCATGGAGCTTACAAGTGATTTCTACGATTGCACAGACCAGCGGTTCACCATGTCCTTCATTCTAACAGCGACAATCTTGATAGTGCATTTTGATGTTTCAAAAACATCATACAATATTTTGTTTTATGAAGCAGCAGTCAGCCAGGTTGGCACGAGGCCAAGGCTCAGACCACACACTAGAAAATCTAAATTAAAAAAGAGTGTTCAGAATCCTCTGCAGCATACCCATGCCTTTACGCAACTGCTATAGAGATTGCCTTAGAGCAATAGAAGAAGCAGAGAATGGCGTCTTTTCAAAGTGTTACATCGATACCGGCAACCAATGTTTTCTGTATTTACGTACAATATATACATATGACTGAGGTGACATGGTGAAACCAAAGGATGTATTTGGTTCAGCAATGCTGGCACTCATAATTTAGCATTCTAAGAACCTCAAACTGAATGTAGACAGAACACAGGAAGGCATACTCTTAACTTTTCTTTTTTGGCTGTTTTTTGGGGGAGGGAAAGAAAATCAGATTTTTTTTATTTCTTTACTTCTGACAAAATTAGGTAATGTGTGATGTCCTGAATGTACAATATTTAATTTTAATCATTCAGAATGGAATGTTGTGCTGGACCTTTTTTCATTTCTCCAGTATATCTTAAAGAGGTAGTTTTACGACCTTTGTAAACACAAGGTACTATAGCTTATTTAAAAGATCTATGAAGAGCAACATTTTATAAAAATAAAAACTGCAGAAGGTATGTGGTACTATAGTCATTTTATCCCATAGACATTAGATGGTTATCAACCCATCCTATCATTTTCAGCTGTTTCAGGTAATGATTGCGAAACCTGTCGACTAGATATTTTTTTGCCAGCTGACTATTGTTGGCCCAATGGGACCTAGAGGGTTGCATAGAACTAGACTACAGATCTTAAAGCAGTTTTAAAATTGTAATCTTTTATTTCGTTTTTTATTGTTTTAAGGCTGCTTCCATTCACAACTAGAGTCTTAATGTTGGGAAATTGCAGGGGTAAATCTGCAAATGTCATCCTTTCTCTGAGGTTTAGGTGTTGAGATCAGGTTGCAGTTTCCACTTACCAAGATCACTACAGTCTATGAATTCCTTTTAAGGATCTATGGTGTAAAGGCTTCACCACTTCAGTCAACTTTTAGGCAAATTCTATATGAAAGAAGACGTTTCAGTGAAAGGATAGTGTGCAGTACTTTCATCCACCTCTTGAATCTCTTGCAAATTACCAGATTCCCCAGATCTGTGCACATCACTCCTACTACATTCCACATAAGATTACATAAATAGGAAATCGTACAGGGAATTGAGGCTTCCTTGTAATGGCTGTGGCAAATGGGTGGAGCTAGAGACTCTGGTGAAAAGATGTCAGCTTTGGACTAAAGGGGATAAAAAAAATAAGTCTGTAAGTCCATCATCTGCCATCTTTCCATAACTTAGCTGATTTTGGATTGATTCTTCTTTTGCATTAAAAGATCTAGTTATTTTTTAAAAAACTTTGTAACCACTATAAAGTTTTGCTTGTTTAATTTTCATTAAGTAGATGTCTTATTACACATATTTGCATATCTAGCAAAAATGATCATCCTGGTAAGGAAAATAGTTTACACACTGAAATTTAAAAGGATTTTTAAAACAATTGCTACAAAATGTATAATAAATGCGGTTCTATGTGTTTTATAGAACACTTTGTTAGACCTCATCATTTTGTATTTCATTGTGTCTCTAAGATATGCAATCAAGAATGTATAATATACACTACACATATCAGTAAGTTCAAATGCATACTTGAAATAAACACCGAAATAGATGCCTGAAACTTTTTGACTTAAATCTGAAAATTTATATTCTATTGACGGTGATGTAGTGAGACACTTTTTTTTTTTTTTTTTTAATGGTTGCATTTGTGTTATCTTCTGAAAAATGTTTCCCACCTGAATTTTTTTTAAATTTGTATGTTAGTATCTTGCTCAGGTCAAGAAACAATTTGGGGTAAGTAAAGCATCAGAACTGTCTACACCTTAGATTAAAAATAAATATTATTTTCATTGCTAATTGTTTGATTATTTATATATAAATATACATATATATATAATTTTTTTTTTTTTTCACAAAGAAAAAAGGCATTTTCTCAAAAATAAAATAGAACTCTGAGAGGCTAATTTGCAAAAACAAAATGAATACAGTAGATTTCCAAACATTTTAATGATTACCAAATATTCTACATTATTGGATGCTTATAGAACATACAGAAGTAATAAAGAAAATGTTTACCTATGACTGATAGTTTGTGTACTAGTCCAGTTTTATAAATCCAAAAGCACTATACCAGTTGTGTGAAATAGCAATTTATGAGGTTGATGAATAAATGTGAAGCCGGTCTCATACCAGCTTGAAAACATCCATGCTTATCAAAGGTAGATCCTTCTTGTAAGGTTTACTCACTAGTTTAGTTTATCGTCAGAAACTCTGTTGATCTCCAAAGCAGTTGCACACTATGATGAAATTATCCATCACACAACTTTCTGCTTGATAACTGACCCACCTTCTACAACCCCTATACCTTTTCTATTGCCTGCCAAAATTGATTGATGGCCTTACTGGCCATAATGAAGGTGCAAGGGCAGGGGGAAGCTAGCTACTTATTGAAGAGGGAGCTGTGTAGTTGATATTTGCATGATGGAGCACCAGGATTTCAGAAATCCCCAGGCACTCTGAAGATTAAATAAGCCAGTGAGCATGGACCCAGAATTAAGGTGAGCATGTAGGGTGATTTTAAGAGAGAGTTCTGCAGATCCTTAAAATTTGGACATATTGCAGTGTTACTGTAAACACTCCTATGCTCCTGATCTGCAGATATTCTTTTTCTGAATGCCACCTAGGCTTACTTCTGGCTGCTGCACGCCTAAATCAAACCCAGTAGTTATTGTAATTTCAAAAGTTCTTTTCATATTCTGAAATCTCCAGCTTTCTTTCAAAATATTACCTGGTAGTCCTGCCATTAAAGTCCTTGTTCAGACACTTTCTGTTATAACATGACAATTTCCTGTTGTGCTCCTGTGTTGCCATCGTATTACATACATCGTATTGCACTCCTGCTAAAGACTATGAGCTGCTGGGCCAACGCACATAGCGAAGGTACTATAAACTGTTGTCACTATCGAGGATCCAGTCCACAGCAATGATGTTGAGCCATTGCCCTAGTGTGTGCATGTACTTGTAGACAGGATGTGACTGAAAGAGACCAGAGGAGACCAGCACTGCAACATGGGAAAGAACTGAGTTAATTAATTTAGGAAAAAAATTAGACATGACAACTTGATACAAAGTAATTTATGAAACTCTCTCTATTTCCTCTATCAACTTCCATGTTCACTTTCACTTTCATTTTTTGTCTGTTGGCTTCACATTATTTTTTAGGTTGTTCTACAAGATCAGATATTCAGTAACAATTTCTGGGTTATATCATCCTGAATGCTTAGGATTTTACTGTACGTTCTTTTTTTTTTTTTTTTTTTTAATTTAAGCAAACGAAGGGTACTATCTGCAACCACTTTAATAGTGAGGCTAAGCAGTGCTTTATTAAAGAGAAAAAAAAAGTATTTTGATCAGTATAAGGGTGGAAACCCTTTCAGGGGAGACCACTATTTGCCAGCCACACAATTACAAACATGCCATTAAAAAAATATAGCTAAGAGCTTTTGAGGAATGAGATCTGTAGGACGGGATGGCCATAGATCAGATAGAGAACACATCCATCTCTTGTTTATGTTTCCAAATCTTAGTGCCGACATAGAAGATAAACAAAAGCTGCTTCATCATGTTGGCATGTGGAAAAAATATTTTGATGACTGACTAGGAAAATATGAAGTGCGATATCTGGAGCTGGTCCAGCCTATTGCACAAATTTTGGCGGGCGTTTTCTTTTTCTTTGCCCTGGATGGAGTGAAGAACTGTATCCTTCTTGACAAAACATGCCAAAAAAAGGCAAGAAAAGCTTAACATAAAAATGGGAATTTCATAAGAATTCCTTTAGAAAAAGGCTAAAAAAAATGAGTTAATGTGTCATTACAAGTGTATAAATCATGTTCAGTAAGAGATTGTTTACAGTCTTTTTATAGACTTCTTTACTGTAATGGATTTCCCTAGTTTTACAAACTGTAGTCCACAGTCTATACAAACTGGAAGCAACCTTTCTAGACCCAACCAGTATTCCTTAGGAACCGTTCCTGTTAACGAATGATACTACTTGGTAACAGAGATTTAAAGCAGAACTCCAGGATTTTCAAAAAATCCCCCATTAGTACACCCCTACACAAAACACTAAAAAGATATTATATTTGTTAAATTCCTTACCATTAAAGAGAAAAGTCTGATTGAATTTTCAGGTAGTCAGCTCTCTAATTCAAAAAATGCATCATGTATTCAGCCAAGGAGGAGCTGTTAGAACAGGGATTGCATCATATCCTCTCCCATCTCTTTACACCATCATCAAACTACATTTACCTTCATGCTTTGCAAATTGCAATGAATGTGGGCAGTACACTAGGCTTGTACTTGTAAATGTGAACAGGCCCTTTTCAACATAAATTACGCCCCTCATTCTGCAGCCAGCCCCACTACTCAGTGACACACAGTCTGTGCTCTCCCCCTCCAGCCAAAACAGCAGATAAACATATTGCCCTTACTTACTTTATGTAATCATTACTGAACTGTTGACACATGCCCATAAGTATATATTATACACACTGTACTCTGCTGTATTTCAGTATTAGAAATATTCCTCCTCATGCAGCTTTGAGATGTTTTGAACAGTAATCAGTGCTGGTATGGTGTATATGAGAACATCCACAGCCACGACACAGAAAGAGCCAGGCCATGATGCTTTACATCAGCATGTGGCACAAGTAAATGTCGGCATGAGAAAAAAAACTCATCTCTGCTCATAAGTGCAGTTTCATCTGTGCCCATAAGTGCAGCTTATCAGTTCTCATCTGTGCCTACCAGTGCGTTCTGATCTGTGCCCACCAATGCGGTCTCATCTGTGCTCACCAGTGCCAACCAGTGCAGTCTCCTCTGTGCCTGCCAGTGCGGTTTCACCGGTGCGCACCAGTGCAGTTTATCAGTGCGGTATCACCAGTGCAGCTTATCAGTGCCCATCAATGTGGTCCCACCAGTGCAGTTTATCAGTGTCCATCAGTACGGTCACACCAGTGCAGCTTATCAATGCAGTTTTTCTAGTGCCGCTTATCAGTGCCCATCAGTGCAGTCACACCAGAGCAGCTTATCTGTGCCCATCAGTGCGGTCAAACCAGTGCCCACTAGTGCAGCTTTTCTGTGCCCATCAGTGCGGTCACACCAGTGCAGCTTATCTGTGCACATCAGTGCGGTCACACCAGTGCCTACCAGTGCAGCTTATCAGTGTCCATCAGTGCAGAGCAGAGCTCGTTACCTGAAATCATCAGTATGACAGAGCGGAGATCTCGAGCTGAAAGGTGTATGTGAAAACACAGATCGCTGTAATGTGCCGCCTCCCATACTGGCATTGGAACAGTGTGCTCTGTGCTGTCTATCACAATACCGGTATGGGACTCGGAAGGCAGGACAGTGATCAGTGTTTTCACATACAGCACCTGTCAGCTTGAGATCTCCGCTCTGTCATACAGATGATCTCTGTTAACTCTTCCCGCTCTCCCTGCTCGCTTTGGAACTAGTGGTGGGCAGTGACAAGAAAGCTGGCTGGGGATACAGGAGAAAAAGCAGCCAGCGGTCTTACAAACAGGAAACCACTGGAGATTAATGACTTTTCCGCAAAATCATCAGGCTGCTACAGAGGAACTAAAGAACTCAGAAGAACATGGATGGCATAGTTGGTGAAAAAATCAAAGAGAAAGCGCCTCTTAAGTATCAGTGTTTATTATGGTATAAAAATCACATAAAAGCACTTACATATGAGCTGATGAATGAAAACTTCCAAGAAGAACTAATCCTAGTATTGTCAAACATCCAAGTATATATGTGGATGGATAAGAGCTGGGCGGATGGCCACGGAGATGCCGGCTGTTGTGCGGTAGGCAGAGGAGACACTTCCGCGTTCCAGCAGGGTCACGTGGGTGGTGACGTCACTCAGGTAGTTCTAGTGGCCGGGATCCACTACGCGTTTCTGAGCATGCGCGAAGTTGGTGAAGGTAGGAGATCAGCAACAAGGACATGGAAAAAAAGTTTTTTTCCTGGAGTTCTACTTTAAAGTGGAAGTCCAGTAAAATACTAGCTATACTTCGTGTTTGTGAACCCAAATATGTAAATCATTGCCAACCCCTCTATTATAGTTAGGCATAGCACACTGTATAAGTCTTTTATAAAAACAAGGCATGTAAATAGCCTTTCAGAGCGATCTTCAGGCAGGTCACGTGACTCACTGCCGCTTTACAGCTCTAAAACATGGCTACTGCAGGAGGGGCCGAGATCAGCCGGGGAGGTCACATGGCCACTCAGCCCCTGTTGCAGTGGCCCTGGAGACAGTCCAAGAGTCATGTGACCGGCCTGAAGATCACTCCAAAACGGTATTTACATGCCTCAGTGTACAGTGTGCTATGCCTAGCTATAATAGAGGGGCTAGCAGTGGCCATTTATAAAATTTGATTTCTAATAATAGCAGTGGGGGGAGGGGTGGAGACAGACACAGAACACAGAGCTGACAGGCAGGGAGGAGGGGGTGAGGGGAAGAGAGGAGAGCTGTGGATGACAGAGGGACGTATGATGACCACTTTGGTCAGGGTTTAGTAGCTCTGATTATCGTGGTCAGCGCAGAGAGGGAGACACAGAAAGTGGCAGGATCAGCCAGGTTTTTTACAGGTCATAGAGGGGCAGATTACACAGCACAGGCACTGTGCTGTGTAATCTGCTTTAAGGTAACAGGATCTCTACTTTTTTTTAGGTTAACAAGCACTTTAAACCTGCTCCCACCCCATTTTAAGCCTAATACTAACTACCCTTTAATGGAAAGATGTGTATACTTACCTATTCTAAAGGCGCTCAAGTCTGGTCACATGATAAGCTCCCAGCACTGTCTTCAGTGTAGAGGAGGGACAGATAACAACGTATGGCCAGTAGTAAGAATATCTCTGAGGAGATCATGTAACCAGACTGGAGCGCCCTCAGAAGAGGTAGGTATGAAGCAAGTTTCCTTTACAGAGTAGTTAGTATAGGGCTTAGAATGGGGGTAAAAGTAGGTTTAAAGAGTAGGTAGGTTTTCGACTTAAGAACAAACCGGCAGTCCCTAACCCGTTCATAACTCAGGACTGCCTTTACAAATGTGTCTGTGAACAATGGATCTGTAAGGATAACCCACAGTTGGATTTGAATTGACTACAGAATTAAGTGGGATACACACATATATTTATATACAGTGGATATAAAAAGTCTACACACCCCTGTTAGAATGTCAGGTTTCTGTGATGTAAAAAAAATGAGACAAAGATGAACCATTTCAGAACTTTTACCACCTTTTAATATGACCTATAAACTGTACAACTCAATTGAAAAACAAACTGAAATCTTTTAGGGAGGGGAAGTAAAAAAAAAAAAAAAATAATAATAATGTGGTTGCATAAGTGTGCACACCCTCTTATAACTGAGATTGTAGCTGTGTTCAGATTTAAGCAATCACATTCAAACTGATGTTAAATAGGAGTCAGTGCACACCTGCCATCATTTAGAGTTCCTCTGATTAACCCCAAATAAAGTTCAGCTGTTCTAGTAGGTCTTTCCTGACCTTTTCTTGCATCCTTCAGCAAAAGCCATGGTCCACAGAGAGCTACCAATGCATCAGAGGGATCTCATTGTTAAAAGGTATCAGTCAGGAGAAGGTTACAAAAGAATTTCCAAGGCATTAGATATACCATGGAACACAGTGAAGACAGTCATCATCAAGGGGAGAAAATATGGCACAACAGTGACATTACCAAGAACTGAACGTCCCTCCAAAATTGATGAAAAGACAAGAAGAAAACTGGTCAGGGATGCTGCCAAGAGGCTTACAGCAACATTAAAGGAGCTGCAGGAATATCTGGCAAGCACTGGCTGTGTGGTACAGGTGACAACAATCTCACATATTCTTCATATGTCTGGGCTATGGGGTAGAGTGGCAAGATGGAAGCCTTTTTCTACGAAGAAAAACATCCAAGCCTGGTAAATTTTGCAAAAACACATCTGAAGTCTCCCAAAAGCCGGTGGGAAAATATGTTATGGTCTGATGAAACCAAGGTTGAACTTTTTTGGCTATAACTCCAAAAGATTTGGAGCAAAAACAACACTGCACATCACCTAAAGAACACCATACCCACAGTGAAGCATGGCGGTGGCAACATCATGCTTTGGGGCTTATTTTCTTCAGCTGCAACAGGGGCATTAGTCAAGGTAGAGGGAATTATGAACAGTTCCAAATACCAGTCAATATTGGCACAAAACCTTCAGGCTTCTGCTAGAAAGCTGAACATAAAGGGGAACTTCACCTTTCAGCATAATATCGACCCAAAACATACATCCAAATCAACAAAGGCATGGCTTCACCAGAAGAAGATTACAGTTTTGAAATAGCCCGGCCAGAGCCCAAACCTGAATTTGATTGAAAATCTGTTGGGCGATCTGAAGAGGGCCGTGCACAGGAAATGCCCTTGCAATCTGACATATTTGGAATATTTTTGCAAAGAAGAGTGGGCAAATATTGCCAAGTCAAGATGTGCCATGCTGATAGACTCATCCCCAAAAAGACTGAGTGCTGTAATAAAATCAAAAGGTGCTTCAACAAAGTATTAGTGTAAGGGTGTGCACACTTATGCAACCATATTTTATTTTTACTTCCCTCCATCTAAAAGATTTCAGTTTGTTGTTCAACTGAGTTGCACAGTTTATAGATCACATTAACCACTTCAGCCCCGGAAGATTTTACCCCCTTCCTGACCAGAGCGTTTTTTGCGATTTGGCACTGCGTCGCTTTAACTGACAATTGCGCGGTCGTGCGACGTGGCTCCCAAACAAAATTGACGTCCTTTTTTTCCCACAAATAGAGCTTTCTTTTGGTGGTATTTGATCACCTCTGCGATTTTTATTTTTTGCGCTATAAACAAAATAAGAGCGACAATTTTGAAAAAAACGCATTATTTTTTACATTTTGCTATAATAAATATCCCCCAAAAATATATAAAAAAAACATTTTTTTTCCTCAGTTTAGGCCGATCGTATTCTTCTACATATTTTTGGTAAAAAAAAATCGCAATAAGCGTTTAATAATTGGTTTGCGCAAACTTTATAGTGCTTACTAAATAGGGGATAGTTTTATGGCATTTTTATAAATTTTTTTTTTTTTTACTAGTAATGGCGGCGATCAGCGATTTTTTTTGTGACTGCGACGTTATGGCGGACATGTCGGACATTTTTGACACATTTTTGGGACCGTTGTCATTTATACAGCGATCAGTGCAATTAAAAATGCACTGATTACTGTGTAAATGGCACTGGCAGTGAAGGGGTTAACCACTAGGGGGCGGGGAGGGGTTAAGTGTGTCCTAGGGAGTGATTACTAACTGTAGGGGGATGGGCTGTTGGGGCTGTTTACAATGGCATCTCCCCGTTCGTCCTCTCCATGAGGCGATCGCGGGTATCCCCGCGGCGATCGAGTCCGCGGGACCCGCGACCCAACCCACGGAGCTCCCGGCCGGCGCGCACGCAATGGCACGGCGGGCAATTCAAATGGATGTACAGGTACGCCCCTTTTGCCCAGCTATGCCATTCTGCCAATGTACATCGGCGTGCGCCGGTCGGGAACCGGTTAGAGGTGGAAAAATATCTGAAATGATTTATCTTTGTCTCATTTTTTTACATCACAGAAACCTGACATTTTAACAGGGGTGTGTAGACTTTTTATATCCACTGTATATATATTTTTTTAAAGAAATTCCCATCAAGATGTCAGCTGTATATTGAGTGCTTTTTACCATCAAGGGCTTTTTTGTGGGCTTGTGTGTGCTCCTCTCCATTTCCTTACATCCAGCAGGGATGATTTTCCATGGGTCCCTTTGGACATTCTGCACACTTTCTGGATAGATCACCACCTGGTAACCACCCTGTCCCTAAGTTTTTAGTTGGCTCTGGTTAAACACAATATTCCAATTTGAAGATGTCTTCATCCCCCTGAGGAAGATTAGGACATAATACAATCGAAAGGCTCTGGACTTTTCTGAGCGGTAGCATCCAGTTTTGAGAAATACACTTTGCATTTCTTGCTATCTGCATATGTAACATTGACATCTCATTTGTTTGAATATCATGCATAACAGAGCTCATGTGGTTTTTAATTCATCTTCCATATATATTTGTACGTAATAAAGAGAATTTTTGTTGATATATTTGATTTAGTTAAATTTTTTTTCAGCTGCCTTTAGGCCCTTGGGAACATTTTTTTTTTCAATTTTGGTACATTGTATCTTTTTCTCCTTGCTAGAGGAAAAAAATTGTAAAAAAATTTAAGATATAATAGCTAGATCAGTGTCAGAGATGAGGTCAAGGTTAGGGACAAAAGTCAAATTCAGACAGGGTCAGTGTATTTTAGGGAAAAAAATGCATTTTTAAATACATTTTTTTATCATCTGTGCACTGTTTCTGGGCCCTACTACAGGTACAAACAACAAGTAATATAGACATATGTGGTATCAATGTGATTGTCAGAAGTTGGAGAATTTGTTTTAGGTTGTTCTTTAGTGGTAGGTCATGGTTATAAAAAGGAATATACAGCTATATTTTTAAAGATCTGTTTTCCTCTGGAATTAAAAAACAAATCAAGAGATATCCATTACTATTTACCACAAAATGAAAGAACAATTTGACCTGAAAAAAAAGGTATAATTTATCTGCATACATTAACCACTTGACCTCAGGAAGGTTTTACCCCTTCCATGACCAGAAAAGAGAAGAGAAAGCCGCTCACAGGACTCTCACTCCTATCTGGTGATGAACGCCCTCACTTAGCCTCATAGGTGCTGGCTCTGCACAATTAGTGGAAATCAAGGGAGAAAAATCTGGATGGCTGCACTTCCGTGAAGAAAAAAGCACCTTTATTGTAGCAAAAAAATATTACAATGGGTCACATAAAAAGTAGATAGTCCAGGATAACTGCTCCATGACCAGGCCACTTTTCGCTATTCAGCACTGTGCTACTTTACCTGTCAATTGCTCGGTCATGAACTGTCATCAGAATAGTTCAGTGTCACCGTACTACTCTGAAGGGGTGTGATCGGGGATTTTTTTTTACACTATTATTACATATAACAGTGATGATCTCTGTTATAAGCAATATTTTTAACTGGCATGAATGGTTTTCATTCATGGCAGCTTACTTTCTATTGTGGTGCTGTGATTGGCCGCAGGTAAGCACATGGTACAATGACAATAGTAAGTAAACTGTTCTGAATTAAAGCTATTTATTATAGTTTTGCTTCCATTGTAATCATGTGATCACCATGATTGGTCATAGTGATCACATGATTGTGTTTTGCCAGTGGGGAGGTTTGGTGGGGACACGAGAAGCCTTCCCGGCTGGTAGAACACAATGATTACTGCTGGCAACTTGGGTACAATCAGCCTGTCCATACATGGATCGAATTTTGACTGGTCCCTCCTGAACAAGCCAAATTTCAAACCATGTATGACCAGCTTAAGTGTTATCCCAATTTTCCTACAAAAGTAGGAATAAACTTTAAGAAAAACAGTAGTACATGTACATAGCAAGATTTATATAAAGCTAATGTTTAATCTGATTATTTTTTGCCTTCCCTGATTCCTTCTTTCCTCCTTTATTGACATTCGGATGGATTTTTTTTTTTTTTTTTTTTTTTAGAATTGACAATTTTTATTAAATTTTTGATCATTTCAATACAAAAATATAAGACACAAATACAGAGAGAAAGACAAAAACTTCTGTGGGTAGCACAGATGTGTCCAGCAAATATCAAACATGAAGCATAGCCGATTAATAAAAGAGGCTGAGATACGGCTCTGCAAAAGTGAGAACATAATACTGTAGTAATACCTATAAGACTATAGGCGGACCTCGGTCATCAGTTAAACATACTATCAGGATAATAATTATCCTATAATTGTGGGGTCTGCATATCCTGGGATAGAAAAAAAAAAGGGGGGGGGGGGAGGAGGAAAAATGTATAGAAAAATAAATCCAACCAGCTAGACTCATCACTCCAGAAGACTCCCAAAGATACCAGCCCTCCCATATTGCCGTATGTCGAGCCACCCGATCATCTAAGCGGGCCGACATAGCCTCCATGAGCTCCACATCATTAATTCTGACATAGAGATATGAAAGTGTTGGTGGATGTCATCTTTTTCATTGTAGGGCCACTAAGCACCTAGCCATTGTGAGTATATGTGTTGCCAATTTTTTTGGTAGTCCGGGGAGTTTAGGATGGAGAAGACCCAGTAGAAACAGCTTTAGGGGAGAGGGGGATATCTACCTCAAACAGCCGATGGAGAAGCCCCTGTACCAAGCGCCAGTAGGGCTGAAGAGCTGAGCAGTTCCAATAAATGGGGAGTAACGTGCCTCGGACTTGAATACATCTCCATCAGCGGTCCAAAGTTGATGGGTATATGGCGTGTAAGCGAGATGGTGTCATGTACCAACAAAAGAGCACCTTATAAGTGTTTTCTTTATAAAGTGTACATATAGAGCTCTTAGCTGCACAGGACAATATAGTTCTCCATTGTTCGGGAGACAGTTCTTCCCCAAGATTTTCCTTCCATTTACGCATATAGCTATGTTTCCCCAATGAAATTCTGTCAGAAGAATTTAGAATTTTATATATGCTAATGGAAATTTTAAATAAAACCTTGTATTACCTCATTTTAGATCCAGCGATATCATCACTGGGTATCTGTGCTTCTCTATACAATTTCGTTAGATCATTGCTGGTGGAAGGCATCGGCATGGTGCTTTACATAGCATTCTGAAAACATCACAGCAGCATGGCTCCTTACTCTTCTCAAGAGCTCTCAGCCCTAGTGCAAGCAGTGGGCTGACATTGGAGGAATTATGCAAATATCTAAATATCTTGATGGATATCAGCCTGGAAAATGGGCATTCTTAGGCAGACTTTCCAAGGTAAAGGCCACATGTGATGCTACGCCTCTATGACTGAAAGAAAATCCAAAGCTGCAGGCAAGGGACATTAAACTTGGGAAGGAAAGGGCTAGATGATGCTGGACATCCACCAGCCAGGAAATGAGGCAAGCTCTATCTGACTTTTTACAGCTCCTAATGAACTCTGTAAGAAACTCAGTGTGCAGTAAAATCAGAGTAAGCAGTTTAGGCACAGGAGTGGAATCTGTGCAACTATGCAAGACAGAAAGCAAGGCTGTAGTTAAGAGTTAAACATACAAAGAAAGCTTAAACCTGTATTAGTTCATTTCAGATCGCGTTCAGTGTTTCGGGTATAGGAATTCTGTGTAAATGAGGCATGTAGTCCATTGTGTAGTAGGAGAGGACATACTTGCAATTTTTGTTAGTTCTCTACTTCTATTGCTATGATGCTTATTTGTTTTTAACTGCTTGCACTTCCTTTCAGAGCCTAAGTACAGCCTTGTGAACTATTCCATCAATGTCAACCCGTACTGGTCAGCTGACAGTAGCTATTCCTTCCATGCCTCTCCTGACAGATGTTTTCTTTTACTCTGTTTAGACAAGGAAATAAGCTCTCCAGTAAAACCCGGAGAAACCTAAGATGTTGGGATACTTTAGTACCAGACTATATATAAGATTGGTTCCCTTTAAATCTTGAATAAAACATTGCAGTACTGTGTACTTTATTTAATAATTTTTAATTGTTTCCTATCAGCTCCTTAATGCCAATAATACTCTACACCAGTTTCATTGCAAAATGTCTTTGTGTCGTCCTGTAGTTCTTTAGGATTTCCCCAAAAATTAGGAATAGGAAGTTGCAATGTTGAATTCAAAGTGCAAGTTCACCTTTAGCAACATTTTCCAAAAAGCCCCCTATGCAATTCCATATGCTCTGAATAGAACATACCAGTGCTCTTTCTTTTCATAATCGTACGTCCTTGGGTTGAAGTGGTTATGTGGATGATGCCTGCACCCGATCAACATTTTCAACCCGGGCTGTCTTGTAGAAGTGATCCGAACGGCTATAAAGGGGGCTCCCCGCTGCCTTTACCAGGCTCTCCTGACCAATCAGGGAGCCTGGTACCACCACCGCTTGACATCCAAGTCCAAGTATATTAAAATTCCTTTACCTGTTGACTGACTTCTGCTTTAAGCATCAACTACTCTTTGCGTAAAATAATACATTCTAAGGTAAGTTTTGAACCTTCTATCTGCTAGTTTGAGTTCATGGCGCCATGTTCTTAGCTTTACATTGAAAATTCTTGCCTCCTAAACCTTATTCACACCCTTACTGTATTTAATGGTTTCAGTCATGTCCCCATTTACCTTCTTTTCTCAGAACCATACATAATGGGGTTGATTCACTAAAGGCAACTAGGCCTTTGCAAGAAAATTTTCCCTTAACTTATTGAGTTTGGGCAAGTTTTGTTGACTTCCATCAGCCAATCATGTCCTTGCACATTAATAGGTATTTCCTGCAAAGTGAATTTTTGCCACATTCACTAATCTGTGAAAAAATTCCCTTTGAAAGTGATCTGCCTATTTGCCTTTAGTAAATCAACCCCATTAAGTTCCTACAATCTCTGATATGTTTTATCCCTCAGACCTTATATCTTCTTTGTTGCCCGTCTCTGGACCTGTTCTATCTTATTAGAACGGGTCCAGAGACTTTTTGTAAGTGAGGTCTAACGAACTGGAAGCAGTATTATAAATGAGGTCTAACTAAAGATCTATACAGGGAAATCAGGACCTCCTTACTCTTTCTGGTGATTCCTTCTAGTGGTGCAACCTAGAATTCTATTTGTTATGAAGAAAAAACATATGTGCAACTGCCCCTATGTATTTGTAACTATAGCTGCATGCACTCTGCATCACCTAAAGGTGTAAGAATGTGTATAAATTCTGCGCTGAAAACTATATATATATATATATATATATATATATATATATATATATGTAATATTTGGTAGCACACACCTTGGAAAAAATAACTGAGATCAATAGCTCCTGTAACCATCAATGAGCTTCTTACACTGCTCTACTGGAATTTTGGACCCCTCATCCTTTACCAACTACTCCAGTTCTCTCAGATTGGAAGGGTTCCTTTTCCCAACTGCTGTTTTTAGATCTCTCCACAGGTGCTTTATGGCAGTGGTGTCAAGTACCCCCAGCAGGCCATGTTTTGGGAATTTCTCTTATGCCGCGTACACACGAGCGGACTTTATGGCAGACTTTGCCCGGCGGACGGGATTTCGCCGGACAATTCGATCGTGTGTGGGCTCCAGCGGACTTTGTTTTCTCAAAAGTTGGACGGACTTAGATTTGAAACATGTTTTAAATCTTTCCGTCGAACTCGAGTCCGGTCGAAAAGTCCGCTCGTCTGTATGCTAGTTCGACGGACAAAAACCCACGCTAGGGCAGCTACTGGCTATGAACTTCCTTGTTTTAGTCCAGTCGTATGTCATCACGTACGAATTCGACAGACTTTGGTGGATTTTGTGTAGGCAAGTCCGTTCATTCAGAAAGTCCGTCATAAAGTCCGTCGAAAAGTCCGCCAGGCAAAGTCTGCTGTAAAGTCCGCTCGTGTGTACGTGGCATTAGATAAAATAACTGTCAAAAATACCAAGCCATTGACTCTGATTTAAAACACCTGTGTAAGATAAAGGAAAACCCGCAAACATGGTCTGTTGAGGGTACTTGAGGACTGAGGTTGAGAAACACTGCTCCTTGGGATTTAGATCTGAACTCATTGCTGGCCAGTTCAGTACTCTCCCGTTCTTTGTCTTAAACCATTTCTGGGTGCTTTTTGATGTGTGATTGGGTCATTGTCCTGCTGTAAGACCCATAACCTCTGACGGAAACCCAGCTTTCTAAAACTGGGTTTACATTGCACCCCAGAATTCAAGACATCCAGCGCCTGAAGCAGCAAAGCAACCCAAAACATCAGTGAACCTCCACCATGTTTGACTGTAGGGATTATATTCTTTTCTTTAAAGGCCCCCTTTCTTTTTTTGAAAACAATAGAATGATGGGCTTTACCAAAAAGTTGTCATTTTGTTTCGTCTGTCCACAGCACATTCTCCCAAAAGAATTTTAGCTTCCTCTGGTAAGTTTTGGCAAACTCTTTGATCAATTTTTCTCTTTTGTCCACGTCCAGGGAGATTAGTTACAGTGCCATGGGCTGTATACTTCTTTACAATGTTGCACACAGTGGACACAGGAACATTAAGATCTCTGGAGATGGACATGTAACATTGAGTTTGTCCATGCTTTTCCACAATTTATGTTCTCAAATCCTCAGACATTTTAACTGGTTGCCGGTGTGATTTGTATATTGTCAGCACCTGTTAATTGATACAAGTAAGTTTAATTACAAATTACAGGAGCATCACAAACTTGGAATGCAATTGTTTCTTTTGCATGGAATGTGTCAGATTTGGCTTTTTGTTTCTCTACTTTTTTGTGTCGTACCGATACAAAGGAAATAAACACGAGAATGCCTAAACATTTGTAATTGCAACAATTTTCTGGGCAAAGTGGTGCATTATCTGACAGAATTGCAGGGATGTCAATATTTTTGGCCATGACTGTGTGTGTGTGTATATATAGTCAAAAGTATTGAGGCACCTGTTTTTACACGCACATGAACTTTAATAGCATCCAAGTCTTAGTCCGAAGGATTCAGTTTTGAGTTGGCCCACTCTTTGCAGCTATAACAGCTTTAACTCCTCTGGGAAGGCTGTCCACAAGGTTTAGGAGTGTGTCTATGGGAATGTTTGACCATTCTTCCAGAAGCGCATTTGTGAGGTCAGGCAATGATGTTGGGCGAGAAGGCCTAGCTCGCAGTCTCCACTCTGATTCATCCCAAAGGTGTTCCATCGGGTTGAGGTCAGGACTCTATGCAGGCCAGTCAAGTTCCTCCACCCCAAACTCGCTCATCCATGTCTTTATGGATATTGCTTTGTGCACTAGTGCACAGTCATGTTGGAACAGGAAGGGGCCATCCCCAAACTGTTCCCACAAAGTTGGCAGCATGAATTTGTCCAAAATGTCTTGGTATGCTGACACCTTAAGGGTTCCCTTCACTGGAACTAAGGGGCCAAGCCCAACCCCTGAAAAACAACCCCGCAAGGTCCATAAAGACATGGATGAGCGAGTTTTAGGTGGAGGAACTTGACTGGCATGCTCACAGTCCTCAACATGATAGAACACCTTTTGGATGAATTAGAGTGGAGACTGCGAGCTAGACCTCGTCCAATATCAGTGCCTGACCTCACAAATGCGCTTCTAAAAAGAATGGTCAAACATTTCCATAGACACACTCCTAAACCTTGTGGACAGCCTTCCCAGAAGAGTTGAAGATTTATAGCTGCAAAGGGTGGGCCAACTTCAATATTGAACATTATAGACTAAGACTGGGATGCCATTAAAGTTTATGTGCGTTTAAAGGCAGGTTTCCCAATACTTTTGACAATATTGTGCATCTACTTCATCATACGACAAAGAGAACATAGCAGAGACAACAATGTCCTGACTGGAAGTTGGTATTGTTGGTGGGAGGCATGTTTAATACATTTTTTAATGCAGAACATACTCAGATATGCTAAACTATGAGCAGTGTGCATGATTTTTTGGATTATTTCCTAAATGTACATAATATAACTGAATACTAACATTTATAGGTAAAGTTGATCCAGGGAACAGCCGATTCCCTCTTGGGAGATCAGGAAGGAATTTTTTCCCCTGCTGGAGCAAATTGGATAATGCTTTGCTATGGTTTTTTTGCCTTCCTCTGGATCAACTGTGGGTATGGGATTATGCATATAGGACTGTAAAAAAAAAAAATGTCCTCCTTTTTATTGGTTGAACTAGATGGACTAATATGTCAGGTCAGGCATGGTTACCTTATGCTGAGGGTTAGTAGATTTAATGGAAAAATCGAACATGTTATGGTGAGGTGGACTAGAATAAGACAGAAATCCCCCCCCCCTCCCCAAAAGTTCCTTTGTTTTTGTTTTTTTATCCCACCTCACCATAATGTGTTTGATTGTTCCATTGTGTCAGTCCATAAATCGTACTCAATTGAAGCCATGGTTTGGAATAAATGGCTCTGTAATGTTAGGCTCAATTAGTATTATAGACCAAAGATTATGAATGTGCAGTTGGTCTGCATGAAGGGCTGGTTTGGTTCCACTCACTATTCTAAAATGAGGTATAAACCTCATTATTTCTCCCATTTGTGATCGAAAAGTGATTTGCAAATACCTTCAGTTTTAAGATAGATCCATAGTAGTTTTAATGAACTCTCTTTTTAACCTTTGCTGTATAACAATACAATCATTAAAACAATTTTTCTTTAGATTAAAAATATTTAAAAACAGAAAACATAAAATACATTATAATGATATATATTTTTTCAGAAAATTTCTCTAAGATGCTGAAAATGGTGTTTAGCTTTGTATTTTATTATGGCTCATGAATTATTGTATGTTGTCCACGTAGTGCTTAAGGTGTTGCTTTTCACAGGCAAAAAGCAGAAACAAATGCACCTGAAATATTTCTGGGAAGTCTTTCTCTTGGCACATGTTTTTCTATCGGTACTTGTGTTTTTGTTGTCAGGTAATACCCTGCAGAGCAAAGTTTCCATTCTAGTGGATGTTTTATGTGTCCTAATGTATGTAAGACACTGCAATGGAAAATGTTCAAAAGGGTGAAGGGCTTTCTTCTGTGAAAATAGAAAACTAGATGATGGACGTGTTCGTCTAGACACATTGGAGAGCTTTTCTTTTGATTATGTGTGTCAAGTGTGTGGTGGTGTTAGTGGGATCATTGTGGTATAGGCGTAAAAACATACACCAAATAAAAATAGTACTTCACTGAGAAGTTCAGAGTTATAGAAAGTGAAGTAAGACAATACCGAGAGGCCAAGACAGAGTAGGAACAGGACAACACTCAGGGCAATACAGAAAAAAGATTGGACTGGAAAGCAAAAGCCCATTGTAAATTATAAAGGAGTAAAGTAACATGAGAATTACTTAGGCAGGGGTAGCTTGTATTTCTTCTAACCTGAAGGTTGCACTGTGCCAGTTTTTCAGGCAGGCGGGGGCTCATGGAGGAGTAATTGGCTCCAAGTAGCCATCAATGGAAGACTGCAATCCTATTGGATACCAACGTCCCACAAGATTTGGGCAGCCATCTTCACTAAGGATTCCATAAATAGTGGATCTCTACTCATTCAGTGTTCTCGCAATGTGGGAATAAGATAGGGACAGAGCTCCCTGCTGGATAGGGAGAGAATAGGATTGGAATTAGAGAGAGGTACCCAAGAGGTATCCGACGGGGAGGGAAAGTTTAGTTTTTCCTACAGGTTATCTCCTCTGTCAGCTTCTTGGAACAGTCTCCCAATGGCATAAATACAAAGAATAGAGACGGCAACTCCAAGCGTCCTTTTTGCTTCTTTATTGGTGCATAAAAAAAGTGAGTAAAAACATACAGGGGCTTGCGTGTTCCGGCTTACAAGCCTTGATCACAGCACCTTGACTGGGTGCTGTGAACAAGGCTTGTAAGCCGGAACGTTTGAGCCCCTGTATGTTTTTACTCACTTTTTTTATGCACCAATAAAGAATCAACAAGGATGTTTGACGTTGCCGGATCTATTCTTTGTATTTATGTCTGTACCAGTGTGAGAGAGAGCATCAGCCAGATAACCCATTGTGGATTTTATCACAAGCCTACAAAGGATTTACACTGATTTTGAGCTTGCATTATCTGCTTTTATCAGTCTCCCACTGGCAGCCAGATATTTGCAGGGACTTTTGATGATTGCAGTGTTACTCAGTAATACCACTCCCCTTCATAGAAAGTGCTCCTCTGACATCCTGTAATCTGTATGTATCAGAACATTGCAGGAAAACTGCCTTTCTTGTAAACATTACTTTATCTACCTGTTTAACTGTATAACAGTATAACATGTGTAGTGCCATTGCTGTAACTGCCTTGTTTGTGCCTATTCAATTTCTACAACATATAACAATGTTCAAATAATTCCATGTAGTAATTCTTCTCAATCTTCAGGTACACTGATTAGACCTTGTCTACAATCACATGCGGGGGGGGGGATCATGGTATATTGAGAGATAGTAAAGAAGGAGGGAGCTTTAAAGAATATGTAAACCCAACATTTCATATTCCTGATATGTGCCTGCTGTCCCATGTACTTGTATGAGAAAGTATCGTGTTCTCTTTGTATTGCTTCCTTTGTGTGAAATCCCTGGTGTTCCTGCCAGTCACTCTGATTTCCTATCAAAAACTAACCACACTAAGCACAGCATGGTCAGTACTCTAGCTGTGCTGGGAACTCAGTCTGCTCTCCTACAATGATTATGCTTGTCCTGACATCCCTTTCCCCGTGCAGCCATTCACTGGGAAGATCAGCATGCTGCTGTTTCTCCTTCCTGAACTCTTTATGCAGCTGAGAACAGAAGGTAAGTGAACACTTTTTAAAAAGCAAAGAAAAGGGTATTTAAAATTTTTTTTTTTTTTTTTTTATATGTATACACAAATGTTTTGCCTTTCATTTCTATTTTAAACTGAATGGGTTGTTTTACATATACTTTAAAGTGACCCATGCTGTTGTGATTGCTATCCCATTTAACAGTGAAATAATGCTGTTTTAAGCTATGTATTTCTCATGTCATAGATCTCTAGCTACCCCTAGATAGAACAGTTCAAGCACTGAGTAAAACATATTTTTTAAGATTTAGGCATTGAACTAAAGCTAAGGATCTGAGCTAAGGTTTAAGTTGAGGCTAGGTCTTGGGTTGAGGGATGAGTTAAAGGTTATGATTTGGGCTATGGTTGTTGTCAAAAACTAGCATTATTACATTTTTAGATGTTGTAAATTAGTGTTCAGGTAATACATGTGCTGTAAAGTATTACACATAGGGGGGGATTCACTAAAACTGGAGAGCGCAAAATCTGGTGCAACTCTGCATAGAAACCAACCAGCTTCCAGCTTTTATTGTCAAAGCTTAATTAAACAAGCTGAAGAAGCTGACTGGCTACTATGCACAACTGCACCAGATTCTGAGTGCACCAGTTTTAGTAAATCAACCCCATAGTACAGTGTTAATACCAAAAAATGCCATCACAAGTTCTATGACTATTTTGCTTGACTACCTTTATCACCCCCTCTTCATGTGTGCCAGTAGGTGGTATATATGGTGACCTATTATATTAATTGCTTAACCTCTTCTCGCTGGCGCCTCCCTGCCCTTTAAGAGGTTTAGGATTCTGGGAGGTGGGGCGGGGTTTATGATCATATGACCGCTGTGATTGGCTGGACACCAAGGTGTTAAAGAGGATCTTCATCCCGTAAACAAAAATTTAAAAGTCAGCAGCTACAATTACTGTAGCTACTGACTTTTAAAAAAACACACTTACCTGTCCCAGGATCCAGTGATGTCCTCGCCTGGCTCTTTGCCAGTCTTCGGGTGCAGGTGGCGGCATCTGAACTGTGGGCAGCCGACTGTGACTCCTCACAGCTTCACAGCCAGCTGCCCACTGTGCATGTGGCCCTTGAATGGTCCCGCAGTCTCCTGAGACCTGTGACATGTCCCAGGAGGCTGCGGGGGAAGAGGGGGGCCGAACTTCCTCTGAAATCGCCACAGTGATCTGAACAGAAGTGTGAGTGGGTATCTGTCAAATCAGGCACTCGTCCCCCCCCAAAAAAAAGACAAACAAAAACATTCCGAATATTGGAGGGGGGAGGCGGAAATTCCCCTTTTGGGGGAAGTTCCGCTTTAAAGAACAAGGTGCACATTGATCTACAATCAGCTGTTCAAAGAAGTCTATGGTACAACACCAGGAAGTAGGAGAAAGGTGTGGGGCGCCGGATCTCCTAAAGCAGTAAGTGTTCTAAGTCTTAAAAATTCTACTTCATTTAGTTGTTCAAAAGGTCCTCCTTCATCAGGGCTTGGTACTGTTGAAAAAGTGAGTACTGAACTAATAAAATAGGAGGAATCATGAGAGGTAATCAGCTGTAGATAATGTTAGTTAATGATACAACATCAGGCTTACTCAGTATGATGGCCCCAGGAATAGACAAGAATTATGTGATAAAATTTTACTTTCTCAATTGTACTGTGCTGGAAATTCACATGAAAACATTTAGGCTGGGTTCACACTATTGCGAATTGGATGCAGGTTCCCCGCATCCTATTCACAATAGCAGGAGATTTTGACTGGCTCTCTACCTCCTCTGCGGCTCCAGTGTAAATTTGCACAGGAGCCCTGTGCATCTTTTGATCTGTTTCAGGTCCTAATTCAGCCAAACATTCGGGCTGAAATCAGACCTGAAACGGTGAAAGGGGACGCACCAGACAACTGCTGTGAGCCGCATGCGAAGATAGTGTAAACCGAGCCTCAGTGTCTATACATTCCAAAACTGACCAAAGCAAATTTCAAATCCTGTAAAACAACATTACTTCTGGAACAAAACACTTCTGCACATTTGTGCAGATAATCACCTTACTGTATTTACAGTCATGCATGTCTTGACCTCCTGTGATATGGAGGTTGGTTCCAAGGAGAGCAGATTCACAAACATGCAGGTTTGTTGTAATGTAATGAGAGGAAGTGTTCACTTGTTCACCAGAGGAAGATGGCAGAATGTAGAATGACAGCTTAAAAGGAGCTCCAAAAAAAGGGGAAGCTCCGCTTGTTTGCCTCCTCCCTCCCTCCGCTCCCACATTTGGCACCTTTCGGGGGGAGCGGGTACCTAGTTTTGACAGGTACCCGCTCCCACTTTCGGCTGACTTTGCTGCGGCAAACTTAGCCGGAAGTTCGCCCCCCCTTCCTTCTCAACCCCCCACTGCCGGGCCATTCACAAAGCGCAGCACTCTTCGCACATGCGCAGCACAGAACCGGCTGTGAAGCTGCAAGGCTTCACTGCCAGTTTCCCTTAGCTGAGATGGCAGCAACAGCACCCAATAGCTGATTGAAAAATGGATTCATGGACAGGTAAGTGTCCTAATATTAAAAGTCAGCAGCTACAGTATTTGTAGCTGCTGACTTTAATTTATTTTTGAAGGAGCCTGAAGCTCCTCTTTAAAAACACTGCCCATAATAGCATGCTCTGCTTTTGATGTATCTATTATAATCATAAAATATGGCAGCGTGAATGCCAAGTAAGGTTCTGTTGGACAAATACAGCATACTCCAGTAAATATGGTGCACCCCTGCTTCAAGCTAAAATTTAGATATGGCAATTTATACATAGTTACATTGGTCCAACTTGGATCAGTTGGTACATAAAGAGTACACATTTATTCTTTTTTATTTTCACATTTTTTACTTTCAATATGTTTTTATTTTCAATTTGCACAAACATGTTATGTCACATCATAAAGCAATGCTCAGGGGGGAAGGCCCCACGAAACATGAAACATAAAGGTTACAGTCGAAAACACATTACAGTAACTGACTAAACAAAATGGGTGATTGGGAAGGCCAACCAACTTAAGAGAGTCCTACATACTAATTTATCAATCTCATGGCTATGCCCCCAGAGCATCAGGGATCCTTCCCCCCCCCGGCACCCCTGATGGGATCTGACTGTGCCGGATGGGAAAATTCCCCCCAACCCCTGACTCATCTCCTCTGCCTATTTGGACTGAACCAACAGCAGTGTTGAGGTGGTTGGGATTCCCCCTGAACGAGGGGGACTGCCATATGGTATCTTCATACTGAAATATCACCTGATAGCAATTTGTTTAGAGGTAGATAAAAGAGAGAATAGATGAAAGAGAGGAAAACAGAGTAAGAGGAGGAAGGTTGGGGAGGGGAGTCCTCATGACAGATGAGGAGGGAGGGGGAACACAGCTGTGTGCCGCTTACGGGGCGGTTAGAGAAACGTGCCTGTAGACGGGTTAGGAAGTGTTTCGTACCTGAACACCCGGTATGAGGGAAATTCCCACATACTGGGCCCAAGGCTCCTAGATCTTTTGGAATTTCGTTGAGGTGTCAGTCAGAATGCTGGAAAGTTTTTCTTGGGTCATAATCCACGATACCTTCCTTTTGACCACTTGCAATGATGGTTTCGGCTGTTTCCAGGCTTTGGCGATTGTCATTTTGGTGCTCAGAAAGATAAAGTGGATCAGCCTTTGGGATGCCTTAGGTAGGTCCGGGATGTGTGCATTGAGAATGGCCACCTCTGGGGATCTGGGGACCTGGCAAGCCGTCACCTTGTAAATCATATTGAAGATTTTTCTCCAAAAAGTGCGGATTTTGGGGCATTCCCACCAGATGTGGGCCATGGAGCCCAGGTGGTGACATCCTCTGAAGCATAGAGGGTTTGCTAAGGGGTAAATGACAGCTAGCCTGGCAGGGGTCAGGTACCACCTGGTTATTAGTTTAACGCTAGCCTCCATAAGGGAGATGTTCTGGATCCCTTTGAAGGATCTGGTTAATGCCTCTTGCCGGGTCTCCATTTTTCTGCAGCATTGGAAATCGGCCTCCCAAGCCTTCATGGGGTTTTATCAGTAGGGCAAGTGAGGGCCGAGTATATCACCGAGATACCTCCCCTCTGCTCCATGGCTTATGCACACCACAGTTCGTATGCTGTGAATTTGGGGGGAAGAAGTTTCTCCTTCCAAATTGTGTGTAGGAAATGGGAAAATTGGTAGAAGCGGAATCTTTCCGAACCAGGGAGTTCCAGGTGTGTGATACTGAAACTGAGAGTGATTGGTCCGTTAGAGGTGAAGAAGTGTCCTATCCGGTATACCCCCTTATCCAGCCACCATTTGAATGCTGAAATGTCTAGTCCAGGTGCAAAATCGGGATTGTGGAAGAGGTGTGTGAGGGGGCATCCTGTGGAGACCAGAGCTGGGGAGTGCCTGAGGCTGTCCCATAAGGCACAGGAGTGGGATAAAGTGGGAGCTAGGATGGGTGGTCTAGATTTAGGAGGGCACCAAAGTAAGTAATCTAATGTGAAGTTGGGGGTGGCCTGTCGTTCTTTAGTTACCCAGTCGGGTTTTTCATGTCTGGAGTAAAGTGTAGACAACTGGACTAGTCTGTCTGCTAAGTAGTATTTATGCAAGTTTGGGAGACCTAGCCCTCCCTTGCGTCTATGGATGAATAGGGTGCTTTGTGGGATGCGGTATCCCTTTTTACCCCAGGTGTATTTTAGTATTTTACTCTGGAGCAATCGTAGGTGGTCTTTCCTGACTGGTATAGGAAGAGAGCGGAAGAAGTAGAGGATTCTGGGGAGTAAGGTCATTTTAATGGAATTGATCCGACCCAGCCAAGATAGTTCAAGTCTTGACCAGAGACTAAAGAGTGGGGGGCGTCGCTCCATGTGAATTTGAAGGATTGTTTTAGTGAGGAGACTGGTGAGGTAGGGAAACATTGAGAGCTTGGGATTTAGAGAAATTAACTCGAAGCCCTGAGATTTTGTCAAAGGCTTGGCATAGGTTGGGGAGTGTAGTGAGGGGGGAAGTCAGGAAAAGGAGGATGTCATCGGCGAATAGCCCGCATTTGTGCGTCTGGTCCCCACATTTCACCCCTTTGATGTCAGGATTACGTCGAACAGCGATCGCTAGTGTTTCTATGGCTATAGCAAATATAAGAGGGGATAGAGGACACCCTTGTCTGCTGCCTCTCGTGATGTCTATTGGTTTGGAGTAATGCCCCTGGAGGCGTAATAGGGCCTTCGGTTGGGAGTAGTGAGCATGCAAAAGTCCAAGGAAGTGATCACCGAAGCCACACCTCTCCAAAAGAGAGAAGATATAGGGCGAGGAGACCGCATCAAAGGCTTTCTGCAGGTCTGGGGATAGAAGAAATCCCAATTGGTTCGGCCCCCCTTCCCAATTAGTTTGTAGAATCGAGGTTATGTCTATTGCCCGCCTTATTTGATCAGGGCCCTGTCATCCGGGTATGAATCCCACTTGATCCTTATGTATGTATTGACTGATGAAGGATGCCAACCTGTTAGCCAATATTTTGGTAAGTATTTTTAAATCATTATTTATGAGGGAGATTGGCCTATAATTACTCACATCTTCGTGATTTTTGTCCAATTTGGGTAGGACTGTAATAAAAGCTGTAATTAGGTGGGTGTCTAGGGGGTCTCCGTTGGTTTTGAAGTTAAAGAAGGAAGTCAGGTGCTGTGCTAGGGTGTTCGCAAAGGACTTATAGTAGTGTATTGATAGACCATCAGGTCCCGGGACAGACCCCTTTCTGAGATCCTTAATGACCCCCAATACCTCCTCCTCTGTGATGGGTGTTTCCATCCTTTGTTTGTGTGCGTCATTCAGGGAGGGGATGGGAAGGCCCTCCAGGAATTGAGGTATTAGTTCAGCATTGGATGGAGTTGAACGGCTATATAATTTAGAGTAAAATCCCTGAAAAGCTTCCATTATCTTAGACGGGTTGGTCGTGGGGGGTTGACCTATCCTGATCTTGGGCAATGCGTTAATCCTGATGCGAAGGGATAGTCTGGCTGCTAATAGGGGACCCATTTTGTCTGCCTGCGCATAAAATTTATGTCCGCTCCAGCGGATGGACTTTTCGGCCCTGGCCGTGAGTGCTAGATCGAGGTCTCGCTTTATCAATGAGAGTGGTGGGGATCTTGGATGGGTCTTTTTTGTGTAAAGCCTTAAGTTCGGCGTATTCCCTGTCTAGCCAAATTATGTCGGCACGCCTTTCTCGTTTGACCTGTGTGGAGATCGGAATGAGCTTGCCCCTTATGAAGGCTTTGTGCACGGCCCAGAGCAGTTCTGGGGAGGTTCCCTCTGTTTTATTGAGAACAAAGTACTCTTGTAGGCCTTTTTCAATTTCTATGACTGATGGGATCAGATAGCAATTAATCATTAAGTCTCCATTGTCCTCTTGACCCTCCCAAGGCCCCCGTTTTGATTGTTATGATTACGATGGAGTGGTCCGATAGGGCCGCCTCCTTAATGTGGGCTCTAAGGACTACTGGGAGGAGGGAGGACGGGGTCAGTATGTGATAAACCGTGGGCGTGTAGCATCTTTGCTATTCTGAGGCTTTCTTTTGTGGGGCGTGTTAGTTGAGACCTTGGGGTTTGGACTTGTCTAACCCCTGATCGAACGCTACGTTCAAATCTCCCCAAAAGATAATCGTCCCTTCCAGTTTCGAAGTGAGGGTGCTCAATAGGGAGTCAAAAAATTTGGCTTGTCCCTTATTTAGAGCATAGTAGGAGACTAGGGAGCACAGGTGGTCCCCCACCATGCCCTTGACCAGGAGGAACCTCCCTTCTGGGTCAGCATGATCAGAGATTTTTATGAATTTGCAGGTTTTGGATATTACGATTGCAACCCCCTTGGTTTTATTGTCAGCGCTCACTAGGAAGAACTGAGGGAAGTGGGGGTGTAGGAACTTAGGGCTATACCGGAAAGGAATGTTTCTTGTAACATGAGAATGTCTAGCTGGAGAGACTTGTAATAGTCTAAAACCTTCCTCCTCTTAATCGGGTTAAGGCCCCGGACATTGTGGAAAGCTATGTGGAGTTTAACGTCGGAGCCGTCAGCCATGGAGCAGAGGGGGTGGAACGATGCGAAAACAACCCTCACTTACCTGTAGATGTGTGGAAATCTGGACAGCTTCCCCTCAGGGAGGTATGGGGGAAGTTTGACTAGCTAGGTTTAGCAGTCTTGGAATGTCCTTACTCTGCTATGGGCAAATCTGACAACAAGTGATAAATATAAGGGAAAGGAAAACTGAAGGCAAAAAACAGAGAACTCAGTAGATAAGGGCCAAGTGATGTATATGCCTCAGGGCATTAAGCATGAGAAACCCCTATAGTGGGAGAACTAATCCTCCGGTCCCTTCTGTAGGTCCGGGATGTAGGAAAGGCAGTCCATACTTGCTTCAGGCTGGGTTGTTTGGGATTGAGGGCTGGTGGGTGTCCGTCATTTGTTGGAGCTAGTGGCGGAATTGGAGGTGTCCATCTCAGCTTCTTGGGATATGATCTTCAGGTGCAAGAGTAGTTGCTCACCTTCTGGGAGGGAGGAGAAGGCGTAAAGTTTCCCCTTATCGGTAAACTTAACGGGAAGGCCCATCTGTATTTTATGTCTCTCTGGGTGAGAGCGTGGAGTGGAGATTTCAATTATCTCCTCCTCTGGATCGTGGAGGCTGAGAGATCCGCAAAGATCTGCACCTGATGGCGCTGGCACATCACTTTGTGAGCAGACCTGGCCTACCTCATTACTTCCTCATTCACGGTGTAGTGATGGGGTTTGGCAATAACATCCCTCGGGGTGCCATCTTTTCTGGGGGGCCCCAGGGCTCTGTGGGCCCTGTCCAGCTCCAGGCGGTGAGGGGGAATGTTGGGTATCAGGTGTTTAATCAGGTCCTCCACTGCTTCTGGAACATTTAGTATAGTCTCAGGTAGTCCACGAATTCTAATATCTTCTGGACCTATTTTCAAGGTCGTCAATGCGAGCCATGGCCAGGTCAAGTTGTTTCTGCACAGTGTAGATGTGCTTAGAATTTTGGTTAGTAATAGCTATTGTATCGATCCGGGCTCCTAAATCGTTAAAGTCAGCCTTTAGGTCCCCTGTTATTTTTGCAGCTGTTTGTGCCAGGCCTCTGTCCAGTAGCTCTGAGAATTTGTGGAAGAGGGTGTCCATGTGAAAGACAGGATCTCTGGCCAGGGTATCATGTAGGGGATAGCCTGGTGGTCCTGCTGCGTTAGACCCCAGGGGTGATAGAGAGAATTCATTTAGGGAACGCTCGAGGAGGGATTCTGTGGATGCTGGGGAAGGGGTGATGGCTGGTGGTAATCCTGTCTGCCCTCCTGGTGTTAGGTGTAGGGGAGTGTGGGGTGGCTCTGACCTGTAGTCCACCTGGCCTGTGGAGCAGAGATCCTGTGTCTGTGGCTGTGCTGCGGTGGCCATCTTGGATATCCCAGCCGCTCCTGCCTTCTCAAATTGTGGCCTCAGGTTTCACTTTACCGATGCTCCGATCATATGGAGGTGTGCCCGGGTCTGTGGAGGGTGCCTCCTGTCAGTCTGGTGCCGTTAGATGCGCTGTGGAAAGTGCTGTGGGCGCCGCTGTGTCGTGAGGGAGCGGAGCTCTTGGCTTAAGCGGCCATTTTGTGAGCCCCGCGTATGCGCACTCCATTTTCACATTTTTTAATCCACATTTTTTGTAGAAACATGGACTTTAGTGTTTTGGTTATAGCTCAAAATATTTGTAAGTGTGTGTACACACGTTAATACGCATGGTATATGTATATTGTTTATATTAGTAGTATTTAGTACTGCACAATTGTTTATATTTATTTTAATACATCTGTCTGTGGTTCACAGCGTGTGCTGGCTTTTTGATGTATTGATAACACTCTGTTGCACATTTATTATTCATTATACGAGGGGTCTTCAAAAAGTTTCCACAATTTTATATATATAACTTATTTAAAAAAGCCTTTTGAAAAGCCTGCATATATTTTCAAATTAGTAGGGCTAAAGAAAAACTGGAATAGTTTAACTCAGCTTGATTTTAATATTTTTATACTGGAACCTTTGAGCCATACATTTTTGATAAAGGATTCCCAGAGCTGTGGGTTTTATAAAATATACACAAAGTTGCTATACATTTCCTGTATTCTCAGTTTTATTGAAATTTCCATATCCCTCCAACTAAGCAAGAAGAGTTCAAGGGATGTCATACTTTTTATAATCAGAGTTATGTTTTAGGAATAGAAAAAAGTAGGAGGTGCAGCTGGAATTCCAGATCTGCAGAATTTTAGGATACTGGTTAAGCGATCATTAAAGATTAGGTTACCAGCAGCTAGAGAATTTTATTCAGTACTGGTGTGATGAAACAGCGGGGAAGGGGAAAACAAGAAGGTGTTCTGTATGTATTAAAATTCTTTATGTTAAAGAGTACCTTTTAATTTTTTAGCATAAATATAATTAGTTGCTACAGGCAGCACCTTTTTTTTTTTTGCTATCATGTTCTAGAACTTACCCTAGTATGTTAATGTAATATCTACTGTATGGGTACCAACAAATAATTTTAGCATGCTGTACTTGTTATTGTGGAATACCAAATATATTATTGCATCAGACTCTGGAAAAAAAAAAAAGAAAAAAGCTTTGGCCATCTCAGAAAATATTTGTAGGAATATTTAGAATTTATGGATTTAACTTTGGCTATATTTAATAAGGGTTTATCATCCAGTATAATTATATTTGTTGTTCAGAAGACTCTATGGTGTCTGGTTAAATAAGTATTTTAAAATAAATGGCTTTATTTCCAACTGCCAAATAAAACAGAGGCATGTTTATTTTCCCTTCCAAATCCAATCAGAGACTTTTTCTGTAACTGACTCTGCAGTCTTCCCTGAATTCCCAAGGTGATTATAGCGATATTACTCATAAAACCCTGCATTACCGTCCAATGTATCTATCCTTAATTGGCAACCAGAACAAATCTCTCACACTGCTGAAGTGTCTTTTAATTCACTTGCAAGTGTAATATAAGCAGAGAGTTGAACTATCCACTGATGGAATTTTCAGTCTTGTAAAATATTTTCTTTTTTCCTTTTGGTTTTCGCAGTTTTTTAATATCATGTTGAAAAAGCCCAAACAGTATAACCACATTTTTGAAACTTGCAAGTTTTTACCTGAGTGAACTATGCCCAACTTCTTGAAGTATGCTTAAATTCTATGTGCCACCTAAATACCTCAACCAGAAGGGTGAAGACTGAAGATGTCAATCTTTCAAGCTCACAGTCTTTACTATTATTTTAGCAGCTGTTGCAGGCACTAAAATTCTGGTTTGAAATACGAATAGGTGTCCTTGGCTAAAGTGAAGTGTTGAAACCCTGTCATTTTTTTTTATTTGTCTTTGGCCATACTTGGTTGATTCACCCTCTCTATTTATTCTGGGAAACCATTGTCACTAGGACAGAAACTGATGGGAAATGCTATATTTTTCAGTTGTCAAAGGAACAGGAACAAAGGTAAAATCTTCCAATGAGGACACCTGTTCTGGTGACAGCTAAAAGGGGATTTCCTTTTCCTGTTGTGTCTTCAAGACAGGATGTAAAGATCTAAAAAAAGTTGTGGGCATAAATTAAAGGATACAGGTAAATAATGTGTAGTGTGGTATAATATAAAACTACATTTAATTCTTTCAAATAAAAATATATACACCAATTAGCCTTAGCTTTATGACCACCCTTCTAATATTGAGTAGGTCCCCCTTTTGCTGCTAAAACAGCCCTGACCTGTAGAGGCATGGACCACTAGACTCTGAAGGTATGCTCTGTGCACCAAGCTGCAAGTAGCACATTCTTTAAGTCCTTGATAAGTTGTGAGGTGGGGCCGACATGGATCGGACAGTGTTTTTCCAGCACGTCCCACAGATGTTTTATTGGATTGAGATATAAAGAATTTGGAGAGCAAGTCAACACCTCAAACTCGTTGTGTTCCTCAAACCATTCTTTAACCATTTTTGCAGTGTGGCAGGGTGCATTATACTGCTTAAAAAGGCCAATGCCATCAGGCAAAACTGTTTCCATGAAGGGGTGTACTTGTTCAGCAACACTGTTTAGGTAGGTGATACGTCAAAGTAACATTCACATGAATGGCAGGACCCAAGATTTTCCAGCAGAACATTGCATTCTATATACCCTGCATCTTGGTGCCATCTCTTTCCCAAGTAAGTGACACACACGCACCCGGCCATCCACATGATGTAAAAGAAAAGGTGATTCATCAGACCAGGCCTCCTTCCTCCATTGCTCTGTGGTCCAGTTCTGATGCTTACATTGCCCATTGTAAGCGCTTTAGACTTTGAACATGGGTCAGCATGGGCGCCCTGACCAGTTTGTAGCTTTGCAGCCCCATATGCAACAAACTGTGATAGCCATTTTTACTGCTTTCAAAGCATAACTTCAAAGACAACTTGTTTACTTGCTGCCTAATATATCCCACCGACTTTCAAATGCCATCATAAAGAAAAACGAAAAACAATGTCAACCTGTGTGTATATATATATATATATATATATATATATATATAATATTAAATACCATATTTATCGGCGTATAAGACGCACAGGCGTATAACACGCACATTCATTTTAAGAGGGAAGTTTCAGGAAAAAAACTTAAATTTTAAATAAGGAACTTTGAAGCAAAATAAGGGTCAGTGCCCATCTGCAGCCTCACCATTGCCATCAATGCAGCCTGATCAGTGCCCATCTGCAGTCTCACAAGTGCCATCAATGCAGCCTCATCAGTCCACATCAATGCAGCCTCACAAGTGCCATCAATGCAACAACCTCACCATTACCATCAGTGCAGCCTGATCGATGCCCATCTGCAGCCTAGAGGGGACAGGGAGGGGACAGGGAGGGGGGCAGGACGAGCGCAGACAGATTACATACAGTGAAAATCTCCTATGACAGACAGAACAGTGGTCCAATGGCGGCCCAGGAGGCGGGACTTCCTATTACAGAGGCCACCAAGTAAACAGGAGTTTCTCACTGTATGTAATCTGATGGCGCTCATCCCGCCCCCTTCCCTGTCCCCTCCGAGGCAGTTAAAATTGAAGTATTGGCGTATAACACGCACACGCTATTTGCACCCAATTTTCATGTGAAAAAGTGAGTGTTATACGCCAATAAATACGGTATGTAAGTTATATGTTCTCCAATTGGATCACTGGATAAAGTCAACTATTTGTAGTAAAATTTATTTTCTCCTTGGTGAAATAATTGTGTTTGATACCTAGTCGATACAGAGGTGGCAAGGGTGACCTCTTTTCATCTTCAGTCCTTACACCCCTATAGTTGGTGACAGGAAGTGCAAGGATAATGTAACAACATGATTGTTGGATGAAGATAAGACTCTGCAGGTGCAGGTGGAGCCTGGAGTATGTTGTTTGCAAAGCAGGTAGGGACTTGATGGTATGGTAGAAAATGGACCGAGGTCAGGTTCAGATGAAAAGAGTGTGCAGGTCAGTAATAGATGAGTAAATCAGTATGTAGAAATGTAGCCTGGAATTCTGGCTAAGACCAAGAAGCAAGCAGCAGAGGTACAAAATTAGCAGGTAGTGTAGTTAAAGATGCAAGCCAGGGTCAGTAGCAGATGTCAGAGGCCCAAGACAGGCCTATAAGGCAAACAGGGTTGATAATGGGAAAGGCAAGACCAACTCACAAGGAACAGCTAAAGACCCTTAGGTTATTTGGTGGCAACACCAATGCTAAGCCCTGAGGCACACAGACATACACCAAGCAATAGCTCTCTGTACAGAAACACATGCTGGGATATGTACATGACTCTGTGCCACCCCTTCTGATTTCAAAGCACATCAGTCAACAGAACTTTTTTAATAAGGTGGGTTGAAATTAAATTCAAGTTTTGTTAAAATAAATACATACATACATAATTCACCCCGGTCAAAGTAAAATATACACTTTGCAAGGATTTTAGCAAATTGTATTTACTACTAATTTGGATGGTTCTGCTTTATACCTCCCAGTTAGTTTCAGCATTGAAGTAAAACAAGCTGCAGCCTCGGCATTGCTTTCATGTAAAAGTATCATACCATAAACTGAAGCTCCTTTTGCAGTGCATGTCTGCAGTTTTACTTTAATCAGACTTCTGTAAAAAGCAAAAATGAGATTCCTGGGGGTGTTATGTACACAAACACTGAACAGCAGTGGCTTCAAAATGAAAGCTACCACTTCCTGTGGTGGGTTATGCAAGCAACCCAAGAGCTGCAGTGTGTTGGCTTATTTCTGGCATGCATGGTAACATGCAGGAGTTATTCACACAGCTAGACCACCCAGATAGATTTCTTTAAGCTTTTAGAAGAAATAGACAAGGCTGGAACTGGCAGCAGTGGATTTGCAGTGCCGTGTACATTCTTTACCACTCCCTGCATCTGAAAGACTACAAGAATGAAATGGAATTTATATCTTTGGTGCCCAACTTGCAGCCTGTTGGTGTTTGCCATGAAGCCTTTGGAACCCAGCAGTCACCAGTGGAAGCGTTAATTTTGTAAAGGGGATGTAATGGCAATGATGTCTACCAGTCTCATGTTCTTATTCTCTGACAGTCTCTTAGAAGCTTAGATTGAAAATAATGGACTTTACTGGCATGAAAGGGAAAAGACCCAATATTTCATAAAAATATATTTTATTACAAACGTTAAAATACCTGCCAACCCCACAATAGGACAAGGGGGGCGCACTAAAACAAAACAAAAATTCTTAGATAATATGTATCCACATGAGTTGTTACATGATGCATACTCCAAATTTTTGAATAGCCCTTCCCCCAATAGTTCATCAATTAAAACCGAACCCCCACAACAGAACATCACATGATTCATTACAACATTTAATGGCGATTATTGGGTAATTGAGGATGTGTTCCAAAAACATTAGCACATTTTATGGATGGATCCCAAATTGGGACCGGCAATACCTGACAGGCCTTGCATTACTTTTAGAAGGGCACGCACCCTTAACCACTTCAACACCAGGCACTTTTTCCCCTTCCTGCCCAGGACAATTTTCAGCTTTCAGCACTGTCGCACTTTGAATGACAATTGCGCAGTCATGCAACACTGTACCAAAACTAAATTTTTATCATTTTCTTCCCACAAATAGAGCTTTCTTTTGGTGGTATTTGATCACATCTGGTGTTTTTATTTTTTGCTAAACAAACTAAAAAAGTTTTTTTTTTAGTTTCTGTCAAAAAATTTCGTTTTCTCCTTCATTGACGGGTGCTGATGAGGCGGCACTGATGAGTTGGCACTGATGAGGAGGCACTGATCTGTAGAATTGATGGGCACTGATAGGCGGCATTGATATGCAGCACTGATGGGCACCGATAGGCAGCACTGACAGGCACTGACAGACGGCACTGATGGGGAATAATAGATGGCACTGATGGGCAGCACTGATGATGAGGTACTGACAGGTGTTACTGCTGGGCACTGATTGGCACTGTGGTGGGCATTCATTGGCACTGTGGTGGGCACCGAGAGTCTTTATTGAGGGGGCACTGACTGGCAGCTGTTGGGCACTGATTGGCAGCTCATGGGCACATCTGATGGGGGGCTGTGCTAATAATCAATGTGCTGATTATCCCCACAGAACCCCCTCTGACAGGGAGAGCCGCCAATCGGCTCTCCCTGTCAGCGTGAACGGAGGAATGCCATTTACTGGATTGGTCACAGCACTGTGATTGGTCACAGCTGATAACGGGGTAAGAAGCCTCTGTCAGAGGCTCCTTACCATGATTGTAGATGTGGCGTGTCAGACTGACATGCTGCACCCGCGATCACTGCACTGCGCGCCTTCGCAGCCGCACGCCGGCAAGTTAATCTGCTGGACGTCATATGACGCCCAGTCAGGATAACAAAACCACATCCCGGCCGTCAATCTGCTATAGGCCGGGCGGGAAGTGGTTTAAAATATCCTTGCACTGAGCAAGTTAAAGGAGGTTGGTAAGGTCAAACAGGAAGACATAGGATCTTTTTTTGACAATAGAACAGGCATCTTCAGATGTCGTAAACGTGGATGCCTTACATGCCCGTTCATTTTACGAGGCCAGACCACATTCCAAGATAGGACTGGGAAGGCCTACAGTATTAGACAGTTTATCACGTGTTCCTTTGATCATGTGATTTATGGGTTGCTGTATTTGTGCAGTCTCTTATATGTGGGATGCAATATATGCCCACACTGTGCAAGAGAATTGGCAAGCGTCGCAGATTCATTAAGGAACAGTCAGATAAGCACAGCGTCCCATGCCATTTTTCATCCTTCCATAGCGACGACACTGCCGCTTTGACAGTTTTTGCAATTGAATATACAGTATATCTGAGAAGTCTCTTGCTGCCAATGAAATATTAATAATGCTGTGCAAATGTGAGACCTTTTGGAATCGCAAGCTTAACACTTTATCTCTGAATGGTCTCAACAAGGTCCCAGAGATTTCAAGTGTTGTTTAAATTGGAGCTCCGCCAAAAATGTTTTTCTAAAAGTCAGCAGCTACAAATAATGCAGCTGCTGACTTTTAAAATATGGACACGTACCTGTCCAGGGCGCCCGCGATGTCCTCACCCGAAGCTGATCTGTCCCTTGGCTCTCGGGTGAAGGCGCCGCCATCTTCGGTAAGGGAATCAGGAAGTGAAGCCTTGCAGCTTCACAGACTGGTTCCCTACTGTGCATGCGCAAGTCGCGCTACACAACCTCACTGGTCCCTGCTGTCTTCTGGGACCTGTGTGTCTCCCAGAAGACAGCAGGGGGGACGGAGGAGGGGTCAGAGATGGCGTAGATCTCTGCGGAGCCTGCGGTGATCTATGCCTGGAAGTGGGAGCAAATACCTGGATTAAACAGTTACCTGCTCCCCCCTGAAAGGTGCCAAATGTGACACCAGAGGGGGGCGGGGAGGAATCCGAAAAGCGGAAGTTCCATTTTTTCGTGGAACTCCGCTTTAATATGTTTTTAATATTGATCATATTTCCGTCATAGTCTTTGTTTTTTCCCTCTACCAGTCTAACGAGAAGCACTTATACTCCACTGCTGACCTTATCAGTCTGTCATAGAATCCATAGGGCGCATGAGTAAAAGATTGAAGCTTGGAAATATTCCCTTGCAACTTGAAGCCAGAAACATAGAGGGCAGAAAGCGTAATCAAAAATATGTCCACAAGATGGCGCTCTATATAGATTATAGCCAGGGAAATCAAATACTGTATAAAGCATACATGTAACCAAGGAGTTCCCAACGTTAAATGAAACTCATAGACATCACAGGTCCCATCTTGGCTATAAAACAAGATTAAGACAGAGCCCAATGTGATTTTCCAGTAAAAGTGCAAATTCCCATGCATATCATAATATGGCTTATATTTCTTTTCTGACGGTCTCCTAAAGCATGTCTCCAAGCACGCACATCTATAGCATATCCATCATGTCCTGGTGATAACTGTTTAATCAAACATGAAGTGAGGGTAACTGTCCAACAACAACACAGGCATTAATAAAAATGCTTTTTAGTATAGTAGGGAAAGGCTAAAACACCTGTCGCCTTTTTTTTTTTGCAATCTTTGTTACAGATTTTTCTTCACTTCCTGTTTGGTAAAACCATTGTCATTTGGCCTGGAGGTGGGGAAATCTTTCTAACAGAGTCCTGATTAGTAGTAAAAAGCTGACAAGGGCTCTGACCTTTCTTCACTATTCAAAACTAAAACAAAAAAGTTTTGGATAGGCATAGACTTTACTCAAGATCAAGTGTAGTTTTTGTTCTTATCAGTTTTTGGAAACAGAACGCTGGCATCCCTTTGTGCATGGGGGGGGGGGGGAACCCAGCTAGTAATTCCCGATATAATAAGGTGAGTACTGTGGAAGGGATACTTTCCTCCTGGGTTGAATCTGACCTGATGTCCCCAGTTGTAGCTCACAGTCTTAGTGCCCCCTGGGAGCAGTGACCCAGGGGTGCTCATAGTATCACTATGGGTTTGGGACCCCACTATGAGAACGAGCATCAGGACACAATACCACAGCTTTTTTTCTGCACTACGCCTCATGGGCTATGCGTTTTGGCCAAGACCGGGGACATTTTTGTTATAAGGTCGGCCGCTAGGTCTAGTCATTGACTTGCACATTGACACTTTATTTTTTTTCACTGTGTGTCACTGCACTGATTTTTTTTGTCTTTTTTCACTCAGGATGGTAGGGTGTGGGTCATTGGGCCTACCCTGAAGTCTTGGGGAAGGTGTGTGGCTCTTGTTTTTCTTTCTCCCCTGACTTGGGGGTCTCTCTTTAGAAGAGCCGCTAACCTAGTACTCGCTGGTCACCTTCAGCTGATCATGAGGACACGGATTTTTCAGGCCTTTGGCTAGGTCGACCAGATTGCCTTTCCCCTCCTGTCAGGAGTCTTGGCCCCCTGGACAGTCAGGGAAGGGTCCTTCCTCTTCAGGAGGGGACTATATGACACACCCTACTTTTTTGTGTGTGCTTACATGCACATTTTTTTTGGTGTTCAGTTTTTCACACCACACTGTGGGCTCAAACGAAAAAAAATAGACTTTACATGAACATCAAGTCAACTCAAAGACACCTACATTGATAAAAATAACTTAATAGTATCTAATGCTTCTTTAACAAGATTAATAAAACTATATTTAACACTAACTGAACTGTCACGTATTCTGTATGTTTAAGTGAATATTAACCAAACAAAATAGAGAGCTGACTATGATATGTCTTTACAAAGGTGCTCAATGTTCCATGTGTATGCTCTCTTATATAAATAACACTTCTGGTGCACTTTTCAGTGGAATCCTATAAAGCCAATGTGGTATGTGGCTTGGCTGCTTTGGAAATTGAGTTTTCCGCAATCTAATCTTGGAGATAGGTTATAGTATATGAAATCCTTAAATATCAAAGCAACGGGGGAAAAAAAATGAAAAGTACATATAAACACCCTCAAGACGTTTCTCCTTGGTGTTTGATGTTTCTTGCAGCTGTTTCTCCAATATTATGAGTTAAAATATCTTATGTTTGGAACATGAAAGTTTGTCTTCCGAAAAAAGCATGAGATTTGCAAGTACTAGTAGTCTCTAATAAAAATCTTATTCAATATTTAATTTTACTTTGGAATTATTGGAGTGCTGTGGTTCTCATTTGCTGAACTGGAACAGAATAAGATTTGGTAAGCTGCCTCATGATACGCTATTTGCAGATGTTTACTTTCTTTATATATTCTGTATTCTTCCAACTTGCAGTTTTGAGGGGCTTGTAAAATCACTGTCCATTCATCTGATTTTAGACAAGATACAACATAGACTTTAATTGGCTACTGCTGATGATCTGCTTTCATCTAAGTCTGGGCCTCCTTTTTCCCAGGTTTCCCACATCTTGCCACCCCAACTGTGTCATCTCTATTTTATCTTGTGTGGGGGTCACCTCACATTCACGCCTTGTCATTGTTTTATGTATCTGACATATCTCATCTAATTTTACTGAACTATACTTGAATGATTTTCTGGGATTGACAGCTCAAGGTAAGTGCAGGAACAAGACAGAACAATACCAAACTCTCAAATATATAGAGAAGTATAAGTATTAGTACATATGAAAGTGAACAACAGTTAATCTAAAAGCTCTAGTTTTTTAATTTCTTGCAAACTGGAGTGTTAAAATGTAAAAGAATTGGAAATTGACATTTTTTTATTGGTCAGTGCAGCCGGGAAGTTTGATGTCTAATGCACCCTGCTGGACAGGGGCAATGGTTTTACAAGCAGGATAAACAAGTATTTCTGAAATGTTCCAGGAGATACTTAGGAAAACAGAGAACATAGTCTTAATGATATGGTCAGCCTACATCACATATGTAAATATTTGAGTATGACCATAGTGCTACTTTTAACTCTCAGGCAGGGTAATTTGGGGTGCAAGGTGGGAATTTTCACTTATGCAGAACCTTATAGGTACAGTGCAAGACAATTTTCTCATTTTAATTTCTTAGCTGCCTTCTGCTCTATGTCAGCACTGGTTCCTCATCAGGGAGAACAGGTGTCAATAAGAGTGGTGCAATTTTGAGGCAGTTGAGAGGCTTGACAGGAGCAGTTACAGGAATGTTTTTCATCCAAGCCTCAGACAACATTTTATTGTTTTCACAGCTTAGCAAATTCTGCTTCTGAAGATCAGTATCAGGTTCTACTTACATACCACTATTGCTGGGCGAGTTTTGAAGGCTACCAACATCTGACTCAAAAGAGTAGCACAGGTTCTATGTCAAGCACTTTGCTTTGTTTGATACTGCAGAGACATGTCATGAAACTGCCCTGGTCCTAGGAGTGGCATGATAAAAGTCTCCAATGCTCAAAAAAAAAGTTTTTCACCTGACACAAGAAAGAATCTGACAGGTTCATATTTAAATAACGTCTTTATTACATTTTCTGGCAGCCTAATACTAAAAAAAAAATAAAAAAATTGTCCCACCCCAACACATGTTTGAATAAAAGTGTGAAGAAATGCTGTAAAGTAAAAATGATTTCAAAAATATATATTTTTATTTATTATCTATTTACTATAAGTACTTATATAGCACCATCAATTTACGCAGTGCTTTACACATATGTATCATAAGTGGTCTTCATGGAAGAATTGAGGTCAAAAAGCCATAACTCCAGCATAGAAACAAGGCTAAGCAACTTATGCACGGAAACATAGGAGCTAGGGTGCAGAAAAATGGCAGCAGGTGTTCTGGACTAGAGCTGAGAAGGCCTGGAAAAAAATGAAGATTGGGAGAAAAAGTTTTTTTTCCCATTTATTTCAAAGCCGTTTTTTGTTTATTTATGCAAAAATGTGAAAAAAACAAGTGTGCAATATGTTCTTTTACAATTTTAAGTAGTATTCAAATTATATAACATGAAGACCAAGTTGAAAGATTTCAGAGACTTTATGTAAAGTCTTAAATTATTGCAAGTTCTTTCAGCTGAAGACAAGCAAATCCTGGGAATACAGTTCAAGTAACACTGTACTTCTCAATTCAGTTCTCAAACAAGAGAAATATACATTTCTGACACTAGGGGGCATTGCAGAGGAAAGGCTCCAGCTTAGTTTGCTTGTGGGCTCCATCTTGTACCTCCTACAGTTGGGTGATTGTTGGGATACAGTAGATTAATTTTGTCTTCTCAGGCCTTAAAGTGGATGTAAACCTGAATTTTTTTAATGAAGACTTCTACCTGGTAGAGTAGAGGATGTCAAGTCATCTGTGCCCAGTCTTGCCACGAAGAGTTAATCCAGATCTTGGAAGCTCGCTAGTAGAGCCTCCACAATCTGGAATGGAGCTGGCCAGTCACCAGATAGGGATTAGGAAGCCTTATGGTAGTATAGTGAGTGTCCTCCACTTGGAAGCTCGCTAGTAGAGCTAAGCCAAACACCCAATAGGGTAGGGGCGCCTTAGGGGTGGGGATACCTGCACTATTTGGATTCCTAAGGTGCCCCCACCCTATCGGGTGTTTGACTTGGCTCTATTAGCAAGCTTCCAAGTGTGGGACACCCACTATACTACCATAAGGCTTCCTAATCCCTATCTGGTGACTGGCCAGCTCCATTCGAGATTGTTTAAAGCGACAGTTCCATCTTTGAGGGGTGTTGATACTACTTATGATGCTCATGTTGGATCTCTATGGTAGACCCACCAACCCCCCTTACCAGGTTCTGACTGACCAATATCACTTTGACTTGTGATAGAGTTGCCAGACTCTTTGGTCACCCTGAAGGGTGGATTTCCACCGGTCTGGGTGTCCTGTGTAGAAGTTGGACATCTTCAACATTTGGATTTCTGTTTCTTTGGGAGGACCTATCTTGCTCGCCCTATATTCTGTGTGGTTCTGCCCAATACCTGATCTTTGAGGTCAATCAGCACCTACCCAGTATGTCCTGAGGAAGCAATTTTTTGTGAAACGCGTTGACAAGCAAGCATGGAGGAGCTCATGGACCTGACCTTTTGATAACTATCTACACCTATTTTCTCTGTATATTAGTGGACTTCCCACTATCCTATATGAAAGGATCCATGCCTCCATGTCTGTAAATTGGGTATCTGTTGACCTATTTTCTATTAGCGGGTATTGCTCTAATTTTATTATGTGTGTGGTTTTAACAATTTTGTAATAAAGATATTTTCTATACTTACTGCCTCGTGTTGTGCTCACAAAGTCTGCCCTTTTTTGAGAGAGTCTAGGTTACTCTCTCAATCCTTTTTTCAAAAATGTGGATGTTGGCAAGGTGGGGATTCTCCATTTTTGTACATTAAAAAATACTTTATGGCATTAAATGATGAGTACCATAATGAAAGTGCAAGTATCCTTTTTCTCCAGAGTTCTCATCCCAGAAACACTATTTTTGCTGCTTTTGGATCATCACAAAGTGTTTCCTCACCAGCAGCATCTTCAAGTAAGGAAGTGTTGCAAACCACGGCCTCCCAAAAATACACAATCCCTTCATTTATAGATAAAATAACACCTGAAGAACAGGAGACATTTGATCAAGCTCTTACAATAGCATTTATGCTTCTGCATCAGCATTATCAATAACTGGAAATACATATTGGCAGGAAGCTTTTAAATTATTATGAGGGAAGAAGGTGGTTACCTGTTCTCATATATAAGTGAAATGTTCTTAAAATATACAATCCTTGTTATTCCATTTGTAATAAAAACATAAAACATTTTAAAAAGCAAGTTTAGTTAATTTACTGAACAAGCTGTACTTTTATTTCAAGCATAATACTTCTACATACACTGCATTTCATGTTGCCAGTGTAACAACAGTGTTTCCTCACCAGCAGCATCTTCAAGTAAGGAAGTGTTGCAAACCACGGCCTCCCAAAAATACACAATCCCTTCATTTATAGATAAAATACACCTGAAGAACAGGAGACATTTGATCAAGCTCTTACAATAGCATTTATGCTTCTGCATCAGCATTATCAATAACTGGAAATACATATTGGCAGGAAGCTTTTAAGTTATTATGAGGGAAGGGGGTGGTTACCTGTTCTCGTGTATCAGTGAAATGTTCTTAAAATATACAATCCTTGTTATTCCATTTGTAATAAAAACATATACAACATTTTAAAAAGCAAGTTTAGTTAATTTACTGAACAAGCTGTACTTTTATTTCAAGCATAATACTTCTACATACTGTCATGTACCTGGTTGGAGGCCGAAATGCCGAGAGGGCTCCCCTTGCGGCTGAGTGCAGTACACATCTGAAGTTGGGTACAGAGGGTGTAGTGCCCAGAGAAGCACAGGTTGCCAGATGGATTCCGGAGAGAAGAGCTGATGGGCACCTGAAGGACACCAGGTAGTACAGGAAACAGCTGGGCTAAAGTCTATAAGAATCCTCTGTAATACTTGGCAAGGTGCGCACATGGAACAGTAGTGAAAGCCAGGCCAGGGGTCAAACACAGTAGATCCGGCAAGAGGAGGAGGCAGGTTGCAGAAACGGGGACAAGCCAAAGGTCTGGTATCAGGAAGCAGGCAGGAATAGGTAACTGTAGCAAAGTCCGTTATACGAGCCGGGATCAGGTACAGGAGAAGACAAGTCGGTAAAGCAAGCCAGGGGGTCAAACCAGGAGAGCAGATCGGACAGGTCAGGAACAAGCCGGGTCACAACAGGAATCCAAACAGTAATTTGCACAGAGGCTCAGGAACACAAGAAGACTGACAAACCAGCAACTGCAGACACTATCAGACTTCCTTATATAGGCCCATGTGACCTGCTGGTAGAGATACTGGGTCCTAGAGCCCTTCTCCTGCCAGAGATGCTGGGTCCCTAAGTCCTTTTCCTGTCATAAGTGCTGGTAAAGATGCTGGGTCCCAGAGCCCTTCTCCTGCTGTTGGTGCCAGTTATCCTACGGCCATTTCCCTGACAGTGCCCCCCCCAAGGGGCAGCCTCCGGATGCCCCCACGGGCCTATGCTTCGGGATGTCTGCTGTGAAAGTCCCGCACAAGTCTAGGAGCATGCACATTGTTTGCAGGCTCCCAGGAATTGTCTTCGGGAGGGTACCCCCTCCATTTGATTAGATACTGGACTTGCCTACCCCTCCTCTGGCAATCCATAATGGCTTCAACCTCAAATTCTGTTTCCCCTTCTACCAATACTGGAGGTGGAGGTGGCTCTTCTCTTCCAGGGAAGGGACTGGGTACAGCTGGTTTAAGCAGGGAGATGTGGATCACTGGATGGATCTTGTAAGTATTGGGTAGTGCCAGCTCGAAAGCCACCGGATTTATCAATCTTTTGATTTCAAAGGTACCAATGAATTTGAGTCCAAGCTTCCGGGAGGGACATGAGAGTTTGAGGTTTACTGAAGAAAGCCATACCTTGTTCCCGATCTTAAAGACAGGATTCCCTCTTTTTCTTTTATCATGGAACTTTTTATAGTCCTCTTGGGCTTTTCGCATGGCCTCCTGAAGCAACTTGTAGTTGGATTGAATGAACCTTAATTGATCCTGGACAGCGGGAGCAGATGTTTCAGGTATAGTATTTGGAAGGAAGGAGGGATGGAATCCATAGTTCGCCCAGAAAGGGGACTGATTGATTGCTGCATGCAAAGAGTTATTATATGCAAACTCAGCACAGGGAAGAAGGGAGATCCAGTCATCCTGCGAGCAGGTACAGAAACATCGAAGGTACTGTTCTAAGGTCTGGTTAGTCCTCTCTGTTTGACCATTGCTCTGAGGGTGGTAAGCTGAGGAAAGACACACTTCTATTGATAGAGACTTGCAGAGATCCCTCCAGAACTTGGAGGTGAACTGTACCCCTCTATCGGAGACAATACTATCCGGTAATCCATGTAATCTGACAATCTCCTTAATGAACATGTTTGCTGTGTCCGAAGCGGAGGGTGTGCCAATCATCGGAAGGAAGTGTGCCATTTTGGAAAGGCGGTCTACCACCACCATGATGGTGGTGCATCCCCCAGAGGGGGGCAGGTCTACTATAAAGTCCATGGATATTTCTTTCCAGGGTTGATCAGGAATGGGTAATGTCCTCAAAAGTCCCCATGGCTTGGCATTGGAACCCTTGTTGCGCTGGCAAATGGTGCAAGTGTTTACATACTTTCTGCAGTCCTGTCTTAGGCTGGCCCACCAAAATGAGCACTGAACAAGTTCAGTGGTTCTTCGTATCCCGGGAAGTTTATGGTCATGTGACATCTTTAGAACCTGGAGTCTGACTGGCTGGGGAACTAAAATTTTATCCTGGTGCCACAGAAATCCATCTTGGTTTCTCAGTGAGGACACTTCTGATCCAGAGCACTTGGTTGAGGCTTGCTTGATTAAGGTCTTTAAGTCAGGTTGGATAAGCAAAAAATTCTGGGTGGATAGGATCGTACTTGGCTCTGTCGTTTCAGGGGTGTCCGGAAACATTCGGGAGAGTGCATCTGCCTTCCCATTCTTGGAACCTGACCGATATGTAAGATGGAAATTGAACCTGGAGAAGAACAGAGCGGGCTTGTCGGGGTCTTAAACATTTGGGTGTCCTGACGTACTCCAGGTTCTTATGGTCTGTAAAAATCATAATGGGATGAGCGGCGCCCTCCAATAAGTACCTCCATTCTTCTAAGGCAGATTTAATGGGCAGAAGTTCTCTATCTCCCACATCACAGTTTCTCTCTGGTGGGCTCATTTTTCGAGAGAAAAAAAAAAAGGCTACGGGGTGAAGAAGAGCCTTAGGTCCCTGCCGTTGGGACAGGATTGCCCCTGTAGCTACTTCAGAGGCATCCACTTCCAACACATAAGGCAGGATCGGATCTGGGTGCTGTAGGATTGGTGCGGAAGTGAACATCTTCTTTAATTTGTCAAAGGCTGTCTGGGCTTCTGGAGACCACTGGAACCGGACCTTCTGGTGGGTTAACTGAGTGATGGGTGCTATGGTGGTGGAGAAATCCTGCACAAACCTCCTGTAGAAGTTGGAGAACCCCACGAAGCGCTAAACACCTTTCTTGTCCGAAGGAGCTGGCCAGTCTAGTATTACTTCCACCTTCTTTGGGTCCATTGCAATTCCTTCTGTGGAGATGATGAGACCCAGGAATTGAATAGATGTTTTTTCAAAATCACATTTGTCTGCCTTGACATATAGTCCATGTTTTCTCAAGGTTGAGAGGACCTTTTTTACGTGAATTTGATTCCATTCGAAGCTCCAAAGAGGCAGAAAAGATGAGGATATCATTGAGGTATACGATTACAAAGTAATCAAAGAATTCTTGAAAAATATCATTCACTAGATGCTGGAACGTGGCTGGGGTGTTGCATAACCCGAATGGCATCACAAGGTATTCGAAATGGCCGAACCGCGTCTGAAATGCTGTTTTCCACTCATCACCCTGGCGTATGCGGACAAGGTTATAAGCGCCCCTCAGATCCAATTTAGTGAAAATCTGGGCAGTTCGGAACTTTTGAAAGCCGCAACGTGCCATCCTTCTTCTCCACAAAGAATATACCCGCCCCAGCAGGAGAAGAAGAGGGTCGGATAAACCCCTTTTCAAGGTTCTCGTGAATATATACTCGTAGGGTCTCAAGCTCGTTTTCAGATAGGTTGAAGATTCGTCCAAACGGGATCTCCGCCCCCGGGAGCAGTTCGATAGACAGTCAAAAGGCCGGTGAGGTGGGAGGACATCGGCCTTTTTCTTGTCAAAAATGTCTATAAACTCATGATAAGCTGGACGAACAAGCTGGAGATTACTGAGAGCAGGTTGCACCGCCAGACAGCTAACAGGCTTACTGGAGCTGGGAGTAAAGCAATGCTGCAGGAAATATGCTGAAGAAAGAGAGATTTCCTTCTTGGCCGAGTTGATTTGCGGGTTATGTGCCTGCAGCCATGGAATTCCCAGGATGATGGGAAACATGGGGGAAAATAGAACGTCAAAGCAGACAAATTCTTGATGGCCGGTATCTGTAGTAGTGAAGATGGGCATGGTTTCCTGGGTGACAAGTCCAGAAGTGGGCTGGGAACCATCGGCCAAAAGAACCTCAAGTCTTTGCTTTTTTTCACAGAGGGGCACACCAAGTTTTTTAGCCAGAGATAAGTCCATAAAACAACTACATGCCAAGGAATCAATGATTGCTTGTAGCCGGATCTCCCTTTCTGCCACTTGTAAGGAGATGGGAAGAACAAGGTAAGAATGGCAGGATCCAGAGACTTGGAGATATGTGGAACTTGGTGGGTAGACCTTACTGGGTCTTATGGGGCAGCTGCGTAAAAAATGTCCAGCCCCTCCGCAGTACAGGCAGAGATTGGCCTGCTGGCGGCGTTGTCTCTCCTCAAAAGTAAGGGAGGAACGGGCCAGGCCAACTTGCTTTGGTTCCCTTTCCGGGATTGCAGGGCAAACAGAGGTGGGTGCAACAGCAGGAGAAAACTTGGGTAGCATCCTTGTAGGCTGGAAGGATTGAGCACATTCTGACCGCCGCTCCCGCAGGCACCTGTCAAGCTGAATGGCTAGGTGAATAAGTCCATCAAGAGTGTCGGGAATAGCAACTCGAGCCAGTTCATCCTTAAGGATCTCAGACAGTCCTTGGCGGTATTGGAATCTGAGTGCTGCCTCATTCCAGCTTGTGTCGGAGGACCATCTGCGGAAATCCACGGTATAATCTTCCACTGGGCGTTTTCCTTGCTGTAGGGCAACTAAGGCAGATTCAGCGAAGGCCGCATTCTGGGGGTCATTGTACAACAGAGTCATGGCCTCAAAGAAAGTGTCCATAGTATTCAAAGCAGAGTCTTTTTGTTCCAGCAGGTTATGAGCCCAGGCTTGAGGTTCCTCAGATAATAAAGAAATAGTAAATCCTACTTTCACAAACTCAGAAGCAAAAGTTCTAGGTTGGAGGGCCAGGTACAGTAGGCAGGCATTCTTGAAGGCCCTGAACTTTTTCTGGTCACCGGAGAATCGTTTGGGTGTAGGTACCCATGGTTCAGGAGGAGGCAAGGACACTGGAGCCGCGTTAGAGGAGGAAGAAATGGAGTCTACCAAGGCTGGAGCAACAGGCAAATGCAGCTGATCCTCCAACCAGAAGTAGCCATCCTGGAGCTTCTGAACGGCTTGCGTAAGGGTGGTGACTTGTTGACACATCATCTTGAGTGGGGAAGCACCTCCGTCAGCCTCGGTCATGGCTGGTTTGTACTGTCACGTACCTGGTTGGAGGCCGAAATGCCGAGAGGGCTCCCCTTGCGGCTGAGTGCAGTACACCCCTGAAGTTGGGTACAGAGGGTGTAGTGCCCAGAGAAGCACAGGTTGCCAGATGGATTCCGGAGAGAAGAGCTGATGGGCACCTGAAGGACACCAGGTAGTACAGGAAACAGCTGGGCTAAAGTCTATAAGAATCCTCTGTAATACTTGGCAAGGTGTGCACATGGAACAGTAGTGAAAGCCAGGCGAGGGGTCAAACACAGTAGATCCGGCAAGAGGAGGAGGCAGGTTGCAGAAACGGGGACAAGCCAAAGGTCTGGTATCAGGAAGCAGGCAGGAACAGGTAACTGTAGCAAAGTCCGTTATACGAGCCGGGATCAGGTACAAGAGAAGACAAGTCGGTAAAGCAAGCCAGGGGGTCAAACCAGGAGAGCAGATCGGACAGGTCAGGAACAAGCCGGGTCACAACAGGAATCCAAACAGTAATTTGCACAGTAGCTCAGGAACACAAGAAGACTGACAAACCAGCAACTGCATACACTATCAGACTTCCTTATATAGGCCCATGTGACCTGCAGGTAGAGATACTGGGTCATAGAGCCCTTCTTCTGCCAGAGATGCTGGGTCCTAAAGTCCTTCTCTTGCCATAAGTGTTGGTAAAGATGCTGGGTCCTAGAGCCCTTCTCCTGCTGTTGGTGCCAGTTCTCCTACGGCCATTTCCCTGACACATACACTGCATATCATGTTCCCAGTGTAACAAAATTACTTTCAATTTGTAAAACTACGCCACACTAATTTTCTTTTTTCAGTTTTACAAAAACATTCCAGAAAAAAACAGGGAAAGATGTTTTTTCCAGTGGCTTAAAAATGTACTGAAATTTGACATCTCTACTCTGAACTGATGAGTAAAAATTTGAAATATTTGGCTGTAGCAGGAGGCAGTTTGTTTGCTGAAGGGCTGGAGAGTAGTACAAAAATTAGTGTCTGCAGGCAACAGTGAAGCATGGTGGAGGTCCCTTACAAGTTTGGGACTGCATTTCTGCAAATGGAGTTAAAGATTTGGTCATGGTCAATGGTGTCCTCAATGCTGAGAAATACAGGCAGATACTTATTCATCATGGCATTCCATCAGGGAGACATGTTTGATTGGCCTCAAATTTATTCTGCAGCAGAAAAAAACCCCAGACTTACAGCAAATATCACTTAGAACTATATTCAGCATACAGAAGAACAAGAAGTCCTGGAAGTGAGGGTTAGGCCCCCACAGAACCCTGATCTCAGCATCTGGATGGCAGATTTCTTGTAAGATGAATAGGTTTATTCAATAAAGACTTTATATTCATTAATGTTATTCTCTAAGTTCAATAACCTATAGAAGCTAATTAGGGATCCTATTCTTGTTTGACTTCAATAGACTGCATTCTGATTGTCTGTTTGGATTATTACACCTAAGAATTTTGTCTTTAGGATGAGAAATCTTTATTAAATGAGGCCTGTAGCATTAAAACTGCTAAACTGTCCATTGCAAATTACTTGGCAACTGTAGCAAGTGAAGGTGGTTTCTTCACAATAAAGTACAACTATGTCGTTTCACAAAGCAGAAGACATTTTAAAAGCAGGATTACATTTTTAAATATAGTTTTCCCATTACTTTGTTTTTTTTTTTCTCTCAGAGCTGCACACTTACTGTAGACGCTCTGTGTGAACCTCTATACGTTTTATTGTGACGTGAAGGTTGGCTTGTTTGCTTGTAATCCAAGCAGGAAAAGATAACTGGATGGCAGCTGAATTAACAAAGAATTGTTTGAAATGAAGTGCTGGTAGGATCACCTGAAATGATTTAGATGGTAGGAAGTATAAAAAAAAAAAAGATTAAACTTTTTGACCATGTGCAAGGAAATATCAGGTGGAAGCACCTCTCCGCCTTTTTCAACACCCCCTTCCAATACCTCACTCCTACACCTCCCTCCCACACCTATTTTTTTTAAATATAATTTCCCCTTATAGTAGCCTTAGATCCAGAAGTTTTTTGTCTGATCACTTGACATTCCAGGTCCTTCCTTTACGGTTCTGATATTGGCAGCGGTTGGTCTTCAATATTCAAGAGGAGGAAAGTCAAAAACTAACCTTTGATGCTTGTAATAAACTTCCAGCAGAGGTAGTAAGTCAAACAGTCGACAGTAAGGTAATTTAACCCCTTCATGCCTAAGCCTTTTTCTGACATTGGTTGCTTACAAGTTGAAAATTACTTAGAGCCCCCAAACATTATATATATATATTTTTAGCAGAGGCCCTAGAAAATAAAATGGCAATCCTTGCAATATTTTATGTCTCACTGTATTTGCGCAGTGGTTTTTCCAATGCATTTTTTTTTGGAAGAAATACACATTCATAAATTAAAAAAAAAAAAAAACAGTAACGTTAGCATAATTTATTTGTATAATGTGAAAGATGATGTTACGCTGAGCAAATAGATACCTAACATGTCATGCTTTAATATTGCACACACTCGTGAAATGGTGACAAACTACGGTACTTTAAAAATCTCCATAGGCGACAAATTTCTACAGGTTACCAGTTTAGAGTTACAGAGGAGCTCTAGTGCTCAAATTATTGATCTCTCTTTAGCGATCACGGCTATACCTCACATGTGTGGTTTTAACACTGTGGGCGCGACTTACGTATGCATTTGCTTCTGCACGTGAGCATGGAGGGATGGGACGCTTTAATTTTTAATTGTTTTATTATTTTATTTTTAGATTTTTATACTGTCCCCTTAAGTTTTTATTTTTTTTCTGATCACTTTTATTGCTGTCACAAGGAATGTAAACATCCCTTGTGACAGTAATAGGCAGTGAAAGGTACTTTTTATGGAGAGATCTGGGGTCTATAAGACCCCAAATCCCTTCTTTGCACTTAAAAGCATTCAAAACGTCAAGTTTTGCAGCTTTGAATACTGTCATTTTTTAAAAATTTGGCTCCTTTAAGTCTTCTGTAAACCAGAAGTGATGTCATGACTATGCTTCTTGGTTACTAAATCCGAGACCTGATCAAAGCCGATTCCTATTTTCGTTCAGGTCTCCGGCCAGCTGGCGAGATGGAAGAGCCAAGGGCAAGCCGCGGAAGCCGGCGGGAGGGGGGGACACCGCATCGGGTGTTACTATAAGAAAGCCAACTCTGGCTCTAAAAAACGGTACCGGGGTGATGCCTGCAGCTGCAGGCATCACCTCGGTACAACCCCTTTAAGCTGAGGCCGCATATTTGCGTTAGATCAGCGTGAAGGGGTTAAACATGCTTGGGCTAAACATACAGTAGATCTACACTTTAAACAAAAAGTTTAAAAAAAAAATATATCAAAAACAACAATCAAAATCAAAAAAGCAGCAAAATGGATGGAATACTTGGTCTTTTTCTGTAGTCACTCTTCTATTTGTAATGCTGCTGCATGGCACTGACATTATGATGATTATTATTTCGTCAGTGGGGTAGTGCACTCTCGTGGGTGTGTGTCAATGACAGTCTGGGCTCACAAAAAGTAAGTTAAATGCTGCTGGCCATTATTTAATTATTTAGAAGAGGACCTGTGGCAGGCAGCGAACCAGACTTTTTGCAGGGGACAACAGTTGAGGGGGAGAAGGTGAGTATTGCTGTTTTTTTTTATTTTTATGAACCCATATTCAAATTGTTTGTAAATTAATTTCAGAAATTGCCCAGGCAGGCAGTATAAATGAAGATGTAGATTATCTATGTAAACGTTATGTGCTATTTTCCCTTTTACGAAATGGGTTAATTTTGGTTCTGTAAAAATGAAAATGTAATTGAATACATCTGAAAAAGAAAAAAAAAGATAAACCACCAAGGCTTTGTATACCCCACTGCTCCATATATTTTTATTTCTAAGGATATTTACACTTAGTTTTCCTGGTTTACATTTTGTATATATCTTTAGCAAGTTGAAAGAAATTGCCTGATAAATTAGACATAATTTCCATAGCTAGATCCGACCAATAAATAAAAGCTGTAAAATGTCTATTATAATGCCTTTTTTTCTAGCCCCAGGCAGAGACAAGTTATGTTCTTTCCATTATGTTATATGTCTTGCACATGGATACAGCTTTTTACAGTAGACATTGGAGGATTGATAAATTAGTACTTTGGGATTATGTTATAGACAGGTGTCAGCTTTCTTAATGGTTACACTTTGCTAATATATAAAATTTATGCATGCCATATGTACTATAACAGTTATACAGTAGTTATAATTGTGTATCCTGCTGTAAGATGCTTACTAATTCAATTTGAATTCGATACACACCGGGATCTAAAAATTCCATTTATTGAGAATAACTGATTGTTTGTTTGCCATAACATTATTGCCTGCACTGAGAGCCGATGAGATTTGAAAATGACAATGAAATGCAAAGCAAACTATAGCCTCATCATGGAAATTGCAAACTATCCGCTTTCACAAGGTCAAGACACGTCTTCATGGCTTCATAATTGGCTTAAAGTTATCTAGTATCTTTAACAGACATCCATTACAATTTTTTTAAGATTAAGGCCCCATGGGCTCCTTACAAACTTAGCTCTGAGGATTGGCCTCCATGTCCCCCCTTATCCCCCTGTTCCTTTCTGTATGCTCCTTCTTGTATTTATCACTGCACTCTACTGACTTTTTTCTCCTTTTCCATGTTTCTCCTTATGAAAACTATCACATGCGTGCTCCTCTTTACCCTTGGAGCTGTGCGATGTTGCGGTCACCACCTGATATTTTTAGGCTGGTAGTTTGTCAGCCATAGTTTCTGGTCCTAGGGTCATGCACTCATCTTTAATTTTTCAGCGGGGACTGCAATTATTCTCTTAATCCTAAAGTGTACTTTCTATGCTGTGATCCCTGAATAATTGCTGGTGTCCTATTCCTTCTGAACCATTTTTAATTTGGATTAGGACAATGTTACACTCTCTTCATATGTCTTTCTTTGTTACGCCTTACAAAAAAAAAAACCTTAAAAGGGAAGTATGGGAATCAGGGTTTTATTTATACTTGCCTAGCTGGATGCAGCATCAGTCCAATGCTGCATCTGTCCCTCGGCGCCTCTAACACTGGGAACCGAACATACCAACACCACCAATTGCTCAATTCTCACAGCTCCCCGAGCAGAGAGCTTGTGACTGTCAGGGACCCCTCTCTGCTCTGCCCCCTCCTCGCTCACTGGAGCGCTGGGCTGTGGAGGGGGCGGGAGCGGCTTGCTTAGGCTCTCAGTAGCTCACTGAGAGGCTGAGCTGGGTCCCAGTCCAGGCATATTGGCAGATCCCAACCCCAGTGTCGCAATCTTGCCTGAGCCTGGACTGACTGAGTGACATCAGCAGACAGCGGACCTCAGCCCGCTGTCTGCTGAAAATGGGTCACAGGAGTGCAAACTGCACTCCTGTGATCCATAGGAGGAGTACAGCCAAACAAGCTTTGGCTTGTTACCCTGAAAAATCTACATTTACGATTTTTCATATCTCATAGATATGATGTGGGTTAAATGAGAGTTCTTTTGACCAAGAGTGAAAGCTTTAAATATAAAAACATTTATTAGAGTATTGTTAAAGTCTAGCTAATACACAATCATCTATCAATAGTCTTACACCAAGGAAGAAAATATTAGGTTGAAATAAAATATTTACATGAAGGATTACAGAGTATATTACTTAAAACAGTAATCTACAAACATATTTAGTTACAAGTAAAACAGACCTTTTCCATAATTACCATTTAGTTCCATTCTGATGACTGCTGTTCCCCAGAGAGAGAGAGAGAGAGAGTTACCTCCCCCCTAGTCTGGGTATAGCAAACCAGGCTGATGTCTCATTGGTTGGCCTAGTGTGGATCATGATTGGACGGCTTAATCCCCTTTCATGCAAATCCTTGTGACTATTCTGGCCAGGAGATTTAATTGAATTTCCCCAGGAAGTTTAAGTATTGAATCTGGGGTGGGCCTAACTTCCTTGCATATCCCAGCATGGGGTCCTTTGAAGTGAGTTTGTGTACCACAATGGGGTTTAAAACCCATTGTTTGTACACAAAAGCCTGGGCACTGACTTGTCTCGAGATATATGTGAAGACCAATATGTTCTGGCCTGCATAGATACAAGATAAATGTAATATATTCATAATTACAATATTTTACAGCTATTAATGGAGATTTCACATAAACTCATAAGGCAACAGGCTGTACTTCTCCTTTAAGATGAAAATAACATTGGCTCATTTGGAACTCAACAAAACACATCAACTTTAGTTTCAGTAATCTTCTATGAAAATGTAAATATTGTGTATATATAGTTTTTTTTTTTTTCAAAGCGGAATGCCAAGTATAACAAGTGAAGAAGCATAGCCCCATTTAAAAAATAGTAGGTGCTAGGGATCGGGACATTTTTTTGCCGGGAGTTGGGGTTTAGGGTAAAAGTTTTGGTAAAAAAAAAATCTCCCCAATAGTATAACACCAATTGCATACACATACTGTGCAGATAAGTATTTTATCCTCCATTACCTATTCTGATTCACATACTTGTGTGTTTCTAGGTCAGTTGCATGGAAACAAATTTTGGCCAAAAATGAACTTAAAACTCTTTATTTTGTATCAATATCTACATTTTTAAATACATAGAAGAAGAGTGTTTGATGTGTTTTTGAGTTACTTTTGGTCTTGTACCAGGTTTGCATTGCATTGCCCTGTGTTTTAAACAGTTTGTTTAAAGACAAGGCTTATAGAAACTGACCCATACATTATCTGTGTGTTTAAGGCTGGTTAAATAACAACAGTTGTCCCCCCTCTCCCCCACTCCCAAGAAAAGAAGGAATGAAAATAATGATATCTTTTGTACATATCTGTATAAACATTTTGGAATTCTTTTGGACTTACAGCAATTCCTAACCAAATTTAGTTAGGTAGTAGGTGCACTTTAGTTAAAGTGGGCGTAAACTCCCTTGGTTGATATTCACTTTAAATGCAGCCAGTGACATCACCGACGCATGCACTTTGAAGGAATGGCATACCCGTGCTGTTCCTTCAAAGCCCTGTGCCGTAAACAGCGGCTCACGGGAATGCGTCATCGCGGCTCGGCCATTCATACTGCCGAAGCCCGTGAACCCGGAAGGAAGACCGGGTGAAGATGGAAGTTCCTACAGTGGCGACAGTGTGCCCCTGGAGGGCTTCGTTGTCAGGTAAGACTGTCATTATGTGCTAGTATGCTGTGCATACTTGCACATTATGACTTAAACTGCCCGGGGCACGATTTTTTAATTTTTGCTGCGGTTTACTACCGCTTTAAGCAAAGTTTCAGTGTGCAACACCCCCCTCCCAAGAGAAAAAAATATGTTTATCTTTATCACATATCCTTAGAGACATTTGAGTATAAAATGAATATGCTGTTTTCTTTTTCATTTTTTTTTTATTCTTTTTCTGTGTTAGCAAGGAGCTGGGTTGTTGCATTTTTCTGTGGTTTTGGACAGTCTATTTTTAGTCTGTTTTTAGATTTACAGTTATTTAGTACTCACAAGTTGTTTAAAAGTAAAAACTGGATCAGCATGACGGACAGTCAGCCACCATTTGCAGGTGGAGAGGTCAGTGATGGAAGCCAAAACTAGTTGCAGTGCAACTTTTCCCTCCATTTATGATCTATGAATGGAGGGGTGGACTTTTCATCCATCCACCCATCCTCCATTCATAAATCCTGTTTCATTCTAATAAGCTGTAGTGACGGCCTCAATCAATGGAAACACTGTGGGGAAAGGGCAGGCATAGTCGGATACTTTTGATGAGTGCCTGTGACAACTCCTCAGTTCTATTAAAGTGGTTCTAATGGCAGAAGATTATTTTACCTTCATACATTCTATACACTAAGGTGAAAAACCTTCTGCATGTAGCTCCCGCCTTATACTTACTTGAGCCTGAGACTTATCACAATTCAGCGATGTACATGATAGTAGCAGCTCCCTTGGCTCTCTCCCTCCACATTGGCTCAGAGACAGCAGTGGGCACCATTGGCTCCTACTGCTGTCAGTTAGAGCCAGTAGGGAGGGAGCAGGGGTCCGGAACCGAGCCCTGCTCAGTGTGTCTTTTGGACACACAGAGCAACACGGCTTAGAAGTGAGCACATACAAGTGCCCTTATAGAAAGCGGCTTGTTATGGGGGCACTCGGCAGGGGGAGGAGCCAGGAATGCTGGCGGGGGAACCAAGAAGAGGAGATCTGGGCTGCCCTGTGCAAAACCATTGCACAGAGTTGGTAAGTATAACATGTTTGTTATTAAAAAAAATAAAAGCCCTTACTTTATGAATCTTTATAACATTGTATACTCAATAAACTTCTTTTGACAAGGAAAAAAAATAAAAGGCAATCTTTTATAATCACTTTAACCCCCCCCCCGCTGCACTGGAAGATTACGGCAGTGGTGGGGGTGAGGGTGCATCACTGGAGAAAGATTACCACTGAATTAGACAGAAGCACAAAGGACACACTGAAGGTAAGTAATATCCTGCATGCATAATATGTATTTTTTTAGTTAAACTTAGGCTTTAACCACTGGCTGACCTTGGCTTTTTCTGACATTTGTTGTTTACAAGTTTAAATTAGTATTTTTAGCTAGAAAATCACTTAGAACCCCCAAAAATTATATACAGAATAAAGTGACGGTCATACCAATATATTATGTCACACTGTATTTGCGCAATAGTCTTTCAAATGCAATCTTTTTGAAAAAAAAAATACACTTTAATGAATTTAAAAACATTAAAGTTAGCCCAATTTTTTTGTATAATGTGAAAGATGATGTTTACACCGAGTATAATAGATACCTAACATGTTACAGTTTAAAATTGCACATGCTTGTGGAATGGTGACAAACTACGGTAACTAACCTCTTGCCGATCGGCTCACGCCGATATAGGTCGGCAGAAGGGCACGTACAGGCATATTAATGTACCTGTAAGTTGCCCTTTAAGAAGCGGTTTGCGGGCACACGCGCGCCTGCCGTGAGCTCCGTGAATGTGATCACGGGCCATCAAGTCCGCGGGGATACCCACGATCGTCTCACGGAGAGGAAGAATGGGGAAATGCTGGTGTAAATAAGCATTTCCCCGTTCTGCCTAATGACACTGACACTGATGACAGCTCCCTGTAATCGGGAGCGGTGATCAGTGTCACACATAGCCCAGCCCCCTCACAGTTAGAATCACTCCCTAGGCAGAAGTGGGTGGATGAAGGAAGGATGTGGGAAGTGAGGACGTGAGAACGTAGCGTCCGTCACAGAGGGAGGGATTCCAGTGTACCAGCAAGACGCTGCCTCGTGGAATGCTCTGTGAAGCCGTCAGCGTTCACAACACAACAGGAGGAGAGCTTCAGCCCCCAGCTTGCCAATGAGGAAAAATGACAGCTCCTTGAATACCTCCACAGAAGCGACCAGAGCAGTAAGATAAAAACGAGAACCGTGAGTGATCTGTGAAACAGCAATAAGTTTCAATCCCCCGTCCCCCCTCCCTTCCCCCTCCCTCTCCCTCCCTCAGTCTCCCTTGCCTGCCGGGCGGCTGGTAAGATTTATTGTTTGCAGTGATTTAGCAGCTATAACACTGGAGGAAGCAAAAACGAAACTGCCAGAGACACGGAGCTGCAAAGAGTGGAGAGGGTAAGACGTGGATGGTTGAGAGGGATATGGATAAATGACATGTAAATCTATAGAAGCCAAGTGTACTATTAAATGAAGAAAGTTTTAAATATGAGTGGAAACAACTGAGAAATACACTACAGAAAAAGCTGATAAGGTGACTGAAGGTCAAGGGACTGTGTCTGAAAGTAATGTGTTAAATAGTTGCAAACCTTGGCTTCCCGCCCCCCCTCTGCCTCCTCTTTTTGTCTTCCCCCCCCCTCCCCCCCCCCTTCTCCTGTTCCCTCTGCACCCAGAGCGGCTGATCAGAGGATTCATTATCCGTAAGGACTTAAAGCTGGACTGTGTGTAAAAGGAAATATATATGAACCCCAGCAGTTCCTTGTATTGTCAGCATAAAGTATTTGGGAGGCAGATCTGAAAGAACAACATCTATTTAAAGGTGAAAACGGTCAAAGTTTTAAGAAACCAGCAGAAGTATAACACGCAAAAAAAACACATTTAGCTGGGGACCACCTGATTATTACACCTGATTACTACAAAACACAAACAGGATTGATATACGGAGACCCCCGGATAGGGGTAACCTGGAGCAACGCTAGCAACCACCACCCTTACTGTCCACCCTCATAAATTGCCCGCGGCCCCTCCACACATTCAGATATATTTCTCCCCACTAAAAAAGGGGGAGCAAGGAAATAAGACTGGGTAAACGAATAAGAGTAATAAAGAAGGCAAAAATGAGTAAAAGTACAAATAAAGCGACAAGAGGAGGTGCCCTTAAATCCCCAAAAGATAAACTAGGGACTAGTACACTGAAGCAGTATATGACACAAGGAGCTAGCCCAAGAAATTTAGAAGCGGAGAAGCAGGGGAAAGCGAAGGTGGAAAATAAAAAAGGGATGGACAAAAAGGGAGGGGAGACCCCAGAACACTCCAGGGAAGAGTTTACATCAGAAGGGGAGTTGGAGAGTAGTAGGATAGAGGGGAGACCACCCGAGTCTCTCCCCCCCACAAAGGGCGAAATGAACGAGATGCTATTGAGGCTAGAAAAGTCGATCAAAGCAGACATCAGTATGATGAGAGGAGATCTGGGAAGCCTCCTGGACAGGGTAGAAGAAACAGAAAAAATGGTAGAGAATCAAAAGAAAGAACTGGAAACCCTTAAACAGCAAATGAAAACAGTAAAACAAATACAGAAGGAAATCCTTTATAAAATAGAAGATCAGGAAAATAGAAACAGAAGACAGAATATAAGGCTACGATCAGTCCCAGAAAAAGAGGGAGAAGATCTAAGGAAAATGTGCTCAATAGTATTTGGCCCTCTTATAGATAAAAAGGACGGAGAACCCCTAAGGATAGAAAGAATACATAGAGTCGGACACCGGAGAAACTCAGAAGAAAGACCACGGGACATTATTATTAGATTTAGATTTTATGAAGATAAGTCGGAGATCTGGGGAAAGTTAAGGAGAAAATCACCCCTGGTATATGAGGGTACGGAGTTACAGGTGTACGCCGATTTATCTCAAGAAACTTTAACAAGAAGAAGACACCTTAAACCCCTCTTAGAAAAGATGAGGCAACAAAACATCAGATATAGCTGGGGGTTCCCAGCCTGCCTGATAGGATACAAAGAGGGGAGATCAGCGAAACTGCGCTTTCCTGAAGATCTGGAAGGGTTCTGTGGAAAACTAGACTTGCAAATACCAGATATACCGGGCTGGACGGGGGGGGATTAGGGGGAAAGAGCACACAGATCACGTAAAACAGAAGATAGCAGGTCAACACCCCTTCAAATTTTTCAATCTAAGGAAGGGGTGAGAGGGTACACTGGGTCCCATACCTTGGGATAAATAGGTTTGTTGGTCGCCCTGATGTTTGGGGCGCCGAACAGACGAGGGGCCCACAAGGGGCCAGGGGGGGGGGGGGGAGGGGGGGAGATGGATGGGGGAGGGAGGTGGGAGGGGGGGGGATGGGGAGGAGGGGGGGCACATGATGCATATGCCGGGTTAGAAGGAGGGGTGGCTCAGGGTGGGGGGAGGATGGATGGGGGGAGGGGGGGGGAGGAAGGGGAATGGGCAGTAGGGGGAGTACAGTGTGCACTTGCCCCGATACAAAAAGGGGTAGCTCAAGACAGGTTAAAGGCACAAAAGATAGCAAATTCAGAAAAATGACAACACTGAAATTTCTTTCCTATAACGTAAAAGGGTTAAACTCAAATTTAAAAAGGCATAAAATCTTGAGGGAACTACAAACCTATGGAGCAGGGGTGGTGTCCCTGCAGGAGACCCACTTAACGTATGAATCAAATATTAGATTAAGATCAAAAGAATTCCCGAACTGGTTCTATGGAGATGCAATATCGAATAGAGCAAGGGGAGTGGCAATAGGATTGGCTAAAGGGGTACAGTTTAAATTAGGAGGTATGATGCAGGACCCAGGAGGGAGATTTTTATTCCTCAGAGGAATACTCGGAGGAATGGAATGTACCCTTGCCAACATATATGCCCCCAACAAAAACCCAGTAAGGTTTCTCAAGGGCACATTAGAGAAATTAATGGATTTTAAGAAGGGAGAACTCATAGTAATGGGAGACCTTAACATGTGTTTAGAACCAGAGATCGACAGTACGTCCGGGGCACAGGGGACGAATAACGGACAGATGAGGAAGATAAAACAGGAACTACATAAAAATCAACTGGTAGACATCTGGAGGATTATGAATGGTAAAATACGAGACTATACGTTCTATTCCCCTGTGCACCGGACGTACTCTAGGATCGACTACATATTAGTAGACCATAGACTTTTAGACAGGATAGTAGGTTCAAAAATAGGAATAATCACAATATCAGACCATGCCCCTATTGAGATGGAGATGCAGATTAATAGGGCACAAGGGAGGCAATCATTATGGAGAATAAACGAAGATCTATTACAAAATGAAGAAATCTCCAAAAAAATAGAGAGAGAGTTAAAATCCTATTTCGAAACAAATGAAACAGGAGATACATCGGGATCGGTGACTTGGGAAGCACATAAAGCCTACATAAGGGGAATAATAATAAAAGAGGGAGTAAGGAGAAAGAGGGAAAGGAAAAACAAGATGGGTAATGTTATAAAAGAAATTTCCAATTTAGAACAAGAACACAAAAAACACAGAGGACACCACCAAACAACATACCTCGCACTGATAAATAAACGGGATGAATTAAAAAAGCTGATGGAACAAGAAACAAAGGAAAAATTTAACCAAATAGCTAAAGAAAGATATCTGTATGGAAATAAGGCGGGAAAGCATTTAGCCAGAATGCTCAGGAAAAAAAAAGCCCTTAACTTTATAGGAAAGATACAGGATAAACATGGGAAGATGGTGTATGAAACCAAAGAGATTGGGGAGGTATTTAAAAATTATTATAGTGAACTATATACGGAGGAGATTAATGGAGACCAGATAATGGAGGAAAGCAAAAACAGGAAGATAGAGGATTTCTTAAAAAACGCCAAATTAACCAAAATCACAAAAAATGCGAGAGAGGCTCTGGAGAAACCAATCACAGAGGAAGAGATATATAGAGCAATAGCAGATAGTACACAGGGGAAAAGTCCGGGTCCGGATGGGTTCACCACATATTACTATAAGAAATTTAAAGACATACTAGTTCCGAAAATGTGTAAGTACATGAACGGGGTGGGAAATGAATATGAATTAAGTAATGAGGCGCTTTTCGCTACAATCACCGTAATCCCCAAAGAGGCCAAAGATGCAACTTTATGCGCGAGTTACAGACCGATATCACTGATTAATGTAGATACAAAAATATACTCAAAAGTATTGGCCACAAGGATAAAAGAACTGATGAATGGGGTGATTCATCCGGACCAAGTAGGCTTTATAGCGGGAAGGGAAGGAAGAGACAATGGGGTGAGAACCCTACTGTTGCTCCAGAAGAGAAGGGAGGAGGGACTCCCAGGTCTGCTCTTGTCAAGTGATGCCGAAAAGGCGTTTGACAGGGTGGCCTGGGAGTTCCTGTTTAGAACCCTAGAAATAATTGGAATCGGCCCCAAGATGATAGGATGGATTAAAGCACTCTATAGGAAACCTAAGGCGGCCATTAAGATCAATGGAACCCTGTCGTCACCTTTCGAGATGAAGAGAGGGACAAGACAGGGATGCCCCCTGTCCCCCCTTCTCTTCGTGCTGGCCCTAGAACCCCTCCTGTCAACAATTAGAAATAACCCTGATATTGAAGGATTCAAGGTGGGAAAAGAGGAGCACAAACTGGCTGCTTATGCGGACGACGTGCTCTTCTATATAAGTAACCCCGGAAATACACTACCAAGATTGGTCAAAATATTAAAACAGTATGGAGAAATAACAAACTTTAAGGTCAATATGGGGAAATCAGAAATTTTGAAGATAAAAGTGAGTAAAATAGAGGAGGAAAAACTAAAGAGAGATTTCCAATTTTGTTGGAAAAAAGAGATTAAATATTTGGGAATAATGCTTTCGAACTCCCCGGAAAAGTTATATAGGAAAAACTATATCCATCTCTTAGAGGAAATAAGGAGGGAAGGGAAAAAACTTCAGATAAAACCTCTTTCATGGATAGGGCGTATTAACGCCATAAAAATGGTCCTCTTACCTAAGATCACGTATAAATTCCAAATGCTGCCCATTAGACTCCCACAGGAATATATTAGAAAGTTGAAATCAATAATCTCTAACATAATATGGAAGAACAAAAGATCAAGAATATCTCTCAAGACACTAAAACAAGATAGAGCCAAAGGAGGCCTCGCGGTCCCAGATATCCTAAAATATTACAAAGCAATAATTATGTCAAGAGCAATAGAATGGGCTAGGGATAACCAAGAAAAAAGATGGGTGAATATAGAGAATCACTATAGTAAATCACGTTTAGGATCTATAATTTGGAACCCTCCGAGTCACAGAACGGTAGATGAGGAAACACACGGTTTAACAAAAATAGTTTTAAAAACATGGGAGGTAGAATATAAACAGTTAGATAACACTTTTAATTCTCCTCTGATAGAATTAAAGGAGAATGAATATTTTGCACCAGGGAAAAGAGATATAGGGGGGAACTGGATAAAAAAAGATAAAGTACAGCTCAGAGAAATACTTAAAAAAGGGAAAATAGTCACAATAGCTGAATTGAAAGAAAACACAGACACATGGGTGATAGATGAATGGAGGTACATGCAACTAGATCGCTTCGTGAAAAACTTACCTCAACCAATAAGATCTGGAGAAAACTTGACAGAATTAGAAAAATTATGTTGCGCGGAAAAGACAAAAAATACAATATCTAAGCTATATAAACTATTATTAAAAGTAGAAGAAGCAGAGGTACCCACATTCATCAGAAATTGGGAAAAGGAGTTGGGAACACAAAAAGACACGAACACGATCAATAAAATGCTCCGTCTAGCCCATAGCTCAGCGACAGATACAAAAACGGCCGAGATGAACTATAAATGCATGGCAAGGTGGTACGCAACGCCAGATAGGATGAGTAAATTCCAACAGGGGAAATCGGCAGAGTGCTGGCGGGGATGTGGAGAGATGGGCACTATGGCTCACTTATGGTGGAATTGCCCGGTAATTAGGGAATATTGGAAAAAAATCTTGAGTTTGATAAAGGAGATTACAAAAATAGAGGTGAAGGAGGACCCATGGGTGGTTCTCTTCCACGGCATAGAAGGAAGTGTGAAACAATATAAAACATCTCTGGTTCCACATCTATTGAATGCAGCAAAAAGATTAATCCCCAAAAATTGGTGGAGAAAAGAAAGTCCAGAGGTGTGGGACTGGATAAATGCCGTGGAAGAGACCCACACCATGGAGCAGTTTTCTTTGGATAAGGAGGAAAAGAGAGAAGCAGACAATTGGAAATGTTGGAAGGAGTTTAAAAAAACATGGAGTTATGCGGAAAAAATTAAGATGTAACTACCCACTAAATAAGATCATGGGCAGTGCACAGGGGTGGGAGGGGGGAGGGAGGGGAGGGGTTATATATATATATATATAAATATATATATATATATATACGTGTACGGTTTTCTTGCCTTTTCTTTTTCTCGGCTTTTAGATAGGTGAAACAGAGAGTTTCATAAATAAAGATAAAATTTTAGAGAAGGAAAATTAGGGGTTACGCCTTAATAGGTGAGGCTAAGTTTTATATAATTATTCTGTGTAAACCCCTGTCTTGAACCCCCGTGGAAATAAAAATAAATACGCCACAGTGATGAAGAGATAAGAAGAGATACTTATGAGCGAGAAAGCTGAATTAGTCTCTCTAAGAATTTTCTGAAGTGGCAAGAAAAAAAAAAAAAGAAAAAAAAAAAAAAAAAAAAAAAAAAAAAAAAAGAATCACTCCCTAGGACACACTTAACCCCTTCACTGCCCCCTAGTGTTTAACCCCTTCACTGCCAGTCACATTTACACAGTAATCAATGCATTTTTAATTGCACTGATCACTGTATAAATGTGAATGGTCCCAAAATAGCACCAAAAGTGTCCAATCTGTCCGCCATAATGTCGCAGTCATGATAAAAATCGCAGATCGCTGCCATTACTAGTACAATAAAAGAATAATAAAAATACCATAAAACTATCCCCTATTTTGTAGACGCTATAACTTTTGCGCAAACCAATAACACGCTTATTGCGATTTTTTTTTACCAAAAGTATGTAGAAGAATATGTATCGGCCTAAACTGAGGAAAAAAAATGTGTTTTTATATATTTTTGGGGGATATTTATTATAGAAAAAAGTAAAAAATAATGCGTTTTTTTTCAAAATTGTGGCTATTTTTTTGTTTATAGCGCAATAAATAAAAAACGCAGAGGTGATCAAATACCACCAAAAGAAAGCTCTATTTGTGGGGAAAATAGCAACATCGCACGACCGCACAATTGTCAGTTAAAGCGACGCAGTGCCGAATTGCAAAAAGTGCTCTGGTCTTTGGCCAGCCAAATGATCCGGGGCTTAAGTGGTTAAAAAATCTCAATAGGTGATGCTTTAAACATTTTTACAGGTTACCTGTTTAGAGTTACAGAGAAGGTCTTGCAATAGAATTATTGCTTTCACCCTAATGATCGTGGCAATACCTCACATGTGTGGTTTGAACACAGTTTACATATACCGGTGCAACTTGCGTTTGCTTCTGCGCGTGAGCTCAGAGGGATGGGGCACTTTAAATTTCTTTTTTTTTTTTTTTTTTTTTTTACTTTTTTTTTTTTTCTTAATCACTTTTATTCCTATTACAAGGAATGTAAACATCCCAAGCATGACAGGCCCTCTTTATTGAGAGATCTGGGGTCAAAAAGACTCCAGATCTCTCACTTGCCTTTAACCACTTGAGCCCCGGACCATTATGCTGCCTAAGGACCAGAGGTCTTTTTCCAATTTGGCACTGCGTCGCTTTAACTGCTAATTGCGCGGTCATGCAATGCTGTACCCAAACGAAATTTGCGTCCTTTTCTTCCCACAAATAGAGCTTTCTTTTGATAGTATTTGATCACCTCTGCGGTTTTTATTTTTTGCGCTATAAACGGAAAAAGACCGAAAATTTTGAAAAAAAATGATATTTTCTACTTTTTGTTATAAAAAAAATCCAATAAACTCAATTTTAGTCATACATTTAGGCCAAAATGTATTCGGCCACATGTCTTTGGTAAAAAAAATGTCAATAAGCGTATATTTATTGGTTTGCGCAAAAGTTATAGCGTCTACAAACTAGGGTACATTTTCTGGAATTTACACAGCTTTTAGTTTATGACTGCCTATGTCATTTCTTGAGGTGCTAAAATGGCAGGGCAGTACAAAACCCCCCCAAATGACCCCATTTTGGAAAGTAGACACCCCAAGGAAATTGCTGAGAGGCATGTTGAACCCATTGAATATTTATTTTTTTTGTCCCAAGTGATTGAAAAATGACAAAAAAAAAAAAAAAAAAAAAATTTACAAAAAGTCGTCACTAAATGATATATTGCTCACACAGGCCATGGGCCTATGTGGAATTGCACCCCAAAATACATTTAGCTGCTTCTCCTGAGTATGGGGATACCACATGTGTGGGACTTTTTGGGAGCCTAGCCGCGTACGGGGCCCCGAAAACCAATCACTGCCTTCAGGATTTCTAAGGGTGTAAATTTTTGCTTTCACTCTTCACTGCCTATCACAGTTTCGGAGGCCATGGAATGCCCAGGTGGCACAAAACCCCCCAAAATGACCCCATTTTGGAAAGTAGACACCCCAAGCTATTTGCTGAGAGGCATATTGAGTCCATGGAATATTTTATATTTTGACACAAGTTGCGGGAAAGTGACACTTTTTTTTTTTTTTTTTCATAAAGTTGTCACTAAATGATATATTGCTCACACAGGCCATGGGCATATGTGGAATTGCACCCCAAAATACATTTAGCTGCTTCTCCTGAGTATGGGGATACCACATGTGTGGGACTTTTTGGGAGCCTAGCCGCGTACTGGACCCCGAAAACCAATCACTGCCTTCAGGATTTCTAAGGGTGAAAATTTTTGATTTCACTCTTTACTGCCTATCACAGTTTTGGAGGCCATGGAATGCCCAGGTGGCACAAAACCCCCCCAAATGACCCCATTTTGGAAAGTAGACACCCCAAGCTATTTGCTGAAAGGCATGGTGAGTATTTTGCAGCTCTCATTTGTTTTTGAAAATGAAGAAAGACAAGAAAAAACATTTTTTTTTTTCTTTTTTCAATTTTCAAAACTTTGTGACAAAAAGTGAGGTCTGCAAAATACTCACTATACCTCTCAGCAAATAGCTTGGGGTGTCTACTTTCCAAAATGGGGTCATTTGGGGGGGTTTTGTGCCACCTGGGCATTCCATGGCCTCCGAAACTGTGATAGGCAGTGAAGAGTGAAATCAAAAATTCACGCCCTTAGAAAGCCTGAAGGCGGTGCTTGGTTTTCGGGGTCCCGTACGCGGCTAGGCTCCCAAAAAGTCTCACACATGTGGTATCCCTGTACTCAGGAGAAGCAGCAGAATGTATTTTGGGGTGTAATTTCACATATTTCCATGGCATGTTTGAGCAATATATCATTTAGTGACAACTTTGTGCAAAAAAAAAAAAAAAAAATTTGTCTCTTTCCCGCAACTTGTGTCGCAATATAAAATATTCCATGGACTCGACATGCCTCTCAGCAAATAGCTTGGGGTGTCTACTTTCCAAAATGGGGTCATTTGGGGGGGTTTTGAACTGTCCTGGCATTTTATGCACAACATTTAGAAGCTTATGTCACACATCACCCACTCTTCTAACCACTTGAAGACAAAGCCCTTTCTGACACTTATTGTTTACATGAAAAAGTTTTTTTTTTTTGCAAAAAAATTACTTTGAACCCCCAAACATTATATATTTTTTTAAAGCAAATGCCCTACAGATTAAAATGGTGGGTGTTTCATTTTTTTTTTTCACACAGTAATTGCGCAGCGATTTTTCAAACGCATTTTTTGGGGAAAAAACACACTTTTTTTAATTTTAATGCACTAAAACACGCTATATTGCCCAAATGTTTGATGAAATAAAAAAGATGATCTTAGGCCGAGTACATGGATACCAAACATGACATGCTTTAAAATTGCGCACAAACGTGCAGTGGCAACAAAATAAATACATGTTTAAAAGCCTTCAAAAGCCTTTACAGGTTACCACTTTAGATTTACAGAGGAGGTCTACTGGAAAAATTACTGCACTCGATCTGGCCTTCGCGGTGATACCTCACATGCATGGTGCAATTGCTGTTTATGTTTGACGACAGACCGCCGCTTGCGTTCGCCTTAGCGCGAGAGCAGGGGGCGACAGGGGTGTTTTTTTTTTATTTTTTTTTTTTCTTTATTATTTTTTTGCTTTTTTAATCTTACTTTTAAACTGTTCCTTTCATATTTTTTTTTTTAATCATTTTTATTGTTATCTCGGGGAATGTAAATATCCCCTATGATAGCAATAGGTAGTGACAGGTACTCTTTTTTGAAAAAATTGTGGTCTATTAGACCCTAGATCTCTCCTCTGCCCTCAAAGCATCTGACCACACCAAGATCGGTGTGATAAAATGCTTCCCCAATTTCCCAATGGCGCTATTTACATCCGGCGAAATCTAAGTCATGAAATACTCGTAGCTTCCGGTTTCTTAGGCCATAGAGATGTTTGGAGCCACTCTGGTCTCTGATCAGCTCTATGGTCAGCTGGCTGAATCACCGGCTGCATTCTCAGGTTCCCTGTTGAGACAGGAGAGCCAGAGAAAAACACGGAAGACGGTGGGGGGGGGGGGGCATTCCCTCCCACGGCTTGTAAAAGCAGTCTAGAGGCTAATTAGCCACTAGGATTGCTTTTACATGAAAGCCGACCGCTGGCTGAAAAGAATGATACCAAGATGATACCTAAACCTGCAGGCATCATTCTGGTATAACCACTCAAAGTCGTGAATGGCGTACCTGAAGACAAAAAAATGGTTAACAATGGTTAACAATAAAGCACAGTAAAGTGTAAATAATTACACACCTGAAAAACAAACATGATAAAACATAATAACAATAACAATAACAATAACAATAAAACATTGCAGAATAGAATACAGTAAAAAAGAGCAGAACAATAGAGAGAGAGAATAGAGAGAGAGAGAACAATAAAACAACAACTATTTTTTTTTATTTCATATTTTTTTTTTTTTTTACACTTTTTTTGTAACTAACTTTTATAACGGTAACCGGTTCCAGGTTCGGGTCTCTCAAAATGCGATGGCATCTTGGGAGACCCTGTGAAAGTGTGCCTAGTCTGTGCAATGCTGTACCCTACGCTAATACTCAACTAGTGAATGGTAGCGTTCAAAACATTCACCAATGCAAAGACCAGGATTGTCAGGACAGGAGGGACAATAATAGCGGGTGTCACGCCTATATCGGCGCTTGCTGCAGACACAACATCTTTTTTGGGGGTTCGTTGGGTAGGGGTACTCGGGAGGACATAAAAATGCCTCTCATGCAGCCGACTGCATTTGGTTGGGGATGTGAATGGGGGAAGTACGGGCGCTGCAGAAGCGGTGGGTTCCCAATTAGGATTGGCGAATGCAGCAGGAAGGGCACTATGGGCATGACGGGCCTGTGTTTGTCTTTTTGGTGGCAGCGGGACACTACTTGTGCTTGCCACCTCACCAGCTTCAACTGCACTTATGGGACTCGCCACGTCACCACGTGTTACTGCAGTGCTGGTTTGACTACGACCGGGGTGTACTAGGCCGCTGGCGCTTGCCAGTTCACCAAAACGCTACCAAAAAACGTTAGCGATCGCAGGGATCAGGCCTGACTCTGCGAACGCTGCAGTTATGCGTTTAGTGTTTTGTAAGTGTCAGTGATCGATCGATACTGCACTTGGGTGGGCTGTGCCGGGCCGGGCGGAGGGGCAAAACGCAGGTGCTAGCAGGTATCTGGGCTGATCCCGCTAACACTGCGTTTTTGGGAACCCTAAACTGCTGGGGACGCTAGTATAGATCTGATCAGATCAGATATTGATGCGATCAGATACTATACCACTAAGGGAGGTGTACGGTGCGTGCGTGGGTGTTAGCGGTACTGGCGCTAATCTGACGCTGCCTGGGGCTGGTGCTTGCCAGTTCACCAAAACGCTACAAAAAAAACTGTTAGCGATCGCAGGGATCAGGCCTGACTCTGCGAACGCTGCAGTTATGCGTTTAGTGTTTTGTAAGTGTCAGTGATCGATCGATACTGCACTTGGGTGGGCTGGGCTGGGCCGGGCGGAGGGGCAAAACGCAGGTGCTAGCAGGTATCTGGGCTGATTCCGCTAACACTGCGTTTTTGGGAACCCTAAACTGCTGGGGACGCTAGTATAGATCTGATCGGATCAGATATTGATCCGTTCAGATACTATACCACTAAGGGAGGCGTATGCTGCGTGCGTGGGTGTTAGCGGTACTGGCGCTAACCTGACGCCTGGGGCTGGTGCTTGCCAGTTCACCAAAATGCTACCAAAAAAACTGTTAGCGATCGCAGGGATTAGGCCTGACTCTGCGAACGCTGCAGTTATGCGTTTAGTGTTTTGTAAGTGACAGTGATCGATCGATACTGCACTTGGGTGGGCTGGGCGGAGGCACAAAACGCAGGTGCTAGCAGGTATCTGGGCTGATCCCGCTAACACTGGGTTTTTGGGAACCCTAAACTGCTGGGGACGCTAGTATAGATCTGATCGGATCAGATATTGATCCGTACAGATACTATACCACTAAGGGAGGCGTATGCTGCATGTGTGGGTGTTAGCGGTACTGGCGCTAATCTGACGCTGCCTGGGGCGACGCATATCACCGCCGGGCGATCAGGGGGCTAAACCTTTATTCGGTAATAAACGGCGGGTGCCCTGACACTATAAAAAATAAACGAACTAACCAGCGTCATCCGTAACGGTTATACGGTGATCAGTGGTGAAAGGGTTAACTAGGGGGCAATCAAGGGGTTAAAACATTTATTAGGTAGTATATGGGGGTCCCTGACGCTATAAAACGCTGACGGCGAACCTAAATATTTACCTCGCTAACTAGCGTCACCAGCGACACTAATACAGCGATCAGAAAAATGATCGCTTAGTGACACTGGTGACAGGGGGTGATCAAGGGGTTAAAACTTTATTAGGGGGGGTTAGGGGGGTACCCTAGACCTAAAGGGGGGTAATACTCACTGTCCCAACACTGTAACTGTCACAAACTGACACTATGCAGTAATCAGAAAAAAAAAAAAAAAAAAAAAACTGCTGGTGTCAGTTTGTGACGGGGGGGGGGGGTGATTGGGGGGGGATCGGGGGGCGATCGGGGGGGGGATCAGGGTGTTTTGTGTGCCTGGCATGTTCTACTGTGTGTGTGTGTGTGTTGTGCACTCACATAGATGTCTTCTCTCCTCGGGCCGGAACGGAAAATACCGACCCGAGGGGAGATGACATCACTTCCTTTGCTGCTGTTTAGCATACAGCAGCAAAGGAGTGTTCTCATTGGCCGGCGGCGATCGCGAGGGGGGGGCCACGAACGGATGGTCTCCCCCTCATCACGGATCGCCGCTGGACAAAAGACGACCGCCTCGGGCACCGGGGGGGGGTCCGATCGGACCCCCCACCCGCGGAAGGCAAATCACGTACATGTACGTGATTTTGCCTGTCCGTGCCACTTTGCCGACGTACATCGGCGTGAGGCGGTCGTCAAGTGGTTAAAAGCAAAAAAAAAAAATAAAATAAATTTTGCCATTAACCACTTGCCGACCGATGTATGTCCCTTTTTTGGGGACGGATATCGCTGTTATGGCAGCAGCTAGCTGCCATAACCCCAGTATCGCCGTTTTCGGCCGGCGGTCGGCTATAAGATAAAAGTAGTCTCTGCGGCGGATTCGCCACAAGATCACTTTTATCGGTGGCGGGAGAGGCCCCCCCTCCCGCCGCGATCTGGTGCCCTCCGCCGCTTACCGGAGCTGTCGGCAGCAGCGGAGGTGATCGCGTCTGTTGCCTAGCTGTGCATGGAGATGAGTGAGGGGAAGATGGCGCCCACTCATCTCCATGACACTGCAGGGCGGAAGCGACATCAAAACGTCACTTCCGCCCATACGTCTTAAAGGCACATTTTTTTCAATGTCATTTTTTTTTTTTATTGCATTTTAGTGTAAATATGAGATCTGGGGTCTTTTTGACCCCAGATCTCATATTTAAGAGGTCCTGTCATGCTTTTTTCTATTACAAGGGATGTTTACATTCCTTGTAATAGGAATAAAAGTGACACAATTTTTTTTTTAAAACAGTGTAAAAATAAATAAAATCATGTAAAATGAATAAAAAAAATTTAAAAAAATGTTTTAAAACGCCCTGTCCTGACGAGCTTGTGCGAAGAAGCGAACGCATACGTGAGTAGCGCCCGCATATGAAAACGGTGGTTAAACCACACATGTGAGGTATCACCATGATCGTTAGAGCGAGAGCAATAATTCAAGCGCTAGACCTCCTCTGTAACGCAAAACATGCAACCTGTAGAATTTTTTAAACGTTGCCTATGGAGATTTTTGAGGGTAAAAGTTTGACCCAATTCCACGAGTGGGCACAATTTTGAAGCGTGACATGTTGGGTATCAGTTTACTCGGCATAACATTATCTTTCACAATATAAAAAAAAAAAAATTGGGCTAACTTTACTGTTGTCTTTTTCTATTCAAAAAAGTGAATTTTTTCCCCCAAAAAAGCGCGCTTGTAAGACCGCTGCGCAAATACGGTGTGAAAAAAAGTATTGCAATGACCGCCATTTTATTCTCTAGGGTGTTAGGAAAATAAAACAATAGATAATGTTTGGGGGTTCTAAGTAATTTTCTAGCAAAAAACTGTTTTAAACATGTAAACACCTAAATTCCAAAACAAGGCTGGTCCTTAAGTGGTTAAGGGGGAAAAATAAAAACTGCAGGGCAGGACTCTAGCTAACCAGTGGTCTCTTCGCAGAGGTCCAATATACCCCCTGCTGAGTCAGACCTAGACCTCTGCAATCCACAAAGTTCATGCTCCCCACTGATTGGTAAACTTTGGCTCTGACCCAACATGAGGATGTGTCAGACCTCTGCAGAGAGACCACTGCTTCCCCACAGAGAGCAAGGGTCCTTTCTTTCAAAAAGCTGGCAGATGACAGGCTATTGTCTTCAGGTTGTGGCTGATTATTAAAGAAAACAAACTGTAAGACCCATCACAACTTTTGTTTTTATACATCTGACATGTATTTAGCCAATTTAAACAGAACATTCAATTAGACTGTAACATGTAAAGAAAAAAAAATCTGATCCTGGCTGATAAACAAAAAATAGCTTTCTAATTTGGCCTTTTGGACCAGCAAAAAGAATGTACAGTGTGTGTTACAAATACTGTTTTTATGAGTGACTGGGACCACCTGCCTATTAATGTAATATACATTTTTAACACTCCTATAAATTTCATGGGTCAGTACAGGTGCACTTAATCGTTCCCTTTACATTATAAAATAAAGGATTGTGGAAAAATTAACATTTCCTAACTTGCACAAGTTGCTTGGCCATGGGCCATTTCAGTATATAGATCTGTGCTGTTACAAAAAAAAAATCCTTATAAATTTATGAAAAGTTGAGAAATACAGTACAGCTATTTAGAACAGACTGAAAGTCTAAACACAAAGCAAAGATACAATAGTGTGCAGTTATTATGATCCTTGTGATTGGAGATTAGATAGAGTCATCCGATATTCTGCGCTGCCCTGAACTCTATCCTCGAGGTGTTGCAGTACACCTTGTAAGTCTTTGTTTTCAACAGTATTTTTTTCTGAAATCTAAAACAATAAATCCCACAGAGTAATTAAACTGAAATGTATGCTTGAAGAAAAGTAATATAAGAAAGCTTAAATTTAGCAAAAGACATCTCCTGTCACAATATTATAAAGATGAAAAGTTAGTGATGTTTTGTTGTGCTCTTCCTGCAGCATAAAAGACAAGTCCTTCATTGTTGGGGGCTTGCTTTGTTGAATAGTGAAGGCTTGAGAAAAATGATTGAATACTCTGCCACTTGGCCACTAAGGGCCCTGTGACCTGTGAATGATTTCACTTATTTTATAAATACAGTAAAACCTTGGTTTGAGAGTAACTTGATTTGAGAGAGTTTTGCAAGACCAGTAAAATTTTAAAATAAATTTGGACTTAATATACAGGCGATGTCTTGATATACCAGTAGTGTCATGTCACAACTGGGTATAAAAGAGAAGAGAGGTGCCTCTAAGTGTAGCATTATGGTTACATTTAATGAAGGTACAACATTTAGCAACTAACATGGTTGATGATTAAAACAGGCACATCTAAGTATGCAGGCATCCGGGGTAAAGCTGTCTACATAGACCATTCTCCACACCACCATTGACATTGTCCCGTCCACACTGCGCTCCACGAGCAGTTCAAGACTCTCTTTCAGATCACTCTATTGCAGGGTAGTCTTCCCGGTCACGATTGCAGACTGACATCGGTGAAAGCCGGAGGTGCAGGGGATGGTCTATGTGGACAGCTTTACCCCGGATGCCTGTGCTATGTGCCTCTTTTAATCATCAACCATGTGAGTTGCTAAATGTTGTACCTTTAAAATTAAATGTAACCATATTTCTACATTTTGTGGCACCTCTCTTTTCTTTTTTATACTCTGTAGCTCCTGCTGGATTTTGCTTCTAATCCCCTTGTGGAGGCTTTCATCTGTGGATGGACATTTTATGGTTACACAACCTATCACATTGCTAGAATCTTTTTTATATGGACTATAAACTGAAGAACCTATGAATAAATGGTTGTGGAACAAATCATTTGAGTTTCCATTATTTCTTATGGGGAAATTCGCTTTGATATATAAGTGCTTTGGTTTACAAGCATGTTTCTGGAACAAATTATGCTCGCAATCCAAGGTTTTACTGTAGTGGGATCCTGCTTCCCTTGAGTTGCAAATATCCATTTTTACAGATCATTATTTTCCCACAAAAACAACAAATTTAGTTCTCATTTTAGGTAAGTGGGGAAAAGACTTTTAAATTTCAGTATTTCTTTACACCTGTGGCCAATTGTGTATTCAAAACCACAGATTTTTAGCACAGATACACCTAAAGGAGGGTACACAGTATGAGAAAATCAGATGCGTACAAAGCACAATTGTTTGTTTTTTGTAAACTGTGTACATAACTTTTGACATCAGATTCAAACTTTACAAACGAAAATTTCCGAAGGGACAGGCTGCAAAACATTTCTCGTACGTGAACAGAACAAACGATTTTCATTTAATGTGTATCGTTTTCATACAATTTTCCTATAAAAAAAAATCAGAAAGACTGTGCATGATCAAAAACAATAAACAACAAAAAAAAAATGCCTTTGTCATATAGGAATTTTCATACATTATTTCCTTCCTTTTCTGGGAAAAATAGGCGGTATGCCCTTTTAATCACCATGCTCAGGTGCAGGCCTCTTTAACACAATTCCCTTTGTTCCTGGACGTGCAAAGGCAAGATAAGTTCATCAGTTTTCCATCTTTTGCAGCTCTGAGGACACACCTAGTAAGGCAGAAGTAGCTTGGCAAGTAAACTGCATTCACGTTATGCCGCATACACACGGGCGGACTTTTTGATGGGCTAGGTCCGGTGGACTTTTCTACGGACTTTACGATAGACTTTCCGAATGAGCGGACTTGGACACACACGATCAACCAAAGTCCGACGGATTCATACATGATGACGTACGACCAGACTAAAACAAGGAAGTTGATAGCCAGTAGCCAATAGCTGCCCTAGCGTTGGTTTCTGTCCGTCGGACTAGCATACAGACGAGCAGACTTTTCGACCGGACTCGAGTCCGTCGGAAAGATTTGAAACATGTTTCTAGGTCTGTCAAACTTTTAGGAAAAAAAAGTCCGCTGGAGCCCACACACGATCAAATTATCCGACGGACTCCAGTCCTCCGGACCAAGTCTGCCGTAGAGTGCGCTCGTGTGTACACGGCATAATGCCCCGTACACACGGTCGGATTTTCCAATGGAAAATGTCCGATTGGAGCGTGTTGTCAGAAATTCCGACCATGTGTGGGCTCCATCGGACATTTTCCATTGGATTTTCCGACACACAAAGTTTGAGAGCAGGCTATAAAATTTTCCGACAACAAAATCTGATGGCGTCAATTCCGACCGTGTGTGGCCTGTTCCGACACACAAAGTGCCACGCAAGCTCAGAAGAAATTCCGAGACGGAACAGCTCGGTCTGGTAAACTTAGCGTTTGGAATGGATACAGCACTTTCGTCACGCTGCAATGTTAAAAATGGTTTAATACAGCGCACTCTCTTCTTCTTTATAATGTGAGAAGAATGAAGTAGTTTTGCTGCTCATATTCACACTGACTTCTCTCAAACGTATTTCTTTACTATTTTTCGGGATTCCCTCAATATATTTTGATTTGTCACATCTGACAACATTTTTTTGGTGTTGTATTTTGTTGTTTTTTTTTTGTTTTAAGGCAGAATTTTTTTTTTTTGGTTTGTATTTTTTTCAAGGCTGATCTTTGTTTTCTTGTATTTTTAGTTTTACTCCAGAATATTTTTGTGTGTGTTTTGTGTGTCAAGTTACCACAACACCATTGATATGTTGTTATATTTAATCTGTAGGAGATTGTTTGGTGTTGTTGTCTCTTGTTAAATTCACATTGTACTTTAGAAATGTACCTGAATCGTCACCAACAAACTGTCCTTTTTGAATGAAAACACACATAGGAGAGTATAATAGAAAAAAAAATCATTTATTAAGGGCTCACAACTAAACAAAGAGGGAGGCAACGCTGGAGAAACAGCAGAAATGGATGAAGCCTTGGACCCCCAGGGCACACATCAATTATTTTCACGCAAAATTGGTGGCCTGAGGAGTCCTTATCTAAGGGAGGGCAGTCTGGTCCAGAAGTCCCAGAGATCCGGAAAGCAGCAGATGACATCTGTGTCCCCAGGCTGTGGTCATACAAGAGACTGCATCTTTTGCCAGACCAGACTGAACCCAGGGCCATCACTCTCTGGTCTTCCTTCCACGCCTCCTTCCACGCTGTGGCTCTGGTGGTGGAGTTGTGGCAGCAGGAGGAGGAGGAGGGGCCAACTCACTCAGGTGGGTATTGGGTGTTAGTTCCCCACTCACCCCCTTACTTAGGACTTTATACAGAAGATCCCCACATAGCTTGCGTTGACCCTCCTGCATGCCCTGCAGTTTTGTGGCAGCCATGCAGGCAAAGGCCTCTTCAGGAGTGGGTAAGACTCAGAGGGACGCAGAAGCCTCCTGAATTAGCCTGAGTGCAGAATCCTGCATGTGAGTCCCCTTCCTCGCTCTTTTGTATGGAAAGCGGAGGGGAGGAACCTGCGATTCGGTCAGGCTTCGACTTGTCCCAGGCTTCTCCTGGCTGACACTTAGCCCCACCTCCTCCTGGCTGCAACTTAGCCCCGCCTCCTCCTGGCTGCCACATTCCACAGCCTCCTCCTGGCTGAGGTCTTCCTGTGTATGAAAAAGGGACATTGTTTTAGTATTTGTTTCATCAATCACACACAATTTTCACCTCCTGACTGCTGCTAATTGAATGTTAACAAATATAACAGACTATCCTTCTGAGCCCACCATTTTTCATTCTTGTCCCAATTTTGGGTGCCCACTACTGTCTTGATATGTAAAACAATTTTTGAAATCAGCAATTAGTGATCAATAATAACATCTAGTAAACATCATTTATTTATTGACCAAAAATCTGTAAAGGGATGCTATACCTGACTCCAGCTGGGCTCCTCCACTTCTTCCTGGCTGGAAGGCCCAGGTTGGACATCGGAAGCCTCAGCTGGGGTGGAAGGAAGAGTGGAGAGGGATTCCCTGACTTCAGTCTGGTCTGACAGAAATCGCTGTCTCTCATAGTACCACAGCCTGGGGACATAAACGTCATCTGCTGCAGCTCCGGATCTCTGGGAATCCGTGACCTTCTTGCACTCCCTAAGATAAGTGCTCCTCAGGCCACCAATTTTGTTTTTTAAATAAGGGATGGTTGCTGTGGGGACCACCGGCGTCACCAACTCCAGCAGTTTCTCCAGCGCTGCTGGAGTTTATGATTATAATGGGGGTGTCTCACCTGCCACAGACAGGGCAGCTCCCTGTATTTGTCTATGAACAGGGGGAGGAAATTGTGGTCGTTGAAGCCATCTATTTTCTCTGCAAGACACAACACAAGACAAACCCTAAAGTCAGGCCAAACTCTCCTAATCTTGTTACAATATAGGCTTCAATTTCGAAGCAGTATAGGCCCAAGTTTAGATCTTACCTTCGTTATCACGATTGGCACCTCCGATGCTCCTTCCTCCGCTCACAGATCGTACGTAATACGCACGCGTGTTACGCTTTATACACACTGCGCATGCGTGTAACTCCGCCCGCCCCTGACGTTCTTTCTAGTCTATTCCCTGCCCCTTTTCGTTCTGCGCAGTGGGGGAAGAGCACATGGCGGAGACACAGCAGTTGCGTGCTAATTACTGCAACGAGGAGGAGGAGGAGGAAAGACCGGATCCGGAAACGTCCCGATCCAGAAGGAGACGATTTAAGGCATCAAATATGTCCTTTGGGGAGATGTTGGATATGGTCGACATACTAAAGAGGGCCGATTATGAAGGGAAGTATGGACCTTACCCCAACCCCAATGTCAGAAAGGCCAAGATCATGGCAAAAGTGGTCAAAAGTCTGCACCGGAATTTCGGGGTACGTCGATCGAAAGATCAGCTTAGGAAGCGGTGGTCGGACCTCAAATTACGAGAACATGAGCAGTACAGAAAGATCCGGAGAGTGCTGCAAAAAAGTAAGTAGTTGTGCTGTGTTCCTATTATTTTTGTCTTTATTACGTTCGCGCTGCTCCATGTGCTTTTCTTAAAAGTGTTGTACATTTTAAAATGGCAACTTTCATGTTCATGGGCACATTATTCGTTGTATCAAACATTTTTTGTTCGGCCTATAAAACACCATTGTTTTGGCCATATGCATTTGGTCACATTTTTAACGCCATACTTGTATGAAACTAATTTGGTTGTGTAGATGGCTTTGTTACTAGAATGAAATGCAAACTAGATTCTGTGTAAGGAGAGGACACTGAGCAGCTGTTTTCACATCTGGACGCTGGAGCACTAGTGTGGGACACAAGAACACCATTTTTATTAGGGGGGCCACACAGGTGCTCCAGTGTATACTATAGGGGGGTCTCCATCTGTGAAGCTTGTACCAAACAGGTAAAGTATTGCAGCTTGACAAAGGACACTGAAAATGCTTCATTTTGGAACTCTGCCAAAATAGACAATTGTACCCCACTTCCAAGCAATGTTTCATATTTATAGTTCTGCCATCAAATATCTGTGTGCTAAGTATACCATTTTTCTTTTACATAGGGGAGAAAAGACTTGGAGGACACCCCTCATCCGAGGAGACCAGAGCCCCCCCACCTCTGGAAGAAGGGGAAATCCACACAACACAAGAAGAGCAGGAGGAGGAAGACGTGGTGGAACTAGTCACCACAACAGGTGAGTGTTTGCGACCACAGGCTCAGGTAAGAGATGGATGCCGGCATATTTTTTATACCTGTTTTTGTTTGGTTTCTCTCTTTTTAGGTGATCGTGATGTTGTGGATCCAGATTGTTTCACATCATAAAGTGCACAGATCCTGATCGGGGAGATCATGGGGTGTAATTTAGCATTGGAAAACCTCAATAAAAACATCAGTGATGTTATTCAAAAAAATAAGAACATCATTGATGTTTTGGGTAGAGTTTAAAACCCCTCCAAATCCCTTTGTTTTTTTGTGTGCTACAATGTTCAAAATGTTTTAGCGATTTTTAGAAAAGTCAAATTTGGAGGATGCACACAGTGTGCCAACATGTGCTATCTGCCATCACGGGAGATCAATGGATGCGTTTTGGGGGTGCAACCCCTTCCTCAATAATAAAGTAGCTGAGAGGAAGGGGTTTCTCCCCCAAAACACGTCCCTTGATCCCCTGTGATGGCAGCTAGCAGATGTTGACATTGGGAAATTTGTGTGCATCTTCCAAATTTGGCTTTTCCTGGGGTGACTTCACCCCATCTGAACGCAATATCAAACACAGTTCCTAAATACTCATGTCTGATATTGCCTTCAAGTTCTACCAAATGTGAACTTTGTAAGTTCAAGATTTGTGTCTTTCTTGTTGCTTTTACACATGCCTGTTTTATCTTAAATAGACATTTCTATTTTTGATAATGCCACCCCAAAAATTGTTATACAACAAACATGTTGGTTTGTTTTAAAAACCTTTTCTAAATGCACATGTGATTGTGCGGATATTAAAAAGATTCTTAATCAAGAATGTGTGGATTATTGTCTGAACGCTACAACACTTTTGTGGTGATGTAATTGCTGCTTTCTGTGACAATGGGGGTTATTTCCTAAGGGCAAATCCTCTTTGCACTACAAGTGCAGTTTCAGTGCAGTTTCAGGTGCACTTGTAGTGCAAAGTGTCTTTGCCTTTAGTAAATAACACCCAACAGTGCTTTGTAAGGTTACACTTATGCCATTTTCTGGACTCGCCACATTTCTGTCAGGGTCAGCTAAAACAAACACAAGCAGTAAATGTCACCAAAGATTTGCGATTTCTTTTTTATTGGATCAAGGTCACAAATTGTCTGGTATATTGATGGCCCCCCCCTACCCACAAAGAACTCAAGGTATCTTAACCGGACATCACGGGCACTCAGGGAGGGCAAGCCAGGACGGCCACTTTCAAGCGCCGTCAGGGTTGTTTCATTTATCATTCTTGCCTCAGGCCCAACTGAGCTAGCATAGTTGACGTAAAAAGTTATGTAGAACACAGCACGCCAGGATTATATGATTCAGTTTTTACTCCGCCATATGGATGGGTGTAAGAAATAGGCGGAACCTGCTGGCCATGATTCCAAATGTATTCTCCACCACTCTTCTGGCTCTAGCCAGCCGGTAATTAAAAACCCTCTGTTCCAGGGTGAGGGTCCTCGTCGGGAATGGCCGCATAAGATGGTCCCCGGCGCAAATGCTCCATCTGCAACGAAGACGAATGGGAGTCCTTCCACATTCTCTTCTGGAGGTGGCAAGTTTAGGCTGCCATTCTGGAGACGCCTGTAAAACTCCTTCTGGGCAATGACTCCACCATCGGACATCCGGCCATTCTTTCCCACGTCCACATACAGGAACTCGTAATTAGCCGACACCACCGCCAACATCACAATACTATTGAACCCCTTGTAATTATAATAGTACGACCCCGAGTTGGGGGGTGGGACGATGTGGACTTGTTTCCCATCAATTGCCCCTCCGCAGTTAGGAAAGTCCCACCGCTGGGCAAAGTGGGAGGCCACAGTCTGCCATTCCTGTGGTGTGGAAGGAAACTGTTGAGGAAAAAATAAATAAATTAGTATTTTTGCACATAAACATGGAAAGCAGATTAGACACAAACATTCTTGGCCAACATCCAGATAACATGTATTATAGGGGAATTTTACAACATCAAAGTATAAGGTACACCTATCATATCCCCCCCTCTCATGGGCCATTTCTGACATTATAGGGGGGGGGGACTCTTGGACAGGTAACCCTCTCCACTTCATTGAGAGATGAATGCCTCAATAATGGGTATTACTTGGAACAGCCCCTCCTTAGTTACACTATTGGCAGCCCACTGGACAGGTAAGAAGTGTCATAATACAAAGATATAAATACACATTGTACACATTTGAGCACATTTGCTATTACCTATCAAGATAATAATATAATACAAAAACTTGAAACAGTACCATTTGAAAGTATACAGGCAGGCCCTTTTACTACATGCTTTGGGGAATTCCTCCATAAATCTGACCACAAAAGAGATGGGTATAGTGTATATGGGTTTGGCAAAGTCAGCAGATAGATGATTTAGGATAGATAGAGAATTGGGATCAGTTGACTTAGCAGTTGGGGGGAGGGAGGGTTAATAAAAATGATTTGGGGACACTACAAAAAAAAGCCTCTGGCACTCTGCCTGAATTTAAAGCACAAATCACATTTCTAAACATTTTAGGGGTTGTTTGGGATAAAGCACTACTATGGAGCTGATAAAATACATTGTTAAGTGACTACATGAGGTGAATATAGGGCCAGGAGAGCATTCAGGGGAGGTAAGTGAAGGCAAATATGTATGAAGGAGTAAAAAATAAAAACCATAAAAATCCAGCATGCATGAGGACAAAGGGGACATTCACAGCATATTAGAATCATGGTAATTAGGGAATGAGGAAAGAAATACAATATTTTATCAAACATTAAATACAATACAATGTGATATTAAAGGATAAAAATCTTACCTTAATATACTCCTTCTGCAGGACCTGGATGACGGCAGAACAGGTCTCTGGGATAATGATACCCAGAGCCTGGGGGGAGATGCCTGTCGAGAACTTGAGGTCCTGCAGACTTCTCCCCGTCGCCAAGTACTGCAGGGTGGCGATGAGCCTCTGCTCCGGAGTGATGGCTTGCCTCATGCAGGTATCCTGCCTGCTAATATAGGGGGTCAGCAAAGCCAACAAACGGTGAAATACGGGGTCCGTCATCCGGAGAAAGTTCCTGAAATCATCAGGATTATTCTCACAGATCTCACGGAGCAAAGGCATATGAGAGAACTGGTCACGCTGAAGCAACCAATTCTTGGTCCATGAACTCCTCCCCACCCTGTTCATGGACTGGACTTGTGTCAAGGTCAGGACCCCAACACCAAGCCCCCGCACAGCACGAACCCTACGAGGAGTACGTATACGAAACATGGCTAGAAAACGGTCAGCTGCTCAGAACGAAGTAACAGAACGCACTGAAGAACAGCAAGGCCTGTGAAGAGCGACCTGAAAAACAGCAACGAGCGGACAAGATCGCACAGAAAACTCCGATACGAACTGACTGCATGCACTGAAGAGCAGATAAAAACCCACAAGCACAAACTGAACCGCAGAAAACGATCTGAAAGCCACGAGTCTGAAAAAGCGCGAATCGTCTCTCACCAAACTTTTACTAACACGAGATTAGCAAAAGGAGCCCAAAGGGTGCCACGCTTGGTTCTGAAATGGCCCTTTCTAGCCTCGTCGTACGTGGTTGACGTCACCACGTTCTTGGCGATTGGAAATTCCGACAACTTTGTGCGACAGTGTGTACGCAAAACAAGTTTGAGCCAACATCCGTTGGAAAAAATCCTGGGATTTTGTTGTCGGAATGTCCGATCAATGTCTGACTGTGTGTACGGGGCATAAGAGTTTAACAGCATGCAACTTCCCAAAAAAACTCAACTATTGTGGGGATCCCCGCCTTGATTTCTACTAGTGCACCCTAGTTCCAGTGGTATGGCTGCACTGTATCTTCAGATCCTTCCAGATGTACCCCTGTGTTACAAGAGCTACCCTGGACTTGATATGTGCGTTTTGTTACAAATCGAAAGTTTGGACAAAATTTGCGTGATTCCGAGATTCAAATGTATGACATGATGGTTTGGGCATTTTGTTAATGTTTAAAGCATCCAAAATAATGTAACAACATAACGAATGATCCGAGTTGATTGTTGATTGTTCTAGTGAGTGTAGCGTGAATATTTTAATAGTAATCTTTTTGCATTGGGGTTGAGAGACGATTTGTTTAATTTGCATGTGCGCGGCCCAAAAAACAAAGCCAGGTGGGACTGGGGAAATGAATTCAACTTAATAACATAACAAATTAATACGTACTAATTTGGATTCATGTTTTATTCGGATGAGAGCAGGACGTTCGTTTTTGACTCTTGGATAATCAGCCTATTCTATTTGCATTAACATTTTTCATTATTATAAAAAATGTACTACATATAAAATAGAAACATATTGTGATAAATACAGTAAGATATAAACGTGAAATAACACTACTTATTGTGTTTGGCTTTGTAGGAGGTGGATCCATCAGAATTCCAGAATCATAACATACCGAACGAATCCGAAATGAATTTTGTTCCATTCGCTACTTTTAGATGTACAGGACTCCAGTCAATATTGCCCAAGCACATTAAAATGAATATATCTTCTGAAATAAAATTATTACAGAGCTTTACCAAAAATATAATTTGATTCAGAACAACAAATATATACTCTCCATAAATAATAAATTGTTCCGAAAATGAATCATTCTACCATAACGATTGTGATGAAAAAAAAATGATTTACTTAACAAATGAATCTGAAATGGAACAAAACAAATGTTTCCGCCATGCACATCTCTACCCTGGACTTCAATGAGAGGGACGCTACCTGCGAGGATAAGAAAAGGTTGCTCTTCAAGTTTTGAACTGTTTTAGACTCTCTGTTGTTCTATAATCTTATAGAGATTATGCTATGTATTCTTGTTACCCTGATTGAGCCACACAGACATGGCTGTATTTAAGACTCCATGTTTGTGCTGCTTTCATAATCTGTTGTGAAACGCAGTGGACACACGGAATATGATGGGAACAAAGCACTTTATACATTTTCCATTTGCACTACAGTATAGCACTTTACATGCCATTTTTATAGTATCATGTTGGAGCTCTGATTGGTTTAAGAGTAGTATTTATAGCATTCACTACAGTATTTGCAGTACAACTCAATATCTAAGGTATCTAAGGTAACCTTCCTGGCAGTAATCCCGAGTGTGGCTGGGGTTAAATTTCAGTACCATTAGCATTAACCCCGAGCCACACTCGGGATTGCATCTCAGGATCCATGTACAGCTTACTTACCCTGTCCCCAGGATCCTGCAATGCCCCCTGCTGTGTCTGCGGGCTCTGTCCTCCGCTCGAAGCTCTCTGTTCCGTGCTCCATTCCCTGCGAGCATCGTGACGCATGGGGGCGGAGCCCAGTGGCAAATTCAAAGAGTACACAAAACATAACACATACAGTACACTGTAATCTTACAGATTACATTACTGTATCAAATCATTTTGCATCCCCTTTGTCCCTAGTGCTTTGTCCAATGCCCTGCATGCAGTTTTATATGATATATACTGTTCTTTCTGCCTGGAAACTTGAGATTGTCCATGGCAACCAAAAAGTTTCCCTTTACATCAAAAGTGGTTTTAGACCAGCTAGAAAACAGCGATAGTAAATTAGAACACTTGCAGAATTGAGCGATAGTGAATCGTGCGGAAATTCATTTTATTATTTATTATATTATTATTTTTTTTATAATTATTTATAGTTATTTATTATATTTTAATTTATGATCCTGTTTCAAACTTTATCATACCTGGGATGTCTACTAGACTCTAGTTTTGATAGATTTAAGTGTGTTATTACTAAGAATTACAGGCCTACAATATAAAACGCCAAATGTCTGTGCAAACAACTGTACCGCTTTGAGACGCAAAAATCTGACATAATCATACCACCAGGGTGGCTACGCAAGCACTTTCTGAACATTCACCTAAACTTTCTTAGAACCTTCTTTTCCTAAAAATTTTGTTCAAAATTCCACTAATCTATGGCTAGCTTAAGTATATGTATTTGTCAGTGTTAACAATAACTTGCACATACTGTAGCGTTAACTTGTAGACCTTCTGTCCCTTAATATGCATTTCTACATAAATCATAGCTTATTTAACCTGCGTCCATTTTAATCATAATTATATAAGTCATATGAATGAAAAGAGAACGTTCCTTTCTCCTTTTTCCTAATAAACTCCTGCTACCGTATGATTAAATTATGTCGAAAAATACTAGCGACTTTTGTCAATTGATGCTCGGAATAGGAATTGAACACACAATTCAGCCACTGTATGTTACCATGTTGCCATTCTATGGGTTTATGTCAAAATTCTGTTCTGCTTTATATTCCAAAAACTCAAACTGCCTGCTAGGAATAATTCAAAAGCCAGCAGCTCCCCGCCCAAGAATGAGCTCTCTTCTAAAATTATACATTGCTTTGGACGACTGGCTTACAACACTGGAGGAAATATGTAAAGCGTGGTCTGACAACATGATTAATGATTTTTGACACTGTAAACTGTATTGGGTTCAGCTTGATTTTCTGCACTTAGCACCATCAGTTTGTTTTTTTTCAATGCGATTGCTTGTCAGCCCGAAGTGTTTTTGGGTGTTGCCGATATTGGCCAGTCAATCATGCTGTGTTATCAAATCTGGAATCACCATCTGTTTATACATTATTAAAGAGACCAAGTACACTTGTGCATTGTTCTGTCTCTTAAGTAACTGGAGTTCTGTGTAACAAAAACATAAAATCCCAGGACATGTCCGATGTTTGAGAAAGACCATATGCCGCGTATTCACCCCAGTGAGTTATGTTTATGTCTTGATACTGTACTTGCCTTTTCTTTGCTTTATTGCTCGTGACAGTGCTGTCTTGTACATAAAGCTTGCATTGATCTATGTGACAGTCTACGTGAGAACACGGTTAATATTGTTTCAATTTTTACGTTTATTTTGATACAATTTGACATTCATTGAGCTTCACAGGGAAGCTTTGGTTTGGCATACTGCGCTTTGTTTGCACTTGTTTCTTAAGAGAACGCCTCTATACAAATAAATTCCTAATACTTCAGAAAATATTAGTTATAGCCTTTCTTACAAAAAAGTAAAACCTCTTAAAGCTGTGTTTCTCAACCTTAGTGAGACATGGACCCAGTAATTTTCTTACAAAACCTTCCATACCCCAACAGTAAGAGCCCATTTACTTTTTTTACCTTAATGTGTAATATGGCAGGCAGTAATGTGCATTGCGTTAAGGTAATCCATTCAAAATGAATGGGCTTCCAACGCACCCTAAAGTGCCTACATTTTTTTCCTAATGCAATTTTTTGTAATGCAACAGTGTGCTACAACACGGCTACATTGTGCTGCTGATTGTACTCACAATAATTTAAAGCACTTTAAGCTGATGATTTACTTTGAGCTGATGATCATGTTCATAAAAACATTTGAATACATCATTTTAAATTAATTGGGTATTTTCTACAGTAAACCTGTTCATAGTTCAAACTAAGCAAAGTAACTGGTTTGCTTTGTACGAGATCTTAAAGTCTATGTAAACCATAGCGAACTTTTACCTTTTGCTCTAGTAAATATACAGTTAAAAGTGTTTTGCCATGTCTAAAAAGTCTGTTGCTCTTATTAGAAATTCAAAGGTGTCCTGTGTTCTCTGCATTTCTTGTGTTATCTCAAAGAGTATAATTCATTTTTATGTTGTAGAAATGGGAAAGTGGGTGGTTTGAGTAGTTCAGCAAAATTAATTAGGTAGGTCTGACACCACTCAGTCCACAAACAGGAATTAGGAACTACGTGCATTTATAGCACAGCAGCAGGTATTTTTCTGTACTTGTAGGGTCTTTAAAGTGCTAAAACATGCACAATGTGCATGTATTGTAGAAATGGCCTGCACATGTGATTTACCCTGACATAACTTTTAAGCAGCTTGTACTTACCTCCAAAGTGTTTCTCCAACTCAGTAATTCTATATGTGAGGATATACATGACACTCTCTCTTCCTCCCAATCGGTACCTTAGCAGCCAATCGTAGGTCCAAGAAAAATGTGTATAGCCCTGTGTAAATTTTGACATTCCGTAAATTGACTCTTCACGTGGTCTGGCAGGCGGAGTGTGGGGAAGGTAAGTATGTGCTGCTTGTTATGTCTCCTATGAGGAGAACCTGGTACTGATTTGCCTTAACGTGTATCCCTTTAATACATGCACATTTTCAAAGAAAGAACAAACCTGCGCTGCAGAGCAAAAAGGATTACAAGACTGCAGCTGCACCAAAAAACACCAATATCTGTGTAATAAACTACAATAAGTAAAAGTAAGTGCGCTTACAATCAAAAGTTCATATGTTGCTTATAAGTGAATATAAATAATAAATACTTGATAAGGTTAAATATCCTTAAATAAAAATTAATAAATACAATCAAATAAAAAACTAAATAAATCAATGGTAAATAAATCAAGTGCTCAATGTGTAATCAAACATGTGAAAAGAAAAAACATGATCAGGAGTCAAACCATATTATAATTATGAGTGAAGTCCATTTCCAAAGAAAATAAGTTCAGTAAAAGTGCATCAGATCCATGAAGGTAGGAATACAAATCCACAATTCACCAAAAAACAGCCCATATGAGTGGAAGGAGGAGAGGAAGATGTAAGGATGTATCCCATAGAAGCAGTGAATCCGAAGAACATTAAGGATGGACCCTTACCCGAAGTGGTGGACCTCCCTGTTAAATGACATCTTCAAAGGGGCACCCTCTTCTGCTTTTTTTCACCTACCACCTTCGGGTAGAGTGGGTGTCCCCCTTCAGGCAGACGGATTGGACTAGTCTCGTTTGGGAACGCTCCACTCACCAGCCGAGTCGGACGCCACCATTCAACTGTCCCCGCAGAGGGCTATATCTGCACGCGCACAAGACCTCGCTAACAGGGAGGTCCACCACTTCGGGTAAGGGTTCATCCTTAATGTTCTTCGGATTCACTGCTTCTATGGGATACATCCTTACATCTTCCTCTCCTCCTTCCACTCCACTTTTTTATTTGATTGTATTTATTCATTTTTATTTAAGGATATTTAACCTTATCAAGTATTTATTATTTATATTCACTTATAAGTAACATATGAACTTTTGATTGTAAGCGCACTTACTTTTACTTACATGCACATTTACCCATGTTTTATCCCATCGAAAATGCTGCAAGTACAAAAAAATACCTGTTTATCTCCCAAATATCTAGAGTGCTCAGTGCCTTTGCTTCAGTGATATCCCAATCAGTGTTTATTCCCCACCCCTCTTTGTCCAATTCCACATACATACATTGATTTTCCCTAGCAAAGCAATGCTGCTGCATTGTCTCCCCAGAGCCTGTCAACATATGGTGTGTAGGGCTTTTTGGAAATGTAGTTTTGGGGATGTACCTAAGTCAATAGGCGTTTCCAGCAGCCTCCCTTGCAAGAATGTAAAAAGCCTGTTCATAGAATAATAAAATCTGTTTCTCACTGGAACATGATCTAGAGGCAAAGAAGATGTTTGGGGGTGAATTTCGGTAATCCCCGGTCATACACTTTATTTTGATTTTATTTCTGTGCACCTTTAATGTAGTTTTATTGCTTAAGTACCTCTGCTATTACTCATCCTTTACTAAGTGTTTTACACTTGTGTGCGGTCTTCCCCAAATAGGTGAGACCACACACACATGAAAGAAAACCACACTCTTTAAATAAAGCCACATGTATGGAAACATTCCCTAAAATAAGACCTAAAATCGAGATAGCTGTTAATTAATAGGATCATTCCTATTAATAGTATAGCTCTACTTGCGTAGACGCCACTGATTAGGATGGGTCCTCTGTTCTTTGCCTCAATATTTTCAAGAACCTCGGCCCCTCTAACATACCAAATTGAGTGCACAAACATACACTATCACAGTAAATCCCTAAAAGTAATACTTAGTACCCAGTAGTAGTGCTATATCAAAGAAAACGGGCACCAAACCACGTAGTAAAGGCAAACTTAATATATTGTCACCTGATATGGTTGGTAACTAGACAAGCATAAAATGGGCTAAGTATAAGATGACATTTGGTGTCCAGATCAGCATAATGAGTAACAAGGCCACCTCAAGTGCAGCAGTGAGCAGTGGTAAAGTTAAATCTACCAAGTACTGGAACTATACTGCCAGAGTGCATTTATGGCAGCAATGCTAGTGCTAGACTGACTGGTTATGCACTGTCCAAAAGAAAAGCAAAATGGTAGAGGAAGGGGCAGGGGAACAAAGGGGACTTGCAGAATAATTATTATGGGAGGGGCAGCTCTTTGAGATGTTCTTCTGCCAGTTAACATTGGGGCCCTTTAAGAACGTTGGTGCACTTAAAGTATCACTAAACCCTCATCATAAAAAACTATCAATAACTAGTGTATTACATGTTGTTCATACTCACTCAGCCACTATGAGATTCATTTTCTGTATTCTGAAAAAAACCTGGTTGATACTGCTGATCTCTGTTTCCTCCTTCTGTTCATGTCCCCAATTCAGCTAAGGATTTTGCAGCTGTGGTGGCAACTCTGCACATGCTCAGTTTTCAGTGAGTTTCTATGCTGAGCATTTCCTCCCTATAACATCCATGTTATAAATAACTGATACAGATGTCTGTTTAGAAACTATAAACATCTATCTATCTGTCTGGGCAGCACAGTGGCTAAGTGGTAAGCACTTCCACCTGGCAGCACCAGGTTTGTTGCTTTGAATCCCAACCATGGCACTAACTGCCTGGAGTATGCATGTTCTGCCTGTGTGGGTTTCCTCCCTCCATTTTGTTTGAAAACATATAAATCAGTAAAAATAAAAATACAGGATATTATGCTATGAATAATGGATATGGATGTCTATTTAGAAACTATAAACATCTTCTATCTATCTGTCCGGGCAACGCAGTGGCTAAGTGGTTAGCAACTTCCACCTAGCAGCACCAGATTTGTTGGTTTGAATCCCAACCATGGCACCACCTGCCTGGAGTATGGAGAATTTGAATGTGTGGGTTTCCTCCTGCATTCCAAAGACATGCTGATAGGTTATAAAACAAAAATAAAGGCTGGATGGCCGCACTCCACTGTGGAGTGTGGCCATCCAGCCTTTATTTTTGTTCTATATCCTGTTGCAAACAGAGCCAGCACCCTCCTCATCACAGAGACAGCTGATATGAGGGGTTTGGTGACTGTCCTGGTGCAGTGTGTTTTCTACTACATGCTGGCTCCTGTCTAAATTTGCCCTAGCATATGTGTGTATAAATATGAGTTAGGGACCATGAGGCCAGGGACTGATGTGAATGTACAATATACATGTTAAATGGTCAGTGCTATATAAATACCTATAATAAATAACTCTATCTATCATTTGCTGAATTCCAATGATTGTAGTTCACTGTTTTCCCTAAAGGACTTTGAACACAAATGTGAATATGAAGGTCAAGTGCATGTAGGATTTGAGCACTGCCCCTAATTTCCTCAATAGAGAATCAGAAGCACTCGGAAAAAGCCTGTTGAACTTGGCTGAAATGTATCATATGAAGACTATGTAGTGTTAACAATATTGTATTGCTTGCGGAGGAATATATATATATATATATATATATATATACAGTGTGTGTATGTATGTGTATATATATATATATATATATATATTCACATGTTCACACAGTTGTATATACAATAGTTATTACTCTACTGATGTGCTGTTTTGTTATCCAGGTGTTTCCAGATCACACAAGTGTAGCTGTAGCTCTAGTACACTATCTATCATAATAAGCTGACATCACGGCCATAATATAGCCAGTCCTAAACACAGAGCAGTAAAGCAGGCATTTCCAAACAAATCCCTTGTGAGTTGGAAATCCAGTTGCTGAAGTTATTGAACAAGACGCTAAGAGATGGAAAAGTACTTAAGTGAGCCCCAGTGGTTGGAACATAATAAGCTCGATTTGTTTTTCTTTTAAATGTAGGACACTTAAGGAGATCAGTAGGAACTGACAAAGTGCTCTGTTTTATATTTAATTAAAATGTACATCTCGTCTATGGTGCCTTTGTTTAAAGAGACCCAGACTATTCAAGTCACAAGAAGAAAATTTCACCACTAGGCTCCAGCCACGTTTTCCTGTTACTCCAACACTCAAACAGGACTTAAGACACAAATATACATTCCGTAACATAGACTTAGATTGTTACCTAGAGCTGAAGTTACAAGTACAAAGTTAAAATCAGCTAAGACAATGTAGGAAACATTGTAACTATGCAAAAAAAAATCAGAAAGAATGCTAAATAAACCAATATTAAAGAATTGAACTTACATTTCCTCTGCTTTGTCTTATGAAAGCTGTACTGGCATCACCAAGTTATCTGCCAGGTGAATTCTACTACAATTATGTAGGTGTGCAAATACAAGATTCCCTTATTCCTTTTATATGTGTAGGCTCCTCTTAAGCTGGCCATAGACTGCTCTAATTTTGGCGCATGGATGGCCCTGTCGGCACCACTTGGTTCGACAAGAGTTGATTTAAAAATTGACTGAGCAAGGTGGACAAATTGTCTGCCAATAAGTGACTGTATCCTATCAGATACAGCAATTCTTTGACTATTCAGACAGCCACAGATGCATCTCTACAACAGAGATCTCCACTAGCTTCCAGGTTCTATGCCAGAGGGCTGCCCTGCTGCACTGTGAACATAAGAGGTCACTGGCTTGGCATGGGCACCAATCAAAGGACACTTTGCGTTTTCTCAATGAATGCAATGTGTTCTCTGATTGAATAAGGTGGAGACTGTGACATCACTGCAATAAACAGTGTTCCCTGCACTGTAAGTGACCTCCTTTGTTCCCAATGCAGTAGAGCAGATGATCGTACAGGACTCAGAAGCCAGTGGAAATCACTATATTAGGGATGCCTACTATGCTGATTTCTAGTTTTCAGGAGGATCCCACAGGTAGGGCACATACATACTTATATTTGTCCAAGCTAGAACAATGAAACTATGCAAAAATTGCCATACTTACACTTCAGCTTTAGAGGCACTCAGCAGGTGCCCATTAAAGTGGGACAATACCTTTTTTTTTTTTTTTTCCTTAGTTTTTTTTTAGTCTTTGAGAAATGGAGGAAGGGTTAGAACCTCTGTCAGGTTTTTATTACTGTCTTTCCCCTTGCTGGGGAGATATGCCATCTCTACTAGTCCTAGTGAATTTGTCTGCATTTTAGAACATGATGGGAAAAGTAACATTTTACATTTTCCAACCTGTAAGGGGTAAATCTGTTTAGACCTGGACAATCATTTCAAAACCAGTTTCTCTATGTGTGTGATTATATCTCAGTATTACATTGTATATCCCTGTATGTTCCGGTCGTTTAGGTGCTTATCTAATAGTTTTCTTAAACTGTCGATGCTCCCCGCTGAAACCACCGCCTGTAGAAGTGAATTCCACATCCTTGCCGCTTTTACAGTAAAGAACCCTCTACACAGTTTAAGGTTAAACCTCTTTTCTTCTAATTTTAGTGAGTGGCCACGTGTCTTATTAAACTTCCTTCCGCGAAAAAGTTTTATCCCTATTGTGGGGTCACCAGTATGGTATTTGTAAATTGAAATCATATCCCCCTCTCAAGCGCCTCTTCTCCAGAGAGAATAAGTTCAGTGCTCGCAACCTTTCCTCATAACTAATATTCTCCAGACCCTTTATTAGCTGTGTTGCCCTTCTTTGTACTCACTCCATTTCCAGTACATCCTTCCTGAAGACTGGTACCCAGAACTGGACAGCATACTCCAGGTGAGGCCGGACCAAAGTCTTGTAGAGCGGGAGAATAATCCCTTTATCCCTGGAGGTAATCCCCTTTTTAATGCATGCCAATATTCTGTTTGCTTTGTTAGCAGCAGCTTGGCATTGCATGCCATTGCTGAGCCTATCATCTACTAGGACCCCAAGGTCCTTTTCCATCCTAGATTCCCCCAGAGGTTCATCCCCTAGTGAGTAGATTGCATGTTTTTGCATACCAAATGCATTATTTTACATTTTTCTACATTAAACCTCATTTGCCATGTAGTTTCCCACCACAATAATTTGTTCAGATCTTCTTGCAAGGTTTCCACATCCTGCGGAGAAGTTATTACCCTGCTTAGCTTAGTGTCATCCGCAAATACAGAGATTGAGCTGTTTACCTTTTCCTCCAGGTCGTTTATGAACAAATTAAACAGGATTGATCCCAGCACAGAACCCTGGGACCCCACTTCCCACCCCTGACCATTCCGAGTATTCCCTTCTGAAATCGCCTCTGTAGCCAGTTTTCAATCCATGTACTCACCCTATGGTCCATGCCAACAGACCTTACTTTGTACAGTAAACGTTTATGGGCAACTGTGTCAAATGCTTTTGCAAAATCCAGAAACACCACGTCTACGGGCCTTCCTTTATCTAGTTGGCAGCTCACCTCCTCATAGAACGTTAATAGATTGGTTTGGCAAGAATGATTCTTCATGAATCTATGCTGATTACTGCTAATGATACCATTTTCATTACTAAAATCTTGTGTATAGTCCCTTATCATCCCCTCCAAGAGCTTGCATGCTATTGATGTTAGGCTAACTGGTCTGTAATTCCCAGGGTTGACCCTTTTTTAAATATTGGTGCTACATTGGCTTTTCTCCAATCAGCTGGTACCATTCCAGTCAGTAGACTATCATTAAAATTAGGAACAATGGTCTGGCAATTACTTGACTGAGTTCCTCGAGTGCAAGCCATCTGGTCCCGGTAAATTAATAATGTTCAGTTTCCCAAGTCTATTTCTAATTCTGTCCTCTGTTAGCCATGAGGGTGCTTCCTGTGATGTGTCATGAGGACAAACACCGCAGTTTTGGTTACTGAAGCCCCCCCGATTCCCTCGTGAAGACGGAAGAGAATAATAAATTCAATACCTTTGCCATCTCCCCATCCTTTGTAACCAGATGTCCGTCCTCATTCTTTATGGGGCCAATATGGTCTGTCCTCCCTTTTTTACTTGTCCTCCGCTATGTGTCTTTAGTGTTCTATCTTAGCGCCCTAATTGCACCCTTACATATCTTGTTGCATTCTTTGTAAAGTCTGAATGCTGATGATGATCCCTCAGCCTTGTATTTTTGGAAGGCCTTCTCCTTTGCTTTTATATGCATTTTTACATTAGAGTTAAGCCATCCAGCACTTTTGTTCGTTCTTTTAAATTTATTTCCCAATGGGATCCACTGGCTAATGCCCTTATTTAATATATTCTTAAAGAAAACCCATCTCTCCTCCGTGTTCTTTATTTCTAAAATTGTATCCCAATTTATATCATCTGGCAAGGTTCGTAGTTTAGGGAAGTTGGCTCTTTTGAAATTCAGTGTCTTTGTATTCCCCTTACATTTCCTATTTGTGGGATTTATACTGAAGCCAATTGACCTGTGATCGCTGTTTCCTAAATTGCCCCGTATTTCCACATCTGTGATCAGGTTTGTATTGTTGGTAATCAGTAGATCTAGTAACGCATTGTTTTAAGTAGGTGCATCTACCATCTGACCCATGAAATTGTCCTGCAAGACATTTAGGAACTGGCGAGCCTTAGATGAATGCGTGGTTCCCTCCACCCAGTCTATGTCTGGATAATTAAAATCCCCCATTATGATAACACTTCCCATCCTTGCTGCTAATCCAAATTGTGGTAGGAGGTCCACCTCCCCCTCCTCCCTCAGGTTAGGGGGCCTATAGCATACTCCCAGTATTATTTTCCCCTTAGCTTCATCCCTTCGGAGCTCTACCCATAAGGATTCCACCTCCTCCCTAGCTCCCTTATTGATGTCATCTCTCACATTCACTTGTACATTATGAGAGCTGTTGAACCAGGTCTTTGAAATTCCCACAAAATCGAAATCCTCCTCGTTCAACAGTATCCCTAGTTCATCCATCTTGTCCGCCAGGCCCCTAGCATTGGTGAACATGCCACGTTGTTTAGACTGGTCGCATAATGTCCTCTTATTGTGTGTTCCGAGATTGCAAATAGGACTTGTTACTATACTTACCTCGGGTTTATGTGTTTTAGTCAACCTACCACTAATGCCCCCAATACTACCCTCTGGAATATGTTCATTGCTGACTATCTCTACCTCTGGACCCTCCCCCATCGCCTACTTGAAAAACCCCTCTAACTTTTCAACCATTTTCACTCCCAGCAGATCTGCACCCTCCTCATTTAGGTGAAGTCCGTCCCTTTAGGCTTGGTTCACACTGCCGCGACCTGCGATGTGACTTTGCCAGGTGACCTCCTGGCGACTAGAGTACTACTTTGATAGAATTATAGAATAGAAGTTAGATAGAAGTATTCTTGAAGTGGTACAGGAACCTTTTCTGAAGTCAGAGCTACTTAAGACAACTCTCATTGACTAACATGGGATTTCACATGTCATGTGACTTGAAGTGTCACAAGTTGGATCCCAAGTTGCAGCAGTGTGAACCGAGCCTTACAGTTGTAACTAAACAGGCCGTGAAAGAAAATGTTTCTATGGGGTCTAGTTCTGGTCACAGAGAGTTTTTCCTATCGATTTGGAGAGATTTCCTATTATTTCCTGTTGTGTATCTTGGACAGAAATTGAAGAGAAACATGGGTGCATGGGGCATAGAGGGGGTTATTTACGAAAGGCAAATCCACTTTGCACAGCAAGTGCATTTGAAAGTGCACTGAAAGTGCACTTGGAAGTGCAGTTGCTCTAAATCTAAGGGGTAGATCTGAAATGAGGGGAAGCTCTGCTGATTTTATCATCCAATCATGTGCAAGCTAAAATGCTGTTTTTTATTTTCCTTGCATGTCCCCCTCGGATCTACAGCGACTGCTCTTCCAAGTGCACTCTCAGTGCACTTTCAAGTGCACTTGCAGTGCAAAGTGGATTTTCCTTTAGTAAATACCCCCCAGATAGAGAAAAAAAATCTAATGGGTCTTAAATATTCTCTACTCTATTCAACATTGAAAAAAATGCATACACTTTAGTAAGTCTAAGATGAATGTTTTCAGATTTGAACATAGCATTCTAGTATCATTCATCCTTATAGCAAATAATTGGTTTTAAAGGCACACACTGGACAAACCAAAAAAAGTGTCTGAAAGATGAGGGTCGGAAATCCTGAAATAAAGGAAAATTTCTCACATGATACAAAATGACTAGTAACTGACTGAGGGGGACATGAGGACCTGAGCTGCCTCACTTTCCTTTAGGAACCTAAGAGTAGCAGCCATTAGGGTTCAGCAGCAGGATTGTTATGTGCAAGAGTGTAATTAGAGGCACTTTTAGGAACAGCGGGGTTGACTTACTAAAAGGCAAATAGGCTGTTCATTTTGCAAGGGAAGTTGTGCTTTGTAAGGAAATTTTTTTTCCAGATTTTAGTGAATGTGGTAAAGTTTCCCTCTGCAAAGAATACAAAATCAGTAATCAGCAGAGCGTATCCTTATTCACAAAGCTCTGAAGTTAATTCCCTTACAAAGTGAACAGCCTTTAGTAAATCAACCCCAGTGTGTTTAACCTCCCTAGTCCGAGTGTGGCTCGGGGTAAATTTTTACTACCAAAAGTGGTAACCCTGAGCCACACTCAGGATTGCATCACAGGATCCAGGCAAAGTTACTTACCTTGTCCCCAGGATCCTGCGATGTCTCCCTGCTGTATGTGCAGGCCATGTCCTCCTCTCGATTCATCACTGTGCCAGGCTCTGTTCCCTGCGAGCGGCGCAACGCACGGGGACGGAGCCCGGAACCAAATTCAAAAAGTGAAAAACACATTACACATACAGTACACTGTAATCTTACAGATTACATTACTGTATCAAATTATTTCACATCCCTTTTGTCCCTAATGCTTTGTCCAATGCCCTGCATGCAGTTTTATATTATATATACTGTTCTCGCTGCCTGTAAACTTGAGAATGTCCATAGCAACCAAAAAGTGTCCCTTTACGTCAAAAGCGGTTTTAGACCAGCTAGAAAACATCGATAATAAATTAGAATCATTTGCAGAATTGAGCGATAGCATTTCTTGGGGAAATTCATCATCAAACAGTGAAAGTAATGACAGCTATAATTCTGTAACTGAGCAAATTTCAGTGTTTTTGATTTGATTACATTATTGAATAAATTGTATTAATATTATATTATTATTTGTTATAATTATTTATAGTTATTTATTTTGTTATAATTTATGATTTAGTGTTTCAGACTTTATCATACCCGGGATGTCTACTAGACACTTTTTTGGGCAGATTTAAGTGCGTTATTCCTAAGAATTATAGGCCTACAATATAAAACGCCAAATTTCCATGCAAAACAATTTACCGCTTTGAGCATCAAAAATCTGACATAATCATACCGCCAGGGAGGTTAATACAACCCCTCCTCAAAAATCAGGCTATGCCTCATTGTTGCCAAACTGCATGAATTGTATGAATGCCATACCGTTTTTTCCTGCTATATTTCTCTGAACAGTGCAAATTCTGGTAATACATATAATAATCTTATGAAATGGACAGACTTGTATACAGATATTGTGAACTCATTTTCTTTGTGCATATTTATGTTTGCAGTAACAGAATTCTGAGAGCAGGAGGCAGCCATTATAATCCCGCAGCTTTACCCTCTTGTAGGAAAGGCATTATTGTACCATTTGAAAAATCTATTCATCACCTACTTGTCTGTCTATTCAATAATTGCTTGTATGCTGCAGTGACATATTATCACTCTATAGATTTTTTACTATGCCAGCAATTTGCTTTGCTGGGTGAATTTTCACAATCTAGCAAAAAGAACAGTGGGTCGAGATTTTTATACAAACACAAATAAAAATCTTGGCTACAATATGTTATGGTGAACACTAGGTGGCACTGTATGAGACCACTGTATAATACTATGGTTTATTGTTACTTCTTGGTTCATGGTGAGGCTTAAAGCCCAACTCCAGTCAAATGTTTTATTTCCAGTTTCAGCTGGAAGGTGGAAAAAATAGTTGCTTAATGATGTTTGTTTCAACAAAGAGATTTCCTGCTCAGGTAGACATCCTCTACGCAATGCAGGAGGATCATGGCTGGTTGGAGGGACTGGCAGGGTGCTCTACATAGATTCCTGAACACATCACAGCACTCTGCCACGTTACCTTTCAAGAGCCCTGAGCAAGCAGTCAGATTTTTTTTTTTTTGCTTTCATTTTCCCCTTTAGTTATACTTTAAAGTGGAAATTTAGTAAGAAAAGTCCTGCTAGATCACTTAGGCTGGCCCTTTTGCAGGAATAGCTATGTAAAACATTAAGTGCCTATACTGTTCAATTTCCAGTAATAGACTGTCTCACCCTGCTCTGCACATGCTCAGTTGATTTCCATTTTTAGGCACTGTGCCAAATTTGTAGAGGCTGATCTGCTGACAGCCTGATGATTTAGGTAACTTGGGCTTCAGCAAAATGGCAGCCAACAGCTAGAACACAGGAACAATGCTGGCGGCAATTTATAGCACACACTAAATTTGATAGCATAATTATTAATGTGGAATGTATGTTCCTTGCTGCAGAACATTATTTTTTTATTGAGTGGTTATGGGTAATCCTCTGTCATTTAGGTGTGAAACATTAGTGCCTCTACTGGCCACTGAAGTTCTGCCATTGAACAACTGAATGACAAAGGGCAAGGCTCAGTCACATCCTTTGATACAGGCTATCAATGTTCCAGACTGCTACAATTACAGATATATTTCTGAAGTTTTGTACAATATTCCATACAGTTGATTGACACCGCGCAACTCCTCTGCCTTTTCTGCTGTAGTGGAGCTGGATTTCTGAGCACAAACGAGATGCTGGATAACTGTAAAGCCCCACCAATTTCCCTATTTGTTCGATTGGTACCTGTTAATAGAGTATGAAGCTACAGTAATACAGGACTATGAATATTTATGTTCTTTGCAGTAACCAGTAGAAGTTTTATTGCCAGTGATGCATGCTGGGGAGGACATAAATGTCTGGGGGTTGACCTTGTGAGGTTGTCTCCCCCCTCCACCCCCCAGGCTTCCACCTGGGGCAGTGTGCTGTCTGTAGTCTGACCTGTTAAGCTTGTAGGCTGCATGGGGCCTAACGTGCTTTTTGCTGAGGCTGTGTTTTAAGCCAGAAATGGTCCACAGGAGCTGTTCTGCCCAGTAGAGTGGGAAGTTGAACCAAGATGGAAAACCAAGGGCAGAGACTGTGCCGAAGGAAAGAGCTCGGAAGAAGCTGGATCCTCAGAGAGGCCTGGTGATTGTTTTGGGAAAATACATGGAAGAGTCTGCTAGCCAGCTGGAATGTTCTTATTGCAGTGCTGCCAGTGAAGGTCCTTTACACTGTACAAGCTGGAAGTTGATCTGGAGTCTGTAAGTGCTGCTATGGTTATTTGTCCTTGTGAGCATGTAATAAAATCTCTAAAAAAACACTAGTGACTGTCGCCCAATGTTTCCTAATCCCCCATATCATTAGCTACAGTCTCTCACATGCCTCCGAGACATTTCGTGTTATAAAGGAGGAAACCATCTCATGAAGCAAGCTCCTCCTACTCGATCAGGAGGTTGAAGGTGGGAAGAGATGATAAAGATAACAAAACGTGGTTTCACTGCAAGGTGTTTGGTTATTCATTGTATTGGAGAGCATTAGGTGAGGAGTTGCTTTTTCCTTCTCAGACTAAGACATCTCTGGTAGCCAGGGGGGCCACATTTCCCGGTAAGAGGCACCTTCAAGACTTAGGAAGAGCCTGGGAAGTAAGGATGAGCTCCGGCGTGTTCGCACACTCCACGTGCCAAGCCCGCCAGGAAGTCGGCATGGCGCTGCGCTCATCAGGCAGTGAGACATTTTCCCGATGTGCGGCTGCAGAGATCGGGAAATGACTCACTGCCTGTGATTAGCGCAGTGCGATGCCGACTTCCTGGCGGGCTTGGCACGTGGAGTGTGTGAACACGCCTGAGCTCATCCTTACTGGGGAGCTTTATGAGAATGTTGCAGCCATATAGTTGGTATATGCTGGTGCTGTTAGTGAGGCCTGTGAAAACTGTGTAGACAAAGATACCCTTTTTTTTTTTATTCACAAACTGAATGGGAGGACAGTCAGGGAAGAGAGGACTGACAAGGAATAGGAGGACAGATGTGGAAGAGAGAACAGACAGGCTAGGGAAATGTGAAGATGTGGAAGAGAAGATGAACACGAGAAGGTAGTCCAAAGGGAGGAAAGACAGTCAGCCCTGTTGACTGAGTACACATCTTAAAATATAAGCCCTGTCAACTTGGTAAAAGGAACTAGTAGGACATCTTGGAGGAAAACTCGAGAGTGCAAAATCTGGTGCAGCTGTGTATGGTAACCAATCAGCTTCTAGCTCCAGCTTGTTCAATTAAGCTTAGACAAAAAAAACTGGAAGCTGATTGGTTTATATGCAGTCTCCAGATTTTGCACTCTCCAGTTTTAGCAAATCAACCCCATATGAGCTAACATGTTAATGAAGTTGCTATAGTCACCCATTAAGTAAATCTAGTTTATCTGGAAGTTCTCTTTTAAAATGTCTACTGTAAAAAAAAAAAAAAAAAAGACAAAAAAAAAAATATATAAATACATAAAAATAGAAAATGTTATAAGCTTTTTTTTTTCAATGGAACAGCATTACCTCGCAAGACCTTATTTAATAGTCATTGATGGAATTAGATGAAGTAAGCTTTCCATAGTCTATTTTTCTTATGCTCTGTAGGTCAAGCACAGCACAGAACATTTAAATTGCTGGATTCATAAATGACTTGTGCAGCGGTTATTGAGTCCTGGAGACAGCACTTCCACTAAAGTATGTGCCAAAAACAAAGAGATGACACAGAGAATCCTTACTTTAATGAGCAGAACCATTATACAAATACACTGTGGCGTATCCTTCCATGCAATGCTAAACAGGTCCTCCGTCATCCACTTTTTACTACTTTACATAAAAATGCTGTCAACACAGCACGCCTATGAATGTCACGGCTATCTGATAATACAGAGTGCACGCTACAAGAGAATGCAGAGCTGTCATACGCGTATAACTACTATACAAAAAGCAGAGAAGGAATCTGCACTAAATGTCCCAGCTTGGGACATTATTCTCCCCATCTGTTTCTCTTATTTGCCATGTAAGGAAATGTTCAACTAAACATGTCCACAATAAAAATTCTACCCCAGATGATCACTCCAACAGTTACACAACTTGGATAATTTAGGTGAGAGTACTTACTTCCTCCTGGTTATATGTCATTGTTAAGTACACAGGGTTTTCGGATACAAATGACAATTTAAAAAAATCATTAGCATTTAATCTCCTCTTGCCATCTATCACATTTAGCATTTTACCTAAATAATCTGTTGACACTGAGATGGCCTGCTCCTCCAAACTGTCTCTGAAGTTTTCTCTTTTTGCTAATTTAATGGGATTATACTTGGCCACATTTTTTTCTGTTGACATAACACATTTCCGCCTTGTGTTTTGAATTAGAACATGATCAATGTAGGGGAAGCAGGTTAAGATATTCATGGAAGTAGTTCTACATTAGAGTAATAACTTAAAAGAGAGCTCCACTTTAGTAAAAAAAAAAAAAAGTATGCAACGTTTCTGAATATTATGTATATACAGTATATCTTTAGTACTCATTTGTTTAAGAAGATACCTGCAATTTTGCAAAAAAAAAAATATAGTAGATAACTAGACCTAGCCTGGCTGTACAATAAAAAATACACAATCTAGCAAAGAACCTTTGGGTGGTTTAAAGGATTTGAAGTGTCAGAAATACATTCCTATATCCATCAAAATATACAAAAAAAGTCTTCACTCCAACCCATGATGAGGTTGGTTTACTATAGGAGTAGATGAAACACATAACTATACACAGCCTGGCTATACATTAAGAAAAGAAACAATAGTCAAAATTGGATCCCAATGCTATCCATCACGGCCAGTGAGGAGGGAGTGGGGGCGGGGCTGAGCCACGCTCTGTGTGTCTCATAGACACACAGAGGAGGCTCGGGAGGGAGCATGCACGAGTGCCCCCAGAGCAAGCAGCTTGCTATGGGTCCACTTAGCAGGGGGGAGGGGCCATGAGCTTCGGCGGGGGACCCAAAAAGAGAAGATTTATTAATTCACAATATTTTATTGTAATTTATAGTACATGAGAGCGCTTTCTTTATCCTAAATTAGGAGAGTTTATTTACATTAGTGCACAGTAAATGTGTGATTGATATCAGCTTTTGTTTTTTCTTTTGTTTGATGATTTATTTTATAGTTTGGTTGAGTGTGGATGTCATATATAGGGGTCAGGCTCAAAGACCAGTTGCTATAGCAGTAGCAGAACTACCACTGACTAGCAGAATAGGTACACAGACAGTCACCCTGGTGAATGATGTGGGCTCACCTGAAGTGCGGAGTCTAAGTACTAACTGGTGTTCACCAGAACATAGTCATCTGGATCGCCCCATCAGGAGGTGAACAAGCCGGAGTCCAGTAGCAAATAAGCAGGTAGGGATCAAACAAGCATAGTCGGTAAACAGGCCAAAAGGATAGTAACGAGTAGTTGCGGGTTGGGATCAGGCAGAAGTGTAGTGGTAGCAAAATATGGATGGCAGCAGGGAAGACAGCAGCAAGATAGTGGCTGGAGAGAGCACAATAATCTGGCAAACAGAAATTGTAGCATACTTCCCAACTGTCCCAAATTTCTGGGGACATTTCTGGGATTTACACTATTTTTCCGAATGTATTGCTTCCCGGGAAATGTCCCGAGAAATACATTTTTTCCACGATTCTCCGCCGCTAGAGGTCCGCGGCCGGCTGAGACATTGTTTCCGCCGGCCACCATTTTTTAGAAGACCAGGAACACGGCTGGGCGGCTAGACGAAGCTCCTGTGTCGCCGCCCACCCTCCGCCCCGCCCCACCTACCCCCCAACCCCGCTTCGCTGCCACAACCCCCGCCCCACTCCGCCCCGTTCCACCCCCCACGCGGCCGGCGGAGACTAGGAAACCTGATGTAAGGGGGGCTCCGCTGGGGAAACCTGATGTAAGAGGGGGTTCCGCTGGGGAAACCTGATATAAGGGGGGCTCAGCTGGGGAAACCTGATGTAAGGGGGCTCCGCTGGGGAAATCGGATGTAAGGGGGGCACCGCTGGGGAAACCTGATGTAAGGGGGGGCTCCGCTGGGGAAACCTGATGTAAGGGGGGCTCCGCTGGGGTAACCTGATGTAAGGGGGGCACCCCTGGTGAAACCTGATGTAAGGGGGCTCCGCTGGGGAAACCTGATGTAAGGGGGGCTCCGCTGGGGAAACCTGATGTAAGGGGGGGCACCCCTGGGGACATCTGATGTAAGGAGGGGCTTCGCTGGGGAAACCTGATGTAAGGGGGGCTCTGCTGGGGAAACCTGATGTAAGGGGTGCTCCGCTGGGGACACCTGATGGAAGAGGGGCTCCGGTGGGGAAACCTGATGTAAGGGGGGCTCTGCTGGGGAAACCAGATGTAAGGGGGGCTCCGCTGGGGAAACCTGATGTAAGGGGGCTCTGCTGGGGAAACCTGATGTAAGGGGGGGCACCGCTGGGGACACCTGATGTAAGGGGGCTCCACTGGGGACACCTGATGTAAGGGGGGCTCCGCTGGGGACACCTGATGTAAGGGGGGCTCCGCTGAGGAAACCTGATGTAAGGGGGGGCACTGCTGGGGACACCTGATGTAAGGAGGGCACCGCTGGGGACATCTGATGTAAGGGTGGCTCCACTGGGGACACCTGATGTAAGGGGGGACTCCTCTGGGGAAACCTGATGTAAGGGGGGGGACCGCTGGGGACACCTGATGTAAGGAGAGCACTGCTGGGGACATCTGATGTAAGGGGAGGCTCTGCTGGGGACACCTGATGTAAGGGGGGCTCCGCTGGGGACATCTGATGTAAGGGGGGCTCCTCTGAGGAAAACTGATGTAAGGGGGGGCAATGCTGGGGACACCTGATGTAAGGAGGGCACCGCTGGGGATATCTGATGTAAGGAGGGCACCGCTGGGGACATCTGATGTAAGGGGGGGCTCTGCTGGGGACACCTGATGTAAAGGGGGGCTCCGCTGGGGACACCTGATGTAAGGGGGCCCTGCTGGGGACATCTGATGTAAGGGGGGCCCTGCTGGGGACATATGATGTAAGGGGGGCTCCGCTGAGGACATCTGATGTAAGGGGGGCTCCGCTGGGGGCACCTGATGCAAGGATGGACTCTGCTGGGACACCTGATGCAAGGACAGACTCTGCTGGAACACCTGATGCAAGGATGGACTCTGCTGGGGGCACCTGATGCAAGGACAGACGGCTGGTGGCAGGCGATGTGGCAGGTGACACGCTCAGGGATCCCACTGATTCGGCATTAGGGTGAGTTGAATGATTTAATTTTATATTACAATGTAATAATAGAAATAATGCACTTCAATCATCCTGACACCATAACAACCATGGCGCCGGGATGATTGATGTGCTAACACCAGGTGTTTGGAGTATCTTTATCTGCTTATTGTTAAACTTTCTGGAATACACATATTTCTATTGTTGTGTAGGATCTGGGGCTGCTGTCCCTCCATCCCTCCCTCCCTTTCCCTCCATCCCTCCCTCCCTTTCCCTCCATCCCTCTCCCTCCATCCCTCTCCCTCCATCGCTCGTTCATCTCAGACGCTAACCACACCCCCTTTGAGCAATGCCCATTTAAGACACACCCACTATTTTGCGTAAACCACGCCCATTTTTCGCAGCGCGCCAAATTTTTACTTTTCCCCCTGTGCCACACCTACAAATGTATACCCCGCCCCCTAATTATAATAAGACTCCGCCTACAGCCAAAAAAGTGTCCCTAAAATTTTTTTTACAATGTTGGCAACTATGAGTGTAGAGACACAATCAGAAATCAGGAAGTTCATGGGAGGAGCAAAGACTTTAGGGTTCAAGACAAACAAGATTAAAGACTGGATCATTCAAGAAATTGTCCTGGGAACTGGCTAGCATTCCAGGTAGCTCAGCAAGAAGAGACATTGCCTGACAGCAGAGGTTCTGGTTTCAAATCCAGGCCCAACAGTACGTGTATAAAATATATACATTAAAAAAATGTAGCCCAAAACTAGAACCAGCCCAGCTGTAGATGACGATAAGAAACAGCAAAAAAAAAAAAAAAAGTTGGTGGTGAAAACTAAAAAAAATTTTAAAGTGTCATAAATACGTTCTTATATCTATCAAACTATTAAATACAGCACAGTGTTGGGGTTGATTTACTATAGGAGTAGATACAGTATAATTAGCAACGGAAAGCTCATTTCAATCATCCAATAACAAACTAAATATCTTTTTTCTTTCTATTTCCCTTGCTCATCATTGGGTTTTCAAAGTGAACACAGCTTCACCCCATTTTATAGCTAAGCGAACTTTTACTTTTGCAAAGTGGAATCTCTTTTTCCTTTTTTTTTTTACTAAATCAACCCCATTGTTGTTAACCGGTTCCCGACCATGTCACACAGATATACTGCGGCACAATGGCTCTCCTGGGCAAAATCCCGTATGGGTACGTCCACCCGATGCGCGTGTCCAGCGGGCACAATTGCCGCTGGCCATGCGCGATCGTGTGCACGAGCGCCAGCACAGGGATTTGTGTGTGCAAACACAAAAATCCCTGTGCTGTCAGAGGAGAGGAGCCATATCGTTTGTTCCTACTAAGTAGGAAAAACTATATGTCTCCTCTCCTAGTCAATCCTATCCCCATATACTTAGAGCACAGTGAGGAAACACATAATTAACCCTTTGATTGCCCCCTAGTGTTAACCCCTTCCCTGCCAGTGACATTTACACAGTAATCAGTGCATTTTTATAGCACTGATCGCTGCATAAATGCCAATGGTCCCAAAAAAAGTGTCAAAAGTCTCCAATCTGTCGCAGTGTCGCAGTACCGCTTAAAATCACAGATCACCGCCATTACTAGTAAAAAAAATGCCATGCATCTTTCCCATAGTTTGCAGATGGTATAACCTTTATGCAAACCAATAAATATACGCTTATTGTGATTTTTTTTTACCAAAAATATGTAGAAGAATATATATTGGCCTAAACTGATGAAGAAATTTGTTTGTTTTTTTAAATTTGGATGATATTTTTTTTTTTTTTAAATTTATTTTTATTCAGTTTTAAAACACACAGAACACAAACAACTTGGTTGCTTACATTGTACAGGTATAACAGCCGAAATTATACATTCAGTATCCAGTATCAGTTGCTAACCAAAACGTATAGACAGGGTATATATATATCACTGTCCTCCTACTGGAGGTAATATTCAGATAGGTTATTAGACAAAAAGGAGACTACGGGACAAGTTATGTATATCCAAGGGCTATGAATACTTATTAACCCTATATCAGAGTATCTGAAACCAATCGAAGTTCACTGAGCAATATTCAATTCCTCCAACCACCTGCACCAGACTTTATCAAATTTCAACGGGCAACCTCTGTTAGCATAGGTATCTTTGTATAGCGGAAGACTATCACTGACCAGACGTTTCCACTGGGCACTTGAAGGGGGATTAGATTTTTTCCACTGCAGTGCAATGACTTTCCTAGCATAAAATAATAACAACCCAATCTTCGTGCATTTAGCTATTGTGGGAACAAGGTTTTCTATTAGGCCCAACAGGCAAATTTCCATAGACAGTGGCAAGTCAGTCGATGCGACTTTGTTCGTTAGAGCAAGCACCTCCCCCCAAAATTGTTGTATCTTTGGGCAGTGCCAGAAAATGTGGGAGAAGTCTCCTGTGGTAATGCCACATCTCCAACACTCTGGAGAGTGCGCGGGGTTCATCAGATGAAGTCTGTGTGGGGTAAAGTAGGCCCTGTGCACTATTTTAAATTGTACTAATCTGTCACGTATAGAAACTAGCGACCTGAAGGGGAAGTCCCAGACATCATCCCAGTTGTCGTCGTCCAATGCGGGAATATCGCGTTGCCAACGGGACCAGAGGCCGTCAAGAGGTGGCAAAGACACAAAAACCAGATGCGCATATAAGCGTGATGTGGGTTTCTCAGTACAACCAGATCTAAGTGTCTTCTCCAGCTCGGACTGGGTTAGGATACAGGAAGAGCGTGGAAACTGAGCCACGAATGCGTGCAATAGTTGGAAATAGCAGAACTGGTAGTGTTTCGGCAAGTTGTACTGAGAGGAGAGCTGGGAGAAGGGAAGCAATGAAGCCTGTGACACCACCTGCGAAATTAATTTTATGCCGTATCTGGTCCATGCCTGAGGATCTGTGAGTTTGTTGAGATGTGGTAAGTTGGGGTTTAGCCACAAGGGGGCGTTGGGGGAAATTTCTGACTGGTTGTGTTTTCCGATAGTTAGGCCCATTCTCCAGGCCCGCAGGGTGGTAAGCATGGAAGGGGTTAGTGGGTAAGGGGCATGTGGGCCTCTATAAATTAGAAATTGGAGGGTTTCCCAAGAACCCACCACCGTGGCCTCCAAAGCGGAAGCCGCGTTGGTTTTGTCAGGGTTTAACCACCATACCACAGTCACCAGCTGTGCAGCCAAAAAATATTTCTGGCAGTCCGGGAAAGCCATGCCACCCTGCGACATTGGCCTCATCAGGGTCGACAGCCGGTATCTGGGTGGAGAGGGGCCCCAGAGAAACTCTAAAAATCGCTGGTTGAGTTTAGTAAAAAAGGATTTGGGAATCCACTGCAGAGAATGGCGAAATAGATAAGTGAATTTGGGGATGACCTTCATTTTGAGGAGATTAACTCTGCCCCAAACGGATAAGGGCAAGTTACTCCATGCTTTAAGTTTTACTTTCATATCCCCCACCACCAGATCTAAATTTAATTTGAGGAAATCTGAGGCTTGAGCGGAGACATGGACCCCCAGGTATTTAAAGGTGTCAACCCATTTCAACGGGCTGTCTGGGGAGGATGTGGCTCTGGCTGCCTGGTCTATTGGGAATAAGGTGGATTTTGACCAATTAACCCGAAGGCCCGTCACTGCGGAGAATGTATTAAGGACTGACAATGCACCTTGGAGTGATGGGCCAGCATCCCCGAGAAAAAGGACCATGTCATCAGCGTACAGGGCTACCCTCTCCTCCAGCATACCAATACGAAGCCCCTTGATGTGAGGTGACGTACGCAGAGCCTCTGCAACCGGCTCTATGGCTAGCGCAAATAATGCCGGAGAAAGAGGGCAGCCCTGTCTAGTTCCCCTGAAAAGTTGGAATGGAGTCGATAGTCTAGAGCCCAGGCGTATCGATGAGGTAGGACACTTGTATATCACCTGCAACCATGAAATGAACTGCAATGGAAAACCCATTCTACGTAGGGTCTCCCACAGGAAGGGCCACTCTACTGTATCAAACGCCTTTTCTATATCTAATAAGGCTATGGCCCTTGTCCCGGTGTTGTGGTGTTTGGCATGGATGTTAGTGAAGAGTCTCCTAAGGTTGACGTCAGTGGACCTTTTGGGCATAAATCCTGTTTGATCGGGATCGATGACCGTAGGTAGCAGTGGGTATAAACGGGTGGCTAGCAGTTTAGTTAAAATTTTGAGGTCATTATTTAATAAAGCAATCGGTCTATATGAAGCACATAACTCTGGGTCTTTGGGGTCCTTATAGATCAGGGTAAGGACATTGATGGGGGCAAATCACCTTTGGACAGACATACAGTGTATAATTGGGCTAATATGGGTGCTAATAGTTCAGCATGTGTTCTATAGAAGTCTATTGGTAGGCCATCCGACCCTGGAGCCTTTCCCGTGGGAAAGGACCTGATGACATTTAGAACCTCTAATGCCGTGAATGGTCGGACCAGCGACTCTCGCTCCTCATCCGACAGCCAGCCAAGTGCCAACGGGTCTAAGAGATTTTGCAATGACTCGGGCTAGAAATCGGGGGGGAGAGTAGAAGTGTAGAGCGTTTCATAGAAGGCATTGAACAATTGTAGAATTTCCGTCTGAGAAGTCACCGTGTTCCCGGCAGGAGACCGCAGACTAGAAACCACTGTAAATGGATGTTCATGCTGCGCCAACATGGCCAAAAAACGACCATTTTTGTCTCCCTGCTCAAAAAAACGCTGCCTTCCTTTATGCATATCTAGTCTTGTGACCTCTGTCAAATGTAAATTTAGTGAGCTCTGAGCAGCACTTAGCGCATCGAAGTGAGCTGGTGTAGGGTCTGCGCTATATGTCGCTGCTTGATCTACCACTGACTGTTGTAGTAAATGGGTTTCCTGACCTTGCTGCCTCTTGACACTCGCAATGATTGAAATGTATTGCCCTCTAGTATAGGCCTTGAACGTATCCCAAACCACCTGCGGGGATGAGGAGCCTTCATTATGATCCCAAAACTCTGCCAGCCTGGGTGGAATAGTGTCAGCCACCTCAGGGTGAGAGATCCACTGAGCCCCCAGCCTCCACAAGGCCGCATCACGTTGTGCGGGAGAGCGAAGCTCTATAACCAGTGGGCTATGATCGGACAGCCCACTAGGTAAGTACGTGGCCTCTATTACGTCCGCCAGCAGAACCGGGTTAGAAAAGGCCAAATCAATTCGCGAGGCAGTCTTGTGGGAAGCCGAGAAGCATGAATATGCTCTAATGGCAGGGTGTCTCCATCTCCATATCTCCTCTAGCCCCATAGCCTGGGCCCAAGTAGCTAGTTCAGCACTATGATTCTTAGGTGGAACAGGTCTATCTAAGTCTGGGGAGATAATAGCATTGAAGTCACCCGTTACTAATAATTTCCCCGGACAAAAGGGTGCAGCTTTTTCCAAGACTTTATACAGCAAGTCAGGTGAAAAGGGTGGGGGAATATAAACATTAATAATAATATATCTTTGAGACCAATGTGAGAGCACCACAATAGCAAATTTGCCTTGGGGGTCCGTGCACACATCCTCAATCGTACAAGGAAATTTCTTATTTATTAAAATTGAGACCCCTCTGGCATAAGAAGAGTACGTGGCGTGTATGGCCCTCTGGATCCAGGGTTTTTTAAGGGTTAGGACCTTGCTGCCTGTAAGGTGAGTTTCTTGTAGAAGAATGAGATGTGGGGAATGGGATTTTAGATATCTTGTCAGCAGGGCGCGTTTAAATTTGGAATTGAGGCCTCTGACATTCCATGAGAGGACAGTGAATGTTTCAGCTAGGGAGGTAGCCATGTAGGTTTAGGAAGCCATAACCACCAAGGTTGGCAGGAGGAACCCAGTTTGGAGCAACTCACAGGCAGCAAGATCTCTGGGTTATGCCAGCGTATACCAGCAGTGTTAAATCTTTGCAGCAACCTTATACAAACTAAAACAAAAACAAACAGAGTAAAACATAAAATACCCAAGCACTGGGTGCTTATCCTACTAAATCCCATCTCCTCATAAAAAAAGGGGAAAACCAGGGAGGAGAGTTGGGAATAGTTTTACCCAAAACAACAGCAAACTACAAACTGTAGATATGCCCCTAGGAGGGGATATCACGCTTCAATGAGTCCAAGCGCCTTGCAACTAGGTGGGTATGGGTGTTTGTCCTTTAACCCATCCAACACAAAAAAAAAAAAAAAAGGGAAAAACACAAAAGAAAAAAAAAAAAAAGGGGGGAGGGAGGGGGGCGAGGGTCAAGGTGATGGATTCGGATGTGGATTCTGGCTTGACTCTCGGTGTGATGAGGCACTCTGTGTCCAAGAGACTGGGCAGTCCGACTCCAAATAAAGTGCGTTCATTTGGTCAGACGAGAGGCAGGAAAAGGAGGAGTATGTGGGTAGTGGCAGATATCGGCCGTGTATACGTGAGCAAGGCATCGGCTCACAAATCAGCCCCTTAGATTATAGGAAACGGCATAACAAGCATAACAAGCTGTAATCCTCCTAGCTGTAAGGCATTCATCCAGGGCATTGCATGTAGTAAATTGTGAAAGTAACAGTAAGAACAAAACAGAAGGCACTAGATGGGTCATACCAGGGAGACTGCAAATGGTAGTGATATTAACAGCATTGCATGTGTCACTTAAGACATGGCGGCCTCCGGATCAACGAAGAAGTGTGCACGGTCGCCATCCATGACGCGAAGCTTGCTGGGATATAGTAGGCTGAACTTGAGGCCCTTGTCCCTTAGGCGTCTTCTGACCTCCGTGAAGGACCGGCGTCGCTGCTGAACCTCAGGAGAATAGTCAGGAAACAACATGATTTTTGCATTATTAAATCGCAGTTCCTGTTTACCTCTAGCTGCTGCGAGGATCCTATCCCTGTCCCTGTAGTTCAGAAGCCTTAACAGAAACGGCCTGGGAGGGTTACCAGGGATTGGTGGGGTTGGCGGGACTCTGTGTGCCCTTTCCACCACAAAAGTGGGAGGCATGGCAGGTAGATCCAGCAATGAAATGAGGAAGGATTCCGCAAATTCAGCAGGTTTATTTCCTTCTGTTTTCTCAGGGAGGACTATAATCCTTATGTTATTTCTCCTCAAGCGGTTTTCTGTGTCCACAGATTTCTCCTGCAGAGCCTTTACTTGCAATTGTAGTGCACGGAGGTCCCTGGAGTCTGACCTAGTATCATCTTCTAGCTGTGATATCCGGCCTTCAGCCTCTGCAAAGCGGGACCTGAATTTGTTCATATCATGCCGGATTAGGCTGATATCTGTGGCCAGGTGATCTATTTTGACCATTACCAGGTCGTTCCCTGCCTTGATTGCCACCAGCAGCTCAGCATGAGAGGCTGCAGCTGAGGAGGCAAAGTCAGGGAGCGTCTGTGTGCCGACCGACATTGCTCCTGCAGCAGGCCTCGTGGGCAAGATGGCGGTGGCGGACTTGGCGGCGCTGGAAGAAGAGGAGGACCGGAGCTTACCCGGAGATATGGGGGACCCCGCGGTGTTCCGTGAGCCTTTCTGGACCCCAGGGTGCCTGAATATAGCCGGAGCTCAGAAGAATCGGCGCTGGAAAAGTGAACAGGATGGATGTTGGAGCGGAGCTCAGTCTCCACACGTCCTCTCGCTCTTACATCCCGGCCACGCCCCCCGATGATATTAATTATAGCAAAAACGAAAAAATATAGTTTTTTTTTTCAAAATTGACGCTTTTTTTTGTTTATAGCGCAAAAAATAAAAACCGCAGAGGTGATCAAATACCACCAAAAGAAAGCTCTATTTGTGGGGAAAAAAGAAGCAAATTTTGTTTGGGTACAGCGCCGAAAGACCGCGCAATTGTCAGTTAAAGCAACGCAGTGCCAAATTGTAAAAAGTGCTGTGGTCTGGAAGGGGGTAAAATTTTCCGGGGCTGAAGTGGTTACATGTGCTGCTTCTTTATGCTTATGCAATAAGCATCAGAATGAGACACAGAAAAAACAAAAATAAATCAAGGTGAACATGGATATATCAGGTTGTGAAAGAGAATAGGATAAACCCCCTAAAAGTATTGAACTATATTAATAGTAAAAGGTTCAGGCATGGAGGCCCTTTGTTAGATGGATTAAACTGGGTGACTGGGGACAAAGAGAAGGCAAATTTATCACATACCTTCTTAAGCTCTTTGTATTCAACAGAAAATGGGAGAGCTCAAGACCATAATGGGGATAATATTGATACAGCTCCAAAAGAACCTCAGTTGCCAAAACTGATATGGTCCAGAAACATTTAGAAAAAATAAAGGTGAATAAAGCACCTGGATCAGATGGTATATACCCATGTGTGCTTAAAGATGTTACCCTACACTATAGAGATCCACACGTTATAAACAATAGAGCCATCTGTAATATTATACTAATATATTTAACACTACCTGTAGGAGTAAAAATATGTATTACACAGATCATACAAGTAGATGACTTACAGGAAGATAATGATGTATAGGGAGTGAGCCCAGTGGTAACACATCAGGAATTGAATAGATCGGTCTTTTGTTTGAAGAACTCCCCTCTTTGGGGAACGGCTTCTTTTTGCCATAAGTAGTTCTGCCACAGACCTCAGTTCCCATCTCTTCTGTTGTATCTTTTAAGACCCCCACTTTTTATCCCAGTGCTTGAAGAATAACGCCAATTTTGTTGAAAATATAAACCAAACCCCTCCAATCCCCCCCTCCAACTTTATTGTGGGTTTCTACCTATTTCTGTTCTGAATGAATAGTTCTTTTTTAGATCATGTCTTGTGCACAGTGATTCTGAATGGGAGTGAATGATTCATTATAATTACCTGATGCACTTTCAGAGTTCTAATGAGAAAAGCTGCAGGGTCTGCATTCCTTTGGATGTGATTAAGGTGTATATCACCAAAACTGACAATTTTATTGCAGAGGTTGCCTAAACCCTGACTTGTGTCTTAGTGTGGTGTTCTTCAAACAAGCAAAAATTGACATTTTCAGGTTGCCATTTTTCACTGAATTTTACAGACAATTACAGCACTGCAGTTTGAAATGAGAGGTGATTTTTAACAACAATACATTACAATATGGTTTATATAGCAAGTGTATATTTATATCTGCAAAGGAAAGAAATAATCCGGACGGCCGCACTCCAATGAAATATGTTTGTTGTTATCAGTCCATACAGCAAAGGATAAAAAGATCACTGACGCGTTTCACACCGTGGTTATGAGTGCTTCCTCATAGCTTGATCAAGCTATGAGTAAGCACCTGTAACCACGGTGTGAAACGCATCAGGGTTCTTTTTTATCCTTTGCTGTATGGACTGATAACAACAAACATATTTCATTGGAGTGCGGCCGTCCGGATTTTTTCTTTCCTTTGCATGTGGTTTGCATACAGAGCCGGCACCCACACCTGAAAAGGAAGATGATATCCAAGCCCAGACACCTTAAGCGGGTTTTCTTTTGTTGTATATTTATACATATATATATTTGCTATATTTTTTCCACAAAAGAGGAGTTACCATTTAAGGTGCTGTAGAATCTGAACCAGCCCCAATTTTCTGCTCAGCATGAATATGATATTGAAAAACATGCTTCCATCTCCTATTTGCAAGTACAAGCTAGTTCATATTTTAAAAATAATAAATGTTTTTTTTTTCTTTTAAAGATATTACTGTCAAGAGCCTAAGAAATTCAGACTACCCAGCCCAGGCAGCTTATTGCAAATGTACCTATCAGGTTTGCCTGATTAAAAACAGTGGACTCTCTTTGGGGGAAAAATCAGAACAGTAGAGTAGGTTTTGCTCATGGCAACCAGTCCTAATTCTTGTTTACTTTTCCATTAAATGAAAGATAAAACTTGATTAGTTCCTATAGGCAGAAGCTTTACTTTTTTTCTTTTTATGTAATGGGGTTAAGCAATGCGACTGCAGCCCTAAGCACCCCCTAGAGAGGAGGATGCAGGAGACCGGTCACACACATCGAAGGAGCCTGCTGGAGTCAAAAGTATGGTATTTTTCCTTACCTGTCTGTGCACACCTACACATAAGAAGCCTTTACCTTTACAATGTGGGAGACCCCAATGCAAGTGTTATGCTTGTCACATTCAGCTTTAACAGTTGATGAAAAAGATTGAGTGACCACAGAAAAGTGCAGACAACCACTAGAAGGAGAATCTTCAATTTGGTATATGTGATACAATAATGGACGGAAATATCGTATAGAAAGGATGCCAAAATGTTACAACTTACATTAAACATACAAACATTACAATTTACATCAAATTTACATTGGCATAGTAAACATGAATTAGCAAATAAAGTATGTGCTCACAGAAAATACAATATAGTAAATCTGTCACTAACACCAAGCATATGATGAAAAATGCTCAAGGGAATAAGTAAAGGGGGTACATTAGAATCCCTTACCAATTCCTACAAAAAGGTAAATGTAAATAAATAATTAATAGGTGCCCGTGTGCTTATTTACATTGATCTCCTTGTGGAAATGGGGTACCCTGTATCCATTCCCCTGGGAGAAGGTGGATATCTGGGGGCCCCCTTACTATAGAGGGGGGTTTCCAGATTGCATTATAAGGCCCCCTCAAAATATTCTCCCCCTTCTTGGGTATTTAAAAGCGGAGAAGGGGGCCATGTCTCTCAACTTTGGGACAAGGGTGCCTTGTAAAGGCAGAGGCTTTGTCATCCACCCTTGGAAGATATCCTTCTATGTTGAAAGGCATGTGGGGCTGGCTTGTGTGGTACAGGAAGGGAGGGTGCACACTTACTGCCCTCCCTTTCCTGGTCATCCAGGCTGCATTCCTAGATAAGGATCCAGGTGAAGTCTTAAAGGGAAATCCATGCCATTTCCACCCTCATTTTTTTAAAATATTTACTGTTACTTTTTTAAACATTATTATTATTATTATTGTTAAAAACGCTCTAACGCTAATAAACGCTCAAAAACGCTCAAAAACGTCGCTCGCCAACGTTTTTTTAACATTTTTGATCCATTAAAAAAAAAAAAAAAAAAGTTTGAAAAAAAAAAAGCTAAAAAACTCTAACACGGAAAAACGCTAATAAACGCAAAAAAACGCTATTGCAAAAACGTTGAAAAAAGCTGAAAAAAGTTTTAAAAATTCACTGCAAAGCTACTGTCGTTTTCATAACGTTATTTTAACATCCCGTGTGCATGAGGCCTAAACATTATTTGTGATTGCATTATATATTTTTTTACACTAATAATATAAGTGTACATTACAAAATAAGTTATAGCAAATTTTAATTAGGAAATTAGAAGATTTCAGAGAATACGACAGTATAAAATTGGTCAACAGCAGGGCAAGCTGCTCCTTTGGATTGATGCACTAGACGCAACCGGAAGTTATACACCTTTGACCCGGTTGTTTTTGTTGCGGACCGGAAGTGAGGTATTAGGTAACGGCGCTACGCCGGCCTGAGAGCTGTACGCTATTTTTTATTGTCTCGCACAGCTTTTTATTTATTAAATAGTGCTCTTTCATACTACTCGATTGAAGGCTCCTTTTTTGTTGTTGTTGTTTTGTTTTTGTTCTTTTTTCCATATTCATCCGGATCCTGATGTGAGCCTGAGCTGGCCTTACACTCACCATCTACCTTCCGGAAGTACTTGCTGACCTTAAACCACCATCCATTCACGATGATCTTCAAGGCATTTACCCATGCCTATTAAGGTAAGGGCTCTATGAGCACATATTTCCAGCTGTCAATGTCCCTATTTGCCATATCCACTGAGAAGACTCCTGAACGTCTTTTTTTCACCATTTTTGGGACTGATTTAATATATTTGTCACTATTGCACATATTTTTATATATTTTGCACCATTTTTTATGTTTTAGTTACGATAGATTTCTTTGTAATTTTTGTTCCTGGACTTTTTATTTTTATCACGTTGTTTTTTGGATAATTTTTCCAAGAGTTCATACACAGATATTCATTATTGGGAATATATTGAACTTTCACCACTTTATTTGAATTTGTGTATGGTTTGATACATTCACTTTTCAATTAATACTGTAGTTATTTGAGTAATTTTTATGACTTTGCACGAAATCACTTTGTATATGTATATACTCAATAATAACAACAACAAAAAGGCAGCAAAAGGTTTGAATGATCAAAGCTCTAACAATCACAATGGAAGTACAGTTTCCTAATTGTCCCTAATATTTCATTATGCAGTTTGTTAACTTTCCCTATCCTTTACCTGCAACTTCCAATACACTGACATTATGGCTGCTCCGTGCCCTTTTGCCTTGAAATTTTCCACATTTTGCCATGTTACAACCAAAAATGTAAATGTCACTCTCTAGATGTGCAAAGCTGGTATAGACATTCCCAAACAGACTTTCAGCTGTAATTGCAGAGAAAGGTGGTTCTACAAAGTATTGAATCCGGGGGGCTGAATACAAATGCACGCCACACTTTTCACATATTTATTTGTAAAAAAAATGTGAAAACCATTTATCATTTTCCTTCCACATCACAATTATGTGCCAATTTGTGTTGGTCCATCACATTAAATCCCAATAAAATACATTTACATTTTTGGTTGTAATATGACAAAATGTGGAGAAATTCAAGGGATATGAATACTTCTCAAGGCACTGTAGTAAAAAAGCTGGCACATAACAAAGCCACCGTCAGCCCTCCTATGCCAGCTAACCAAAGTTCAATGGCTTTCGCAGTGCATTATCATTAATTAATGAATATGGGCAAAGTTGCTGCATCAGTTAGCTGGGGGCGCAAACTGCAAACAGGTTGGATTCAGCTCAAATCCAAGTACAACACATGGCTAGAGTTCATGTTTAATGTGATGGGACTAACTAATAGCAATCTAGGAGGGTTATTTTGTTTATTGATTTTCAAATGACTGTAAAAACTTATACTGTAAGTACTTATCTGCTTGGACAGTGTTCCACAGGAACCTGAAAAAGTGGACAGTGCACTGTATTCAGCTCCAAAAACCAAAGTCAACACTACATGCAGTTGAGCTAAGGCAAATTGTTTATTTTATTTTTTTCAGAGATTTGGAGCCTCAGTGATAAGATAGTATACTATGTAGTAAATAAAGTGATAGGTACAGTATCCTAGAATGACATTTGTTAATGATTCTGTATTTCATACTGTTGTCAGCCGACAGAAGCTTAGCCAGGACCACAGAAATCCTAATGATGCTATTAATTATAAAGGATACTGAGATTAACACAGGGGATTACAGCCTTGGAGGTTTGTTTATAGAGTGCATTTGGTTCTTTCGTGGTCTGCTGAGATGTTTGTATCCTGCAGTGTCCCCTTGACATTTGCATTTGATGTCTTATCACAATCCAGGCAGTTTACCATTCGAGGTGCCCTGTACAGATCAATCATGTGCTTGTTTGGGACTACTGCCTCTGGTTCATTATCACTGCCTGTGGTCACTTCTACTTCTTTACACTAAAGCAGGCCATACACATTTAGATTTATTTCATGCAGCTAAACAGCAAGGATTGACAAATATTTTGCTGTGGGCTATACTCTTTCTAATGCTGCGTACACACAAGCGGATTTTCCGTCGGAAAAAACTTGGATGGTTTTTCCGACAGAATTCCGCTCAAGCTTGCCTTGCATACACACGGTCACACAAAAGTTCTCTGAACGTTCAACCGTCAAGAACGCGGTGACGTACAACACTACGAGGAGCCGAGAAAATGAAGATCAATGCTTCCGAGCATGCGTTGAATTGTTTCCGAGCATGCGTAGGAATTTTTTTGTGCGTTGGAATTTGTACAGATGAACGCATTTTCGGATAGGAACTTTTTCCGACCGATAATTTGAGAACCTGCTTTCAATCTTTTGCTGGCGGGAATTCTGCCAGCAAAAGTCCGATGGAGCATACACACGGTCGCATTTACCGACCAAAAGCTCTCATCGGTCTTTTGCTGGCCGAATTTCCGAACGTGTGTACGCGGCATAAGGCATTATTTGCATGGGTGCTTTGCCAAGCTACACATCCCAGCAGCAGAAATCTACGTGTGAATAAGAGCAGCTGCTGAGCTCATATACTGCAATGACAGGCTGTTGGCGGCCATTCTTGCCCGTTCGCAAAACCATCATCACCACACTTTTGTTAATTCTGGTGTTGCAGACAGGGACACCCAGAGAGAAAATTTCAGCTGATTCAGCAGTATGTGGACATCTTTAAAACTTGTATGATTAAATTTACACCAGGAGAACAAAAAGTAAAATAAAAGCATTAAACTAAACTATAAAAATCATTCAATATTCAAAAGCAAGGTGTTCTTTTTATTTACTTTTAGGCATGAAGGCATGAAAGGGCAGCAATCAGCAAGAGATCTGAGTGGTTACCCTTGTTGCCACCAGTCTGCACTACACTGCTTTGCCCTTGCTCAGGTAACTGGTTTTGGTGCATGTTCAGTGAAAAGATAATTCAATGGAGGAACTTGTCACTCATCTAGTGCAAAATAAATTAATAATAAATAAATGTGGGAGCTGCTGCATTGGAAAAGCTGCTAGCTGGTGGGAAATTTGCAGCAAATAATTATCATTATTATTATAAAGGATTTATATAGCGCCGACAGTTTATGCAGCGCTTTACAACATTAGGGCAGACAATACAATTGCAATATAATTCAATACAGGAGGAATCAGAGAGCCCTGCTCGTTAGAGCTTACAATCTAGGAGGGAGGGTCAAGTTATACAAAAGGGTAATAGCTGTGGGGGATGAGTTAATGGAGAAAATACTGCAGTTGTTAGATGGAGGCAGGATAAGTTTCTCTGAAGAGGAAAGTTTTCAGGGATTGCCTAAAAGTGGATAAATTTGGAGAAAGTCTGACAGATTGGGGTAGGGAATTCCAGAAGATGGGCGAGGCTTCGGAGAAGTCCTGGAGGCGGATATGGGAGGAGGTGATGAGGGAGCTAGAGAGCAGGAGGTCTTGGGAGGAACGAAGAGGGCGACTAGGTTGGTATTTAGAGACTAGGCTAGTGATGTAGTTGGGGGCAGAGTTGTGGATGGCTTTGTAACTTATTGTTAGTATTTTGAATTTAATTCGTTGGGCGAGTGGCAGTCAATGGAGGGATTCGCAGAGAGGGGTAGCAGACACTGAGCGGTTTGTAAGGTGGATGAGTCTGGCAGCAGCATTCATGATGGACTGAAGAGGGGATAGTCTATTTAAAGGTAAGCCAATGAGGAGGGAGTTGCAGTAGTCAAGGCAAGAGATAACCAGGGAGTGAATCAGGAGCTTTGTGGTTTCATTGGTTAGAAAGGGACGTAGTTTACAGATGTTGCGGAGGTTGAGGCAGCAAGCTTTGGAAAGTGATTTGATGTGGGGCCGAAAAGAGAGTTCAGAGTCCAGGATAACACCTAGCACGCTGACATGTGGGAATGGGTGGATGGTTGTGCCATTGCTCTTGACAGATAAGTCAGGGTAAGAGGCACATGGGAGAGGAAATATTATAAGCTCGGTTTTGAGGAAATGGTGTGACATCCATACAGATATGTCTGTTAGTAAGTTAGTGATATGTGAGGAGACTGATGTAGCGAGTTGAGGGGTGGAGAGATAGATTTGTGTGTCATCAGCCTAGAAATGATATTCAAAGCCGTGAGAGGCCATCAGCTGACCCAGGGAAGAGGTGTAGATTGAAAATAAAAGAGGTCCAAGAACAGAACCTTGGGGGACCCCGACGGAGAAGGGAAGAAGAGCGGAGGAAGTAGAATTGTAAGTGACACTGAAGGTGCGTTGGGATAGGTAGGATGAGAGCCACTGAAGAGCACAGTCATGGAGACTGAGGGAGTAAAGTTTTTTGAGGAGGGGGTGGTCAACCATGTCAAAGGCAGCTGAAAGGTCCAGAAGTAGGAGTACAGAATAGTGTCCATTTTTTTTTTTGCAGTTAGTAGGTCATTTGTGAGCAAATGAACACAATTACAACAAAAATTCCCAAAATTCAGTCAGAAGCCTATTACAGCTTAATCACAATCTGTATTCTCCTTTAATAAAAAGTTAAATATAGTACATAGTACCTCTACTTATTCACAAAAAAAAGGGGACAAGTGTAAATAAAGGCACACATATTTTGACAAGGTCTTTATTAAAAAAAAAAAAAAAAAAAAACGCCCAAGCAGGAAAAGTTTGGTTTGAACCCTAAGCTCATCCGTAGCCAGGATTAGTCCAGATCTCCTCCTATTAGATTTATCGGGCAGCACTGCATCCTGCGGACAAGAAGTAGTGCTTTCGGCTTACATGCCTACTCCTCTGAAGTATATACAGTATTAAAGACTAGAGACACTTGCTATCTGCAAAATCATAAACTGTACAATAGCAAGACAATCCATTATATGGATGCCTACCTGTTAAAGCACAGTGCCCCCCTACAGTCACTGCCAAGTGCCAGATCTAAGCCAAGTACTGGGGGAAGTACTGGAACCCAGACTGTCTACTCGAATGTATTTTGTGATTAAGTATTTCCACTTAAAATCTGTTCCCATTTAAAGAAAATATAACAGTGTTTACAAGGTATCCCCTGATATGTATTACAATGTCTTGAGTGTACATTTCTGGACAGTATACCCTAACTGTACAGAAGTTTTTTTTTTGTTTTTTATGCAAATCTTTATTAATAAATAGCTAAAATGCTAAGATCTGTTTTAGGTATGATTTCTAATTTGTTAAAATTCTAAACTGTTATTAAGAATTAACTTTGGCACATGAAATTACCCCCTGTGGCACACATACCTTTGGTTGAGGACTTGTGGTTTGCAAAGAACTAGCTGCTAGACAGAAGACCTAAGTGCCAACAGTGTAGGAAGTTATGTCTGTAATGACATCAGAGACTGGAATTCAATATCTACAGGCTCAAAAGCTGTACTTATAAATTATAAGAGTAGGGGCTGGCTTGTATATTTATGAACACCTTTCTGACAATTAAATTCTGTACAGACATTAGCTGCTAATAATATACACTGTATTCCTTGTAATAATAAAGGGTAAGTGCACTTACCTACAATGCCTACCCCCCCCCCCCAGCTAAAATACTTAACTCCCAGTTGCATACTTTTAGGAGTATTGTATCCACTGCCTGATCTTTACATCCTGCAGCTGAAATCCTTCTTGCCACCCAGGCCGTGCTTGTGCACTGAGCGCCAATAGACTTCTCTGGAGATGGTCCCACAGAAGTCTATAAGGACTGATAGTACAGGCGTGGACAGTGATGAGGAAGATTTTGGCTGCAGGATGCAAATATATGCAGCTGAGGAACAGGGTTGGACAGTTTCTGGAAACTCCTGATAGTAATGATATCTACAGCTCATGGTACACCATGAGGCACACCACATTATTATTCAATGAGAGAAGGTCCCCTTACATTGGTGGTTAGTGGGAATAATGCCCTCTCTTCAGGCAGCTAGCATGATCATTTATATCAGTGCTTACTAACCTGAAAAATTAGAGTTCCACTGGTCCCATTCCCATGCTTCCGGCTCTGCTGAGTGGTGTTAGTGCCAGAACTTTGCAAACACCATTAGCCAGGAGATGAGTTGTAACTTGCTCAAGGAAAAGACACCTCTGGCAGAACCCTAGGCTTTCATGGAACACTGTTCAGTGCTTGAATTAGATAATCTGGGCTAGGAAAAATAGGTAAGTGTACTTAATGTAAAAGGGTTCCAACCCTTTGTAGCACCCTCTAGTGCTAAAAATGTAGATGGTTCTTTTTTTTTGTAAGTGTAGGTACATTTTTGCAGGCTTGGCTGGCAGCCAAGCCTGTCTGTGTTTTGTCCTCAGTTGAGCAGAAATCCAGGGAGAGCTGGATGACTCACAGGCAGCATCACTGAGACCTTCCCCCTACTTCTCGAATGTTCTGGAACCTTCTAGAAGGATAGGAGGGGAGGTAAGGTGGAGTTGCCTGGAGTATTCTGAGGGCCCTGACCAATCCCCAACTTGGATTTGCAGGGAGCAGGCCCCCTCAAATACTCTGGGTTAGCCCAGCTGGGGAGGTGTTGTGTGCGGGTGGAAGCTGGAGATGGGTACTAGGCTGTAGTGGCCTTTGAGGGAGCTCCCCAGTCTGGGGGGGGTGACCTTGGGCCTGGGCTTCGGTGTGGACAGGACCCTCTCAAGACACACAAAGGTGTCCTGGACAGGAGGCACTGGGAACAAGGAGAGGACAGCATGATAACACTTCCGGGCAAGTCTCCAGGAGCAACAGGAAAAGCCAGGAGGGCTGGTGAGTGACACGCAGTCAGAAGGACTGGGAGGCATGCCTGAGAGGACTGGGATGGAGCAGTCTGGGATGGGAGCAGAGCCAGTCAGCAGGAATGTGATGGGACAGGCAGTGGAAAGAGGCAGCTGCAGCCAGGAGGGCTGGCAGGGCCTGAAGAGGTGGTACTGGGAGCAGTAGTCACATGTGGGACAGCTAGCACTAAGGACTACCTATTTTTGCTACACCATAGGGGCCTACGGTCCCTGTCTGCAAAGGTCATTCGCTCTGGGCCTGACAGAGTCAGTGTCGGATCCCCATATCTGTGCTAGCTGGACCTGGGAGTGGTAGTCTGCAAGCAAGTGTATGTGCTGGAGGTGAAAGAGAAGAGGTTGTATATATACTGGACTGTATATAGTTCTGCCCCTTTGTATATTTCTTAAATCGAGTGAGCATCCCATATGTACCCTAACCCCATCTAAGTTTAATTCCCTTAATAAAATAAAAAAACAAAGTACAAGGACTGTTTCTTGACTTGGTGAGTCTGGAAATTTGTGTGCCTAGCTGTGCAGGGTGGGAGACGGTCCACAATCACCAGCAGCCCCTACGGGGGTACCGCTATACCTTTAAGACTTAATAATTTTTTGCTATTTTTTGCTATTTGTCCTTGTATGTTGTGAAGATGGCCCTACTTTCTGAATATGAGGGGATCCCTATAATATCTACTTCAAAGAAACAGAGGAGGGTTGGCAAGGCAAAATATTCAAACCTGTTTTTGTTAAGCATAGCAATTCCAGCCATACATATAGCAATAGGCAACATCTTATTCCACACAGGAAGTCTAAGGCTGGATGAAAATACATTACAGGGTCAGCTTCTACTGTAGGTCAGAGAGTTGTTATCTTTTGCGTGGAAAGGTCTCACACAACTAAAATTATTTTGACCAGCCTCATTCATTCCCTGCAAACACTTAACAGATGGGGAGTGAGGGGGTTTATTTATCTTTATTTTTTTAACATAAGCAGTATGAATAATGACATAAATACAAGTGAACCGCCAGCATTATTCCTCTCCGTGAGATAAAAACCGGCAAAGACTTGTATTTATTTAAATTGTCACCATATCCCAGAAGGCTTGTGACTACATGGCTTGAGCAGCATCCAGAAGCTGGCTGCTGCATTGCAATTAAGATATTAGGTAGTGATATAACTGCTGAAAGCTGGCATACGTTCTTGTATCCTTTGACATACATGTGTGTGCTAAGGCTTGGACTTTGAATGCTGGTGTTCCCACTCTGCATTGAAATAAAAAAACAATAGGATATCAACCGATAATTATCAGCAGTCTTTTCCCTGACAGATATCCCTGCATGGATTGACAAACTGTGAACAAAATCACAGGTATTGAATAATAAGTCATATGTCTATAGTCATCGTAAAGTGTAATTATGTTCAAAATGTAAAATTATATATTTCCACATTAAATTTCAATTATTTCCAGCCTACTGTTATTAATCTAAACATTCTTGAATTCAAAACTTCTTGAAGAATCCTACATTTACAGTACATCCTTGAATTCTGTGACACATAGCGGTTGATTTACTAAAACTGGAGAGCGCAGAATTTGGTGCAGCTGTGCATAGAAACCAACCAGCTTCCAGGTTTTATTGCCAAACCTTAACTGAACAAGCTGAAGTTAGAAGCTGATTGCCCACCATGCCCAGCTACCGCAGATTTTGCACTCTCCAGTTTTCGTAAATCAACCCCTTAGGCTTTATGCCCTGTGAACATGTGCTGCTTATAGAAGGAAAACAGAGCTGCCACCGCTCCAATCCTCAAAATACAAATAACTGCAGCAAACACTGATGTCTCCATTTAAGTGCCATCACAGCTAATGTGTTTCTTATCGTAAATCATGGGACACAGAGCCATAGTAGTTACTATGTGGGTTATAGGCCACCTTCAGGTGATGGACACTGGCACGCCCTAAGACAAAAAGTGCACTCCCTATATAACCCCTCCCACTACTGGGAGTACCTCAGTTCTTTCGCCAGTGTCTAAGGTGTTGGTCACGAGTAAATATGTGCTGAGCTCCACTTGAGCAATCCTTGCTGGGGCTAGCCATGCAGCCGGATCCATTCAAAGTGTCTTTTTGGCAGAATTGAATGGCACCCAGGCCTTGTATCTGAAGAAACGAGGTCTTGCCTGTAACGCTTCTCTTTTAGAGAGCTGGGCCCCGGGATCCAGTACTTTTTAGTATTAAGGCCATAAAGTTTTACTGACGGTGGTGCTATTACAGGTCCAGGATTGTGGGTTACCTCGAGGATCCCCAGCTCCTGAAGGTTTAACGGAACCCACGATAAGGGTGAAGATTGGGTCTGTTGGTTTACCACAGAAAGTGGAGTCTTCTAAAAAATTTTTAAAGATTTTTCTTATGAATGTCTCTTTAACCTCCCTGGCGGTATGATTATTTCGGATTTTAGGTGCTGAAAGCGGTACAATTATTTTGCATGGAAATTTGGCGTTTTATATTGTAGGTCTGTAATTCTTAACAATAACACACTTAAATCTGTCCAAACAAGAGTCTAGTAGATATCCTGGGTATGATAAAGTTTGAAACACAAAAACATAAATTATAATATAATAAATAAAAATAAATAATTAAAAAAAAAAATTAATAATAAAATAAATTTCCCCACGATTCACTATCGCTCAATTCTGCAAGTGTTCTAATTTACTATCGCTGTTTTCTAGCTGGTCTAAAGCCACTTTTGATGTAAAGGGACACTTTTTGGTTGCTATGGACAATCTCCAGATTCCAGGCAGAAAGAACAGTATATATAACATAAAACTGCATGCAGGGCATAGGACAAAGCACTGGGGACAAAAGGGATGTGAAATAATTTCATACAGTACTGTAATCTGTAAGATTACAGTACTGTATGTGTTATGATTTTACACTTTTTTGAATTTGCCGCCAGGCTCCGCCCCCCGTGCGTCGCGCCGCTCGCAGGGAACAGAGCCTGGCACAGGGAGGCTTCGGAGGAGGACGGAGCCCGCAGAGACAGCGGGGGACATCGCAGGATCCCGGGGACAAGGTAAGTAAAGCCACACCAGGATCCTGCGATGTAATCCCGAGTGTGGCTCGGGGTTACCGCTAATGGTCCTGAATTTTAACCCCAAGCCACACTCGGGAAAACCGCCAGGGAGGTTAAATTTAAGTAAATGTTGTCATGCCTATGTGTCACCACTGGGGGCTGTATAGATCACTTACCGTCTCTTGCTTCTCAGAGAACTCACGATGTGTCCAGGAAACAGCAGTTGTCTCTTCCTCTGGCCGGCAGCAGACCCCCGGTAAGTCTGGGGGGCTTTTACCTCCCAACCAGATGCCCCCCTGTGCTGTTTTTTCTTCCCCTCTTCTTGGGGAAGGAGTGCTTAAAAAAAAAAAAAAGAGCGCAAATGGCACGCCGATCGGCGGCTTTCAGGCCCCCCCTTCACCATTACTGCCTCTCTCCCTGCTGATCCCATAGGATCGGAGCCTGCACTCGCACGGGAAAAACTCTTTTTTTAAAAGAAAGAGGAAGGGCCGTAGATGATGGGGGGCGGGCTTAGCGCGACATTGGCGTCCTCCAACGCCCAGCACGGGAAGGTGTGTTTTAAAAGGGACCATTGTTGCTGTTGCAAGCTGCGGAGGGACACAAGAGCAAAGGTGGCATGCAAGAGGTTTTGGTAACACAGGCATTCCTTTTGACACATTTACTACTGCATCAGGCTGAGTATTAATAGCAGCATCAGAGCTGGACTATTGCTCAAGCAGTGGATGCATTGCTTCTGATAGTACCTCTGCTTTCTGCATCAAGCTATGGTCGGAAGGGGGGTTAAAAACACTTCAAAAAATGGCTGGTCAGAGTGAGCCATCAGGAGGGGCAAGTGTTGCAGCTCCTCTTAACACTGCAGCCCCTGTGTATATTACTAAGGAGGTTTTTTGTTCAACCATTTTAAGTTTGGAGCAAAAAAATTGATGCTTTAATCGCATCTCAGAGTGGGACTAAGCATAGCAGATCCCCATCCATTGCTCAGGACCCTCATGCTGAGGAACAAGGGGCGAGAGATGACGAATTTCTCTCAAAGGACCAGAAAGAGGCTGATGTCTCCTCTTCCGAAGAACCTGATATGGAAGGATTAGGTTCGCAGGAAAGATTGTTGGTACAGTCTCTCACTGAATTGGTCCGCTCCACATTTTTACTGCCATTAAAGTAGTCAGTCAATGAGCCCACCTCTGGTTTGGGTTCACTAAAGCCTCCCCAATCTGTTCATGCCTTTCCTATACATTCATGGCTAAGAAAGCTAATGTATCCTGAGTGGGAGCACCCAGATAAACAGTTTTTCCCTCCAAAAAAGTTTTCAATACTTTATCCTATGGAGGAAGAGTTCTATAAGAAATGGGGAATTCCAGAAATTGACGCTGCTATATCCTCTGTAAACAAAAACCTGACTTGTCCAGTAGACATTGCTCATATGCTAAAGGATCCAACAGATAAGAAGTTGGAATTCCTTTTTAAAAACTATATTTTGCTCGCAGTTTCAGTTGTTCAGCCTGCGCTGGCAGCGATCGGAGTATCTCAGTCCTTAAAGGACCAGTTTATAGAGGTATTCAAGGTTATTCCTAATCAGCAGGCCCAGGATTTTGCCGGTATATCAGAAGCATTGTGTTTTACAGTAGACTCTATGGAGGATTCTATTCTCCAGGCCTCACGGCTCATGCTAGGGCTGGTACATGTGCGTAGAATCAAAGAAGAGTCCTTCTATTCGACTTTGCATGAAGTTATTGGGAAAGATGGTGGCTTCTTTCGAGGCCGTTCCTTATGCGCAGTTTCATTCAAGACTACTGCAAAACAGTATTCTGTCAACTTGGAACAAGGAGGTCCAAGCTCTGGACTTTCCAATGCGTTTATCCCCTGAAGTGCGTCAGAGCCTCAATTGGTTGATATCCAGGAATCTTCAAAAAGGAAAATCCTTTCTACTAGTCACCTGGAAGGTGGTAACAACAGATGCCAGCCTTCTGGGGTGGGGAGCAGTCCTGGAAGAAGCGTCTGTCCAAGGGAAATTGTACAAATCAGAGAGGACCTTGCCCATCAATATTCTAGAGATTCGGGCAGTACGCCTGGCCCTAGAGGCCTGGACTCTCAGACTACGGAATTGTCCTGTCAGGATCCAATCCGACAATGCCATAGCAGTGGCCTATATCAATCACCAAGGGGGCACGAGAAGTCGTGCAGCCCAGAGAGAGGTGAATCATATTCTATCTTGGGCAGAAAACAACATTCCTTGCCTATCAGCAATTTTCATTCCAGGAATAGAGAATTGGCAGGCAGACTACTTGAGTCACCAACAATTGTTTCCAGGAGAATGGTTCCTTCACCCCGACATCTTTCTGTCAATATGTCAAAGATGGGGAGTTCCGGACGTGGATCTATTTGCGTCCAGGTTCAACAACAAGATCGACAACTTTGTGTCAAGGACAAGGGATCTGTTGGCATACAGAACAGATGCCTTGGTTTTTCCATGGGATCAGTTTTCACTGATCTATGCGTTCCCTCCTGTTCTGCTGCTTGAGCATCTTCATTGCAGGATTAAGCAAGAAGGGAAGTAGGTGATTCTTGTGGCCCCAGCGTGGCCCAGGAGATCTTGGTTTGCCGAGATCATAAAGATGGCGGTAGGGGACCCTTGGACCCTAACAATGTGGCCAGACCTTCTCTTGCATATCCAGTATTCCATCCTACCTTAAAAACCCTAAATTCAACGGTTTGGCTATTGAGACCCACATTCTGAAAAACCGTGAGCTGTTAGCTTCAGTAGTTTCTACTTTGGTTAATGCTAGGAAGCCGGCCTCCAGAATCATATACTATAGAGTCTGGAAGGCATATGTCTCCTGGTGTAAATCCAGGGGTTGGCACCCCAGGAAATATGTCATAGGTAGGATCCTTGAATTCCTACAGATGGGATTAGAAATGAAGCTGCCCTGAGTACTATCAAAGGCCAGGTTTTGGCCCTATCAGTGTTTTTTCAACGACCACTTTCTTCTCACTCTCTGGCTCGTAACTTTATTCAGGGGGTAACACAGATTAATCCTCCAGTTAGGCCACCCTGAGCCCTTGGGACTTAAATTTAGTCCTGTCGGCAGTACAAAAACAGCCTTTTGAGCCAATACGAGATATTCCCTTAGTCCCCTTGATGAGGAAAATAATTTTATTGGTTGCCATATCTTCTGCAAGAAGAGTATCAGAGTTGGCTGTTCTTTCTTGTAAAGAGCCATATTTGATTATTCATAAGGATAAGGTTGTATTGTGGCCTCATCCGAATTTCCTACCGAAGGTAGTGTCAGGTTTTAATTTAAACCAGGATATTGTTCTGCCTTCATTTTTTCCAGAACCTAGTTCTGTGGAAGAGAGGTCACTACATTTTCTTGATGTGGTGAGAGCGGTCAAGGTCTATTTGAAAGTGACCGCTCAGATTCGTAAAACAGATGTTTTGTTTGTGTTGCCAGACGGTCCTAAAAGAGGACAGGCAGCGTCAAAATCTACTATTTCTAAATGGATTTGTCAAGTGATTGTTCAAGCTTATGGTTTAAAGAGGAAAATTCCTCCTTTTCATATTAAAGCGCACTCCACCAGGGCTGTTAGTGCTTCTTGGGCAGTGCATCACCAATCCTCCATGGCTCAGATCTGCAAGGCCGCAACTTGGTCTTCAGTCCATACATTTACCAGATTCTATCAAGTAGATGTAAAAGGTCATAAAGATGTTGTCCTCTTGTCTCTTGGTGCCCTACTTTTGTTGTGTCTCCCTCCCTTCAGTTGGCATTGCTATGGGACATCCCACATAGTAACTACTATGGCTCTGTGTCCCGTGATGTACGATAAGAAAATAGGATTTTTATAACAGCTTACCTGTAAAATCCTTTTCTCAGAAGTACATCACGGGACATAGAGGTCCCTCCATTATTTGCTATACACTTGTATTGCTTTGCTACAAAACTGAGGTACTCCCAGTAGTGGAAGGGATTATATAGGAAGTGAACTTTTTGTCTTAGGGCATGCCAGTGTCCATCACCTGAAGGTGGCCTATAACTCACATAGTAACTACTATGGCTCTGTGTCCCGTGATGTACTTCAAAGAAAAGGATTTTGCAGGTAAGCTGTTATAAAAAATCCTATTTTTACCTCTTGTGGGCTTTATCCAAAATAAATCCTCAAATATTTATATACAAATGCATTTCCATGTGCATGTACGCAGTTGCACTTCCAAATATAAGGCCACACATGCATACCTACACATAAAGGAAAATGCACCATACCACTGCAAATTCAAGCCCACATGATATTGCACTTTTAAAAACAATGCGTATGATTATATGGGACTCTCTCTCTTTCTTTGCATTGCACTTTGTTGTACCTCACTGTAATTTATTATTTTTACTTTTAAGATACCTGAGAATTACACTCAACATACAGGACAAGAGAAGTGCTACTGAGCAGAGTCCATGCATATAAATAAGCAAACCGGTTGACCTCTGTGATTTTAAATGAACTGACAAGGCTGAGATACTGGTTGGAATATTAAAATCAATACTGAAACATATACAGGATGTGTTAGGCACACCTAACAGCTTAGTGCCATGTGTGTCTTTAGAAAAATCCCTTTTGTTGCATGGTTGGGGTGAATTCCAGGCAGTGCCTCACCTATAGGGATTGCAACCATTCATATGAAATTGAGACTGGTATTTTTAAAGTATATTTTCGCGTTTGCAGCCAAATTGGGAAAACACCTAATTTATATTTGTTCCCATAATATAGCATAATTAAATATATATATATATAAAAATTGCTGGTTACCTTTTTAAGTGCTTTTTTACTTGCTTAAACATCCTAAGACTTAATGTACACGGGACATTTTAAAACCTCTCTTGATCGATTTACATACATTACACACACATAATATACACTTTTGCGAGTTTCCACCGCTTCTCAAATTTAAATGTACAAATATTTGTTATTTATTAAATCAATAAAGTTTTATGCTTTAGATTAAGTAGGAAATTTGAAATTATTTTGTGCTTGGTGTGCTAATGATTTTAATGTAATTTTATTGAAAATTTTGTTTTAAACATATAAACATTTGCGCAGCTACCATGAAACCTATAAAACTCAGTTTTGGGCAGTTTTTACAAATTTTGAAAGCTGTGCATAAAGAAGTATAAAAATGTGAAAAATTTTAAAATTGGTCTGGCCTTCTGAGATGAACAGTGGAGAGCAAGTTCCACCAGCGAAAGACACCTGATCTTTTCCACAGCCCTTTGAAGGTACTGCATCCTTCCCCGCCTGACTGCCCCTGCCATGTATCCTAGCGGGTGTTGGCAGTTTGAACAAAGGGAGATCAGCAAACCTATGTATGCTGATCTCCCCTCCAGTGAACTAACAAGAAAATGGTGTGTATTACAATACTTTCGGGTTCAGTAGTCACTTTCCCTGGCTGCTGTGGCTGAGGAAGAAGCTAATGGAGCACAATCCTTTATCTTCAGTGGAGAGCAGGAGAAACATCAAGGGTCCAATAGAGTCCAGATGTCTCAGTAAAGATAATCTATCATTACAGTATGCTATCACATAGCACATATGGTAGCAATAAAGTTTGTAAAAAAAAAAGTAACATATAAATAAAAAAAACACAAAAACATTTTTAACGACTCCTGCATCCATGTACACTTATAAGAGCATAACCTCATGTGGCAGGTGCACCTACGTACAAGAGCGACAATTGTGTTACACATGTTGCATATGGTTGTGAATGTTGGAGTGAGAGCAATAATTCTAGGCCCATCTTTTATAGTTAACTTTAAACTGATAACCCAGAATGGCCTTTATAGTTTCCCCAATTGACAATTTCGGTTACCAATGTTTGTTACTGTTTCATGGAATCACGCAATTTTAAAAATTGACATGTATCTATTTATTAAATGCATAGGGATACTATGCAAAATCCATGCAGGGAGTGTCATGTTTGGGATTTAAATCAAGGACCCTAGTGCTGCAAGGCAGAAATTCTAACCACTAAGACACTGTGCTGTTTCACAATAAATTTTCCAGATTTTTAATAATAGGATATAAAGATATACTATAATAACCTTTTCACCATGTGTAAATTGCATTTGATCATTATCATAATCTAGGTATGTGTTCCTTTTTAAGACCCTCGTACAGTTTTCTGCACATGTATTTTTTCCCATTTAAATAGAAAATTGGTCCTTTTCATGATTTGAGTACAGGAAAGTGAAACCAGATAATGTAGCTAGTGATGGAGCTTTCTCTCCTCTTGAGAGAACAAGCTTGAAAACCGCTCTGTTAGGGGTCCTTGAGGACTGTAGATAGGAATTACTGATTTAAGCCATGCAAAATAAACCTTTTCTGCGTTACTTCCTTTTCCTAAGCACAGAAAGTGCTCTCTTACAGTCTCTGTGCTGTGAGAAAAGGCTAGCCGTCTGTGTGTGACTATTTAAAAATTCGAAATATCATTTCCATTAACATGTCTCTTTCAATACGTATTACTACACACAGGCACAAATCATTTCAGGACCGACAATTAGTACACAGACTGTCTTCCTTCAACAGGAAACTGGATTATCGAGGAGAGGATTTTATTTCATTATCTTCATAACTGATCGTAAATTTGAGAATTGCGCTGTCACATTTTTCCTACAATATACTAAATAAGTTAAACTTACTGAAGTTACTTTTTCCACAATCTTTTTGTATTCCTTTGTAAATATCTTGGCATCGATAAAATAAACAATAAGGAAATGACACTGACTTTGTTTTTCTGATATATAAAAATATATATCTATCTATTTAATTGTGCAACTCAATTAAAAAATAACTTTGATTTTGTAAATAAATGAGAGAAGAACCTGTAAACGATTCGTAAGTTCTGCTGCTGGAACTAAAACACACGGCATACAAGGATTGGCAACGGTAGAAAGTATGCGATGTATCTGATACGAATCAGTTGTAAAGAGAAATTACTCTGATACGAATCAGTAGTAAGTAATATTGAATTAATCTGATACGGATTGGTTGTGGAGTGTATGCCGCCCCTTACTCTGAAACCGAACACCTACCAACCACCCAGCACCCCAGGCTAATCAAGTGCAGACAAGGCACCAGGTGGGTCTAATTACCACCTCAATCAGCCACAGAACCCGTACAAACAATACATGCTCATCTCCAAATGGATGAGACAGCAACCCCATGGACAGTAAATCTGATAACCAGTGAAGCCTATGGCGAGTGATATCGGACAACGACTAACAGTGGATCGGAGGCTTGGATCTACAAATGAATCGTGTTTGGCAGAAGGAACTTACGAATGTACTACGCCTGTGCCAAATGATGTCCGACAAGGTTTGTCCGACAAGGCAGGTTTTTTACGAAGGGCTGCAGGATAGGAAGCATAACGATTCACAAGATTGCACATGATACGAAAAGGTTTGAATACTATCTGGTCTTCATCGGGAACGACGAAGACCACGAACGGAGAAGCCACAAAGCACTTGCGATCGAATGCATAGACGAAAATGAGGTGAGCTGGGAAGAGTATAGCTATATATATATATACAGTATATAATGTAATTTGTTAGATATATACAGTATCTAACAAAAGTGAATACACCCTCACATTTTTGTAAATATTTTATTATATCTTTTCATGTGACAACACTGAAGAAATTACACTTTGCTACAATGTAAAGTAGTGAGTGTACAGCTTGTATAACAGTGTAAATTTGCTGTATCCTCAAAATGCCTCAACACACAGCCATTCATGTCTAAACCACTGACAACAAAAGTGAGTACACCCCTAAGTGAAAATGTCCAAATTGGGCCCAAAGTGTCACTATTTTGTGTGGCCACCATTATTTTCCAGCACTGCCTTAACCCTCTTGAGCATGGAGTTCACCAGAGCTTCATAGGTTGCCACTGGAGTCCTCTTCCACTCCTCAACAATGACATCACAGAGCTGGTGGTTGTTAGAGACCTTGTGCTCCTCTACCTTCCATTTAAGGATGCCCCACAGATGCTCAATAGGGTTTAGGTCTGGAGACATGCTTGGCCAGTCCATCACCTTTACCCTCAGCTTCTTTAGCAAGGCAGTGGTCATCTTGGAGGTGTGTTTGGGGTCGTTATCATGTTGGAATACTGTCCTGCGTCCTACTCTAAGAAGGGAGGGGATCATTCTCTGCTCCAGTATGTCACATAACATATTGGCATTCATGGTTCCCTTAATGAACTGTAGCTTCCCAGTGCCGGCAGCACTCATGCAGCCTCAGACCATGACACTCCCACCACCATGCGTGACTGTAGGCAAGACACACTTGTCTTTGTACTCCTCACCTGGTTTCTGCCACACACGCTTGACACCATCTGAACAAAATAAGTTTATCTTGGGCTCATCAGACCACATGACATGGTTCCAGTAATCCATGTCCTTAGTCTGCTTGTCTTCAGCAAACTGTTTGCGGGCTTTCCTGTACATCATCTTTAGCAGAGGCTTCCTTCTGGGACGACAGCCATACAGACCAATTTGATGCAGTGTGTGGCGTATGGTCTGAACACTGACAGGGTGACCCCCCACCCCTTCAACCTCTGCAGCAATGCTGGCAGCACTAATACGTCTATTTCCCAAAGACAACCTCTGGATATGATGGTGAGCACGTGCACTCAACTTCTTTGGATGACCATGGCGAGGCTTGTTCTGAGTGGAACCTGTCCATTTCCCTTAGCCACCGTACTGCAGATCAGTTTCAGGGTCTTAGCAATCTTCTTATAGCATAGGCCAACTTTATATAGAGCAAAAATTCTTTTTTTTTCAGATCCTCAGAGAGTTCTTTGGCATGAGGTGCCATGTTGAACTTCCAGTGATGAGCATGAGAGAGTGAGAGCGATAACACAAAATTTAACACACCTGCTCCCCATTCACACCTGAGACCTTGTAACACTTACGAGTCACATGACACCAGGGAGGAAAAATGGCTAATTGGGCCCAATTTGGACATTTTCACTTAGGGATGTACTCACTTTTGTTGCCATTAATGGCTGTGTGTTGAGTTATTTTGAGGGGACAGCAAATTTACACTATTATACAAGCTGTACACTCACTACTTTACATTGTAGCAAAGTGTAATTTCTTCAGTGTTGTCACATGAAAAGACATAATAAAATATTTACAAAAATGTGTGGGGTGTACTCACTTTTGTGAGATCCTGTATATAGATATGGCCTGGAAGGAATATTCTTCTGCAAACTCAAGTCATATAGACAGCCCCAATTTATTTTGGGAAGCAGGCAAGGCCTATCTTTGGGGTTATGAGTTATGAGTTATGTTTATGCTTTTGTATATTTTTTCTTTGTACCCCCCCCCCCCCCCTCAGTTTTAGGAGATCAGGCACAAGGAATACTTTTGGTTATCTTACGTCACTTCTACACTGTAATCTACCCTATGCCCCCCAGTGCGCTTTTGCACTCTAACTCAGACTAATTTTGTTCAAATACTCTATTTGTAAACACTACTTAATCAAAAATGTTCAATTCAGGTGACAGGGGACATTGTCCTGTCACACTTACCATGTCTTTTATTGTTTGATTCTTTTAAAAAATATATACAGTTTCTAAATGAGAGTACAGGTTTGATTCCAGTCAGATGGGTGCTTTTTGTACCTTGTCTCCTATTTAAAATTACACCTGCAACACTTAGGGGTCTGTATATTAAACAAATGCTGTGTAAATATCACAGCATTCGCACAGCCATTGCATCAAATATCCATAATGTGTCCAATATGTTTATTTCCTAGTATTATCAACTCCATCTAGTGGCCATAATGCAGTATTTTCCTGAATTAACCTAAATCAGAAAATGATCACATTGTGGCCACAAGATTGAGATGAAGATCATACAAAATAAACATATTAGACACATTACGGGTATTATTCGAGATGAGCGTGCAAATGCTGAGACATTCACGCAGTGATATTTCTATAAAGGTACAAAAAACACCCATCTCACTAGAGGTGAATATACAGTCTGAAGAATGATTTTTCTCATGCAGATACTGTATCTTGAAGTTATTAAGGACTGATTCTAGTACATTCTCACATTAATATCTTGTTTGCTCTCCTGGTAATCTATATGTCTAAGTATGACTAATGATTAAATTGTTGCTGATTAGGCCTAATTCCAGTTGCTCATTGTTATAATGACCCTGGCACACAGCATTGAGGACAAGACAACATAATGGACTTACCCATCAGAACAAATATTGTATAATCCTAAAAGCCTGAACATTTTCTGTCTGAATCTTTCCTTATGACTCAGTCATGTGTTGTCTCATTTTCAAATTCTTCTTAAGAATGCATCCCCAAATTGCTAGCAAATGTCAACAGATACTTTAAATAATCATATAGTAAACTAGGTATTCTCTTGCTGAATATAATTCACAATGGATAAAAGAAAATTTCAGTTTTAACCTTATTTTCCATTTCAGGGTAATCCTCCCTAATTTCCCCAAATCATTTTATTTTGAAATGTTGGCCATTTACAGGGATCATCCTATCATTTTTGTATGAGGTGTCACTGGCTCTGTTCTCTGAGAATTTTTTTTTTTTTTTTATATAGAAATGTTTTATTTAAGTTCCAAAAGACTAGGACATAAACAGACGAGTGCAGGGGGTTTGACTACCCACGGGCCCATGAGGTCAGGGGCCCAAGCATGATTCCGCCTCCCCTTTGTTTACCTATTTCCTTGCAAGTATTTATGATATTATATATTATCATTTATAACTCAGTTTGTGCTGACAAACAGAATAAAGCAGCAATTACTCAATGCTTCATGGACCCAGGTTTGTTTGGTGTTCAAAACTTGAAGACAGAATTGGGTATTTAGATGGTATTAAAATAAATATAAGGAGGTCCCATTTTCAAATTTTGTAGCAGAACCAAGGCTTTTAGGTATGTAAAGTGGAACTATGGGAAAAATATTAAATGCCAAATTTGATGTAGTCTGACACTAGCATATCCACAGCCATTTTTATTTTTTCGGAGTCCTCCCATAACATAATTGTATTACCCGTTTATCCCGCCAGTTGATTTGGAGATTTTCCACTTCCCTTAACAGGAAAATCTCACAGCTTAAATTGTAAGCTCCTTAAGGGCAGGGACTGATGTGAATGTTCAATATATACGCTCACCGGCCACTTTATTAGGTACACCTGTTCAATTGCTTGGTAACACATAATGCTAATCAGTCAGCAAATCAATGCATTTAGGCATCCAGACGTGGTAAAAACGAATTGTTGGAGTTCAACCTGAGCATCAGAATGGGGAAGAAAGGGGATTTAAGTGACTTTGAACGTGGCATGGTTGTTGCTGCCAAATGGCCTGGTCTGAGTATTTCAAAAACTGCTGATCTACTGGGATTTTCATGCACAACCATCTCTCAGGTTTACGGAGAATGGTCTGAAAAAGAGAAAATACTCAGTGAGCGGGAGCTGTGTGGACAAAAATGCCTTGTTGATGTCAGTGGTCAGAGGAAAATAGGCAGACTGGTTCCAGATGATAGAAAGGCAACAGTAACTCAAATAACCACTCGTTACAACCAAGGTATACAGAATACCATCTCTGAACGCACAACACATCAAACCTTGAAGCCGATGGGCTACAGCACCAGAAGACCACACCGGGTGCCACTCCTGTCAGCTAAGAACAGGAAACTGAGGCTATAATTCGCACAGGCTCACAATTGGAAAATTGGACATCAGAAGATTGGAAAAACGTTGCCTAGTCTGATGAGTCTCAATTTCAGCTGCGACATTCAGATGGTAGAGCCAGAATTTGGCATAAACAACATGAAAGCATGGATTTATCCTGCCTTGTATCAGCGGTTCAGGCTGGTGGTGGTGTAATGGTGTGGGGGATATTTTTTTGGCACACTTTGGGCCCCTTAGTACCAATTGAGCATCGTTTAAACCCCACAACCTACCTGAGTATTGTTGCTGACCATGTCCATCCCTTGATCACTACAGTGTACCCATCTCCTGATGGCTACCTCCAATAATGCACCATGTCACAAAGTTTAAATCATCTCAAACTGGTTTCTTTAACATGACAATGAGTTCACTGTACTCCAATGGCCTCCACAGTCATCAGATCTCAAACCAATAGAGCAGTGGTTCTCAACCTGGGGGTCGGGACCCCCTCGGGGGCCAAATGATGATTTGCCAGGGGTCACCGAATCCTTGGCTGTTCCTGAAGCCTGCACTGCTCTCCCAGCCCAGATTTCAGCATAGGTGTCACTGCTACGAGACACCACAAAGTTGGAGACACAGTGAAGCCGGAGACGCAGTGAGTAACACTACCTGTGATTATAGTTGCCACTACAGTTCACAGATCAGCAGATGACCTTGATCAAGATCACCTAAGTTGGCTAATCAGAACTCCCCGCCAGCACTTCCACTCATACCGTTCCCACCACCCCCCCCACCACGGAGTAAGAGAAGGAATAAAAATAGAGAATACATGGAAGGGAGAGGAAAAGAGAGGGCGGAACAAAGAAAAAGGGAGAGAAAGAATAAGAGAAAGAACAAGAAAGACGGCTAGAAAGAGGGATGGGGGGAAAAAATCAAGAAATTAGGATAGAGAGAGGTAAAAGGGAAAGAAAGGAGAACAAAGAGAAAGAGTGGTACATCCTAAAATGTACGATAAGGGGTTTTAATAGTGTATGAGCGGAAGGGACTCAGGGAGCGCTAAATGACCATGGGTTAGCGGTGCAAATTACTTGTCTTGCCTTGGGTGCTTATAACCCACGCTATGAAAATAATTTTACGATTAGGGGTCTCCACAACTTGGGAAATTTTATCAAGGGGTCACAGCACTAGCGAGGCTGAGAACCACTGCAATAGAGCATCTTTTGGGATGTGGTGGAACGAGACATTTGCATCATGGATGTGCAGCCGACAAATCTACAGCAACTGCATGACGCTATCATGTCAATATGAACCAAAATCTGAGGAATGTTTCCAACACCTTGTTGAATCTATGCTATGAAGAATTAAGGCAGTCCTGAAGCCAAAAGGGGGTCCAACTGGGTACTAGAAAGATGTACCTAATAAAGAAGCCAGTGAGTGTACAGTATGTGAAGCGCAGTGTAATTTGACGGTGCCATAAAAGTACCTGAAAGAAAAAAAAAAAAATATAATAGCAGTATTGTCACCCTGTGGACAGGGTAGTATTAGGCTGTAATTTGTTCACGGTAGATCGCTTTTTAGAGCATGGTAGAGCATTGACTTCCAGACAAGCTGCTGAAGTTTAAAAATCAGGTACTTTCCAGTGTCTGGGGACCAGTGCTCTCTTGCCGCAGTCGGTTCTTCTTACTGTGGGTCCCTATTGCCACCACCTTGAATATAGGAATCGGCTGTGGCTTCCCGAGAAACCATAGCCTGCACCTAACTGCACATGAATGAGCTTGGCCAACACGTTGCTAAAGGTCCTGCGGCTGCGGGAGGAGAAAGGGAAAGGGATAACATCGATGCTAATGTGAGGAATGCGGAAAATGGGAGCGGTTACTGATAACAATTGGTACTTGCTCTGTACCCCCCCACCCAAAAAAAAACAGTTACATGCAGGGGGTAGGGAGTGAACAGAGGGACTTTACTTTTTGGGTGAAGTTGTGCTTTGAGTATATGGCTCACTGTGCCCTAAACTGAACATTAAGCTCTGTAAAGACTTCTAGAAAAAGCATTTTAGGAAATGCGTAGTTTTCTATTAAAGTGTATAACAGAAATGTAGTGCCACCCCTGCAGGAGCCGCTGGTATTTTTTTATTGGGTCTTTTCTGCCCTGCACCTGTGATAACTCGCCCCTTTCCTGGACCCGAGAACACTGACACACCTTGAAGTTTTGAATGGGCTTTATTTAATGGCAAAGCCTTAGGAATGGGTTAAATAACGAACAAATGTGCAATATAGCAACGTAGGCACCTTGTTAAGTGACACCATTCACAGGGTGTCACTGTTCGTTCACCAAATCTGCCTGGGAATCAACTGGTGCACTAGGAAGGTGCTAGTGAGCGATACTGGCTTGTAACTGCAGAATAATGACAATCCAACACAGTACAGCAATACAAAATGGCATTTTTTCGAAGGCAATACAGCCTATCTACTACCTAATGCAAAGTTGTCCTGCCTAACCACTGGCCAGTGGGACTATGTAGAGAGTCTGCCAGCGATGGGGCCCTTACGTGGGAGTATTCACTAAAGTAAACAAGATGGTGTCTGGTAACCTCTCACCATTGATTCAAGTCCTGAGGGGTTCCTCTGTGGCTGGTGAAAGGGTCCTTCCTCTTGAGCCAGCTCTCTGCAGCTTTAGCAGGTAGCTGGAACACGTGGTCACTGGGAGCAACTGGAACAGAAGCACACTCTCTCCTCCCTCGCTGCATTAAGTAGTGTTCAGCATAGCAACAGCTCACTGCCTGGTCCCTGCACACAGTTTTGCATGTGATTCAGGTGCAGCACACTTTTCCTAGCAGAACAGATCCTCTGGCAACTGCATGTGGTCAGCAGGTCACAACAACAGTCCAGTGGATTCTTGTAGCCCTGAGCCCTGTACCACAAAGTTCCAGGCTAACACTCTCTGGGCACACACACAGCACAGTTCAGCTGCCAGACTTTGTAATAGCAGTCACAGAAAGTATTCTATTCTGTTTCTCTTCTCACAGAACACTTCCCGGGGATGTATTGTACTGGCCAGGCACTCCTGTTCCCCAAGTGGTTCCCAGGCTCTCTAAAATGGGTCCCAGAGCCTTTCTCATCAGATCCCGCATGGATTTCCTGCTTCTCTCAGTAGTGAGAGGCTGAAAAATGTCCCACAGCCAATTGGGAACCAGCCTGGCTTAGGCAGCTAATCAGGAGTCCTTCTTCTTCAGAGTTGCTAGGGGCAGGGTCCTCTTCAGCTGTAGCAACAGCCAGACAGGGCACAGTCCAGTTCCCTCTCTCCCTGTAACTGTCCATCACAAGAGAGAGGAAAAAAAATATCCTTTCTGTGTTTATTTTGTCAGCGCTACTGGGAATTTTTTTTTAAAGAACCCAGCGCTACACAAAAAATAGAAGACTATGCTAATATCAGACATTGTCACATATGTTCAGTCACCTGTCCTATCTTTACACCTTCACATTGCTCCGAACTTATCTTTAGACTTGAGCTATCCTCTCTAAGAGCATCTGGCCATTTTAAGTCCATTCTAGAGAGAACAAGAAGGTCCAAAGGTGTTCTCCTTGTTTTCCAACTGTTTTCTCTGTGTAGTTTTACAGTAAATGTAGTTTTATTTTTGATAAAGCAATTCTTCTGGAAATGAAAAGGGTGATATGCATTTGATTTATGACCAACTTGTAAGAGTGAAGATTTTTAGCTGAGAAGTTGTTTTAAAGTCATGCAGTATTTAACCAAGGTAGATTTATACCTTTGTAAATGAACACTGAAGCTGGATCGGCTCCAGCCTCTAATAAAGTCGAGGTCTGCTCAGACTGACCTTGGCAAAGCTGTATGCTAGTTCCACAACTTATAAACACTAAGATGCGTTATATAGAAAATCAGTGGAGACTTTATTTTGAGAGCTATGTGAGTAGTACATAAAAATGAGACCACCAATTTAATTAGTTGAGCTTTTCTGCAGTAGCATAGACAGGAAAGAATTCAATTTTGTGCTGTAAATATCTCAGTCAGCACTGTCATTATTCCAGCCAAGAGTACCAACCAATTAGGAAACAAAATGCGTTAGCTATGAAGTAGAGACACCACAGGCACCCATAGGTATGTGTTACATGACATCAGTAAAACAGCTGGAGATGAACAAGAAGGAAAGCAGCCAAGGACGCACTTCTATGACTTTTCCCTTTCTGTAAGTGATTTGAATTTAAAGGTATACTTCTTTTATAAATTTCATCCTTAAGTGACTGCAGTTTACATGTGACCTAGGGCTTCTGTTTTTCATCAGGAAATAACTGTAGAACAGCAGGCAAGTCCACTGTCACTGTCCACATGGTCACCTGGGAGCAGCCGCTGCTGAGACATTTGTAGTGCTGGTATTCTCGGTACCTCTTGTCATTGCCTTTTTTTCATATGTTAAAAGAGACAAGAAAGTTGTTAAAAGCATTTGAAACAAAGCCACAGTGCCACTTAGAAACTGAGTGCTGTGGAGAAACCCACATAGATAAACCCCTTCTCATCCATGGTCTGTAGATTAACATCCTCAGGCATGGTTTTCTGTGCTGAAACACATTAACCTATGTTCCATTCGATAGGAGCATTCACTGAGAGCTCATGGTCTCGAGTAATGATCAAAAATCATGGTGGTCACATAAGGTTTGTTTGTAAACAAACCTCTCCAGCTGTCAGTGTGTTTCTTTCTCTATGCCGTACACAGAGAATGAAGTGCAGTATTTAAAGCTGACATTACAGTGTACACATTTTTAATAAATGTTTTTTAAAAAAAACATTATACACTACAGTATATAAAAAAAAGCATAGGAGTAGGGTATTAAAAAACTGCATAACCAAGAACAGAGTTATTGTCATTCTGACGTTGCTAAATTCGGTCTGATCATCTATGCATTGAGGACCTCTAATCAGGAAAGGGTTCATATAAATCAGGGGTAGGCAACTTTAGAGAGGTGGAGATCTACCTAAACAACATAGGGGAAGTCAAAGGTCACCGGGCACTGTAACCTATAGTTACCTTCCTACCGCACCGCAATCACGTGCATTGGATGGCAATTATAGGTTTAAATCGGACAGTGAGGATTCAAAATATTGCCTCTTCTCTACTTGTCAAACGAACTCGGATGACTTTTCAGAGAAGCATCAGTGTCTGCTGCCCGTGTGAAAGAGCCCTTAGTTGCATTTGGCGGTTCCAACCTTAGGGCTCACACATGAGGCCTAAACTTGGGGGGTTGTAAAACCCTGTAGTTGAGTTTTACCATCCCCAATCCCTACCCCCTTTAGCTGCAGAGGCAGCAGCCAAGGGTGTAAATATGTGGCCGCAGGAGTTGCAACCCATTTAAGTGAATTGGGCCACTGTGCAAGCACCTTGCAACCGCATGCAATGCACGCAGTTGCAGCGTGCTACTGCTGGGGTCCAAGGAGTTAAAGCAGATGGTGAGGAGGATTTACAACACCTCCTCACCACCTGCTTCAACCCCTTGGTCTCTGTTCTGCACAAAGTTGCAGGGTGATGGCAAAGCAGCCCGATTCACTTGAATGTATCATGCTTGGTGTGCAATACAGCTGCCAAGTGTGACATGACATATAATCCCTGCTGCCATTTGTACACCCCTGGCCACTGCATTTAAAGGTAGTGCAAATGAGCTTTTAGTTTCCTAAGCCCCCTATGATAGTGGCTTTCTTTGTTAAAGCTGGTGCTGTCTCTGATGACATTGGTGCACTGCAGTTGAGATTGTGTATGGGCTTCCCTTGCAGCAGTGAAATGCACTGACCTGAAAAAATAGAAGATAATAGAGGAGTCCATTGTCAGCACATTGCAAACTGAAGCTCTTCTCTGTCTCTGTCCCATTGCTGCGGTCTTTTTACGGCAGGATACAGAGAGGCAAAGTGCAGATTATATCACTCCACAAGAGCCTACAGCTGGAACTAGCAAAGCTACTATTAAAAAATAGTCCAACTCTGACTGCTTCTCAACAACGTTCCTCGTTCTACAGGCGGCGGGTCAGCAAGTCAAAGTCACGATCTACCAGTCACCTGGCCACGATCGACTGCTAGATCACGATCAACTGGTTGCCTACCCCTGATATAGATTGATTGACCAATATTAAGAAATGGGATGAGTGGCTTAGGGCAGCACTTTTTATGGATGGGTTATTTCAAGTGATAAATGCTCCAACCCCTGAAGAAAAGCAATAGCATTTCTGCATGATATGTTCTATAGTGCAGGAGGGAGCCTTTTATAGAAGGCTAATATATGGGATACTAGATTATTATATGCAAACACTTCAAAACTGACTTGTCTGAAAGAGCTTCCCATGCAGAGAATATCCATCCCAGAGGGTCATTGGAAGCCAGAGGCTGGTAATAATAACATGGGGCTGTTCTTATTTATTGAATACATGTATTAATGCAGCACTTTCCATACCATATATTCACAACAGTCCTCAAGCTTACAATCTAAGGTCCCTATCTCACGTATTTATATTAAGTCCAGTTTGGACAGGAGCCAATTACTATACCAGCATGTTTTTGGGGTGTGGGAGGAAACCCATACAAACACCATATAGACAATGTCCTGACCAGGATAAGAGCTATTTTATTATTATACTGCATTTATTGCATATATTGCATCCTAATATTAAGCCACAATAATATTTCTCTGACCATGGTTTCTAGTTAAAGCATGCACAAAAAAGACCACCTAAGCTAACTTACATGACTCTATTGTGTCCCATATTCTATCAGAAAATCTGCACATCTATTACAGAATTTATGCAAGTTTAAATATGGCCAGTCCAGGTGGTATGCATGATTGCCAAGAGTAAGATTCACCATTATTGCCTTCTTAAATACTCATTGTAGACCTATTTAGTTTTATGCTTTTCTTTAGTTACTCATAGAAATAAATCTCTTCATAAGCGAGCAAGGCCCTTTTCCACATTTTACCTGCTGTAATTGTCTGCTGCCTCTTTCCCCTGAAATTAAGTTCTACTTTCACAATGATATTCCAGAGCCTAGGACCTAATCCTATATTAATAACTTACTGTGTATGACCAAGCATTGTAATTGGATATTTTAACAGGGTGCAAATTTGTTTCTCACCTTCAAGTTTGGGTCATTGAACAATTTTAATATAGTACAGATTGTACAGTGCTGTTCTAACATTCGTTGGAAGATTCAATGACAAATTTGAACCAGATGTGGAAAGAAAGTCTATCTTTGAAAGGGAAGTACAATTAGCTGTAATGGATTTGCATCAACAATTGATAACTTATAAAAGAAAAGGAACAAAAATGTGAAAAAGGTATTGAATATACAGAAAGCTTTTATACATGTATAGTAAGCTGAGCAAACAACAATATACAATGTCCGGCATGATAAACTTATAGTATATATGCAAAGTTGCAGAACTGCTTTTTCAGCAGTCTACAATTATCACAGGCAATAAGGAGAAGGCAAAAAGAAGCTGTATGGTGGCGAAGTGGTTATCACTCTATCCTTGCATTGCCCTTGTTCTGGGTTCAGTTTCCAGAAAGATGCTATCTACGTGGGGCTGGTATATTCTTACCATTGGTGGGTGAGCTTGCAAGCTTCTTACAATGAGCCAAAACATACTGTTCGATTCACCGGCTTTTAAATAAAATGGACTGTTCACATAACAGTGGTTGGGGCGTTAAAAAGGAAGCACCTTTTAAACAGAGAATGAAGTGTATGGTTCCATGTACTCAGGAAACTGCTGCAAAATAAGTTAGTGCTATTTAAACTGAGTTATAAATGATAATATATTATATCATAAATACTTGCAAGGAAATCATATAATTTCAATTAAATATAGTTTCAAAATATATTTAAAGCCAAACTCAATAAAACAAAAAGACTTTACCGTTGCAGTGGGTCCCCCTCTCTATTGCCAGAGCTAACTGCTAGCTTGAAAGTGATTAATAAGGAGATATCCTTAGCTTATTCCTTGCTTTCGTAGGCTTTCACTGCTTTATGACTGGTCCCCCAAAGCCACATGCCCTCACTACCCATCCAGCCGCAACTGACTGACAAACTCCCCCTACAATGCAATGCAAGACCAGAAGTCCTACATTGTACAGGAGCAAACAACAGACTTGGGGGGCACACCCTAAAAATATGTTTACATTCAAGATGGTGCTGCTATAAGACCACAAACAGAACAAAATAGATTACAGCACACACATCCAAAAATGACATTTAAATCATGCAAGGCTATTTAAAACACCTGAACATATTCAAAAATATGGGGATTTGGTTACACCATATGGCCATATAGTGCTAAGCCCACTACTGTGTCAAATTACCCCATTATCAGTGAATCCTACACTATTCATAGAATGAAAGGTCCTGCATCTCAACCATGGGAGACAAACTCCTCTTGTACAGGAGGACACAGTGAGCCTACCTACATCCCGGATTGCCAGACAGATGAACAGAGTGCCAGCTGCCAGGGGAGAAATGAATAAGGTAAGTATATTATCTTAAGCTGACCCTACATTAGTAGAATTGTGTTCCAAAATTTTTGGGTTTAATAACATTTGTTCAATTTTCTCTTTGTTAGTGGGGTCAAGTGACATTTGTTTTCCACCAAAGTGATGAGAACATTCGAAGGAGTAGGGTGGACATTTTTTCTCCAATGAAAGAATGTTTTATTTATTTTTTTCCTTATAAGGTTTTTATTAGAAGTAAAAGAATACAAGCAAATGGTGAGTATAACAGAAACACATGATACAAATCAGATGGTAGTTGACAGGGTATATCAATGACTAAACTTATAGACTTTGAACTTCAAGATGTCAATTATAATTACGCTGAAGGGAGTTCACCTTGAATCAATGGGGATAGAAACCAATTGGGTTTCTTGGATTTTGGTAGGACTTGTGGGTGTTTAGATCCGAAAAATTCAGATTGTGTAAAAATTTCAGGATGGGGTCAGCGTATGGGTTTCTTTCTGTCTAAGGTGGTGTTATGGGGGTCTAGGAAGAAGTGTGTATATGGGTGGGGGTATCATTTTAGTGAAGGGAATAGAGGGGTGAAGAGAGTAGGGAGGGGTGCAGGGGAGAAGACGGGAGTAGCGTAGAAGGGATGGAGGGGGGGAAAGGGGGTGTTGTCCATCTCTCATTTCCTCCAGCAGGGGGAGGTAGGGGGACTGATGATTGTTACATGGTTGTGACTAGTGGGGGTAGATCATTATTTTTGTTATTATAACTGGTTGTGAGGGTTTGTCCAAGTCGAGTCTGGGTTTGCATTGATGTGGGGAAAGAATTTCAGGCGGGTTGTGTGATGTTGATGGTGAGGGCTTTGTAGTCTGTTGTTGTCTGGAAGTGGGTCCAGCATGCCCACTTGGTTGAGAATTTAAATGGTGTGTCATGAGCAATGCTGATGAGATGTTCCATTTCAGCTATCCTGGAGACTCTGTTTCGCCATTCTTTGATTGATGGGCATGTGTGGTGCCCCAGTGTACTGCGATGCACTGTTTTGCCGCATGTACCATGTGCATGGCTAGGGATTTAAAGTAAGTGTTGTTCGATAAGGAGGTAATGTGTAAGAGAAATTGCGCTGGAGAGAAGTTCAATGTGTAGGTAGTGACTTTCTTCATAATTTGGTGGACTTCGCTCCAGAAAGTTTGAATGAGGGGACAGCTCCACCAAATGTGCAGGTTCCTTCATCCTGTTTGCATCTCCAGCATACATCTGGAATGTCTGGGTTGAATTTGTGGATAAGGGAAGGAGTCCGGTACCAAAGTGTTTGGATTTTGTATCCGTTTACCTGTGTGGAAACGTTTACGGATCCTTTGTGCATGTTCAAGTAGACTCTTTCCCATTCTTCCGGCGACAGGGCTAAGGAAAGTTCGTCTTCCCATGTTTTGCAAGCCCGACCACTGTTGGAGGGGACTTCCGAGAATAAAAGGGAGTGCAATGTGGAGATTAGGTGATGTCAGGAAATGTTCCATCCGCTCGTAATATCTGTTATTCAGCATGCAGTACTGAGGTCCACCAGCAGGTGTCTCCTGGCAGTTTGGAACTGTCAGGAGAGCTTTTCCCTGTTCATGTTATGTCATCTTTGGGCCGCAGTACTGGCGTCCACCAGCGGATGAATCCTGGCAGTATGGAGCAGTTATTCCCCTCTGCAGACAGGTGTCACCTGACGTTAATTAGCAGAGCTGCAGTATAAATACCCGGCAATTGCACACTTATGTTGCCCTGGTATTGTCCTTGAGCCCTGATCTGCATCCTGTTACCCTGATCCTGTAGTCTGAACCTGAACCTGAACCTGAAGCCCGATTCCTGGAACCTGGAACCTGTTGATCCTGTTTCCTGTCCGTTACCTGAACCCTGGACTCTGGACTCTGAGCCTTGTACCTGACCCGTCCCTTATGTCATCCATCCATCCTTTCTTGTCCTGTTTATCTCCCTTCCCAGCTACTGATTCCGTGTTTATGACCCCGGCCTGGCTTGACTACGATTATGGTACTCCCTCTTGCTACATATGCTGGTTGGTTTTATATCACTGATTGTTTGGTTGTTCACTTGTATTTGTGGTGTGTTCACATATGCATTTTCCTTAAATAAACTTACTTTGACCTATTTATGTCTGGTTCACTCTGTCGCAGTCACACAGTTCTGGTCACATCTGGTTTATGACAGAATACCAGGGCCATCCCTGACCAGAAGTGGCTGCACTGGGGAACCAGTTTGATTCAGTTGGTTGCAAACATGAATGCCGATGAGGTTATTTATTTTTCTCTGCTGGCATCTGAAAGTGGTGATTATTGCCACCAGGCTTTGAAAGGATTGTCTAGTGACCAGTTGTTTGCCACTATACGTTTTGCTCACTCACTGGTCGATCAGGGTTATATATTGTTTGGGGAGGTGCAGCCTTTGATCAAGATCTGTACTGAGCTGGCCCTGCCCTGTATTCCAGAGGGCCGTGATGATTTCACTCCTCCTTTTGATATGAATCAGGTTGTATCCCTAGTGTGGCTTTTTGAAGATGATCCAGACGATTTTTGTGAGCACTACTCAGCCTGTTCCCCACAGGTGATTGCTGAGTGCATTGTGTCTGCTCAGTCTTTTGTTAGACAGGGAGATTTAAAAGCACAGTTTGTACAACCTATACTTTCAGCATGGTCTGACATGATGCAAGCAGCTCCAGCCAAACAAACCACCTCTGCCACCAAACACCAGCCTACCCAAATGTATGTTTCCCCATCACCCATGTCAACCGCAGTTGCAGCTTAGTATACGCTGCTGCCAACCAAATACTCATATCCAGTCTCTGCTCCCTGTACCTATCCTGCATTCAACCCACCTGCCTCTTCCCTGCTGCCTGCAAACCCACAGGAACTTCCTCCAGCTACTGTTACCTCTTCTTTGCCATATCCCAATCCTCCTCTCCAGTCTGCTGCACCCCTCACCTACAGAGCTTCAGTGGCTAAGCCAAAGAAAAAACGAAAGTTTTTTCCAACCAAGACGATCCTGCCAGTAACCCAACCTGCCTCCGCAGCAGCTAATCCAACCCAGTCTGACATCCCAGTGTCTGCCTTCCAGCAAGATGTCTCTGTGCCTGCCTTCCAGCCTGATGTCTCTGTGTCTGCCTTCCAGCCTGATGTCTCTGTGCCTGCCTTCCAGCCTGATGTCTGTGCCTGCCTTCCAGCCTGATGTACCTGCCTTCCAGCCTGACGTGCCTACCTTCCAGTCAGATGTGTCTGCCTTCCAGCCTGATGTATCGGTGCCTGCCTTCCAGCCTGATGTATCGGTGCCTGCCTTCCAGCCTGACGTCTTGGTGCCTGCCTTCCAGCCTGACATCTCGGTGCCTGCCTTCCAGCCTGACGTCTCGGTGCCTGCCTTCCAGCCTGACGTCTCGGTGCCTGCCTTCCAGCCTGACGTCTCGGTGCCTGCCTTCCAAGCCTGACGTCTCGGTGCCAGCCTTCCAGCCTGAGGTCTCGGTGCCTGCCTTCCAGCCTGAGGTCTCGGTGCCTGCCTTCCAGCCTGACGTCTCGGTGCCTGCCTTCCAGCCTGACGTCTCGGTGCCTGCCTTCCAGCCTGACGTCTCGGTGCCTGCCTTCCAGCCTGACGTCTCGGTGCCTGCCTTCCAGCCTGACGTCTCGGTGCCTGCCTCCCAGCCTGACGTCTCGGTGCCTGCCTCCCAGCCTGACGTCTCGGTGCCTGCCTCCCAGCCTGACGTCTCGGTGCCTGCCTCCCAGCCTGACGTCTCGGTGCCTGCCTCCCAGCCTGACGTCTCGGTGCCTGCCTCCCAGCCTGACGTCTCGGTGCCTGCCTCCCAGCCTGACGTCTCGGTGCCTACCTCCCAGCCTGACGTCTCAGTGTTTGCCTCCCAGCCTGATGTCTCGGTGCCAGTGTTCCAGCTGGAAGTGCCAGTGCCTGCTCTCCAGCTTGATGAGCCTGCTCTCCATCCTGATGTGCCCGCTCTCCAGCCTGATGTGCCCACTCTCCAGCCTGATGAGCCCGCTGCCGAGCTTGAAGTGCCCATGCCCGCTGCCCAGCTTGAAGTGCCCACGCCCGCTGCCCAGCTTGAAGTGCCCACGCCTGCTGCCCAGCTTGAAGTGCCCATGCCTGCTGCCCAGCTTGAAGTGCCCACGCCTGCTGCCCAGCTTGATGTGCCACCTGCTGCCCAGCCTGATGTGCCACCTGCTGCCCAGCCTGATGTGCCACCGTCTGCTGCCCAGCCTGTTGTACCAATGCCTGTGCCCGCTGTCCAGTTTGAGGTCCCAGTGCCTGCTGCTCAGCCTGACATCCCAGTGTCCATGTTCCAGTCTGACGCTCCAGTGACTACTGCCCAGTCTGATGCACCCGTTGTTCAGCCTGTTGTGCCACCACCCGTTGTTCTGTCTGATGTGCCAGTGCCTGTGTCTGCTGCCCAGTCTGAAGGTCCAGTACCTGCTGCCTGGTCTGATGTCTCGGTACCCGCTGTCCAGTCCGATGAGCCTGCTGACCAGCTCGAGGACCCGGAGGCCGCTGTCTGGCCTGATGTGCCTGCTGTCTGCCCTGAGGTGCCTGATGCCCAGCCTGAAGTGCCTGTGGCCCAGCCTGACGTACCCCCATCTGTTGTTCTGCTTGATGCCATAGACTATGGACAATCACAACCAGTTGGAGCGTCCGGAGGCCGCTCCTTTGAGGGGGGGTACTGTCAGGAAATGTTCCATCCGCTGGTAATATCTGTTATTCGGCATGCAGAACTGAGGTCCACCAGCAGGTGTCTCCTGGCAGTTTGGAACTATCAGGAGAGCTTTTCCCTGTTCATGTTATGTCATCTTTGGGCCGCAGTACTGGCGTCCACCAGCAGATGGATCCTGGCAGTATGGAGCAGGTATTCCCCTCTGCAGACAGGTGTCACCTGACGTTAATTAGCAGAGCTGCAGTATAAATACCCGGCAATTGCACACTTATGTTGCCCTGGTATTGTCCTTGAGCCCTGATCTGCATCCTGTTACCCTGATCCTGTAGTCTGAACCTGAAGCCCGATTCCTGGAACCTGGAACCTGTTGATCCTGTTTCCTGTCCGTTACCTGAACCCTGAACCCTGGACTCTGGACTCTGAGCCTTGTACCTGACCCGTCCCTCCTGTCATCCATCCTTCCTCTCTTGTCCTGTTTATCTCCCTTCCCAGCTACTGATTCCGTGTTTATGACCCCGGCCTGGCTTGACTACGATTCTGGTACTCCCTCTTGCTACATATGCTGGTTGGTTTTATATCACTGATTGTTTGGTTGTTCACTTGTATTTGTGGTGTGTTCACATATGCATTTTCCTTAAATAAACTTACTTTCACCTATTTATGTCTGGTTCACTCTGTCGCAGTCACACAGTTCTGGTCACATCTGGTTTATGACAGGTGACTTTGAGGGGATTGTTTTGTGCATAGTGTTTCGAAGGGGGAGGGGGGTCTGGAGACCTTGAATTTTCTGTCAAGTGCGAGTAAGTAGTGTGAGAGTAGTGTGTGATTCCATGGGGAAACATAGATGCCAATGTCCTTTAATGGTAGTTTCTCATGTTGCAGAAGCTTGCTTTTGTGAGAAGAAGTGGTGTATCTGAACGTTTGTATGGCCAGATGTCATTTAAGAAGTTATTGTGCATTCCAGGGGGGCATTGCGGGGGGCTGTTCTGGTTCCCTCTCGCTGTTCTCCTTGATGGTGGTGTTTATTATCCAGCTTGGGGGTTGCGATGTGCATATGGGAGGTGCCTCTGATCTCCTACTGTCCTCGCCTGTCTTATGGACGGGCGTGGCCACCTGTACTTCGGCGCCACGTTCTCCATGCCCACACTGTGACGTCTTTTGACTTCACATTGTTGTGGGCTGTGTGGAACATCCTGGATGGATGATGGTTGCTGCGCATGCGCACCCCCTGTGATGACCGGTGCCTCATTGACACCGGTCCGTCACCGTCCGTACATGAAGCTGGGGGCGGAGCTTCCGGATCCGCCATGGGTATATCCAGATTTTTGGCACAGCTGGAACCTGCATTTGTGGTCTGGTGGTCTGGCACAGTGGTCACATTTTTGGGAGTGGACTATTAATGGTTGGGCTTGCTTAATTCATTTAGGTTAAACATTTTTCATCTTTTTTTTACTCGCTGTGTAGGCTGTACCATTCTAATACACACAATAGAGTTTATTTATCTTTTCAACAATACCTATTCATTTATTTCACATTTGTTTTTATTTTTAATTTAGTCATCTCTTAGTCCCCTTTAGCCTCCCTGCCCGTACCAACCTGTCATCATGTTGGTCTATATTTAATCACATACTATATTCTACATCATTAGTTAATTATATATGTATGCAACATAATAAGCTTAGTTCATTTCAACCTATACATTTGTATATTAATTCCAATTATTAGACTTTACTATCTTATGATTATTTTGCTCTCATTATGCCTTTTAAGACTTGTGCATCTCTATATACACTTTTCTAGATCTGCTCATGGGCACATCTGAAACCATTGACCAAGTACCCCCACATAGACTGTGCTGTTCATCCTGATTTTTCCCTAATGCAGCTTCTGTTCGCTGTGCCCCCTCAGCTCTCGAACTGGATACCTTTTTCTGCCGCCATCTTGATACCCAGCGTTTGGCAACCTAGCCCAGTGTATTGGTAAGTATGAGGTCTTCCTTTCCTTTGACCTCTCTTACCAACCAGTCTTTCTATCCCCATTTATTTATTATTAACATATACCGACTATCTCCATCACTTTTGTTACAGATACAATATTTATGCATACACCCCTAAAGAATCTCAGAGTCTCGTGAAATGCGTAGGGCACTATCAATGCTTCTTGTATGCTTTTATGTTTTGGGTATCTCTGTTTGTATTATGCTCACACACTGCTCCATTTTATGTATGTGCATTTTTTACTCTTTATTATGTAGTTGTATCTACTGGCCTAGCAACTTACAATTATTATTGCTGTTGTCCATGGTTGTGTAACATTTGTAATGATTTGATATTATTCTGTACTCGTGCTGTGAACATTGGCTATTATGCTGGGTAATGCACAATCATTGCTGTTCCCGTTTTGTTACACAACAATTTGTAACTAATAATTGAACGTGTGCCAAATCTCTCTCACCTCATTCAAAGTCCCAGGGCTACTTGTCTCTTTTTTGAAGTCAGGATTAAGACAGAGGGAGGTGAGGGGGCCTGGTGTAGAGGACAGGGTGGTTGACTTGCAGGTGTTGTGGAAGCATTTGATTGTTGGGCCAATTAAGGGATGATTCCGAATTTCAGGTGGTATGTGTTTTGGGATGTTCCAGGGTAATAGATGGAGGGGGAGGAGGTGAATGAGGCTTCAAGGGCAACCCAGTCTTTGTATTTGTGGACGATGTTCCAGTTAAGAACTCTGGAAAGGTGACAGGCAGTGTAATACATTTTTAGGTCTGGAAAACCAATCCCTCCTTTCTGTTTTGGTAGAGAGAGGTGCTGGTAGCTAATTCTTAGTCTTTTATTTCCCAAGAGGAATTTAGAGCATAGACTTTTGTAGTTATTGAAAAAGGTAGCAGGGATGTGGATTGGGACCGTTTGCAGTATGTAGAGTAAGCGAGTTAGGGCGTTCCTTTTTAGTATGGCCGTTCTGCCGAACCATAAAAAGATGGTTTGTTCCAGCGTTTTAAATCAGTGGTGAGATTTTGTAAGATGGGTAGTGTCACGTACCTGGTGGCGGAGCCCAGAATGCAGGGAGAAGCCTCTCGTGTGCCTCTGGTTCAAGAACCCCTGATAGAGAAGACAGGAACTTAAGAGCACAGAGGGCCACAAGTGCTTGGCAAGTGCAGATGTGGAGCTGGTCCGGACCTCTGGTGCAGCAGAAGAAGGGCTGGCAGGAACACTGGAACCGTTGACTGAGCAAAGAAGTACCAAAGCTGGCAGGAACTCAGGAACAGCAGGTAGAAAGGAGGTGTTCTGTAGTTCAAATGGAGCACTGGAACAACTGGTAGTAGGAAGATGAACTGGAACTCTGGCAGGAACACTGGAACAGCTGATTGAGCAGAGAAGTAGTGTAGCTGGCAGGAACTCAGGAACAGCAGGTAGAAGGGAGGTGTTCTGTAGTTTAACTGGAACAGTAGAGAGGTCAGACAGGCCGGGTCAATACTGGCGGGCAGAGCAGGTACCAGACAGAGGCAGAAGAGTAGTTGGGCACGGACCAGGTCGGCAACAGACAGGCAGCAACAACCATAGGATGAGGCAGGAGAATAGTCAGACAAGCCAAGGTCGGGGACTGGCAGCAAACAGGAGTAATCAGGAGCGGACCGGGTAACAGGAATCAGGTAGACAGGTATACTGATAGCTTAGGGTCACAGGAAACGCTGTAGGCCGGACAGCAAGAAAGCATGCTGACAGGCTCCTTTAAATAAGTCCACTGGCGCCAAACACTGTCACCGTGCATGTCCGTGCGCACCTAAGTACCGAACGTACGCGCAGTAGGGGTGCCCTTCATTGGTAGGAAATGTGCCATTTTGGATAATCTATCCACTATTACAAAAAATTTAGTATAAACTTCAGAGGGTGGCAGCTCGACAATAAAATCCATGAAGATCATCCTCCATGGCTTCTCCGGGACAGGTAGTGGTTTCAACGGCCCCCAAGCTTTAGACTTGCTGCCCTTATTTTGAATGCAGGTGGCACATGCTTCCACATAGTCCTTGCAATCCTTTCTTAACTGCGGCCACCAGAAAGTGCGCTGAAGAAGTTCAGATGTCTTATGCACGCCGAAATGGCCGGCCAACATGTGATCATGGCAGGAACTAAGAACTGCTGCTCGCATCTCCTGAGGTACGAAGATCCTATCCCTGAACCACAGAAGGTCATCTCTGGCCTGTAGAGCTGTATCAGGTGGAGTAGAAATGTTCCTGGAAGCTTGCTTGATTTGTGAAAGTAGATCCCCTTGGAGCAACAGAAAGTTTACTGAGGACAAGATGGTGTCTGGCGGAGAAGATGCTTCTGAACCGCTGTACATACGTGACAGCGCGTCAGGCTTGATGTTTTTTGACCCGGGACGATAGGTTATATGGAATGAGAATCTGGTAAAGAACAGTGCCCATCGTGGTTTCAACCTCTTGGCAGTCTTTAAATATTCCAGATTCTTGTGATCTGTATAAACAAGAATCGGATGAGCTGCTCCCTCTAAAAGATATCGCCATTCCTCAACCGCAGCTTTGATCGCTAACAACTCTCGGTCGCCCACGTCGTAGTTCCTCTCTGCTTCCGATAATTTGCGAGTAAAAAAAGCGACCTGGGTGCAAAAGAGCCCTAGGCCCCTGTCTCTGGGAAAGCACTGCACCGACCGCTATCTCCGAGGCGTCCACCTCCAAAATATAAGGCAATGTGGAATCAGGATGTTTTAAAACTGAGGCTGAGACAAACAGATCTTTCAGTGTCGTGAAGGCCGTCTGATCTTCAGTAGACAAGTGGAATTTAAGTCCCTGCTTGGTTAGCCTTGTAATGGGAGAAATGATGGTGGAGAATCCTTTGATGAATTTTCTGTAAAAATTTGCAAATCCTACAAAACGTTGGATTCCCTTCTTGTCAGTGGGAGCGGGCCAGTCCAGAATGGCGGAGACCTTCTGAGGATCCATTTTGATGCCTTCCACAGAGATAATTAGACCAAGGAACTGGATACTTTCTTGTTCAAAGACACATTTCTCGGGCTTGGCATAAAGGCCGTGCAGGCGGAGTCGGGTCAAAACATTTCTGACATGTTCACGATGTTCAGCTAAGGAAGGAGAAAAAATTAGGATGTCATCTAAATAAATAACAACAAACAGGCCAAGATAGTCTCTGAAGATGTTATTCACAAAATGCTGAAATGTAGCAGGAGCATTACAAAGTCCGAAAGGCATGACTAAATATTCGAAGTGCCTAAACCGAGTACGGAAAGCAGTCTTCCATTTGTCTCCCTTGCGAATGCGGACAAGGTTGTAGGCACCATGAAGATCTAACTTAGAAAACACTACTGCAGACCCCAGTCTCTGAAAAAGTTCTGGCACTAATGGTAAAGGATAACGGTTCTTGATCGTGATTTTATTAAGTGCCCGATAATCCACACAAGGGCGTAGAGAATGGTCTTTCTTGTCCACAAAAAAGATTCCTGCTCCTGCTGGGGACGTGGAGGGTCGGATGAACCCTTTTTTCAGATTGTCATCAATGTAGGTTTTTAATACTCCTAGTTCTAATTCCGACAAAGGAAAAATTTTCCCAAAAGAAATGTCTGCCCCTGGAAGGAGCTCAATTCTGCAATCGTATGGCCGGTGGGGAGGAAGAGTCTAGGCACCCTTTTGACTGAAAACATCCAAAAAGCTGTGGTAGGCTTCAGGTACAGTTTGACAGATCTTGGCGTCAGTTTCCATGCATAACAGGGAAGAAGGGGCCTTGGTGACTTCTGGTAGACAGTGTTGATGGCAGTAAGAAGAAGAGAACTTAATCTTCCCCGAGGTCCAATCAATTTGCGGATTGTGGGCCTTGAGCCACGGCATGCCTAATATGATGGGAAATAGAGGAGACTCGATGGCATCCAGACAAAGTAGCTCTTGATGGGTGCCAGCAATGGTGGTGAGCAGAGGTACAGTCTCCTGGGTTACTGGCCCTGATCTGAGGGTAGAGCCATCGGCCAAATATACTGAAAGTCCTTTTGCTCTGGGCCGGAGGGAAATGTGATGTCTGGAAGCGAAGGACAAGTCTATGAAGCCACTGCAAGCCCCGGAATCAATGATAGCACTGGTTGGTATATTCCCTCCTGGGAGCTGTAAGAGAATTGAAACAGCCAGATGAGAAACATTATTCAGTACAGCAGAGGTAGGAGCAGGGGAAACAGAAAGGCACTTACAAAGCTTTGCCGGGCATGTTCGTACAAAATGTCCGGGTTCCCCGCAGTATAGGCACAGGTTACCAGCCCAACGGCATTGACGCTCTTCAGGAGTGAGTGAAGGGCGTAAAAGACCCAGCTGCATTGGTTCCGGCGTATCTGAGGCCATGGTGGTTGAAGCTGGAGGAGCAGAGTGAGGAGAACTAGGCACACAGGGCAGCATCCAGACAGGACGAGCAGGACCAGAGGATCGCTCCGTACGCCGTTCTCTCAGGCGTCTGTCTATTTGAATAGAAAGGTCTATGAGGCCCTCTAAAGTCTCTGGAATACCCACTCGGGCTAGTTCATCCTTTAAAGATTCTGAGAGGCCCATACGGAACTAATACCATAGGGCGGCATTGTTCCAATTTGTGTCAGAACTCCAGCGTCTGAATTCGGACACGTAGTCCTCAACGGGTCTGCGGCCCTGCTGTAGGGTGTGCAAGGCTGCCTCTGCAGTAGCGGTCAGCTGCGAGTCCTCATATAATGATGACATGGCCTGAAAGAAGATGTCCAGGGTATCAAGTGAGGTATCTTTCTTTTCTAGTAGGCGATGGGCCCAGGACTGGGGCTCGCCTGTCAGCAGCGAGATCACGAACCCCACCTTGGTGGTTTCCAGGGAGAAAGTCCTTGGTTGAAGGGCAAAAAAGAGTTCACAGGAGTTGCGGAAAGACCTGAATTTACTCCGGTTACCCGAAAATCTTTCAGGCGTGGGAACCCTGGGTTCAGGCGGCAACATCACCACTGAAGGTGCAGCAGAAGTCCCGGAGGCTGGAGGTGTGGATGCTGCTAGAGCTTGGGCTCGGACTTCCAGCTGGGTATAGCCTTCTTGTAGGCTTTTTACCGCCTGGGTAAGTCCAGCAAGATGGCTTCAGAGTTCGTCCATGGGATAGGCTCCCTGCGTGGGCTCGGACATGGCTGTCCGGTACTGTCACGTACCTGGTGGCGGAGCCCAGAATGCAGGGAGAAGCCTCTCGTGTGCCTCTGGTTCAAGAACCCCTGATAGAGAAGACAGGGACTCAAGAGCACAGAGGGCCACAAGTGCTTGGCAAGTGCAGATGTGGAGCTGGTCCGGACCTCTGGTGCAGCAGAAGAAGGGCTGGCAGGAACACTGGAACCGTTGACTGAGCAGAGAAGTACCGTAGCTGGCAGAAACTCAGGAACAGCAGGTAGAGGGGAGGTGTTCTGTAGTTCAACTGGAGCACTGGAACAACTGGTAGTAGGAAGATGAACCGGAACTCTGGCAGGAACACTGGAACAGCTGATTGAGCAGAGAAGTAGTGTAGCTGGCAGGAACTCAGGAACAGCAGGTAGAAGGGAGGTGTTCTGTAGTTCAACTGGAACACTAGCGAGGTCAGACAGGCCGGGTCGATACTGGCAGGCAGAGCAGGTACCAGACAGAGGCAGAAGAGTAGTCGGGCACGGACTGGGTCGGCAACAGACAGGCAGCAACAACCGTAGGATGAGGCAGGAGAATAGTCAGACAAGCCGAGGTCGGGGACTGGCAGCAAACAGGAGTAGTCAGGAGCGGACCGGGTAACAGGAATCAGGTAGACAGGTATACTGATAGCTTAGGGTCACAGGAAACGCTGTAGGCTGGACAGCAAGAAAGCATACTGACAGGCTCCTTTAAATAAGTCCACTGGCGCCAAACACTGTCACCGTGCACTTCCGCGCGCTCCCGCGCGCACCTGAGTACCGATCGTACGTGCCCACTCGCACCACCGCGTACCCGCGTACACATGTTCATGCCAGCGTGTCTCCGCATGCGTTCGTTCGCGCTAGCGTGCACCCGCACACGTCCACCGGCTCTAACAACTGTGCTAACAGGACGTCTTTCATGACAGGTAGGTAGTTTTTGCTGTAAAGATTGAAAGGGGTCAGGGAAGTTGGATTCCTAGATAGGTTATTGCACTGTCCTTCCAGTGGAAGGGGAAGTTGCTTTGACATTGGGTGATTTTGTGTTTGGGTAGAGAAATGTTTAAGGTGCATGATTTGGAAAAACTGATCTTGAGATTGGAGATTAGTCTAAAATGGCGGAATTCTGTCAGTAGGTTGGGAAGAGAGATGTGTTGTTCAGTAAGAAAGAGAAGTATGTCATCAGCGAAGGCCGCTAGTTTGTATTCTTTATCAGCTGTATGTATCCCTCTAATGTTTGGGTTGGTTTTAAGGCAGCATAGAAGGGGTTCTAGGGTGAGTGTAAACAGTAACGGGGAGAGGGGGCAACCCTGTCTCGTACCATTATGGATAGGGAAGGCATTCGACAGGAAGCCGTTGACCTGGACCCATGCTATGGGATTGTTGTATAGGGCCATTATGAAGCTTAATAGGTGATTACCCAAACCCATGAATCTAAGAACTGCTTCCATGTAGTCCCAGGCCACCCTGTCGAATGCCTTCTCCGTATCGAGGGATAAGAAAAAAAACGGTTTGCTTGGAGGAGGTTAGAAGGTGGTGCAGGTTGATCGCTTTAATCGTATTGTCTCTGGCTTCCCTTCCAGGGACAAAACCAACTTGGTCACGGGAGATAGTGTGGGGGAGGAGGGGGAGTAAGCAGTTGGCTATTATTTTGGCGAATAATTTGATGTCCACATTTAATAGGGAAATTGGTCTGTAATTTGCCATTTGGGTGGGGGCCTTTCCATCTTTGGGTATAACTGAATTGTGTGCTTCCAGTAATCCTGGGGAGAGTGGGGTGGAGGTTGATAGGGAGTTAAATGCTTTGAGGAAGTGGGTTGATAGAAGTTCCGAGAAAGTTCTATAGTAAACTGCCGATAGTCCGTCTGGACCTGGGCTCTTGCCTGGTTTCATGTTTTTAAGGGTCTCATCCCATTCTTGTGTGGTGATTGGGTGTTCTAGATCTGTGGGGTTGTCTGAGGTAATTAGCTCGGGGCAGTGTTTTTCCAGGAAGTACCGTATAAGTGTAAATCTGGGCGTGGGTTCGGGTGTGTTTGCGTATCCGTGGCCAAGGGATTATATATGTTAACATAATAATGTTCAAAAGCTAGTGCTATATCAGGGTTACTTTTAAGTGTTGCATAGATAGAAAAGAGAAATGACCGCGCTAACAGAAAAATGAAAAACTAAAATAAAAAGTAAAGATAGCAGCAGTTCTAAAATTATATATATATGATATACACAATAAATTAGGACAGCGGGTGGGTAGGAACCGCACTACAAACAAATAAATTATAAGTGATTCAATGAGAGATCACATAAATAATAAGGAAAAAAAACAAACCATGTGACAATTAGAATTAGCACATCAGTGAAAAGATGAAGTGCAAATCCATGAATTCAAAAAATGTCCAATATAGTGCAATAAAGTAGTAATTCTTTCCAGTAACACCATGCGAAAGAAAAAATCCACCACTGGATAAATTGAATGCTTACCAGCGGCAAGCTATGAAACAGCTTGTAAATAACCAGACTCTCAATCGTAGTACTGTCCTGTTAGGATCGACTATATGGGGGGAGGATGGCCAGGATAGCCAGGCAGATCAGGCAGAACAGGGTAACTCCGTCCAAAAGGTCAATATGCAGGCAGCAGGGAGGACCTTCTCCTCATGTGTTCAGACTAAGAACTAGTCTGAAGGTTGCAAACTCGTTTCTGTTTTTCTTGCTTGAGCCTCTAGTGGAGGCTAGAGGGATCAGTTTTCCCTGTATCACACACTTATGTGCTTCCCATTGGGTGAGACAAGATGTGTCGGGGGTATCGTTGTCTTGAAAATAGTTGGAAATTGTGGTTCGGAGTTTGGCGACCCTTACTCTTACTTTGTCAGTCAGGAGGTTTGAGTCGAGTCTCCAGATTTTGGATGTGTGGGAATGTTCTGGGAAAGTCAAGCGAAGAGTGATAGGATAGTGGTCTGAACTGAACATCGGTTCTATTGTTGTTTTGGATAGGAAAGGTAAGTCAGGTTGGCTAAGGAAGAGATAGTCAAGGTGTGACTATTTGTTGTGAGGAGCTTAAAAGAATGTGTAATCCTTCTCATGGGGGTGCAGGGTTCTCCACGTGTCATGTAGGGAAAGTTCTTGGAGTGCCAGTTTCATTTGTCTTAGGGCCCTATATAGGAGATGGAATGTGCCTGTGGATGTGTCTATGAGAGGGTCCAGTGGGACGTTAAAGTCACCTCCCAGAATCAGAATGCCAGTTTGGAAGGATCATAGTAGGCAGTTGATAGATCGGAAGAATGGGACTTGGGCGGTGTTAGGGCTGTACGCGTTAGCTAGGGTGATAGGTTTAGGGTTGGGTAGGGGGATAAAGGATGGGAAGGAGAAGGGGGCAGAACAGGGAAGGGTGAGAAAGGGAAGTTATATAGGAATCGAATCAAGATGGTGGGAGTAGACCAGCTACATCACCCTTTAGTATAGGGGGTCCAGATGAGTCAGCAAGAACTTCCAGAGTTCGCTGGATGGAGGTTCGGTAGGTTGCGGTCGTGAGACGGGTGGGGTCTCCAAAACCCATGAGGCCAAAGGTGTTTAATTAGAGGCATGTAGAAAGCAGATTGATGGGCAGGTTGGTTAGGAGAAGGTGTCTCCTAGAGGTTGGTTATGTGTTAGGTATCATGAGGTTGGCCTGTGTGCGTTCAGAGCAGTATATTGGTGTGTCCAGTTAGCGTTGGGAGCAGGTAGGTGTATCATTGCCAGGTATGGTAAAAGAGAGATAGGTAAATAACAGACTGTAGCAAACATTGTACGTGGTTGAGCAGGTTTAACAGGTAAAGCAATTTAAACATTTTTAACAGTTTGAACAATGTCAGAGGTGTCAAAAAACCATAAAAACAACTAAACAAGTAGTAAGGCTTCAGCCAATGCAACATTCTGACTTAAAGATTAGAGGTGTGTGTGTGGGGGGGGGGTCCCCGGGAGGAATCCATTGGTAACGGGATCGTTCTGCCAGATGAATGTAGGTTGTCTACTGGTAAACTTCTTCGCGTTAACCGAAATGTTTACTATAGGTACTAGAAGACGCTAATGGTCATGAGTATGGGAGGGTAGAAAAGACAGGATCAGTCAACGAGGTAGGAACTATGTAGTTCCTGAAATGCAGACTATCTGGTAATGGTTTGTCCTGGAGCCCCCCCCTCCCCCACCGGTGCTGTATCAGGTGCATCATAACGAAACAAGGCAGTTAAAGTATTGGTCCAGGGAGGGAGCCCAGTTTATTCTCCTCCTCCCTGGTCAATAGCCTATATCTTAGTGTGAAAAGTAAGTAGGCTGTCCTAGAATAAATGGTGTTAGGCTGGCAATATACTTATTCCTAGTACATTATCTTGTTTTCCGGGGGGGTGAGGATTAGGGGTGGGGGACGGCATAGGAACAAGAGAAGTGAGCTGAGGGGGAGGAGAAAAAGGATAGGGTAGGGATGATAGTCCAGATTTATGGTGGGGAAGTGGGAAGATCCTTTAGAAGTAATGCAGTGCTTCTTCCGTTCTATGCGGCAATAGCGATGGAAGTAGTTCGTAGAGGTAAACAAGTGGTATAGGCGATCGTTCAGTTCCTTTAGACGGATTGAATGAGGTTGCTCATTGAACGTAAAGTCAGCTGTTCAGGTTTTGCGAGCCATTGTGGGAAGGCATGTTTGGAGTGGTCACATGCTGAGCAGATTATTCAATACAAGACCTGGGGAGAGGAACTGGGTTCTTGGTCGTGTGATTTATAAAGGTGGCAGTTTCTGATGAGCTACGCTGGAGGTGTTAGTAGTGGCATAGTGCGAGTATGGGGAGGTAGATCCAGAGTAAGATGTGAACTTTCTGGAGGGCTGATATCTTTTGACGGGGGGGTATCTTTTGGTGGGGGGAAATGTAGGGACCCTCAGTGGGGGGTAATCAGTCATTCAGGGGGTGGTATTTTCGTGAGTGCCGGAGACAGGGGTATGTCCATTGGGATGGAAGGAAGATGGGATTGCATGTTTAAGAGAATGGGCACAGTTAAGTGGTGATGGGGAAAGAAAAAGGAGAACAATAGGGGAGGAAGTTTGTTTGTGATAGTCTCTAGGACTGCCTGCAGGATTGGTGTACTGACCTTAGATCATAGGGTGCACCCGTAAGGATGTGGATTCAGTTCTAGGCTGATAAGCAGGCCCTTCTATGGGCTGGTGAGGCTGTTGTTCTTCGGAGTGAATAATAAAAATTTAACCTCGCGCTGAATGGTGAAAAAACAGTGAAAAATGAAAACTAAAGCAGCTGCCACACACAAAGTGCTACTCACTAGAAATGTAAAATTATGGAAATGTGGCGCTCGCAAATGTTATTAAACATGTGTAACTAAGTGTGGATGACTGCAGATGTGAATATACAAAGCAAAAAATGTGAGGGTGGCGTTTCTGCACCTGAAAAGTCCTGGAGTGTCTGTGGTCCATTGCACTTCAAGTTTTTTCCATTGCAGATCAGAACATTCAGCACATTTATTTGGACTTTATTTATATGTTTTTTGCTTTGTATATTCACATCTGCACTCATCCACACTTAGTCACACATGTTTAATAACATTTGCGAGCGCCACATTTCCATAATTGTTGTTCTTCGGAGTGCTGTGGGCAGCTGATGATGGGTAGTGCGGGGCTAGGGATCGTCACAGCTAGCTCCTCGGTGACTCGCCTCATGGATGTCTTCCATGGAGGTGGCGTGCCTTGTGGGTGGAAGGCGGAAATCACTATACCAGTCGGGTAACTCGATTACTGGGATGTCCAAGGCGTTGCAGAAGTGATCCAGATCCTCTGGTATTCTGAGGTTTGCTGTTCGGCCTTGGTTCATGGCAGATAAGCAGAATGGGAACTTCCAGCTGATAGATCTTGAGCGCAGGAGGTCCAGTAGGGGGTCTCAGCTCGTTTCTTGCAGGGTTATATTTGCCAGGTCTTGGAAGATTTTGATTTCTGCCCCATGAGATTGCAGGCGCCCTCTGTTACGTGCGTTTCTAAGGATTTCCTCTTTCTGCGGGAAGTGAACTAGGCAGCAGACCACATCTCTTGGTGGGTCTGTGTCCTTTCCCCAGGGTCTTAGAGCCCTGTGCAGTCTCTCCATCTCAATTGGAGCTTCTGGGGGCCTCTCTAACAGGTCATTAAATAAGGCTACAGTGGCGCGGTTGAGCTGGCTGGGTTCAATAGTTTCAGGTAGTCCTCTTACCCTTAGATTGTGGTGCCTGCCATGATTGTCCAGATCCTCCAGATGGCGATGGAGCTCCCGCAGGTGAATGGAGTGGGATTCCGTCATTTGCTGAACTTTGCAGAACTATGTGTCATGGTGTGCTGTAGTTTTCCCCACCTCCCCCACTCTAGTGCTGATGGCATGAATGTCTCCCCTCAGGTTGGAGATCGCTGCCGAAAGAGTGTTTTTTATGTCTGCTGCGATTTCATGAAAGTCAGTAAGGCTCGGAGCAATCGTTTTCCTTCTGCTCCCCGTGGCACTGTGTCTGCCCTGTGCTCGGGTAGGGCTCATGCTGGGGGAGCGGGATCTCCGTGAGGACGCCTGTGTGAACAAAATGGCGCTCCTCTGCAGTTGCATACGCAATAGCTCCGGGATGTTACCGCTCAGCTGGATTTCCTGGTCACTGAGCCATAACTTTTAATGCTTGCAAGTTTTATAATGTGAAAGACTTCCACATCAGTTTTAATAGCTTGTTTGAAAAATTACTCAGCCAATTTAACAAAAAATGTAGCATTCTTAGGAAACAAACATTTGCATTCTATTTCTATACCAAGGGGGATATCTAAGAAAATGGAAGTCTCGTATTTTAGTAGGGGTCGTCTATGTAGTGACATGGAAGGGTCCCCACCTCTTAATGCACCCTAGTACACTTGCTGGAACTTGATCCTGCTCCCTAGTACACTTGCTTATTCACTGTTGTTTGCATGACATGCCAGAGTGGAATAGGCTATAATGGGATATTGCTTCTAATGGATTTGCAAGGCAGTTACATAATTTGTAAAAGGACACAAGCACATCCAATTCAACCTTCAAATATCCTCACAACATCTTATACAGATACTTCCCTATGCCTAAAAGCAATTAGATATTGACCTGGATCAACATTTTACTTTTTATTTTCATAACTTTCAAATCAATTTCCCTAGAAGACTATTTACATTTTAGGACTGTGGTAAACTCTAAATTGAGAAAATGTTCATATTATTTTCTGTAACATAATTTTGTTAATATAGTGCTCTCTCTGCCCTCCTCACTCAGCCCCTATGTTGGGGTAAGAATCTTCCAGTCCCTTTCAGCCCATTACATGCATTTGTGTGCTGTGATGTCATTCATTTGATCATGCCAGGCTGTGTAGCTAGATTTGAGCTTGAGCACCTATAAACGCAGAATTGTGTATACACATGTGTCCATACGCAGGTCTATGCACGTGTCCATGCACAGGTGCATGCATGTTTTGTGGCTTTTGCATGGGCATGCATGCAGGCTCATTGTTCACAGTGCAATTAAACATGCTATTTCCACTGAGCTCTGCCAAGCCTCAGTGCTGAAAGGTCTCTAGCAGTATTCCTGACTCCTGTTGATTCCTGTTACTGACCTGGCTTGTTCCTAGACCTTTTTGCAACTTTTCCTTGTCTACTCATCTGCCCCTGTATCAAACCTGGCTTGTTTACTACTATGATTTCTGCCTGACCATCTGGTATTTCGCTGTAGGTGGTTTACTGCTCACTTAGCACTGTAACGCTGCCAGTTGCTGAACTTAATCATTTTTATCCTACCTAAAACACACTTACTTTGACTCTTACCTTTGAACCTAACCATGACCTTTTCCTTAACCCTCAACCCTAACACTAAACAAGCTCAAACCCCGATCTAGCTATTTTATCTTTATTTAATTTTTTTTCCCTGCTTTTTTTTTTTTTTTTACCATCTTTTACTCTAACAAGGGAAAAAATACAATGTACAACACAATGTAAGAGAACAGAGGAAGATCTGTACAGTGACTGATCACTGTAATAGCCAATCACAGATTATTACAGTGATCGTGTGCGCAAGAGCCTGTCCTTCCAGCTCCTGATCATTAGTACAAAACCTGGGGCTGTTAGTGACAGCTAAGTCTCCAGGCTGGGAGCGTGCTGTACAGTGCACTCCAGCACAAACACAGGTATGCACATATGGGACCCCATGGAAGTAGACCCACTTTAGAGAGGCCACATATATGATTATGCTTGTCAGGAATAGGTTTAGGATGAAATAAATGGCTCTTGAGGGTTATGCAGCTTTTATTATCTATCCTGGTCCAAGAAAACAGCCTCTCATCAGCCAAAAAGATTACCTTAGACACTGAAGCACAGAGGAACCCTAAAACAGATTTTTCCTGTAACAATTACTTTTTTCTTTGTAGTTGTCAAGGAAACTATGAATTACAATTGAACAATTTACATGAATGAGAATTATTGAATTCCTTTCTTACAGTATGTAGAAATTGAAAGAAAAAAACATATTACTGTAACATTTTATTATTCACTTGTTGATTGTATCATGCACTCATGATTTTCTAAGTTATTTGCAGCCAGCTCATCCTAAAACATGTCTTTCATAAGCATTCTACATATATGTTGTAACTTTTAATGAGCTAGCATTGTTTTTGTTTATTTTTAAATTTAAATTTCAAAATGTAATTTTTCTGATTTCCTATTGGTATCACATTGAAGGCTGAGGGAATTTCATGATTCTTTATGTCTTTGATAGACTTCCCCATGTAAAACGATACTTTGGATTAGACGTCCAACTGAAATATCACTATTTCATTGTTGTTTTAGATTAGGCATAAAACATTTGTCATTAGGATCTCAAGAGCTAATATCCTGCCAAAACATGCAAACCTTTGACATTTTTCCGTCAAAAATCCTTAAACGTCTGCTAGAGTATCAAAGCTTTTATTTCAACATCACCAGGGAAGGTCAATAGCTCCTGACAGATGCATATTAGACTTGACTTAATTATGACTGAGTGGCACAATGTGTTCTACAACATCTGGAGCCTAGTCACAGACTACATAAGTAAACGCCGAGCCGCGTGTCCAAGCTGCCATGTGTATCAAGGAGACAATTACAAAGGGAAATACAGCCTGGCAGCAGGGAAAGAGTATTTTCTCAAGCAATATTCTATGCACCTTCTCTAATTTTAACACAACTAAATGATGTCAAATCCCCACACGTGGCAGCAGCAAAAAGGTTGCAAAGGTCTTTGTGACTATTTTTCCCTGATTCGGGAGTGACTTTTTTTTATTTAAATCTAACCTGTCAAAAAAGCACTAAAACTTAGATTCTGTTAGATGAAACTGAAATGCACAGAAATGACAGGCAAAAATTTTTACGGCTTTTAAAATGACAACAGATTGTGGAGAAGGTAAAGTAGAGTGGAACAAGGAAGCGCAGCAGAAGAAAGTGTAAGAAAAAAAAAATCAGTGGAAAATGTAAGGAGATAGTCTGGCCATTGGAATGCAATGGGGGTGAAAAGATTGGCCTGGCAATGATTTTCTTAAAACAATTGTACCAAAAAATTTTCTCTCATATCAGCCAACATGCTTTATGCAGGCAACCCTGGAACTAGGTTTATGCTAGGGGAAAAATAGAGATAAAATGGAAATATCTAATCCAACCTATTGACTTTACACCAAGATTGGTTAGCGAGGATTTATTTGCTACATGCAATCATATTAAATTGGATTATGTAATAATCATTTTATTTCTTTTCTTCCCACGCCTCCACTTTCTTCTGCTGCCCTTCCTTGTTCCACTTCCCTTTCCTCCCTCACTGCCCCCTTCTTTTCTCCCCTTCTTTCTTCCCACCCCTATCCTCTCTTTTCCTCCACTCTTTTCCCCCTCTTCTACTCTTTTACAGATTGGAAAATAAATTGGCAGTATAATAAAGTCATTTTCTAGGCTTGACAGTGTGGCAGAAGTATGTGATTCACAGCACTGCTGAACATTAAAAAAAAAGCTACTTATACTTGAACATTTAACAGCATTTTTTTGCCTTGAGTTCCTCTTTAAGTGAACCTGTAAAGACAGAAATATAGAAGCTGAAATTGCTGACCTGTTTACAATGTTGACTTTGTGGTTGTCGACTTGATTATGACTTCACTAACCTTAAAGTGGAACTAAACTTTATCTGAACACCACAAACAAAAACGCTATTTAACTCATTTTTAATGTTAACCACTTCAGCCCCGGAAGGATTTACCCCCTTCCTGACCAGAGCACTTTTTACAATTTGGCACTGCGTCGCTTTAACTGCTAATTGCGCGGTCATGCAATGCTGTAACCAAACGAAATTTGCGTCCTTTTCTTCCCACAAATAGAGCTTTCTTTTGATGGTATTTGATCACCTCTGCCGTTTTTATTTTTTGCGCTATACACGGAAAAAGACCGAAAATTTTGAAAAAAAATGATATTTTCTACTTTTTGTTCTAAAAAAAATCCAATAAACTCAATTTTAGTCATACATTTAGGCCAAAATGTATTTGGCCACATGTCTTTGGTAAAAAAAATGTCAATAAGTGTATATTTATTGGTTTGCGCAAAAGTTATAGCGCCTACAAACTAGGGTACATTTTCTGGAATTTACACAGTCTTTAATTTATGACTGCCTATGTCATTTCTTGAGGTGCTAAAATGACAGGGCAGTACAAAACCCCCACAAATGACCCCATTTTGGAAAGTAGACACCCCAAGGAAATTGCTAAGAGGCATGTTGAGCCCATTGAATATTCATTTTTTTTGTCCCAAGTGATTGAATAATGAAAAAAAAAAAAAAAAAAATTACAAAAAGTTGTCACTAAATGATATATTGCTCACACAGGCCATGGGCATATGTGGAATTGCACCCCAAAATACATTTAGCTGCTTCTCCTGAGTATGGGGATACCACATGTGTGGGACTTTTTGGGAGCCTAGCCGCATACGGGGCCCCGAAAACCAATCACTGCCTTCAGGATTTCTAAGGGCGTACATTTTTGATTTTACTCCTCACTACCTATCACAGTTTTGAAGGCCATAAAATGCCCAGATGGCACAACCCCCCCCCCCCCCAAATGACCCCATTTTGGAAAGTAGACACCCCAAGCTATTTGCTGAGAGGCATGTTGAGTCCATGGAATATTTTATATTTTGACACAAGTTGTGGGAAAGTGACAATTTATTTATTTATTTATTTTTTTTTTGCACAAAGTTGTCACTAAATGATATATTGCTCACACAGGTCATGGGCATATGTGGAATTGCACCCCAAAATACATTCTGCTGCTTCTCTTGAGTACGGGGATACCACATGTGTGGGACTTTTTAGGAGCCTAGCCGCGTACGGGACCCCGAAAACCAATCACCGCCTTCAGGATTTCTAAGGGTGTACATTTTTGATTTCACTCTTCACTGCCTATCACAGTTTCGGAGGCCATGGAATGCCCAGGTGGCACAAACCCCCCCCAAATGACCCCATTTTGGAAAGTAGACACCCCAAGCTATTTGCTGAGAGGCATGGTGAGTATTTTGCAGCTCTCATTTGTTTTTGAAAATGAAGAAAGACAAAAAAAAAATTTTTTTTTTTCTTTTTTTAATTTTCAAAACTTTGTGACAAAAAGTGAGGTCTGCAAAATACTCACTATACCTCTCAGCAAATAGCTTGGGGTGTCTACTTTCCAAAATGGGGTCATTTGGGGGGGGTTTGTGCCACCTGGGCATTCCATGGCCTCCGAGACTGTGATAGGCAGTGAAGAGTGAAATCAAAAATTTACGCCTTTAGAAAGCCTGAAGGCGGTGCTTGGTTTTCGGGGTCCCATACGTGGCTAGGCTCCCAAAAAGTCTCACACATGTGGTATCCCCGTACTCAGGAGAAGCAACAGAATGTATTTTGGGGTGTAATTTCACATATTCCCATGGCATGTTTGAGCAATATATCATTTAGTGACAACTTTGTGCAAAAAAAAAAAAAAATAATAATAATTTGTCTCTTTCCCGCAACTTGTGTCACAATATAAAATATTCCATGGACTCGACATGCCTCTCAGCAAATAGCTTGGGGTGTCTACTTTCCAAAATGGGGTCATTTGGAGGGGTTTGAACTGTCCTGGCATTTTATGCACAACATTTAGAAGCTTATGTCACACATCACCCACTCTTCTAACCACTTGAAGACAAAGCCCTTTCTGACACTTTTTGATTACATGAAAAAATTATTTTTTTTTGCAAGAAAATTACTTTGAACCCCCACACATTATATATTTTTTTAAAGCAAATGCCCTACAGATTAAAATGGTGGGTGTTTAATTTTTTTTTTTCACACAGTATTTGCGCAGCGATTTTTCAAGCGCATTTTTTGGGGAAAAAACACACTTTTTTACATTTTAATGCACTAAAACACACTATATTGCCCAAATGTTTGATGAAATAAAAAAGATGATCTTAGGCCGAGTACATGGATACCAAACATGACATGCTTTACAATTGCGCACAAACGTGCAGTGACAACAAAATAAATACATTTTTAAAAGCCTTTAAAAGCCTTTACAGGTTACCACTTTAGATTTACAGAGGAGGTCTACTGCTAAAATTACTGCCCTCGATCTGACCGTCGCGGTGATACCTCACATGCATGGTGCAATTGCTGTTTACATTTGACGCCAGACCGACGCTTGTGTTCGCCTTAGCGCGAGAGCAGGGGGGACAGGGGTGCTTTTTTTTTTTTTTTTTTTTTTCTTTATTATTTTTTTGCTTTTTTATCTTATTTTAAAACTGTTCCTTTCATTTTTTTTTTTTTTAATCATTTTTATTGTTATCTCAGGGAATGTAAATATCCCCTATGATAGCAATAGGTAGTGACAGGTACTCTTTTTTGAAAAAATTGGGGTCTATTAGACCCTAGATTTCTCCTCTGCCCTCAAAGCATCTGACCACACCAAGATCGGTATGATAAAATGCTTTCCCAATTTCCCAATGGCGCTATTTACATCCGGCGAAATCTAAGTCATAAAATGCTCGTAGCTTCCGGTTTCTTAGGCCATAGAGATGTTTGGAGCCACTCTGGTCTCTGATCAGCTCTATGGTCAGCTGGCTGAATCACCGGCTGCATTCTCAGGTTCCCTGTTGAGACAGGAGAGCCAGAGAAAAACACGGAAGACGGTGGGGGGGGGGCATTCTCTCCCACTGCTTGTAAAAGCAGTCTAGAGGCTAATTAGCCACTAGGATTGCTTTTACATGAAAGCCGACCGCTGGCTGAAAAGAATGATACCAAGATGATACCTAAACCTGCAAGCATCATTCTGGTATAACCACTCAAAGTCGTGAATGCTGTACCTGAAGACAAAAATATGGTTAACAATAAAGCACAGTAAACGGTAAAGTATAAAAAATTGCAGACCTGAAAAGCAAACATGATAAAACATAATAACAATAAAACATTGCAGAATAGAATACAGTAAAAAAGAGCAGAACAATAGAGAGAATAGAGAGAGAGAGAATAGAGAGAGAACAATAAAACGACAACTATTATTTTTTATTTTATATTTTTGTTTGTGTTTTTTTTTTGTTTTTTTTTTACACTTTTTTTGTAACTGTAACTTTTATAACTGTAACCGGTTCCAGGTTCGGGTCTCTCAAAATGCGATGGCATCTTGGGAGACCCTGTGAAAGTGTGTCCTAGTCTGTGCAATGCTGTACCCTACGCTAATACTCAACTAGTGAATGGTAGCGTTCAAAACATTCACCAATGCAAAGACCAGGATTGTCAGGACAGGAGGGACAATAATAGCGGGTGTCACGCCTATATCCGCGCTTGCTGCAGACACGACATCTTTTTTGGGGGGGGTTCGTTGGGTAGGGGTACTCGGGAGGACATAAAAATGCCTCTCATGCAGCCGACTGCATTTGGTTGGGGATGTGAATGGTGAACGCTGCAGTTATGCGTTTATGCGTTTAGTGTTTTGTAAGTGACAGTGATCGATCGATACTGCACTTGGGTGGGCTGGGCTGGGCTGGGCGGAGGGGCAAAACGCAGGTGCTAGCAGGTATCTGGGCTGATCCCGCTAACACTGCGTTTTTGGGAACCCTAAACTGCTGGGGACGCCAGTATAGATCTGATCGGATCAGATATTGATCAGTTCAGATACTATACCACTAAGGGAGGTGTACGGTGCGTGCATGGGTGTTAGCGCTACTGGCACTAACCTGACGCTGCCTGGGGCTGGTGCTTGCCAGTTCACCAAAACGCTACAAAAAAAACTGTTAGCGATCGCAGGGATCAGGCCTAACTCTGCGAACGCTGCAGTTATGCGTTTAGTGTTTTGTAAGTGACAGTGATCGATCGATACTGCACTTGGGTGGGCTGGGCTGGGCCGGGCGGAGGGGTAAAACGCAGTTGCTAGCAGGTATCTGGGTTGATCCCGCTAACACTGCGTTTTTGGGAACCCTAAACTGCTGGGGACGCTAGTATAGATCTGATCGGATCAGATATTGATGCGTTCAGATACTATACCACTAAGGGAGGTGTACGGTGCGTGGGTGTTAGCGGTACTGGGACTAACCTGACGCTGCCTGGGGCTGGTGCTTGCCATTTCACCAAAATGCTACCAAAAAAACTGTTAGCGATCGCAGGGATCAGGCCTGACTCTGCGAACGCTGCAGTTATGTGTTTAGTGTTTTGTAAGTGACAGTGATCGATCGATACTGCACTTGGGTGGGCTGGGCCGAGCTGGGCGGAGGGGCAAAATGCAGGTGCTAGCAGGTATCTGGGCTGATCCCGCTAACACTGTGTTTTTGGGAACCCTAAACTGCTGGGGACGCTAGTATAGATCTGATCGGATCAGATATTGATCTGTACAGATACTATACCACTAAGGGAGGCGTATGCTGCGTGTGTGGGTGTTAGCGGTACTGGCGCTAATCTGACGCTGCCTGGGGCGACGCATATCACCGTCGGGTGATCAGGGGGCTAAATCTTTATTCGGTAATAAACGGAGGGTGCCCTGACACTATAAAAAATAAACAAACTAACCAGTGTCACCCGTAACGGTTATACAGTGATCAGTGGTGAAAGGGTTAACTAGGGGGCAATCAAGGGGTTAAAACATTTATTTGGTAGTATATGGGGGTCCCTGTCGCTATAAAACGCTGACGGCAAACCTAAATATTTACGTCCCTAACTAGCGTCACCAGCGACACTAATACAGCGATCAGAAAAATGATCGCTTAGCGACACTGGTGACAGGGGGTGATCAAGGGGTTAAAACTTTATTAGGGGGGGTTAGGGGGGTACCCTAGACCTACAGGGGGCCTAACACTCACTGCCCTGACACTGTAACTGTCACAAACTGACACCAATACAGTAATCAGAAAAAAAAAAAAAAAAAACCTGCTTGGTGTCAGTTTGTGACGGGGGGGGGTGATGGGGGGGGATCGGGGGGCGATCGGGGGGGGGGGGGATCGGGGTGTTTAGTGTGCCTGGCATGTTCTACTGTGTGTAGTGTGTTGGTGCACTTACATTGCAGTCTTCTCTCCTCGGCCCGGAACGGAAAATACCGAGCCGAGGAGAGATGACATCATTTCCTCTGCCTCTGTGTACAATACAGAGGCAGGGAAATGATCCCATTGGCTGAGAGCGATCGCGAGGGGGGGGCCACGAATGGATGGCCTCCCCCTCACCTCCGATCGCCGGGGGAGATTTGCCGACCGCCGCAGGCACCGGGGGGGGTCCGATCGGACCCCCCACCCGCGGGCAGGCAAGGACGTACATATACGTCCTTTTGCCTGCCCGTGCCGCTCTGTCGACGTATATAGTCGTGCGGCGGTCGGCAACTGGTTAAAAGCAAACTCGTTCATCCACCTATGCCTCCATGCTTTATTTTCTTGAGAAATCACTTTGAAAAACACCCCCTTAGCATTTCTAGCAGATGCCATCTTGAGTAAGGGCAGATAATTCATGTAACATTTACTTCCTGCAATCTATCTGTCCTTAGCTCTGGCAAGCAGACAGGAGGGTGTGCTTAGCTGAGAAACCCCCTTTCCTCCCCTCCAGATGAAAGGAAAAATTAGCCTGAATACTCCTGGGATGTGCCTAGGCATTGTTATACCTTAAAGTGGGGTTCCACCCAAAAAAACAAAACTACATGAAAAATCCTAAAAAAAAATACAAAAAAAATTTGGATATTTTTTTTTTTTTACTTACCTCTAAATGCCTGTTGCTAGGGGGTCCCTCATAGTCTGCCTCTTCCAGTGCCTGGGCTGGTGACATCACTTCCCCCTCGGCACGGGAAGGGCTCGGCTCTGCTCCCTCCCTCCTGTCAATCATCTGGGACCCATTACAGTTCCCAGGTGACTGAGCGGCTAATCACGGCGCCCGGCGCCCCTCGCGCATGCGCAGTGGGTGCAAGGCTGTGAAGCCACAGCCCGGCGCCCACAGTTGCAATGCCGCTGAACGGAGGGGGAGACAAGCGGGGCTTCGATCCCCCGCATCGTTGGACCCTGGGACAGGTAAGTGTCCAATTAAAAGTCAGCAGCTGCAGTATTTGTACCTGCTGACTTTTAATTTTTTTTTTTTTTTTGACTGGAACTCCTCTTTAAATAGATCTCAGGCATTGCTGCTTCTGACTGATAATATCAGGAGATTTGGAGTGAGATTTGGTGATGTTACTATTGTGCTAACATGAGGAACCAAAGTCCTGCCTCTACCAGGATGGCCGTTTTCATATAGAGATTGCTTGGAGTGGTAGGTTGATGGTGCTGGGGCCTTAGATAGATATATTAGGTCCTATTAGTATATTTTACAAAAACACTGGAACTGGACCATTGACCTTGGACTGTAGAACTAATATTTGAGTCTGAAAATTGAAGTGCCACACCAAAGTGTTAGAGTCCAACATGAGGTTTTACTCTAAACATTAAGTGCTACAGCCACTGTGTTTCGGGAACCATACATCTTCTCCTTCATCAGAGACTTAGATATACAGTATCTGCTGGTAAGAACTCAAAATAATAAGCTGATAAAGACAGTGCAGAACAAGGCATGGTGATCCAGTAACAGGAAAAAGATCAGCTGCAGGAAAACTACGGCAATGCTGCTGACTACTTTTTTGTCCTCTGTCTGTCTTTTTGGGGCCACATCTTCTACAGTTTATTTACCTTTTAAAGCTGGAAGAAGATAGAGCCTAGTCAGAGTATAACTTGTGGTGCAATAGAAAAGAACAAAAATGTGTTGCACTGTCAGGTCTGTACTGCAGAGGGCCAGAGGCACTGAGCGCACCACCAGCCATAGGCCTTGACCTGAGGGCTTTGATGAATTAAATCCTTTCTTTAGTAAGAGCAACATTTGGTTTTCTAACACAAATTAATGTATGAACCTTGCCCTAAACAATACTGCAACAAGTCTGAATTTAGTGCTGCTGGGCTTTATTCAGAAGATGCATGGATTGATAGTTCTAGTTTTCTCAGATTTTCCCAAAGCCCAATGTTAATGTTTGTTTCTGCCTGCTGTTGTGGAGAATTCCTGGCAATACAGTAAGAAGATCCAATAACTTCAGTTATGAATATTTTTGTCTCCCTGGTCTACTACTTTGAGGTTTATGCTGGGGAAGGATGTAAATAGTTGGGGCATCCTTGAAAAGTTATCTTGCCATCCAGGCTCTGCCTAGTGAGGAGGTGTGTAAAGCTGTGTTTCTCTTCCTCCCAGGCCTACTGATGGTGTGCTGTGCTACAAAGAAACCAAGCCTGGGACCTGAAAGTTCTTGCTGCCCTGCCAGAGAATATATTCAGGGAAAGCATGTCAAGAAGGATTGGAGCACCAGGGGTGGAATGTCATCTGCAGAAGAGTGCCCTGGAGAGCTTAGCAGACTTCCATTAAAGGAATTTTTGATGTCTCACCAAAGGAGTGCAGGTGCTGAACGAGAGCTGATCTACAGTAAGAAGAATACAGAGTGCTGGTTAGGCTTAAATGTCCTTATGTATTTGTTTTCTTATTTTAGGCTAAGTAAATTTTCTGCAAGTATATGACAATAATCGCTGATCCTACTAGGAATCTTGGAAGTTCATAACTTTCTGTGCTCTCTGTCTCTGATGAGTCTTATTAATTGCATTGTTTCTAGTTAGCTACAGTATGAAGACTACAGAACAGTTCCCTCTATGTGAGGAGATTGGGACATAATCTGTGGTCCATTGCTTCTCCATAGATACCGTACATTGAGCATTGACAGGAAGTGTGTTATTGACAGGCTCCAGGTAAAAATAAGGGAAAAAAAAATAAAACTAATGCAGCCATTAAATCTAGGGACTGGAAAACTGCAATATATTATGTTTTCATTCCTGAATTTGGATATACTTTTGCTACCCTTGATTATCCCCTGATATTAACAGACCAATCGACATTCTCACTTACTTTCATTTGATATGTCCCTAGGTTTTTTTTGGGAGACCCCTTACTGTTTTGTTTTTAAATATACATTTATGAGGTTATACATCATTGTCCCTCCTATGTCTCTTATAGTCAATGTTTTCTTATTTAAGACTTTTTACACTTCATCGGCTGCATGTGTGTTCTTGGTAATGACTAACTAAATTTTCTTTAAAACCCTTTGGGGTGTATCTTTAAAAAACTGCAAAGGTATTGATCCTGTAAAATTGTATGTACATTTCGTTTGTGCAAATAGGGACAGAATCAAATATTATTAAGCTATTTTATCTCCAAATCAAATTTTATTCATTCATAAAATATACAGTGGTTCAGGAAAAATACAATCAAAGTAAATCGGTATTTATTTCACGACTAGTTGCCATAATGTGTTATGTTCCTGATTCACTCTATTGCACATGAATAAATAACATTTGACCTGAAGAGAAAGTAGCATAGTAAGTTTCTAAATGTCCCCACAGAATGAAGGTAATGCAGACTCACATGATGTACAGCGCTATGATTTTTCTTTTTTAAATGCATTATTTTTTGTATTCCATGTTATTAAATAATCTAAATTTATGAAATCTGGGAACAAATGATTTTATTAATGTAAGTGATCTTGAAATGTCTTAAAACGTTTCTAAGATCACAATAATTCCAGTACCTGTGTTAGTCTGCAAAATATCCATGTATCCCTGTAGAGCCTCCTGGGATCCTGTACATAGGGATTTGACTTCTTTAAACCCTGCCCCTATAATTGAACTGCCAAGAACTTCAATTGGCATAAGAGAAGACACATGGTTGCCTACAGTTCAACACCACCTGGGCTTTAGAAATGTTTTAGGTCAAGTCACATTTACTGTAAGACAAAAGCAAGGGACTTGGTTTGGTAAAATGGCTACTTTTATAATCCTTGGTCATTATTGACTATGTATATTAATACACAAGTCTCCACAAACAAAGTGAAATATCAATATTTTTTCTTGTAGGACTGAAAAATCAGCATATGCATAACTGCCCACCATAATGATATAACCCCTTTTTTTCATAGGTGTGGAATTTTCAGGTTAAGCTTAATTGGGGGGGGGGGGCATGGAGGATTGATGGCAACAATTCTTAAAATCAGCCTAAAGATCTAAGCACCTAAATGAGGACAGGTGTCAGAAAGCATTTCACAAATAAACAGAACATGCTTAACTATATGGTTTAAACACACACAAAGTCCAAATTAGTCTTGTAACAACATGGCAATTGCTTACATAGCCTTCAGCGAAATCACGAACCTGACAGAGGAATCAAAGAGCTCCCAAAAGACCGAAAGCTTACCGTGTAATTTAATCTGCCATAACAAATGAAATATAAGAGACTGCTTATTGGTCTGCTCTGAGAAAGGAGGACGTATTTTTGGATATAAATGATACAAAATGCAAGAAGTAACACTTGAGACAAGTGAAACCTGTTTTATGATTCACAAGAAGTCCAGTGGAAGAATGGATGCTAAGACAGAGCTGTTCAACACATGGAGAGGTCCCACAGGAGTCTTTAAAAATAAACATATGTTTCCCTAATGACATCATATTCCCATTATCTGCATCATGCAGTAGTTTTCTGTATTTTTAAATGAGGCAGCAAGGACAGTGTATGAAATATGTAATAATATACAATGTATATTGTATTTCTGTGTTACTGGCAAATGTCTCTGTTCTTTTCAGCACATCAGACAGGAAATGGTTGACACTGTAAAAAGAAAAGATGTTGCATCTGCAGAGAAAAAAACATTTAGGGTAGAGCTGATTATATAGTATCTTTTTGACACTAGTTCATATGAAAATGTCTGGATAAAGAACAGTGTAAAGAAAGGCCAGCTCTCCGTGCATGATACGGCTTTTTCACAGCAGTCAGCAATCTCCAATGCACATTTTATGGCATGCAGGTCCTCTTTGTCAAGGCATGCAGTAAAAAAAGCTATATTTTTTTTTTCATGAAGTGCTGGCCTTTCTTCACCAACAGTCTCTAACAGTATCACCACTGGCTGTGCACCTCAGAATTTTGAAGGCAAGAGGTACGTGGGATGGATACATCTTTCATTTGGATAAAGGCCATAGCAGCCAGATCCTACCATTTATCCCTTAGTGCAGGTCTGAAAATTAAAAATGAAAAATTAGTTATAGTGCAGCCAGAAAGTATTCACAGCGTTTAACTTTTTCCATATTTTGTTATGTTACACCCTTATTCCAAAATGGATTACATTCCTCAAAATTCTACAAACAATCCCCCATAATGACAACATGAAAGAAGTTTGTTTGAAATCTTTGCAAATTTATTAAAAATAAAAAAAAATAAAAAATCCCATGTACATAAGTATTCATAGCCTTTGCTCAATACTTTGTTGAAGCACCTTTGGCACCAATTTTTAGACATGTGCACACTGAAATATTTTGTTTCGGAATTTCGTTTTCGTCCGAAAAATACATTTATTTAGTTACTCCCAAAATTCGTTTTTATTTATTTAGTTTTTCGTTAAAAATTGCATTCGTCCGAAAATCCAAATTAAGGTCGAATCTGTCATTGAAGGCTTATGGTGTCTGTCAAATGTTCAAAGAAGATTTGACGGAGCAGCTAAACTGTACGACGCTGTATAGTTTACCTGCTCCGTCGAATCCTCTTAGAACTTTCAACAGACACCATAAGCCAGAATACCTGTGTACTTAGTTCTAGCTATTTTACTGCTCCTGCCCTTTGGTTACAATCAGCCAATAACATTCATCATCATCATTATTTTTATTTATCTTTTCTCCCCTACGTCGAATCTTTTCTCCCCTACGTCGAATCTTTTCTCTCTATGTAGAATAATCTTGGACTAATAGAGTTAAGGTTAGGCACATTCGACCACAGGTTTGATGGACACAGATTGTTATTGTCATCATCATGTCGAATCTCCTATCTATATCGAACTGTTGTAGCAACGAAAACGAAAATAAAGCATTTGTTTATGTCGGATCTTTCGTTTTTAGGATTCTGCACTTTCATTATTGTTTGTTAAAATGATAACGAAAATACCTGAAATTCGGACGAAAATGCATTCGGACGAAAACGAATGCACATGTCTACCAATTTTTGAAGTTGATGCTACAAGCTTGGCACACCTATTTTAGGCAGTTTCTCCAATTCTTCTTTGCAGGACTTCTAAAGTTCCATCAGGTTGGATGGGGAACGTCGGTGCACAGCCATTTTCCGAATCTCTCCAGAGATGTTCAATCGGGTTCAAGTCTGGGCTCTGGCTGGACCATTCAAGGACATTCACATAGTTGTCCCATAGCAAAAACAAAAATTGTCCAGCGCTCTGGATATCACAAAGTCAAACTGCAACAGCTCGAAGTAAAAAACTGAACGATTTAATAAAAACATTTTATAAAAACAGTCCCATGGAAACACAGGGAAGGAGGGAAGGGCTCGGCTTCTCACAGGAAAGGCTCTGGAGTATCAGCTGGTAAACACTGAGCCGCTGACATGCCGGTCTGTGTCTCCTCAGGGATGAAACGTCTCTGTTGTAAATGGTGTCACTCAGGGGATGCAGCAGTGCAAAGTGAATGAAAAAAAAAGCCATTGCACTGCTGCATCCCCTGAGTGACACCATTTACAACAGAGACGTTTCATCTCTGAGGGGACACAGACCGACAAGTCAGCAGCTCAGTGTTTACCAGCTGACACTCCAGCGGCTTTCCTGTGAGAAGCCGAGCCCTTCCCTCCTTGGAACGGCCTCCCAGCTGGGCTGACATCATCATCCATTGCCACGGAGCCTCGGCTAGCTCTCCCTCCTCACAGCGGAGCGGTTGTCTCCCCCCACGCTACACACACAGAACTGCATCCCGGAGCCGGTGAGTCATCCTTTCAGGGATCCTACCCCACATCCAGCGGTGGTCCTGTGGGTCTCCTGAGTGCCTCCACACCTGGGTTCCCCCTTCCTCTTTCCTTGCCTCTCCTCAACTCATCACAGTTTGGGACCATGTAGTTGGATGGATTTCCCGTTTTGGATTCTTGTTGCTCGATGGACAGTCTGTCACACATTTAGTTCCTTACAATAGTATTTAGTACTGTGTTTCCATGGGACTGTTTTTATAAGCTGTTTTTATTAAATCATTCAGTTTTTTACTTGGGGCTGTTGCATTTTGACTTTGTGATATCCAGAGTGCTGGACAATTTTTGTTTTTGCTCTTCATCTGTATCTATCAGTTATGGTTGCTCTAGCTGCACTGGTTTCACATTCCCCCCCACCCCCCCGAGTCAACACATGCTAAATGTATATTATATGTTACACATCACATGTTATGGTTTAGCTCCCCAGGTGTCCATTTACTGGCACTGGGATATTGTTGTTATAGTTGTCCCATAGTCACTCCTTTGTTATCATGGTTGTCTGCTTAGGGTTGTTGTCCTGTTGGAAGATGAACCTTCACCCCAGTCTGAAGTCCAGAGTACTCTGACTAGTCTCCCAGTTCCTGCCACTGAAAAACATCCCCACCACATGATGATGCCACCACCATGCTTCAGTGTAGGGATGGTATTGGCCAGGTGATGAGCAGTGCCTGGTTTCCTCCAGACATGACGCTTGCCATTCAGGCCAAAGAGTTCAATCTTTGTTTCATCAGACCAGAGAATTTTGTTTCTCATGGTCTGAGAGACCTTCAGGTGCCTTTTGGCAAACTCCAGGCGGGCTGTCATGTGTCTTTTACTGAGGAGTGGCTTCTGCCTGGCCACTTTACCATACAGGCCTGATTGGTGGAGTGCTTCAGAGATGTTTGTTCTTCTGGAAGGTTCTCCTCTCTCCACAGAGAAACACTGGAGCTCTATCAAAGTGACCATCGGGTTCTTGGTCACCTCCCTGTCTAAGGCCCTTTTCTCCCGACTGCTTAGATTGACCGGGCTGCCCGTTCTAGGAAGAGTACTGGTGGTTCCAAACTATTTCCATTTATGGATGATGGAGGCCACTGTGCTTATTGGGACCTTCAATGCTGCATAAATGTTTCTGTACCCTTCCCCAGATCTGTGCCTGTCTCAGAGGTCTACAGACAATTCCTTGGACTTCATGGCTTGGTTTGTGCTCTGACATGCACTGTTAACCGTGGGACCTTATATAGACAGGTGTGTGCCTTTCAAAATCATGTCCAATAAACTAAATTTACCACAGGCGACATCCAATCAAGTTGTAGAAACATCTGATGGATGATCAGTGGAAACTTTACCTATAGGCTGCACAGGATCAAGGTAAAATAATTCAAACTGGAATTACGGTAATTTTTAAAATTTTCTGCAGTACTAAATAATTCCGGTTTGAATTAATTTACCTTGATCCTGTGCAGCCTATAGGTAAAGTTTAATTCTGGCTACTAGGTGTTTGGGAAATCAACTTAATTACTACCCTTTTTTCCTGAATAGCAGGGGCTTTTATTGCCTTTCATTTCATATTGTGGTTGGTTTGAGGCCATTGGTCACTTTATGCTGTTGTCCTGCCCAAACAACAAGAAGAAATCCATTAACCGCTTGCTGACCGCCCGTCGTCATTTGACAGCGGCAGAATGGCTCTACTGTGCAAATTGCCGTAGCTCTACGGCGGGCGCTTTAAGGGGTATAGGGGGCACGCGCGTGTACCCGCCATGGTACTGAGGAGCCGATGCGATCGCTCCTGATAGAGCCAGAATGAGGATCTGTGTGTGCAAACACAAAAAATCCAAGTTCTAGCAGGGGAGAGGACACAGATTGTGTGTAGGAATATATATATAATATATAATATGAGAACACCGGTCGGTCTCCTCCTCTAGGCAGTCCCATCCCCCCTACAGTTAGAACACACTGACGGAACACATTTAACCCCTTGATTGCCCCCTAGTGTTAACCGCTTCCCTGCCAGTGACATTCATACAGTAATCAGTGGCTATTTTTAGCTTTGATCGCTGTATAAATGTCAGTGGTCCCAAAAAAGTGTCAAAGGTGTCCGATCTGTCCGCCACAATGTCACAGTCCCGATAAAAATCGCAGTAATTTCCTTTTTTTACTAGTAAAAAAAAATAATAATAAAAATGCCATAAATGTATCCCCTATTTTGTAGACGCTATAACTTTTGTGCAAACCAATTGATATATGCTTATTGCAATTTCTTTTATCAAAAATATGTAGAAGAATATATATTGGCCTAAACTGAGGAAGAATTTTTTTTTAATTTGGGGATATTTATTATAGCAAAAAGTAAAAAATATTGTGTTTTTTTTCAAAATTGTCGCTATTTTTTTGTTTATAGCACAACAAATAAAAACCGCAGAGGTGATCGAATATCACCAAAAGAAAGCTATATTTATGGGGAAAGAAAGGACGTCAATTTTGTTTGGGTACATTGTCGCACGACTGCGCAATTGTCAATTAAAGCGACGCAGTGCCGTATCGCAAAAAAATGGCCCCGTCAGGAAGGGGATAAATCCTTCCAGGGCTGAAGTGGTGAGCAGCTTTAGAGGATCGCTGTGTTGTATTTAGATAGTGACAAAAAACAACTTATACCAAAAATAAAATCAGCTGTACTATGAGCCTGCATGTTAAAAGATGGCATGAAAATTTCTGACAGTTTCAATTATAGCACAAGGAACTGTGCATGAACACACTATTACAACAATACAATGTATGCAAAAGCACCTCAAGACATATTAAAGTGTTCCTAAAGGCAAGGCATTGTTTGCAAAAATAACAAACATGTCATACTTACCTGCTCTGTGCAATGGTTTAGCACAGAGCAGTCCTGATCCTCTTCTTTTGTGTCCCGTTCACTATCTTGGCTCTTTTGGCTCCTCCCACCAATGGCTCCTGCTGCTGTGTGGACCAATGAGGGGAGAGAGACCCCAGAGAGCCACTGCTCTCATGCACATCGTTGGATGGGGATGGGGCTCAGGTAAATTTAGGTCAAAATGTGTTCTGGTACATTTCTTTGGTAAAAAAAAAGCAAATTTGGTTGTAATCGTGTATTGATTTTTTTCCAAACTTTTTCTGATGTCAGCCATTCATCGTTTTATTAAAGTGTTGTTTTAATATACTACACTATGGAGGACCTTCTATTTTTTACCATCTCTCCTGTAAATCTGTGAGTGATCCCACGGAGACAAACTATACCATCCAGATTCTACAGTGCCTGTGAGAAGCGCAAGGAAGACCGGAGCCGGTGTCTAAACAGATCAGCTGTTCAAGCCTTCGGAAGCACGCTGCAGGGTCATCCTAAGCGGCAGTATTATCCTCAGTGTGGATGGATATCTCAACACGGGAACCCGATCACCTGTTCCTGCCGGGATCTGTTAATCTGAGCCTGCAAGACCTTCGTAATAGGGGTCATCTACGTCTTGTAAGCGGCCCCTTTTTACTCCTTATTTATAGACGTTTATATGCTCCAAGCAGTGAAGATGTCAGTTTGAACTCTGAAAAATCCTGGATCACATATTAAGCCTGTAGGACTTTTACCTTTCCAAGCGGACTGCACTTCACTTCTTATACATTGTTTCCTATGTTTAGCACTTCATTGTTACATTGTGTTTATAAATATGCACTCCCAAGTTGAAGGGGTTTTCAGCATTTTTTTCTGACAATAGTAGCGCACCTCAGTGCTCTTACCATTTGTCAAAACTGAATATTCCGTTTTTTTTTGGGTTGCAGCACTATTAGTCTATGTGTCACGAAAACGGAAAATTGTATACTCACCTTTCCGTAATTTTCCTTTCCTGATGCATCTTCATGGCAGCACACACTGGGTTGTGACTCCGCCCCCACAACCTGACAGGATTGGTCTATCTATAAAAGTTGAAGAGAGATGACCCCCACCATTCTCTGTATATATCATCTAAGACAGGGTGGGAATCTGTGTGCTGCCATGAAGATGCGTCAGGAAAGGAAAATTACGGAAAGGTGAGTATACAATTTTCCGTTTTCCTGACGCCTTCATGGCAGCACACACTGGGAAATAACTCGCCAGTTGGGAGGGTGCAAAAAATTAAAGTTTTATTATTCTAAAGAGCTGTGGAATTGGCTGTAATAATGGATCTGCCAAAGTCCGCTGTAGTTAGTTGCGCAGAGTCAATTTTATAGTGAGAAGTAAATGTATGTCTTGACGACCAGGTAGCTGCCTTACAGATTGTCTCTGGTGAAACTCTGCAGTATGCTGCCCATGAAGTTGCCACTGCCCTGGTTGAGTGTGCCCTGATGCCTTCTGGGATGGCTAGCTGCTGAGACGAATATGCCTTTTTAATGGTGTTGACCAGCCAGGATGCGATTGTTCGGGAAGTTGCTGGATGACCCTTCCTAGGACCGTGAGGAATTATGAGAAGAGTATCTGATTTTCTGAAAGAGGCTGTAGCTTCCAAATAGCTGGTAATGATAGTTTTAACATCCAATGCATGAGGTTCACCCTGGTTGTTAGTAAAGGATGGAAGGTTGATATCTTGATTATAATGAAAAGAAGATGATACCTTGGGAGTGAAACGTTCCAAGGGTCTCAATACCACTCTATCGGGATAGAAGACTAGGTAAGGTTCTGTTATCAGTAGTGCTTTAAGTTCTGAAACTCTTCTCGCAGATGTAATGGAGATAAGGAAGGTTACCTTCAAAGTCAGGTTCCAAAGTGAAATTGACTCAATCGGCCAAAAAGGAGGTTTAGATAATGCATCGAGTACTGTAGAGAGATTCCATGCTGGAAATGTGGGTTTCTTTGGAGGTCTGATTTTTAAGCAAGCTCTCATGAACTGAATCACTAGAGGATGTAGTGCCCATCTAATGCCTGTTTTAGCTGAAAGAGCCGAAATCTGGACTTTAAGAGTACTAGAGCTTAAGCCTTTGGTAATACCCAACTGAAGGAATTCCAGAACTTGTGGTGGCTCTGGTGATACTGGGTTCCATTTTTTTTGTTGAGCCAGAGAACAAAACCTATTCCATACTTGCGAGTATGTCTTGTTGGTGGTGCTTCTTCTAGCTTGTAGAAGAGTAGAAATGACCTCCTGCGAGCATCCCTGCTCTAACAGCCGAGTCCTTTCAATTTCCATGCTGTCAAGTGTAACTTCTCTGGAGCTGGGTGTAGAAATTGACCCTGGGACAGGAGGTCTGATGTTACTGTTAGAGGAAGCGGTTGTTGTAGTAGGGTTGTGAACCACGGCCTCCTCGGCCAGAAAGGAATTATGGCTATTACTGTCGCCGATGATTTCCGAAGCCTGGATAGGAACCTCGCAATTAAGGGTACTGGAGGAAAAATGTAACCCAGCTTGAAATTCCACGGATGGGTCAGACAATCCATCCCTTCGGCTGATGGGAAGGCTGCTCTTGACAGGAATCCCCGACATTTGGTATTCGCAGGTGTGGCTGCTAGGTCGATCTCTGGTGCTCCCCAAGTTCTCGAAAGAAGGGAAAAGGCCCGTTGGCTCAATGACCACTCGTTGTTGGAGAGAAGTTCCTCCTGCATCATAGTGCGACTCCTCGTACCCCCTTGCCTCTGGATATACGCTACAGCGACTCTGTTGTCCATCCGTATCACAACGTTTTTCCCCACCAGGTATGGAGTGAAGGCCAGAAGTGCCTGAAAAGCCGCTCTGAGCTCTAGTATATTGGATACTATCCCATGGGCTTGAAACTTCCACTGCCCTTGGGCTGCTAGATTTTGGTAATGAGCTCCCCATCCTAGCTGGCTGGCATCTGAAGTGACCACCTCCGGCTATGGAGGAACTAGAGGTTTGTATCTCTTGAGATTTCTGGATCGTGTCCACCACCACATCGATTGTTTCACATACCTGTGTATGTAGATTCTCTGAAGCATTGATACTCCATTCCACTGCCTCAGAAAAGAATTCTGCAAGATTCTTGTGTGCCATTGGGACCACTGGATCATGGGCAGAGTTGCAGACATGAAGCCCAGGACACTCATACATACTCTGGCTGGCAAGTGTGTGACCGAGATTAGCCTCTGAACTTTCTGAATCAGAGGCATGATTTTCTCCTGAGGAAGCTGTTCTTGTGTTCAGGATGGTGTCTAGTTCCGCACCGAGAAAAATCATCTTCTGAGTGGGCTGAAGCTTGCTCTTCTGCCAGTTCACCAGCCAACCAAAATTTTGCAGAGTTGATAGTAGGATCTCTCGGTGTTGTATCAAGACCTGGCGACTTTCTGCCAGAAGAAGTATATCGTCCAGATAATGATGTACTCTTAGACCTCTTTCTCTGAGGTATGCGATGAGAGGCAGAAGAACTTTGGTGAAGGTCCTGGGAGCTGATGAGATGCTGAAGGGTAGGCATTGGAACTGGAAGTGATGTTGTTTGATTGAAAAGCGGAGAAATCTTTGAAAAGCAGGATGTATTGGGATGTGAAGATAGGCGTCTGATAAGTCTACGGACAGCATCCAATCTCCTAGATTCACCGCTAATAGTATGGACTGTAGGCTTTCCATCTTGAAGGTTTCTAACTTGATATTTTTGTTTAGTCTCTTTAAGTCCAGCACTGGCCGTAAATCCCCCGTTTTCTTTTTTACCAAAAACAGAGGGGAGTAGAAACTTCTGCCTTTTTGACATAGTGGAACCTCCAAAATTGCCTCCTTTTGTTTTAGCTCCATTATGTATTTCAGAAGGATTCTTCTCTTGTCTGGAGAAGCCGGGAGTTTGGTTGGCAGAAAGTGGTTCCTGGGGATCTCGTTCAGGAATCTCCACCTGTGACCGTACTTGATCGTAGAAATGGTCCAATGGTCCCTGATGTTTTCTGACCATATCTGTGTGAATCTCTTTAGTCTGGCGCCCACCCTTGGAGGATGGGCAGGCGTACCTTCAAAAGGACTTCTGTTGCTCGATAGAAGGGGTGGCCTTGGTTTTTCACATCCTCAGAAAAGAAGACTGTGTGTTCTTCCAGTTTCTTTTAAACTCTCTGCCTGGTCTGTAGGTTTTGGCTTCTCTGTACCTTTCTGGAAGGTTACCTTTGTAAGCAGGACCTCTTGGTCTCTTGGGTCTCCTGTCAGAGGGAATGAGCCCCGATTTTCCTCCTGTCACCTTAGAAATTGCTGTATCCAATTTGGAGATTTGGAAAATATTTCCGTGTTTTCTGAGGTGTTTCCTCATATTCTTCCCAACCTATGGCCTCTTTGACAGATTTTGCAAAAGGTTCGACCAAGGTGAAGTCAAAACCTGTTGGCACTTCTGGATCTTCGTTCTCTGAAGGGGATTCTGGTTCTGCCCCTACCTCGATCGTTGAGCGAGGAGGAGCCATGGAAGTACCTGGGTCTGACCTGGCCGGCAGGGGGGCAGTTGACCCCATTATAGATTCTCTTACTGATTCCCGAATCAGGTCAGTTACTTCTCTGACGTCTGATTCTCTATCCTTCGTAGCTTCATTGAAGCACGAGCGACCTGCTAATTTATCTGGCAAAGCAGTGGCGCCACATACCCAGCAGCAATTGGCTGCGGGACGGGTGTGCTGGGTTTGCTTGCGACGTGACGAAGGTGATCTTCTATGATGAGATCGGCTACGTCGAGAATGACTGTGGCGTGAGTGACCATGACGAGAATGGCTACGGCGTAAGTGCCTATGACGAGATGAGGAGCGTGATCGGCTTCTGCGGGATCTTCTGCTTGAAGTATGGCTTGATCTCTCCTTGCGTCTTGATTCAGACCTGGAAGGACTGATAGAAGGAGTCTTGTCAGAAGATGTGCGCTCTTTTTTTCTCTCTTCAATACTTACCATAAAATACGGACAGCCCCTTACCTTACTGGACATGGGTGGTCTGCTTGGGCAGTGGTCTCCATGAGCAGATAGGAAGAAGGCAGGCAGGAACAGAAAAGGTCTGGAATGGGTTAAAAAAGGAAGACAAATATATACATATATATCTATGCCTAGATAACAATAATACTTTTCTATTATTATTTAAAATCTTTTTTTTTTTTTTTTTTTTACTTTTTTAAATAAACCGCCGCCGCTGCGGCAAAAATGACGCTCCGCGCATGCGCAGAAGCGTTGTGACGGCTCCGGCACCATATTGGGAGCTGGCAAAAGTGTAGGATGTTTCCATCTGTCTCCCCCGCGCATGCGTAATGCGGGACAAGATGCGCTGGTGGCCATCATGCATGCCCTGAGCGCTGTGGGACTACAGGCACCAGAAGAAGAATGCAGAGAAAAACCAGAAAAAAAGAAGAGGTGAAACAGATTGCAGGAGAAAAGGAAAATAGAAGTGGAGACCACTGCAATACTGAAGCTTCTTTAAAGCTTACTATGTGCCAGATGATCCATGTTGCTGCCCCTGAGACCACCAGAGTGGGGGCTCCCTCCATAGAAGCTCCTTTAGAGACTGTACAGGAGGAACTTCCAAACAGGAGAGGCTTGAACCTGCTGGGGTGATGCGGTAAGAGGCTCTGCGATGTCCAACCATCTTGTCAGGTGAGGATAAAAAAGAGAATGGTGGGGGTCATCTCTCTTCAACTTTTATAGATAGACCAATCCTGTCCGGTTGTGGGGGCGGAGTCACAACCCAGTGTGTGCTGCCATGAAGGCGTCAGGAAAATCTAGTTTGTTCATTTTTTCAGTTTCCTTCCTTTTTGTTTAGAAAGAAAAGGAAACACTATCTAATTAATTTTTATATATACCCTAGTATATATTTCCCTTGTTTAATTCACCACCCTTTTTTCACCATTTGTTTGATTATTTAATTTATTGGTTCACAAGGGGTAGCGCTGATCATTTTGCGTTACAAACAGCATTAGATATCAATCCATAAGGCTACTTTCACACTGAGGCGTTTAAAAAAACGCCTATAAAACACCTAGCGCTATTGGCGCGTTATCGCTAAAATTAGTGCTAACACACTAGCGTTTTTGACGTATTTTTGATGCACTTTTGAAGCGTTAGCATTAGCTTACAATCCTACCCCATTACATCACATCCTGTACACTTCCTGGTATTTCGTGGATGAAGAGACTGAACAAAGAGAAAATGGAGTTTACTGAGCTGCTGTTACTTTCTGTGCTAATGTTTTGGGAACATATCCTGAAACAGAGGCAGAAAGTCACTATTGGATCCATCCCATCCTACAAACGCACTCCTCAAGAGGACAATTTGTGTTGCTCTATCAGGACTTGAGAGAGCACCCAGTAAAGTTCAGAAATTACACAGGGATGAGCATGGCATCCTTTTTGTTGTTTGTTAAACAATTGATTAACAACATCTAGGAAGTCCTCTGACAGTTGTTGTTTTGTTTGTTTCCTTTGTTTTTCTCTGTTGGTGGGCAAGGTTGCTTCTGGTGTTTCAGCTTCAGTTTCATTTATTTGCGAATTGTCTGCTGCATCCAATTCGCCTATCTCCTCTGCATCCTCAGGGTTCTTTTCACTTTCAAACTCCATATTGCTTTCTGTACTGAAAATACAACAATAGACAATTTGTAAAAATTGGTAAAAATTTTGTTATACCGTGCACTCCTAAAAATAAAAATGTAATATTAGACAATTCTATCTAAATAATACAATTTACATAAATGTTGTTATACTTACGGTCTCATCCCTATGACGGGCTTCAGAAACATGAGCTCCTCATAGTGGCAATGCACTCTCCGTTTTCTCTTCCCACCAGAACCACTCGATATCTTAGTTTGTAGATTGTGTTCTCTCCTATAGTTATCCCTCATAGTCTTCCACCTTTTCTTTATTAGTTGTACTAAAAGAAATAAGATATTTTGTTTGATTACAGATATCTTGCCACAGGAAATACCTATGACACTATGAATTCAGAACAGGAATATCGACAATTGGAGAAATTGTGAAGCTAACATGTGATGTTATAAAACATGTAGCCATATCCCCTCTACTTCCTGTCTTCACCCAGCCGAGAGAGGTGTGGTTTTGGAGTTGCAGCCATCTTGCCACTTCTGGAAACTGCTGATGCTTTTGTTCCAGCCTGAATCCTGACAGCTGCACTTCATTCAAGAACTCTGCTTCAACCAGCCACGTGCCTGCTGAGCTCTGCAGCCTTACGGTGATCCTTCGGAGGTCTATATGGGTCTATGACAAGCCTTTATCTACTTTTATCTAAGTTCGGGTTGGTTTATGAGCCATTATCCATCGCACTTCCCTAGCCACGCTGAACACGGAGAAGCTGCATCATTGGTTGGTCATTTAGGATCTCGGTTCACATACAAGCTTAATTAGCTTGCTTTCTGGTAAGTGTGAATTTCACGTGGTGGTGGATCACTTCTGCCCCGTACACACGGTCGGATTTTCCGATGGAAAATGTCCGATCGGAGCGTGTTGTCGGAAATTCCGACCGTGTGTGGGCTCCATTGGACATTTTCCATCGGAAAATCCGACACACAAAGTTTGAGAGCAGGAGATAAAATTTTCCGACAACAAAATCCGATCGTGTCAATTCCGACCGTGTGTGGCCTGTTCCGACGCACAAAGTGCCACGCATGCTCAGAAGAAATTCCGACACGGAACAGCTCGGTCAGGTAAAATGGGCGTTCGTAATGGATACAGCACTTTCGTCACGCTGCAATGTTAAAAATGGTTTAATACAGCGCACCTCTTCTTCTTCTTCTTCTTCTTCTTCTTCATAATGGGACAAGAATTAAGTAGTTTTGCTGCTCATATTCACACACACTTCTCACAAACTAATTTCTTTACTATTTATCGGGATTCCCTCAATATATTTTGATATATTTTGATTTGTCACATCTGACATCATTATTATTTTTTTTTTTTTTTTGGTTTTTAAGGCCGATTAATTTTTTTAGGGTTTGTATTTTTTTCAAGGCGTATTTTTGGTTTTTGGTATTTTTATTTGTACTCGTGAAAATTTTTGTGTGTGTTTTTTGGGTGAAGTTACCACAACACCATTAATATGTTGTTCTATTTAATCTGTAGGAGATTGTTTGGTGTTGTTGTCCCTTGTTAATTTCACATTTTATGTTAGAAATGTACCTTAATCGTCACCAACAAACTGTCCTTTTTTGATGAAAACACACAGGAGAGTATAATTTCCCAAAAAAAAAAAAAAACAACTAAACAAAGAGGGAGGCAACGCTGGAGAAACAGCAGAAATGGGTGAAGCCTTGGACCCCCAGGGCAGACATCACTAATTTTCACGCAAAATTGGTGGCCTGAGGAGTCCTTATCTAAGGGAGTGCAGTCTGGTCCAGAAGTCCCAGAGATCCGGAAAGCAGCTGATGACATCTGTGTCCCCAGGCTGTGGTCATACAAGAGACTGCAGCTTTTGTCAGACCAGACTGAACCCAGGGTCATCACTCTCTGGTCTTCCTTCCACGCTTCCTTCCACGCGGTGGCTCTTGTGGTGGAGTTGTGGCAGCAGGAGGAGGAGGAGGAGGAGGATGGTCCAACTCAATCACGTCGGTCTTGGGTGTTAGTTCTCCATTCACCCCCTTACTTAGGACTTTATAAAGAAGGTCCTCACACAGCTTGCGTTGACCCTCCTGCATGCCCTGCAGTTTTGTGGCAGCCATGCTGGCAAAGGCCTCTTCAGGAGTGGGTAAGGCTCGGAGGGATGCAGAAGCCTCCTGAATGAGCCTGAGCACAGAATCCTGCATGGGAGTCATCTTCCTCGCTCTTTTATATGGAAGGCGGAGGGGAGGAACCTGCGATTTGGTCAGGCTGCGACTGGTCCCAGGCTTCTCTTGGCTGACACTTAGCCCCGCCTCCTCCTGGCTGCCACTAATCACCACCTCCTCCTGACTGCCACATTCCACAACCTCCTCCTGGCTGAGGTCTTCCTGTGTATGAAAAAGGGACAAAGTTTTAGTATTTTATTCATCAATCACACTCAATTTTCACCTTCTGACTGTTGCAACTTGAATTTTCACAAATATAATAGACTAGCATTCTGAGCCCAGCATTTTTCATTCCTGTCCCAATTATTTTTGCCCACTACTGTCTATTGATATGTAAAAAACTTTTTTCAATCAGCAATTAGTGATCAATAATAACATCTAGTAAACATCATTTCTTTATTGTCCTGAAATCTGTAGAGGAATGCTATACCTGACTCCAGCTGGGTTCCTCCACTTCTTCCTGGCTGGAAGGCCCAGGTTGGACATCGGAAGCCTCAGCTGGGGTGGAAGGAAGAGTGGAAGGAACGGTTGAGAGGGATTCCCTGACTTCAGTGTGGTCTGACAGAAATCGCAGTCTCTCATAGTACCACAGCCTGGGGACATAAACATCATCTGCTGCAGCTCTGGACCTCTGGGAATCTGTGACCTTCTTGCGCTCCCTAAGATAAGTGCTCCTCAGGCCACCAATTTTGGTTTCTAAATAGGGGATGGTTGCTGTGGGGACCACCGGCTTCACTAACTCCAGCAGTTTCTCCAGCGCTGCCTGCCTCTTTTGTTTATTATTATAATGGGGATGTCTCACTTGCCACAGACAGGGCAGCTCCCTGTATTTGTCTATGAACAGGGGGAGGAAGTTGTGGTCATAGAAACCATCCATTTTCTCTGCAAGACACAACACGAGACAAACCCTAAGGTCAGGCCAAACTCTCCTAATCTTGTTAAAATATAGGCTTCAATTTCGAAGCAGTATAGGCCCAAGTTTAGATCTTACCTTCTTTAGCATGATCGGCGCTTTCGATGCTCCTTCCGCCGCTCACAGATCGTACGTAATACGCACGCGTGTTACACTTTATACACACTGCGCATGCGTGTAACTCCGCCCGCCCCTGACGTTCTTTCTAGTCTATTCTCCACCCCTTTTCGTTCTACGCAGTGGGGGAAGAGCACATGGTGGATACACAGCAGGATCGTGCTAATTATAGCAACGAGGAGGAGGAGGAGGAAAGCCCGGAGCCGGAAACGTCCCAATCCAGAAGGAGATTTAAGGCCTCAAATATGTCCTTTGGAGAGATGTTGGAGATGGTGGACATCCTGAAGAAGGCCGACTATGACGGGAAGTATGGACCTTACACCAACCCCAATGTCAGAAAGGCCAAGATAATTGCAAAAGTGGTCAAAAGTCTGCACCAGAAATTCGGGGTACGACGATCGAAAGATCAGCTCAGGAAACGGTGGTCGGACCTCAAATTACGAGAACATGAGCAGTACAGAAAGATCCGGAGAGTGCTGCAAAAAAGTAAGTAGTTGTCCTGTGTTCCTATTCTTTATGTTTCTTACGTTAGTGCTGCTCCATGTGCTTTTCTTACAAGTGTACATTTTAAAATGGCAACTTTCATGTTCATGGGCACATTATTCGTTCGTATCAAAGATTTTTCTTTCGGCCTCTAAAACACCATTGTTTAGGCCATATGCATTTGGCCACAATTTTTACGCCCTACTTGTCAGAAACTATTTTGGTTGTGTAGATGGCTTTGTTACTAGAATGAAATGCAAACTAGATTCTGTGTAAGGAGAGGACACTCAGCAGCTGCTTTCACATCTGGACACTGGAGCACTAGTGTGGGACACAAGAACACCATTTTTATTAGGGGGCCACACAGGTACTCCAGTGTATACTATGGGGGGTCTCCATCTGTGAAGCTTGTACCAAACAGGTAAAGTATTGAAGCTTGACAAAGGACACTGAACTCGGCCAAAATAGACAATTGTACCCCACTTCCAAGCAATGTTTCCTATTTATAGTTCTGCCATCAAATCACTGTGTGCTAAGTATAGCATTTGTGTTTTACATAGGGGAAAAAAGACTCGGAGGACACCCCTCATCCGAGGAGACCAGAGACCCCCCACCTCTGGAAGAAGGGGAAATTCCCCCAAACCAAGAAGTGCAGGAGGATGAAGAAGACGTGGTGGAACTAGTCACCACAACAGGTGAGTGTCTGCGACCACAGGCTCAGGTAAGAGATGGATGCCGGCATATTTTTGATACCTGTTTTTGTTTGGTTTATCTCTTTTTAGGTGATCGTGATGTTGGGGATCCAGATCCTTTCACATCAGAAAGGGCCCAGATCCTGATCGGGGAGATCATGGGGTGTAATTTACAATTGGAAAACATAAAGAAAAACATCAATGATGTTATTCTAAAAAATAAAAACATCATTAATGTTTTGGGGCGAGTTTAAAACCCCTCCCAATCCCTTGGTTTTTTGGTGTGCTCCAATGTTCAAAATGTTTGCAAGATTTGTAGAAAAGCCTAATTTGTAGGATGCACACAGTGTGCCAACATGTGCTATCTGCCATCACGGGAGATCAATGGACGCGTTTTGGGGGTGCAACCCCTTCCTCAATAATAAAGTAGCTGAGAGGAAGGGGTTTCTCCCCCAAAACACGTCCCTTGATCCCCCATGATGGCAGGTCGCACATGTTGACATTGGTAAATTTGTGTGCATCTTCCAAATTTGCCTTTTCCTGGGGTGACTTCACCCCATCTAAACGCAATAATAAACACAGTTCATAAATACTCATGTCTGATATTGCCTTCAAGTTCTACCAAAGGTGAACTTTGTAAGTTCAAGATTTGTGTCTTTCTTGTTGGTTTTACACATGCCTGTTTTATCTTAAATAAATGGACCTTTATCTGGTTTATAATGCTACCCCAAAAATTGAAAAACAACAAACATGTGGGTTTGTTAGAAAAACCTTTTTGAAATGCACATGTGATTGTGCAGGTATTAAAGAGATTGTTAAGCAAGAATGTGTGGATTATCGTGTCAACGCTAATAAAACACATTGTTGGTGATGTAATTGGTTTTTTCTGTGAAAATGGTGGTTATTTCCTAAGGGCAAATCCTCTTTGCACTACAAGTGCAGTTTCAGTGCAGTTGCAGGTGCACTTGTAGTGAAAAGTGTCTTTGCCTTTAGTAAATAACACCCAACAGTGCTTTGTATAAGGTTACACAATCACGCCATTTTCTGGACTCAACACATTTCTGTCAGGGTCAGCTAAAACAAACACAAGCAGTAAATGTCCACAAAGAATTTATTTTTTTTGCTTTTTTATTTGAAAAAGGCTTCACAAATTTGCAGGCATATTGATGGCCCCCCTACCCACAAAGAACTCCAGGTATCGTAACCGGACATCACGGGCACTCAGGGAGGGCAAGCCAGGACGGCTGCTTTCAAGCGCCGTCAGTGTTGTTTCAGGTATCACTCCGGCCTCAGGCCCAACTGAGCCAGCATAGTTGGCCGAATGTTTCCGTAAAAAGTTATGGAGAATACAGCACGCCATGATTATATGATTAAGTTTATACTCCGCCATATGGATAGGTGTCAGAAATAGGCGGAACTGGCTGGCCAGGATTCCAAATGTGTTCTCCACCACTCTTCAGGCTCTGGCCAGCCGGTAGTTAAAAACCCTCTGTTCCGGGGTGAGGGCCCTCATAGGGAATGGCCGCATAAGATGGTCCCCCAGCGCAAACGCTTCATCAGCAACGAACACGAATGGGAGTCCTTCCACATTGTCCTCTGGAGCTGGTAAGTCCAAGCTGCCATTCTGGAGATGCCTGTAGAACTTCATCTGGCGATGACTCCACCATCGGACATCCGGCCATTCTTCCCCACGTACAAGAAGTCGTAATTAGCCGACACCACCGCCAACATCACAATACTATTGAACCCCTTATAGTTGAAATAGTACAACCCTGAGTTGGGTGGTGGGATGATGTGGATGTGTTTCCCATCAATTGCCCCTCTGCAGTTAGGAAAGTCCCACCGCTGGGCAAAGTGGGAGGCCACAGTCTACCATTCCTGTGGCGTGGAAGGAAACTGTTGAGGAAAAAAAAAAAATTACTATTTTTGCTCAGAAACATGGCAAGCAGATTAGGCACAAACATTCTGGGGCAACCTCCAGATAGCATTTATTAAGGGGAATTTAACAACACCAAAGTATAAGGTACACCTATCATATCCCCCCCCCTCTCATGGGCCATTTCTAACATTATGGGGGGTGTGGAAATCTTGGACAGGTAACCCTTTTCACTTCATTGAGAGATGAATGCCTAAACACGGGGTATTACTTGGAACAGCCCCTCCTTAGTTACACTATTGGCAGCCCACTGGACAGGTAAGAAGTGTCAGAATACAAAGATATAAATACACACTGTACACATTTGAGCACATTTGAACATTCTGCTATTACCTGTCTCAAGATAATAATAGGATCTAAAAACTTCAAACAGTACCATTTGAAAGTATACAGGCAGGCCCTTGCACTACATGCTTTGGGGAATTCATTCATAAATCAGAGCACAAAGGAGATGGGTATAGTGTGTATGGGTTTGGCAAAGTCATCAGATAGATGATTGAGGATAGATAGAGAATTGGTATCAGCTGACTTACCAGTTGGGGGGAGGGAGGGTTAAGAAAAATGATTTGGGGACACCACAAAAAAAGCCTCTGGCACTCTGCCTGAATTTAAAGCACAAATCACATTTCAAAACATTTTAGGGGGTGTTTGGGGTAAAGCACTACTATGGAGATGATAAAATACATTGTTAAGTGACTACATTAGGTGAATATAGGGCAGGAGAACATGCTGGGGAGGTTATTGAAGGACAATCTGTATGAAGGACTAAAAAAATAATTACATACAAATCCAGCATGCATGAGGACAAAGGGAACATTCACAGCATATTCCAATCATGGTAATTAGGGAATGAGGAAAGAAATATAATATATTATCAATCATTCAATACGATAAAATGTGATATTAAAGGATAAAAATCTTACCTTCATATACTCCTTCTGCAGGACCTGGATGATGGCAGAACAGGTCTCTGGGATGATGATCCCCAGAGCCTGGGGGGAGATGCCTGTCGAGAACTTCAAGTCCTGCAGACTTCTCCCTGTCGCCAAGTACCGCGGGGTAGCGACGAGCCTCTGCTCCGGAGTGATGGCTTGCCTCATGCAGGTATCCTGCCTGCTAATATAAGGGGTCAGCGAAGCCAACAGACGGTGAAATACGGGGTCCGTCATCCTGAGAAAGCTCCTGAAATCATCATGGTTATTCTCACGGATCTCACGGAGCAAAGGCATATGAGAGAACTGGTCACGCTGAAGCAACCAATTCTTGGTCCATGAACTCCTCCCCACCCTGTTCATGGACTGGACTTGTGTCAAGGTCAGGACCCCAACACCAAGCCCCCACACAGCACGAACTCTACGAGGAGTACGCATACGCTACATGGCTAGAAAACGGTCGGCTGCTCAGAACGAAGTAACAGAACGGACTGAAGAACAGCAAGGCCTGTGAAGAGCGACCTGAAAAACAGTAACGAACGCACAAGAACACAATGACTACTTAAAGTCACACGGAACTTGCTTGCACGCACTGAAGAGCAGATACAAACCCACAAGCACAAACTGAACGGCAGAAAACAATCTGAAAACCACGAGTCTGAAAAAGCGCGAATCGTCTCTCACCAAACTTTTACTAACACGAGATTAGCAAAAGGAGCCCAAAGGGTGCCGCGCTTGGTTCTGAAATGGCCTTTTCTAGTCTCGTCGTACGTGCTTGACGTCACCGCGTTCTTGGCGATCGGAAATTCCGACAACTTTGTGTGACCGTGTGTACGCAAAACAAGTTTGAGCCAACATCCGTCGGAAAAAATCCTAGGATTTTCTTGTCGGAATGTCCGAACAAAGTCCGACAGTGTGTAGGGGGAATTCAAGTGGTGTTTATCTCAAGCTTTCTACACAAGTTTTCACTGTGAATTATTGAGGGAATATGCCTTGGGACTTTCCTTACTTTCATGGAAGATTTCTTGGATCTCCTACCTTATGAACTTTGTTATGCATTAATTGATTTTCATGCACTCACATACTTATTAATGTTATAGCGCAGTTTTTTCTTGTTTATTGTAACATGTGATGCTATTTGGAATTTGAAAACTACTTGCATGCCTATTTCAAATAAAGAGAAATGGAATGATGTTGCTAAGCAGTTCTGGAGCAAAACCAACTTTCCAAACTGCCTGGGAGCAATTGATGGAAAACACATTCAGCTAATAAAACCCTGTCACAGTGGTAGCCAATATTATAATTACAAAAAATATTTTTCTGTTGTGCTAATGGCTGTGGTTGATGCAGACTATAAATTCATATTTATTGATGTAGGAGCATTTGAGAGTTTTGCAGACTCTTCTATTTTCCTGAATTTGACATTTGGGAAGCGTCTTCAATCTAATCAACTCGATTTGCCCAAAAATCGACCATTACCCGGCACAGAAAGTCCAGATATGCCATTTGTTTTCGTGGCTGATGAGGCTTTCACTATCAACGAACATTTAATGAAGCCCTACTCACGAAGGAATCTTGACACCCGGAAGAGAATCCTCAATTATCAACTCTGTCGGGCTCGTAGGCTGGTTGAATGTTCCTTTGGCATTCTTGCCAACAAATGGCAAATATTCCATAAACCTATCAATCTCAAGGTCGAAAATGCATGCAAATTAATAAAGGCAGCATGTGTGTTGCACAATATGGTATGGGATAGAGATGGCGTCAATTTTGAGGACACATTGGCTCTCAATTTGGAACCTGCTGATTTCTCTCATGTCCGTGGTCCAAAAGTGGGTTTCAGAATTAGGGATGAATTGGCGGATTATTTTATGAGCCCTGCTGGAGCTGTATATTGGCAAAGAAATATGATTTAAACCTTATATGTATCAAATAAAAATGATCATTACTGTTATGACATTGTGTTTCATTGAATATTTTCTCTTGTTTGCAAGTATATACTTTCAAAAATAATTGCATATTTTTATTGATTCTGAATATTAGTTTTTTGCTGTATTGATTAAAGACAATACAAACATGTTTACTTTTATGTTGTTTATACTTTCTTTAGGAGTTTAATAATAACAATAATATACATAAACTTACAATGACTTCGGTTTGGGGGTTTGAGACTAGAGGGACTGGGATTAGGGTTAGTGTTGGGGGGTTTGGGGCTACTGGGATTGGGATTAGGGTTAGGGTTGGGGATTTGGGAATAGAGGGACTGGGATTAGGGTTAGGGTTGGGGTTTGGGACTAGAGGGACTGGGATTAGGGTTGGGGGTTTGGGGCTACCGGACTGGGATTAGGGTTAGGGTTGGGGATTTGGGAATAGAGGGATTAGGGTTAGGGTTGGGGTTTGGGACTACCGGGATTGGGGTTGGGGGTTTGGGGCTACCGGACTGGGATTAGGGTTAGGGTTGGGGATTTGGGAATAGAGGGATTAGGGTTAGGGTTAGGGTTGGGGATTTGGGACTACCAGGACTGGGATTGGGGTTAGGGTTGGGTGTTTGGGACTAGAGGGACTGGGATTAGGGCTATGGTTGGGGGTTTGGGACTAGAAGGACTGGGATTAGGGTTAGGGTTGAGGGTTTGGGACTACCGGGACTGGGATTAGGGTTACGGTTGGGGGTTTGGAACTACCGGGACTAGGATTAGGGTTGGGGGTTTGGGACTACCGGGACTGGGATTAGGGTTAGGGTTGGGTGTTTGAGACTAGAGGGACTGGGATTAGGGTTGGGGGTTTGGGGCTACCAGGGCTGGGATTAGGGATAGGGTTGGAGGTTTGGGACTAGAGGGACTGGGATTAGGGTTAGGTTTGGGACTAGAGGGATTGGGATTAGAGTTAGGGTTGTGGGTTGGGACTATTCTGACTGAGATTAGGGTTAAAATTTTGTGTTTTGGGGCTATTCTGACTGGGGTTAGAGTTAAAAATTTGTGTTTTGGGACTATTCTGACTGGGGTTAGGGTTAAAATTTTGTGTTTTGGGACTATTCTGACTGGGATTAGGGTATAACTTTTGTGTTTTGGGACTATTCTGACTGGGATTAGAGTTAAAATTTTGTGTTTGGGGACTATTCTGACTGGGATTAGGGTTACAATTTGTGTTTTGGGACTATTCTGACTGGGATTAGGGTTAAACTTTTGTGTTTTGGGACTATTCTGACTGGGATTAGGGTTAAACTTGTGTGTTTTGGGACTATTCTGACTGGGATTAGGGTTAAAATTGTGTGTGTTTGGGACTATTCTGACTGGGATTAGGGTTAAAATTTTGTGTTTTGGGACTATTCTGACTGGGATTAGGGTTAGTTATAGGGGTTTGGGATTAGCGGGAGTGGGAGTGAGAATCACACTCCCACTTATCTGACAAGGATTATGGGATTGGTACTCACTTTTGGTGGCTTTTTGCTTTCTTGGAAGGTCATTCCAGTCCTCAATATGATGTTCAGCAATGGCATACCATCCTAAAGACTTTTTGCTGCGGTTGGCATACCAGGGATTTTTGGTGTCCCAAAATTCAGGGTGGTCCCTCATTGAATAAAGTCCTCCGGGTTCTATTGCTGCTGCATTGAATCTGGATGGTCTTGCCACATTTTCTCCACTGGCTTGCATCTGGTTATCTGCATCCATGCTTTCTTGTCTCCCTCCTCAACAGCATTTCCTGTATGCCAGCATCCTACACTGCACTGCGGTCATGTGACCTTCCAACACCTTCAGGACGGTTTTCAGGCGCTTTTAAGTCCCACCAGCGCAACGTGCCAGTGTGAAAGCATACATTGAGATGAATGGGAGGCAGTTTTCAGGCGCTTTACAAGTGCTATTTTAAGCACCTCAGTGTGAAAGCAGCCTAATAGAGGAATTCCCAGCAGCCATGTGATCAGTCCTCCAGATAGACAGTGCTCAATCAAGGGGATTCCTAGCCAAAAAATGCTCACCACACGAAGCCCAAGAAGTGATATATAGTGTAGTATATTTATTTAAAGTGTTGGCATTTAAAACATTTCATATGGTGTACACCAAAGTAAAAAATAAACACGGCCGGACTTACAGTAATGACTGCCGAACTGGGCCTTGGATACAGTGGTGTGACGTCAACACGTAAGTCCCCTCCCAATGCTTTTCGTGTGCATGCACGTCTTCAGGGGACGTATCTAGTGGGTGCATATTGGTGAGGGAAGTGCACTGGAGTCACTTCATATGGAAAAGCAATACAGAGAGATAACACACCTCTGGGACCTTTGAAGGCAGAACACAACAGAGTAATTAAGTTAAAAGGTGAATGCCAATTTATTATTTTGTTTTGAAGTAAAAAATAGAAAGAACATCATGTGCATGATGTTTTGATAACAGATATACACTATATTGTCAAATATATTGGGACACCTGCCTTTACACATACATGAACCTTAATGGCATCCCAGTCTTAGTCCATAGGGTTCAATATTGAGTTGGCCCACCATTTGCAGCTATAACAGCTTCAGCTCTTCTAGGAAGGCCTTCCACAAGGTATAGGAGTGTGTCTATGGGAATGTTTGACCATTCTTCCTGAAGTGCATTTGTGAGGTCAGGCACTGATGTTGGACGAGAAGGCCTGGCTCACAGTCTCTGCTCTAATTCATCCCAAAGGTGTTCTATCAGGTTGAGGTCAGGACTCTGTGCATGCCAGTCAAGTTCTTCCACCCCAAACTCACTCATCCATGTCTTTATGGACCTTGCTTTGTGCACTGGTCCAAATCATTTGGTGGAGGGGGGGTTATGGTGTGGGTTTTTTTTTTTTGGGGGGGGGTTGGGCTTGGCCCCTTACTTCCAGTGAAGAGACCTCTTAAGGCGTCAGCATACCAAGACATTATGGACAATTTCATGCTCCCAACTTTGTGGAAACAGTTTGGGGATGGCCCCTTTCCTGTTCCAACATGACTGTGCACCAGTGCATAAACAAGGTCCATAAAGACATGGATGAGTGAGTTTGGGGTGGAGGAACTTGACTGGCCTGCACAGAGTCATGACCTCAACCCGATAGAATGCCTTTGGAATGAATTAGAGCAGAGACTGCGAGCCAGGCCTTCTCATTCACATAAGTGCCTGACCTCACAAATGCGCTTCTGGAAGAATAGTCAAGCATTATATTGCACTCCTGGGGGAGACAATGGTCTTTCATTTCTTGTTGGGTACTCTATGGATCACATGTGGATTTCCTAGCACAATCATTGGGATTATAAGGTATATTCATTTTTAATTGGGCTTTTATCATGCTGGCTTTCCTTGGTCTCATCTCCCTTTGCACTTGTGTCATTTCAATTAATTTCAAAAACCATTTAAAGGTTTTTTTTCTATCACAATTTCAATATGCTGCACCACTTTCTTGTTCCCTTGGTGTGTGGTTCTCTGGCAATATTATGCCCTATACACATGTATATGCCCTGTATATACATGTATGCCCTGTATAATTGTCAGTGGTCCCAAAATGGTGTCAAAAGTGTCTGATCTCTTCTCCGCAAAGTTACAGTCATGATAAAAATCGCAGATCGCTGCCATTACTTGTAAAAAAAAAAAAAAATAATAAAAATGCCATAAATCTATCCCCAATATTGTAGACACTATAACTTTTGCGCAAACCAATCAATATACACTTATTGCAATTTTTTTTACCAAAAATATTTAGAAAAATACATATTGGCCTAAACTGAGGAAAAAAATAGTTTTTTTTTTTTAAATTGGGATATTTATTATAGCAAGTAAAAAATATTGTGTTTTTTTCAAACTTGTCGCTCTTCTTTTGTTTATAGCGCAAAAAATAAAAACAGCAGAGGTGATCAAATACCACCAAACGAAAGCTCTATTTGTAGGAAAAAAATTATAAAAATTTCATATGGGTATAGTGTTGCATGACCGCGCAATTGTCATTCAAAATGCGACAGCACTGAAAACTGAAAATTGGCTTGCGCAGGAAGGGGCTGAAAATGCCCTGTATTGAAGTGCTTAAGAAATCCATTTAACAGAATGAAACCCAATGGATACACAGGTTGGGTACTTTGAGCCCGTATGGTTTAAATATTGAATTAGATCTGAATTGTTTTTTTTTTAATTGGTAGGGATCAGCATTTTATTTTCATTTTCATTTATTTTCATATTTATTTTTATTTATTTTTATTATTTTATTCTTCTTTTTTATTGTTATTTTTTTATTATTTATTGTTATTTTTATTTTTATTATTACTTATATTTTCATTTTTATTTTTTATTTTTTGTGTCTAGTTAATTATTTTTGCTGACCATCAATTGGTAATAATCAAGGAATCTTACCGTATGAACCTCTACTAATGATTTTTTTTATTAATGAATTTTTACCAATTAATTTTATACTTACTAATGGATTGTCATTTTTAATGTTTTTAAATGTTTTCCAAATAGATCGTTTGTTAATAAAGTTTTGTTAAATTTATGGCAATAAACAGGAAGTGATGTGAGTGAAGGCAAGTGGGTGTTTAATCACACCAGATGGTTTTCCCTGCACATGATTGGCCCCCTAGCTTGGAGACACCCACTCTCTTGCATATAAATTCCGCCATGCGAAAACCGGAAGTGATGTACTTGATGACACCCTGGAGGAGGGGCGAAACGTGTCAATGCATTTCCAGTTTACGTACCAGTGACGCAACTTCCGGTATCCATGGAACGCACGCTGCAGATGTGCACCCGGAACACACTGATGCCTGTTTTCCAAGCCGTCTCGTGAGTGGCGTTTTTGATAATGCGCATTAACTAAGTGCCGGAAGTACTTCACTATATACCTTATTCTCTCTTTTTTCCAAATACTTCTCATCCTCTATGGTCCACGTGTAAATCGTTCTTGGAAGCCTCTCTGATCTTGGATCCATATACCACAACCCCACTAAGCACTTTTGACCCCTGGACTGCAAAGCTGAGGGTTCATAAGCTCTGGTGAGTGGAGCCACAGGAGGGGAGTGTGTTCTTTGGGTGTGTTTTTTTGAGATGCCTTTCAACCTGGATACTTGAATTGCCATTGAAAGCACTTTGCACTTTACTTTTTTGTTTTTTATTACTGCACTTTTCACTTTATTGTTTACATTTAATAATCCGTAAGCGCTCTTAAAAATTTGTATATCCATTGAGACTCAAGAGCGTTCCTCCAGACCGTACCCTTTCCTATGAACCAGGTACTGTATGCACCCACGGCACCTACGGGAGTCAAGGATCGACTGTATCTCATACTCCTCATGGTTCTCAAGCTGCACCGGGTGAGGACGTGGTACCAAGGTGGTGAAGCGGTTGCAGAGTAAAGGTTTTAATAAGGAGACATGCAAAACCTTCGAAATACGCATGTGCAGCACCCTCCTAGATAGGTGCTAAAAGAGAGTACAGTTTTTGTCTTTTTGCTTTCCAGGAAGATGGTCAGGCAAAACTTAGAGTTCTCTCTGCCTACCAGGGAGCAGGATCTATTGAGTAGGTCTGCTCATTGTGCTCAGGTGCAGCTCAGCTTGTTCTGACTGTCCCCCCGCTGGTCCAATAGGGAGGCATAGATAATCCGGTGAGGTCAAGTGAGAGTTGTCCTTATCTATTGTGAATAGTTCTAGTTGGAGTATCCCACTCATCCCTTCTCCCATCCAAGTTCCAAATAAAATACAAAAACCTAAATACCCTGGACTGTTCATTGAGTAATGAGCAAGCGGGCGTAAGGCTGGGACAAGCAGGAACTTCTAGAAACCAAGCGGGAACCCCTAGCAACACAGTGGGAACCATTGGCAACCAGCTGCAGGTAACCAGAGAGAGGCCTGTGAGGTCAACACTCAGCAAGCCCTACGGGGACAGTGCTACACATGTTAGAAGGAAGGTCTAAGTCACTGGGTTGATACTACGGAGATTACTGAAAGGCCTAATAAACCATGGTGCTTGTTTCAGTGAGGGAACCCGGAGTGGGAGGTTGCGAGATGACAGCCAGACCCTCTCCCCAACCTGGTAGGAAGGCGCAGGTAGGCGTCTGCAGTTAGCATGGAGTCTGTACCTATCAATGGCACGTCGCAAGGACTCTTGGACCTGCACCCAAGTGGAATGAAGATCACAGAGATGCTCCTCTAATGCAGGAATTCTCTGAGGAACAAATGAGTCAGGCAACATGGATGGTTGGAAACCATAATTCGCTATAAACTGGGACATTTGGGAAGCGGTATTGACGGCATTATTGTGAGAAAACTCTGCCCAAGGTAGGAGGTCTGACCAAGTGTTATGGCAGTCAGAAATATAGCAAAGCAGAAACTGCTCCAAAGCTTGGTTGGCTCATTCTGCAGCCCCATTAGACTGCGGGTGATACACAGAGGAGAAGGAAATCTGAATTTCTAACTGTGCACAAAAGGCTTGCCAAAACTTGGAGACAAACTGGCTACCCCCGTCAGAGATGATAACCTTGGGTAGCCCATGTAACCGAAAGATCTCCTGAGCAAAAATGCCAGTTATTTGGATGTGGGCAACTTCTTTAGTGGAATACAATGCAATATTTTCAAGAACCGGTCAACCACCATAAGAATAACTGTGTTGCCTTGGGAGTTGGGTAACTCCACAATAAAATACATAGACAGGTGGGTCCAAGGCCTCTCTCCATTGGGTATGGGTTGTAGGAGGCCCACTGGAAGGTTTTGTGGTGTCTTACTCTGAGCACACACGAAACAAGTGGCTACGAAGGCGGTTACATCAGCATGGAGACTAGGCCACCAGAATTGTTGAGAAATAGCCCAAATGATTTAATTCTTCCCTGGGTGGCCAGCTGCCTTAAGAGAATGGTGAGTCTGGAGCAAAGCAGTGCAGAGATTCTCAGGGACAAAGCAGCGGTTGCCAGGTTTCTCGGGAGGAGAATGGATCTGAGCAGCAAGATTTCTATTACCCAAAGGTGAAGTGAGACTAGTAAGTACAAAAGCCAGAATACAATCTGAAGGTATCACAGGAGCAGGAACCGACTCAATCTTGGAAACAGAGGAAAACTGTCGCGGCAATGCGTCAGCCCTTACATTCTTAGTACAGAGAATGAGACAATGTAATTGAAGCTTCACAGAAAAAGAGCCCATTGTGCCCTTCTGGGAGATAAGAGTTTTGCCTCAGACAAGAATGTGAGATTCTTATGGTCAGTCAAAATGAGGACTGGCACAGTGGTACCTTTGTGGAGATGCCTCCATTCTTTAAGAGCTAAAATGATAGCTAACATTTCTCTGTCCCCAATCTTGTAATTGCATTCTGCAGTAGACAATGTCTTAGAAATGTAGCCACAAGGATGCATAGCGCTCTCAGAGGTAGAACGTTGAGACAGAAGGGCACTTACTTCAGTCTCGGATGCATCAATCTCAAGAATGAAGGGTAACATAGGATCAGTATGTGCCAGCACAGGAGCTGAAACAAGGGCAGCCTTGAGCGACTCAAAGGCTAATGGATTTCGGAGACCATTTCTGTGGGTTACCATCCTTTCTGGTCATATCAGTCAGGGGTTTGACCAGAGGAAAGAAGTTCCGAATAAATTTCCGATAATAGTTGGTAAAGCCAAGAAAACATTGTAGCGGACGTAGACCTACGGGTCAAGGCCACTGTAGAACTGCAGATAGTTTCTCTGGGTCCATTGAAAAACTGTCAGTAGACATGTCAAAACCCAGAAATGTAACCTGTTCACGATGGAACACACACTTTTCCAACTTACAATACAGGTTATTATCTCTCAGCCTCGGGAGACATCTGTGTGGTGGATCTCTTTAGAATATATGAGAATATCGTCAAGATAAACCACCACACATTGCTGCAACATATCTCGAAGGACATCGTTAATGAATTCCTGAAAAACTGCAGGAGCGTTGCAAAGACCAAACGGCATTATATTATGAGGTATTCGTAATGTCCCGTCCTAGTATTAAACGCAGTTTTCCATTCATCGCCTTCCTTGATCCTTACGAGATTGTATGCCCCTCTCAGATCGGGCTTTGTGAAAACCGTTGCTCCCTTGAGGCGGTCAAATAATTCCATAATCAACGGAATCAGGTAGGCGTTCTTAATCGTGATGCGATTGAGACCCCTATAATCGATACAAGGTCTCAGTTCACCACTCTTCTTTTTCACAAAGAAGAAGCCAGCACCAGCAGGAGACGAGGATTTGCGGATGAACCCTCGAGAAAGTGCATAGGTAATATAGTCCTCCATCACTTTATCCTTTATGACAGACAAAGGGTAAACTCTGCCATGAGGGGGCATGACACCAGGTTGAAGGTCAATTGCGCAATCATATGACCGCTGTGTGGAGGCAAACTACTGGCTTGACCTTTATCAGAGACATTGCTAAATTTGAGGTACTCCTCTGGCAAGGAGGAGAGTGAAGAGGTGCACAAGACCTTAGCCACTTTATGAACACATGTTTTACTACATTGTTGCGAGCAGGAAAGAACCTCAGCACAAAGCCAATCAAAGGAGGGGTTGTGCCTATGTAACCAAGGATAACCGATAACCACCGGGTAATAAGGTGGGGAAATTACTTGAATATGGATTATCTCCTAGTCAAGAGCCCCTATGGCCATGGTCAGCGGAGCAGTCTCATGAGACACATGGGCAGGCTGTAGAGGTCTCCCATTAATAGCCTCAATGGCAAGTGGAGTGGCACGAAGCTGCAGCGGAATCGAGTGCTTAGACACAAAGGCACTATCTGTGAACAAGCCTGCAGCCCCAGGGTCGATTAGAGCCTGTTTTTTTGATGGACAACTCAGACCAAGAAAGGGTAACCCGAACAAGAAGCTTATCCTTCAGGATAACTGGGGATGTAACAATGCCACCTAAGGTCTGTCCCCTACATGACCTCAGGTGCAAGCGTTTCTCAGATGGGTAGGACAAGACTTCAAAAAGGGACCTGCCTGGCCACAATAAAGGCACAATCTCTCCCTCTTCCTAAAGGCCTTCTCATCCGGAGAGAAACGTGTGAAGCCCAACTGCATGGGTTCTACTTTACTGGCCAACTCGGTACCAAGAGGCATGGGAGGTGAGTGAGGCAAGGGTGGGACTGCAAAGCTCAGAGCCAAATGTACAGGAGGCTTCCGCAAGCTCTCCCTAAAGGAAGGTCTCTTTTGGAGTCTGGAGTCAATGAGAATGGCGAATGTGATCAACTTCTCCAGATCTGTAGGTATGTCTCGGGCTGCTACCTTATCTTTGATGTTATCCGAGAGACCATGAGAAAAAGAAGCCACGAGGGCCTCATTGTCCCAAGTGACCTCTGCTGCCGGAGTACAGAACTCAATAGCGTAATTGGGAACAGTTCTTGTACTCTGTTTGATGAACATGAGGCTCTTGGCAGCAGAAGTGGAGCGTGCGGGAACATCAAATACCCTTTTAAAGGAAACCACAAACTCAGGGTAACTCAGGACAATGGGTTTTTTTATCTCCCATAGAGAGTTTGGCCAGGCCAAGGCTCTATCAGAAAGCAAAAAAATAATGAAGCCTACTTTACTTCTGTTTGTGGGGAATGCCTGGGGCAGCGTCTCAAAATATATCCCAACCTGGCTGAGAAACCCTCTGCATTGAACTGGATCGCCCCCAAATCGCTGGGGAAGCGGAGTGGAACGGAACCAGACATACCTCTTATAGAGGTAATACTTGAGGCGGGCGCCTGCACAGAGACTAGACTAGCAGCAGGGATGGCCTGCAACACAGGTTGTACCGGAACAGCCACAGTGGGAGGAATAAGGTGAGCAGTGTGAATCAGGAGCATCTGTAATGCTACGGCAAACTGATCCATGTGGTAGTCCTGCTCATTCAACCTGGAAAATATAACTACTAGGTGGATTTCCTGCAACTTCTGAATTCATGGCCTTCGCCTACTGTCAGGAACCATGAATCGGACGGAGACAGAAAATGCAGTAAAAATCATACATTTTGATAAAATGGTAACAATAGTACAAATAGTAAACGCAGTCAAAACATAGTCAGTGTACAGTAGCCAAAGCGGTTAGTCAGAACAAGCCAGTAAATCAGGATGCCAGAGATCAGCGTAGTCGGAGGCAGCAAACAGGATCAGGAACCAGAGGGGATGTCAGCCAGGAAAGTCTTTAACAGGAACACAGCAGAGAGTCTACAGATATGTTTGACCAAGGCCTAGGCCGGAAAGGAATGAACCAGGCAATTTAAATAGCCATGAAAACAGCAAAAAAAGTCTGGCACTAGAAAACTCCAATTTGTAACAATGGGAGTAATTCTTTATGTCCTACTTGTGCCCAATAAGCAGCTATATGGATGAGCACACCAGGAGGAGAGATGTGATAAAAGTGAATACAGTCAATGGCAACCATAAGGAAAAGAGCTTTTCGAGACAGTCTTGTGCGGACAGATAAACAGGCAAAGATCAATAAGAAGAACCATTTATCAATTTATTGTTGCCATAAGATGATTTTTTTTTAAACAATTAAAATTCTCCTTTGCATAGATGGTAGACAATCAGCTTGCTCACCACTATAATTGTACCTTATGGCGGCGGCCAATGGACCGGCTTGTTGATAGATTTGCTGCAGTGATGGAAGCCCATGCTCACTGGTTCCTATTGGGGCTTGCTTTGACTGTCTCCCTGGCCCTGTTCTCACCTACGTCTGGCTAGCTGTGCTGCCGCTCACTGCTGGATACCATCAGGGACTCAGTCAAGGCTCTACATCATCTCCCGTTAAAGTTGGGTTTTCCCTCCCCCTTCCCCGTTTGTGTGTATTTCATAGGGGATGCATGAGGATTCAATCACTGCAGCAAATCTATCAACAAGCCGGTCCATTGGCCGCCACCATGAGGTACCATTATAGTGGTGAGCAAGCTGATTGTCTACCATCTATGCAAAGGAGAATTTTAACTGTTTTTTTAACAAAAAAATAATCTTATGGCAACAATAAATTGGTTAATGGTTCTTCCTTTTGATCTTCGCCTGTTTATCTGTCCGCACAAAACTGGCTTGAATAGCGCTTTTCCTTATGTTTGCCATTGACTGTATGCAGTTTAAATAGTCAGAAGGGGCTGGCTGTGGGCTGGACTTGACGAGCAGGAAATGATCACCAGGTGAGCCACTGTGGAATGATGAGTGCTGGCAATTAAGTGACAGCTGATCAACCTGTGCACTGAGAAGGGAGAGCTGAGAGCCCAGGCCTGACACTTTCAGCTCTCAGCATCATATAACTAATTTTGGAGCTGATATGTAATAAGTAATTTAGGGGTGTCTCCTTTTTGTTCCCTTTTACTTTCATCAGATTATATTTGGTATTTTTATATATATATATATATATATATATACATATATATATATATATATATATTTTTTTTTTTGCAGACACGCATTCTGTGATTGCTCCTGAGGAAGTGGAGCTTCATCCACGAAAAGTGTTGCGCTTTATAGATGCAGTTTTTTATACAAGCATGCGTTTATATCCAGATCATCTATATTACTTTTATGGAATATGTGCAATCATGAATAGGAATGAGCTTCGAGTTCGAGTCGAACTCATGTTCGACTCGAACATCGGCTGTTCGCCAGTTCGCCGAACAGCGAACAATTTGGGGTGTTCGTGGCAAATTCGAAAGCCGCGGAACACCCTTTAAAAGTCTATTGGAGAAATCAGAAGTGCTAATTTTAAAGGCTTATATGCATGGTATTGTCATAAAAAGTGTTTGGGGACCCGGGTCTTGCCCCAGGGACATGGATCAATGCAAAAAAAAGTTTTAAAAACAGCCGTTTTATTGGGAGCAGTGATTTTAATAATGCTTAAAGTGAAACAATAAAAGTGTAATATTCCTTTAAATTTCGTACCTGGGGGGTGTCTATAGTATGCCTGTAAAGGGCCACATGTTTCCCGTGTTTAGAACAGTCCGATAGCAAAATGACATTTCAAAGGAAAAAAAGTCATTTAAAACTACTCGCGGCTATTAATGAATTACCGGTCCGACAATACACATAAAAGTTCATTGATAAAAACGGCATGGGAATTCCCCACAGGGGAACCCCGAACCAAAATTTGAAAAAAAAAAATGACGTGGGCCCCCCCCCTAAATTCCATACCAGGCCCTTCAGGTCTGGTATGGATATTAAGGGGAACCCCGGCCAAAATTTTTTAAAAAAATGGTGTGGGGTCCCCCTCAAAATCTATACCAGACCCTTCAGTACCAGTACCAGGCCACATGCCCTCAACATTGGAAGGGTGCTTTGTGGTAGCCCCCCAAAACACCTTGTCCCCATGTTGATGAGGACAAGGGCCTCATCTCCACAATCCTTGCCCGGTGGTTGTGGGGGTCTGCGGGCGGGGGGTTTATCAGAATCTGGAAGCCCCTTTAACAAGGGGACCCCCAGATCCCGGCCCTCCCCCCTGTGTGAAATGGTAAGGGGGTACAAAAGTACCCCTACCATTTCACAAAAAAACTGTCAAAAATGTTAAAAATGACAAGAGACAGTTTTTGACAATTCCTTTATTTACATGCTTCTTCTTTCTTCTGTCTTCCTCCGCAGCGCCAGCGTCTTCTTCCCTTCTTCTCCTCAGGCCGCTCCGCATACATGATGGCATGATGGGAGGCTCCCACTGTGTGACGCTTCTCCTCTTCTGACGGTTCTTAAATAATGGGGCCCCACCCCCCTCTGACGCACGGGGACTTGACGGGGACTTCCCTGTGTCATTCCCTGTGACACCAGAAGGGGGCGGGGTTAAGTAACGGGTGACCCCGCCCCTTCTGACATCACGGGGAATGCCACAGGGAAGTCCCCGTCAAGTCCCCGTGCGTCAGAGGGGGGCGGGGTCAACGGGTAGCCCCACCCCCCATTATTTAAGAACCGTCAGAAGAGGAGAAGCGTCACACAGCGGGAGCCTCCCATCATGCCATCATGTATGCGGAGCGGCTCGAGGAGAAGAAGGGAAGAAGACGCCGGTGCCGCGGAGGAAGATGCCAGACAAGAACACCGGAGGAAGAACCAGAAGAAGAAGAAGAAGAAGAAGATGGAGGAAAAAACCGAAGCAAGATAGAAGATAGAACATAGAAGAAAGAAGATAGAAGAAAGAAGAAGCATTTAAATAAAGGAATTGTCAAAAACTCTTGTCATTTTTAACATTTTTGACAGTTTTTTTGTGAAATGGTAGGGGTACTTTTGTACCCCCTTACCATTTCACATGGGGGGGAGGGCCGGGATCTGGGGGTCCCCTTGTTAAAGGGGGCTTCCAGATTCTGATAAGCTCCCTGCCTGCAGACCCCCACAACCACCGGGCAAGGGTTGTGGGGATGAGGCCCTTGTCCTCATCAACATGGGGACAAGGTGTTTTGGGGGGCTACCCCAAAGCACCCTCCCAATGTTGAGGGTATGTGGCCTGAAGGGTCTGGTATAGATTTTGAGGGGGACCCCATGCCATTTTTAAAAAATTTTTTAGCCGGGGTTCCCCTTAACATCCATACCAGACCTAAAGGGCCTGGTATGGAATTTAGGGGGACCCCCACGTCATTTTTTTAAAAAATTTTGGTTCGGGCTTCCCCTGTGGGGAATTCTTATGCCGTTTTTATCAATGAACCTTTATGTGTATTGTCGGACCGGCAATTCATTAATAGCCACGAGTAGTTTTAAATGACTTTTTTTCCTTGGAAATGTAATTTTGCTGTCAGACTGTTCTAAACACAGGAAACATGCGCCCCTTTACAGGCATACTATAGACACCCCCCAGGTACGAAATTTAAAGGAATATTACACTTTTATTGTTTCACTTTAAGCATTATTAAAATCACTGCTCCCGAAAAAACGTCCATTTTTAAAACTTTTTTTTGCATTGTTACATGTCCCCTGGGGCAGGACCCGGGTCCCCAAACACTTTTTATGACAATAACTTGCATATAAGCCTTTAAAATTAGCACTTTTGATTATTCATGTTCGTATCCCATAGACTTTAATGGTGTTCGTGTGTTCGAACAAATTTTTTGCTTGTTCGCAAGTTCTGGTGCGAACCGAACAGGGGGGTGTTCAGCTCATCCCTAATTATGAATTTACTTATTGTTGTCAATTATATGCATATCAGCTTTTTATATCTGCAATGTATTATGTTTCTCCCTGTGTACCTCTACGAATAAACCTATATTCCATTGTGCATCATTTTATTATTTGTGTGTTTACACGTCTCATTTAAAGTCCCAACCTCTCCCCCCTTCTCAATTAAACAGGGATGGAGGAGCATGTTCTGTCTGACCTTGTGCCTCATTTAAAGTCCCAAATAACCCCCTTCCTTTTTACAATACATAGTTACATAGTTATGCTAAAAGTATTCAAATCTGTGACGTGCCAATGGTGCACTACACCCCACGTGAAGAATTTAAAACGTGGCGCTATCTCCAAAAAAAATTTTTTTTTTGTATTCCCACCTTTTACGGTGAATTACCTAATCTAGTGAACACACTTTTACGGGTGTATATTGAACAATATATACACATAAATAAATAAATTAATGAACCAAATGAAATAAAAAACACCAAATAAAACACAGTACATAAAGTGACTCAGTGTTAACACTGCTTACAATCATATGTGCCAATCCCTATACAGTTGTTAAATACACACAATGTATAGCATTAAAGCAAATAGCAATATTTACATGTCACACAATGACTATGTGACTAAAAATAAATAAATAAAATCTGTGAAAAATACACACATGTGTACAAAATGTCCGTGATCGTGATCAAAAAAACATCAACTGTGCCACAGCAAGTCCTTTATATTCCTGAAGTATATTTAATCCTTCCACCACACCTATGTGTTCAGTGCTCCCTCTCCCAATAGACAGTCTCTCACCAGCTCCTTATGCCTCCACTTTCGTATGAGTCTATAAAGCATAGAAGTTTCAAGGCTACCGGTAGGGGTTAAGTGTATTCCATCCGGAGAATCGTTCCATATATAAATGAAAGAGAACTCCCAATAGTGTGATACCGTAAAACTTTTAATAATACACTCTTCAAATTACACTCCAAAAAATCCACTTACATTGTGCAAAAAATATAAAAGCACAGCAAATTCCACGGCAATCTGTAAACAGCAATACCAACACAGCAACTTGGATAAGCCTTCCTAGGGGGTATGCGCTCACGGCGGACCCTGCCACAGCTGGCGTGTAAGAAGTCTCTCTCACCCTCTCTTCGCCTGCTTGCTTCCTCCTGTCACTAGTACGTGGTGTTTATCCTTCGCTCGGCCATGCCCCCATTTATAGTTACATAGTTAGTCAGGTTGAAAAAAGACACAAGTTCATCCAGTTCAACCTTAAAAACAATATATAAATAAAATAAAAAATATTGTACAATCCAATATACCCAATTTTATACCCTCAGTTGATCCAGAGGAAGGCAAAAAACCCCAGCAAAGCATGCTCCAATTTGCTACAGCTGGGGAAAAAATTCCTTCCTGATCCCCAAGAGCCAATCGGATTTTCCCTGGATCAACTTTACCTATAAATGTTAGTACCCAGTTATATTATGTACATTTAGGAAAGTATCCAGGCCTTTCTTAAAGCATATATATATATATATATATATATATATATATATATATATATATATATATATATATATATATATATATATATATATAGAAGAATTGGAAGGCATACATATCAAACACATGAACACATGCCAGTATAATATCAGGACAATACAATAGTACCAAGTGAGCTATACCACTACAACTTGTGGCTTGGAGGACAATGACCAGGAACCAAGTAAGTAAAGAGAGGCAGATACTCCTAAGATAAGGAGAGAACCAGAGCTGAGTAGAGAAAGAGAAAAAGAAGATAATAAAGAAGGGGGAGGAATAGGAAGGGGACTAGGATAGTAGGGGGGGTAATCCGGGGGTGTGAATGGAGAAAAAAGGGAAAGGGGGGCAAGCAGGGTTCCGCAACCCCCACCCACCCAACTGACAAAGATGATCTGTGGCTCATCTTAGGTATCAAGGAGTGACCCTAGAGGGTGTATTTGCGATATTCAGCAGTTGTTGAAAAATGGGTCCAACAAGCCCATATACTTGGAAATTTGTGCATTCTATCTTGCAAGATATAGATCAGTTCCTCCATATCCTTTATTTTGGAGATTCTCGCAAACCATTCCCTGATCGTTGGAGTGCATGTGGTACGCCAATGTTTGGGAATACACAGTCTGGCTGCATTAACCATATGCATGGCTAAGGATTTGTGATATTCTTTTTTGGACAGGGAGGTGTGATGTAGGAGAAATTGGGCCGGGGTAAAGTCAAGAGTAAATGTAGTGATACGTTGAATGAGGTAATGAACTTCCTTCCAGAAAGGCTGAAGAATCTCGCAGGTCCACCATACATGGAGCATAGTGCCCACCTCTAGCCCACATCACCAGCAGGTGTCGGGAATGTCTGAAGAAAATTTATGAAGGTGTGAGGGGGTTCTATACCATCTAGTAACCACCTTATAACCATTTTCCTGAATTGCCATGTTTAGCGAGCCCTTATGAGCATAATCATGGATTGTTTTCCAATCATTTGCTGTGAGGTGTATTTGTAGGTCTCTGTGCCAGGACTCTTGTGAGGGCACTAGGGTTTGGGTTATATTCTCCGAGAGGAGGGCGTATATAAAAGAGATCAAGTGTCTTTGTGGCGCCCTGCCATGACAAAGGGACTCAAAGGGTGTAAGGCATCTTGTCCAGCAAGTTTGATGAGCCTGGGTTTCTAGAAAGTGTCGGATTTGCCTATAGGTCCAGAAAGGGAATGAAGCTGTTTTAGTGGTCGTTCTAAGTACATCTAAGGGAATGAGTTTATTGTCTGAGTAAAACTGGAGGGTAAGTACATCCTCGAAGGGCCATTCCTGTTGCAGAAAGCTATTCGAATCACCTGGAGGAAAGTCTGGATTACCTCTCAGTGTGGTTAAAGGACCTGGGATAGGTGCCAGATTCCCTCCTTGTGTAGCCTTACTGAATGCTAAAAGAGAGGGGTGTATGAGAGGATGAGTTGGTAGAGATTGTGGCCAACTCTTTTGAGGCAGCCAAGGGAGAAGATGTAAGGGTTGAAATGAAAAGTTGTGTTCAAGGGATACCCATGCCTTTTAAGAGGAGTGGATATTCCAGTCTGCGACCCTTGTAAGATGGCAAGCAATATAGTAATTGTATAGGTCAGGCAGACCGATGCCTCCTCTAGATTTGGATAGTGTGAGACGCGAGAACTTAATGCAGGGAGGGGAATCTCTCCATAGAAATGTAGAGCAAGCTTTTTGGTATGTAGAGAAAAAGCTTGGTGGTAAGGGAATCAGGACCGCTTGCATCAGGTACAATAAGTAGTAAGATAATCATCTTAATTTGGGCAGAACGTCCAAACCAAGATACGTTTAAACTCGCCCAGTCCCTGAGGTTTTTTTTAGCAGTATGGCAGTATGATGGTTCATGGAATAGAGTTCTGAAAAATTGACGGGAATTTTAATCCCATTTGAACGGGAAAGACTCCTGGCAATGGGCAACTTCCTGGGAAGAAAGGGTGACGTTAAGGGCATATGATTTGGTATGATTAATTTTGAGGTTTGAAATTTTACCAAAAAGAGTTAGATCTTTGAGGAGATTTGGTAAGGAAGTTTGAGGCGATCTTAAGAAGAGCAAAACGTCATCGGCAAAAGCCGCGACCTTAAACTCTCTCCCCCCCACGACCACCCCCTGAATATCTGGGTTGAGTCTGATCTTGTTAAGCAAGGGTTCCAAGGTCAGTACATAAATTAAGGGTGAAAGTGGGCAACCTTGGCGTGTGCCATTGTTAATGGGAAAGGCATCCGACAAGTGGCCGTTGACTTTTACAGCCGTAGTGGGGCCAGAATACAAGGCCATAATAAATGATAGCATTCGACTCTCCATACCAATGGCTCGGAGAGCCTCCTGCATGTAGTCCCAGGCCACCCTGTCAAACGGGAAGGCCACACATTTTATCAGCATAGACAATCAACTGTTAGACCTTAGGGGACTCCCAACTCTTATTTTTAGCTTCAATAATCATTCTTAAGCAAATTAGGTAAAGTAAGGGAATACATATAAATATCTAATAGGTAAGGCTGCACAATTATAACAGTTTAACACGAAATGTTCAGATTCTTCAACAAGCCTAATCACAAACGGTCCTGTTTAATACTAGGATTGTCAGGTTCTAGAAATAAAAGACACATGGGCCTGTGACACATCATCTGATAAAAAGTAGTAGGAGTGTTACAAACCACTAGAATCCTACACTAAAGTGTGCGTGGAATCAATAACAGGTGACTTATGGTAAATAGAATTAATGGTGAGATTTTCCTTTAACATTAGAAGGCAGTAAAGGATCTGAAATACATTTCTACAGAACAGCTGTTTACAATGAGCAGCATTTCACAAAGATAATACCATGTTCATATTCTGTGACCAAATAATGGGGTGGAGCTGCGGTACTGAAACCTAAATGCTGCTAAGTGAATGGAACATCTTTTAAAGGTCATTAGGAAGAGATGGAAAGCAAATGTCTTGAGGTGACATATTGCCAGAACTAACTACTTTCATTTCTTACAAGTAGATGATGTCTGTTTGATCATTTCATTCTAAAATTGTAGAGGTGTCAAAGAGTTTCCTTATGTCCAAACAAGTGTTATTAACTTCAATTATGGCTTCCAGATGGAGAACTCTGAAGGTCTTTTTAGCGTGTGTTCAAAGTATTTCATTTAGACATGCTGGAAAAACATACATACCCATTCATGACCTATTTCACTCTTCTGATTTATACATTCTACACAACTGTAAATCATTCAAAATATGTAATTTTATTGCATCAAAATGGTGTGGCAAATAGCCTATGTAAAGAACAACATAAATTATATTTTCTATTGCCAATAATAGTGGAACTTAACTGGGTTGACTCACGCACTCTAATATGAGCATCAAGGGATGCTTGTTGCCTTTTAGATTGCAAAGTTCTTGTGTAGCAATGAAGTTAATGAAATAAAATTATATGTTTAACAACACTGAAAGCATGAGTGTGGGCATAAATTATAAGCCACTTGCCGTTTAACTTGCCGTTTAACTTGCCAAGCCAGGTAAAAACATTTATTAAATGTTATATTTTATTATTTATACACCACTACCCTCCAAATACTGTAGAACCCTGTAGAACCATGCATATGTAAACACCACTGCACAATGTTGGGATCTATAAATCCAAGCAAGGAAAGACAGAATTTAAAATACAACAAAACATAGCATCAATTAAATGTTTATAAGTCAGAGGGCAAATAGCTTAAATATATGCCCATACAAATGCATTTGGTGTTGTTATGAGAGAACTACAGAGGGCATCATTGGTGATCTCGTCTTTGAACAAGTAAGCTAAACTTTAATTTCTTTTTTTACTAAACAATCTTAAATGTAACAATCAGCAGGAGTGTATATATATATATATATATATATATATATATATATATATATATATATATATATATATATACAGTGCCTTGCAAAAGCATTCACCCCATTGGCATTTTTCTTGTTTTGTTGCCTCACAACCTGGAATTAACATGGATTGTTTGGGGATTTGCATCAATTAATTTACAGAACATGGCCACAACTTTGAAGATGTTTTTTTTTTAATGTGAAGCAAACAACAAATAGGACAAAATAACAGAAACAGTCAATGTACATAACTATTCACCCCCCTAAAGTCAATACTTTGTGGAGCCACCTTTTGCGGCTTTTGCAGCTCCAATTCGCTTTGGATAAGTCTCTATGAGCATGCTACATCTTACCACTGGGATTTTTGCCCATTCCTCCTTGCAAAACTGCTCTAGCACCTTCAAGTTGGATGGTTTGCCCTTGTGAACAGCAATCTTTAAGTCTGACCACAGATTTTCTATTGGATTGAGGTCTGGGCTTTGACTAGGCCATTCCAACACATTTACATGTTTCCCCTTAAACCACTCAAGTGTTGCTTTAGCAGTGTGTTTGGGGTCATTGTCCTGCTGGAAGGTGAACCTCTGTCCTAGCCTCAAATCACACACAGAGTGGTACAGGTTTTGCTCAAGAATATCTCTGTATTTAGCACCATCCATCTTTCCCTCAATTCTGACCAGTTTCCCAGTCCTGACTGCTGAAAAACATCCCCACAGCATGATGCTGCCACCACCATGTTTCACTGTGGGGATGGTGTTCTTTGGGTGATGTGATCTGTTGGGTTTGTGCCAGACATAGCATTTTCTTTGATGGCCAAAAAAGTTAAATTTTAGTCTCATCAGACCAGAGCACCTTCCTCTATACATTTTGGGAGTCTCCCACATGCCTTTTCGCAGACTCAAAACGTGCCATTTTGTTTTTTGCTGAAAGTAATGGGTTTCTTCTGGCCACTCTGCCATAAAGCCCAACTCTTTGGAGCGTACGGCTTATTGTCGTCCTATGTACAGATACTCCAGTCTCTGCTGTGGAACTCCGCAGCTTCTCCAGGGTCACCTTAGGTCTCTGTACTGCCTCTTTGATTAATGCCCTCTTTGCCCAGTCCGTGCGTTTTTGGTGTGCGACCGTCTCTTAGCATGTTTGCTGTTGTGCCATGTTCTTTCCATTTGGCTATGATAGATTTGATGGTGCTCCTAGGGATTATCAAATATTTGGATATTTTTTTATAACCTAACCCTGACTTGTACTTCTCAACAACATTGTCCCTTACTTGTTTGGAGAGTTCCTTGGTCTTCATGGCAGTGTTTGGTTAGTGGTGCCTCTTGCTTAGGTGTTGCAGCCTCTGGGACCTTTCAAAAAGGTGTGCATATGTAATGATAGATCATGTGACACATAGATTGCACACAGATCAACATCATTTCACTAATTATGTGGCTTTTGAAGGTAATTGGTTGCACCGGAGCTTTTTATGGGCTTTATAACAAAGGGGGTGAATACATACCCACATGCCAATTATTAGTTTTTTATTTCTGAAAAATAGTTTTATGTATTTATTTTTCTAATTTTACTTCACCAACTTAGACTATTGTGTTCTGATCCATGACACATAATTCAGATAAAAAAAAATTGAACTAAAAGCTGTAATGTAACAACACAGGTAAAAAGCCAAGGGGGTGAATATTTTTGCAAGGCACTGTGTATATATATATATATATATATATATATATATATATATATATATATATATATATAGTACTGTATAAAAGTTTTAGGCAGGTGTGAAGAAATGCTGTAAAATAAGGATGCTTTTTAAAATATATATTTTCATTGTTTATTTTTATTAATTTACAAAATGCAAAGTGAGAGAAACAGGAGAAAAAGCTAAATCAAATTAATATTTGGTTTAACTATCTTTTGGCTTCAAACCAGCATCAGTTCTTACACTTGCACACTTTGTACACTTGCACAAAGTCAGGGATTTTGTAGGATTAGATTCAGGAGTAACCAATTATACCAAGCAGGTGTTAATGATCATCAATTTCATATGTAGGTTGAAACACAGTCATTAGTTGAAAGAGAAACAGCTGTGTAGGAGGCTTAAAACCGGGTGAGGAACAGCTAAACTCTGCTACTAAGGTGAGGTTGTGGAAGACACTTTCATGTCACAGGTCATTCACCATGGCCTTTCCAATGCTCTTTACTGTAATGACCAGTTACAGGTGGGGGCAGTAACCACTTGTTTGTACTATGAATTATATTGGCCAGGCAATGCACTGATACCTTTGCTGCCATAGTGCTATGGGCTGGGTGTTCAGTGTGTCCCTGTGCCTTTAAGAAGGGGTGTGCTCCCTTCAGGTTTATCTGCCCTGCCCTTCAGGTTTTTTCTGTCCATCTAAATGCATGTGCTTCCATTGTTGGAGACTCACAGATATTAGAGTTTAGGTCCACAGAAAATGGGGTGCTTTGCCGGGGCTCTGTGGCTTATGCATGTATTTGCAAATGTGTGCAACTGAACCCCTATTTTTAACACATACTGTTGGACAGGTCAGTTAGGTTTTTTCACAGGCTGGTCGGTAAGTTGAGCTTGGAATTCTTTCATACACCATGGCAAGACTGAGCACAGCAACAAGACACAAGGTAGTTATACTGCATCAGCAAGTTCTCTCCCAAGCAAAGATTTCAAAGCAGACTGGGGTTTCAAAATGTGCTGTTCAAGCTCTTTTGAAAAAGCACAAACAGGCAACGTGGAGGACCACAGATGCAGTGGTCAGCCAAGGAAAATTAATGCAGCAGATGAAGACACGTCATGCTTACTTCCCTTCGACATCAGAAGATGTGCAGCAGTGCCATCAGAACAGAACTGGTGGAAACAAGTGGAACCTAGGTACACCCATCTATTGTACGGAGAAGTCTGGCTAGAAGTTGTACCTCTGACACGGTGAAACAAGGCTAAGGGACTCAACTATGCATAAAAGCATAGGAACTGGGGTGCAGAAAAATGGCAGCAGGTTCTCCGGGCTGATTAGTTAAAATTTGAAATATTTGGCTGTAGCAGAAGGCAGTTTGTTTGCTGAAGGGCTGGAGAGGGGTACAATAATGAGTGTCTGAAGGCAGCAGTAAATCATGGCGAAGGTTCCTCTCAAGTTTGGGGCTGCATTTCTGCAAGTGATGTTGGAGATTTGGTCAGGATCAACGGTGTCCTCAATACAGAGAGATATAGGCAGATACGTATCCATACCATCAGGCCCCAAATGTATTCAGTAGCAGGATAACGACCCCAAACATACAGCCAATGTCATTAAGAACTATCTCAAGAAGAACAAGGAGTCCTGAAATTGATGGTTTGGCCACCATAGAACCTTGATCTCTAACTTTATGGAGTCTGTCTGTGATTACATGAAGAGACAGAAGGATTTGAGGCAGCCAACATCCACTAAAGATCTCTGGTCAATTCTCCAAGATGCTTGGAACAAGCTACCTGCCAAGTTCCTTCAAAAACTGTGTGCAAGTGTACCTAGAAGAATTGATGCTGTTTTGAAGGCAAAGGGTGGTCATGCCAACTATGGATTTGGACTCTTCTGTTCAGTCACTTTCCATGTTGTTAATTGATAAAAAGAAACGATTAACACTCCTATTTATGAAAGCATTCTTAATTTACAAAAAATGTCCTGCTTATGTGCCCCTTCCACTTATGCTAGTTTTAAATGTATTGCCATTGTTACTTTGTTGGATTTGGTGCAGAGACACATTGGGGCTCTTCATCTGTTGTGAGAGAAGTTTGACTTTTGGAGTGTTGCTTGAAGGGCCTCCTCCAAGTAAACCTGTATCTCTCAATGTGTTTTTTTTTTCTTGCACAATACATTTTTATTGACGTTTACATTACAAGGATACAAGCGTAAACCCAAATGTGTACACAGAATAATCACACTTCATGACATAGTTTGGAGTTCTGTATTTTAAGGAGAGGGCCGAAAACAGCAAAGCCCCAAAAGTAAGAAACCAACAGGTAAATTCCAAAATATGTAGATTGAGAGACATTACACTTCGAAAATCAAGGTATAAAGTAGATAAGTTTCCACTTTAATAGACCGTAAAGGAATATGATTGGAAAAAGTGATTGAGACTCATACATAGGAACCAGTGTATGTGAATTAACATTTTTACTAAACTGGGAGGGGGAGGTTGCACACAGGGGAACAAAGGCCTGAGGCCCTGTTGGTGATCCAAGGTCAGGTAAAAAAAAAAGGAGGGGGGGGAGAGGGGAAGGGGGGAGGAAATGTGAAGAATAGAGAGGAATAGAGAGAAGGGAAAGAAGAAATAGAGAAAGGAAAAGAAGAGGAAAGCACTTTGGATGCTACATCATAATGGTGGGGGCAAATTCATATTCTTGGCATCTGATGCTCCGTCATTCCAGAGCTGTAGAGATGTAGGGGTAGAAATTGAAGATGCAACGGCCTACAATTAGGTTGTAAATGATCTATCCATGGGGTCTACATTTTCAATTTATGTATTTTTATAAATATGTCCCATAACTTGACACAGCAGCGTGGCTTCATGTGTATTCAATAATGTATGCAAAAATATATAAATATATATACAGTGTCTCACAAAAGTGAGAACGCCTCTCACATTTTTGTAAATATTTTATTATATCTTTTCATGTGACAACAATGAAGAAATGCTACAATGTAAAGTAGTGAGTGTACAGCTTGTATTACAGTGTAAATTTGCTGTCCCCTCAAAATAACTCAACACACAGCCATTAATGTCTAAACCGCTGGCAACGAAAGTGAGTACAACCCTAAGTGAAAATGTCCAAATTGGGCCCAATTAGCCATTTTCCCTCACCGGTGCCATGTAAATATTAGTGTTAAAAGGTCTTAGGTGTGAATGGAGAGCAGGTGTGTTAAATTTGGTGTTATCGCCCTCGCGCTCTCATACTGATCACTAGAAGTTTAACATGGCACTTCATGGCAAAGAACTCTCTGAGGATATGAAAAAAAGAATTGTTGCTCTACATAAAGATGGACTAGGCTGTAAGAAGAATGGGGTACAAATGTACCCCTACCATTTCACAAAAAAAGTATCAAAAAGGTTAAAAAACACAAGACACGGTTTTTGACAAGTCCTTTATTAATTTCTTCTTCTTCCATCTTTTTTCATCTGGTCTTCCTTCGGTGTTCTTCTTCTTTCTCCATCTTCTTCTTCTCCATCTTCTTCTACTTCTCTATCTTCTTCTTCCTCCGCTCTTTTTGTCCCGCATCTTCCTCTGGCTTCTTCTCCTCTCCGTCCGCACGATCCGCTTCAGTGGGAGTCTTCCGCTGTGTGACGCTTCGGTTCTTCTGACACTTCTTATATAACGGAGGGCGGGGCCACCCGGTGACCCCGCCCTCCTCTGACACACTGAGACTTCACGGGGACTTTCCTGTGGCTTTCCCCATGTTGTCAGAGGGGGGCAGGTTCACCCGCAGGTGACCGTTTTTAAAACTTCTTTTTGCATTGATACATGTCCCTTGGGGCAGGACCCAGGCCCCCAAACACTTTTTATGACAATAATTTCCATATAAGCCTTTGAAATGAGCACTTTTGATTATTCATGTTTGTGTGCCATAGACTTTAATGGTGTTCGCGTGTTCAAACAAATTTTTTGCCTGTTCGCATGTTCTGGATGCGAACTGAACCGGAGGGTGTTCCGCTCATCCCTAATGGGGAGCAGGTGTGTTAAATTTGGTGTTATTGCTCTCACTATCTCATACTGGTCACTGAAAGTTTAACATGGCACCTCATGACAAAGAACTCTGAGAATCTGAAAAAAAAGAATTGTTGCTCTACATAAAGATGGCCTAGGCTATAAGAAGATTGCCAAGACCTTGAAACTGAGCTGCAGCACGGTGGCCAAGACCATACAGTGATTTAACAGGACAAGTTCCACTCAGAACAGGCCTCTGCCATGGTCGACCAAAGAAGTTGAGTGCACGTGCTCAGCGTCATATCCAGAGGTTGTTGTTGGGAAATATACGTATGAGTGCTGCCAGCATTGCTGCAGAGGTTGAAGGGGTGGGGGGTCAACCTGTCAGTGCTCAGACCATATGCTACACACTGCATCAAATTGGTCTGCATGGTTGTCATCCCAGAAGGAACTCCCTTCTAAAGATGATGCAAAGAAAGCCTGCAAACAGTTGTCTGAAGACAAGCAGACTAAGGACATGGATTACTGGAACCATGTCCTGTGGTCTGATGACACCAAGATAAACTTGGTTCAGATGGTGTCAAGCGTGTGTAGCGGCAACCAGGTGAGGAGTAGGGATGAGCTTCGTGTTCGAGTCGAACCCATGTTCGACTCGAACATCGGCTGTTCGATCGTTCGTCGAATTGCGAACGATATGGGCCGTTCGCGCCAAATTCGTGTGGCGCGTCACGGCCCATAATTCACTGCGGCATCGCAGTGCATTGCTTGCTGATGATTGGCCAAGCATGCACTATGACCCGCATGCTTGGCCAATCACAGCGCCGCCTTAACAGAGAGCCGTAATTGGCCAAAGCCAAGGAGGCTTTGGCCAATTATGGCTCAGGGGATTTAGTACACGCCCCACACTATATAAGGCCGCCTGCACGGCGGCCCTGTGCAGTGTGTTCCGGTGTGCTGAGAAATAGAGAGAGAGACAGTGTCATTTCATTTGAGTTAGCTAGATTAGGCAGGACAGTCGGTCAGTTAGCTGCATCCCAGGTGTTGCATATATATATATATATATATACACTGTATTCAGTTTAGCTAGATCCGTTCCTGTTATCTTCTAGACTATTTACATTTAGTGCAGTGCGTCCTGCTCACAGTGTTCAGCTAGATCCGTTCCTGTTATCTTCTTACTGACAGGCAGGCTTGTCTTGTTACAGTATTTTGAAGAAAATTACTGGTGTTCTTTTGATCCTATTAGTACCACAGTCAGGCAGCTAGACTATTTACATTTAGTGCAGTGCGTCCTGCTCACAGTGTTCAGCTAGATCCGTTCCTGTTCTCTTCTTACTGACAGGCAGGCTTGTCTTGTTACAGTATATAAAGCTACCTGAAGAAAATTACTGGTGTTCTTTTGATCCTATTAGTACCACAGTCAGGCAGCTAGACTATTTACATTTAGTGCAGAGCGTCCTGCTCACAGTGTTCTGCTAAACCTACAAGTTAGTGGGGTGCGTCCTGCTCACAGTGTTCAGCTAGATCCGTTTCCGTTATCTTCTTACTGACAGGCAGGCTTGTCTTGTTACAGTAAATACAGCTACCTGAAGAAAATTGCTTGTGTTCTTTTGATCCTATTAGTACCACAGTCAGGCAGCTAGACTATTTACAGTTAGTGCAGTGCGTCCTGCTCACAGTGTTCTGCTAAACCTACAAGTTAGTGGGGTGCGTCCTGCTCACAGTGTTCAGCTAAACCTACAAGTTAGTGGGGTGCGTCCACCTCACAGTGTTCAGCTAAACCTACAAGCTAGTGGGGTGCGTCCTGCTCACAGTGTTCAGCTAGATCCGTTTCTGTTATCTTCTTACTGACAGGCAGGCTTGTCTTGTTACAGTAAATACAGCTACCTGAAGAAAATTGCTTGTGTTCTTTTGATCCTATTAGTACCACAGTCAGGCAGCTAGACTATTTACAGTTAGTGCAGTGCGTCCTGCTCACAGTGTTCTGCTAAACCTACAAGTTAGTGGGGTGCGTCCTGCTCACAGTGTTCAGCTAAACCTACAAGTTAGTGGGGTGCGTCCACCTCACAGTGTTCAGCTAAACCTACAAGCTAGTGGGGTGCGTCCTGCTCACAGTGTTCAGCTAGATCCGTTTCTGTTATCTTCTTACTGACAGGCAGGCTTGTCTTGTTACAGTAAATACAGCTACCTGAAGAAAATTGCTGGTGTTCTTTTGATCCTATTAGTACCACAGTCAGGCAGCTAGACTATTTACAGTTAGTGCAGTGCGTCCTGCTCACAGTGTTCAGCTAAACCTACAAGTTAGTGGGGTGCGTCCACCTCACAGTGTTCAGCTAAAGCTACCTGTAGAAGGTTGGTGGTGTTCTCATACTACAGGCAGGCAGTTGATTTTGCTAGCTGCAGTATCAGTACATATATATATATATATATATATATATATATATATATATATATATCCCAGCTTAGTGCAGCTACAGGCCATTAGTATGTCTGGAAGGCCAAGAAGGAGAGGCAGACAGTCACAAGCCAATAAGAGAGGGCAAGCAGGCTCTGTGTCTAGTGCTGGTCGTGCAGACGGTGCATCCTCATCAGCACGTGGCCATGGGACACGCTTGGCCTTTTTTTCGGCAGCTGGCCATGTTGAGCCGCAACATACGGAAGACTTGGTCGAGTGGATGACCAAGCCGTCCTCATCCTCCTCATCCTCTCTCACCCATGCCCAGGGTACTTTGTCTGGCAAAGCAGCGGCCTCTTCCCTCGGCTCAATGTCATCAGTGACTCCTTCCCTAGCCCCACCATGTCCTTCTGAGGAGTCCCTCGAACTGTTTGACCACAGTGTTGGGTACATGCTCCAGGAGGATGCCCAGCGTTTGGAAGGCTCTGATGATGATACTGAGCTCGATGAAGGCAGTAACATGAGCACGGACAGAGGGGGTGCCCAAGAAGGACAGCAATCTGGCAGTCATGCTCCCCCTGCTGCAGCATACTGCCAGGTTTGCTCCAGTGATGAGGAGGGAGGGGATGATGAGGTCACTGACTCAACGTGGGTGCCTGATAGGAGAGAGGAGGAGGAGGCGGCACATCACCAACGAGGCAGGATGCCCTCCAGGGGCCAGCCTAAGGGCAGCACATTGACTGCATCACACCCCAAAGCTCCACATGTGCAGGGCGCTGCAGTCTCTGCGCGTTATTCAAAAAGTTCTTTGGTGTGGGCCTTTTTTGAGACGAGTGCATCAGATCGCACCGCTGCTATTTGCAACATATGTCTCAAGCGTATCTCGCGTGGCCAAAACATCTCCCGCTTGGGTACCACATGCTTGACCAGACATATGTTGACCTGCCATGCAGTTCGTTGGCAAGCGTATCTAAAAGACCCACACCAAAGAACAAAGAGGACCTCTCCTTGCTCCTCATCAGCTGAGATTTCCAACCCCACTAGACCTTCAGTCCTCTCTGAGACCTGCACTGAGAGGAATGAAGGTGTAGAATTAGGTGTGTCACAGCCAAGTACTTGTGGGCAATCTGATTTTGGTACACCGACGTCAGATTGTACCAGGCAAATTTCCCTGCCCCAGCTGCTGCACCGCCGAAAGAAGTTTGCTCCCAGCCATCCACATGCCCAGTGGTTGAATGCTAGCTTGGCAAAATTGCTAGCACTTCAACTGCTGCCTTTTCAGTTGGTAGACTCTGCCCCCTTCCGTGAGTTTGTGGAATGTGCGGTTCCTCAGTGGCAGGTACCCAAACGCCACTTTTTCTCACGGAAGGCGATTCCGGCTCTCTACCAGCATGTGGAAGGCAATGTCCATGCTTCGCTGGACAGGGTGGTCAGCGGTAAGGTGCATATTACCGCTGACTCATGGTCCAGCAGGCATGGACAGGGACGTTACCTAAGTTTCACGGCGCATTGGGTGACTCTGCTGGCAGCTGGGAAGGATGCAGGACAAGGTGCAGTAGTGTTGGAGGTTGTTCCGCCACCACGCTTCCAAAATACTAATGATTGTGACACACCTCTCTCCTCCACCCCCTCCTCTTCTTCTTCCTCCATGGCCTCTTCCTCGGAACCAGCGGTGCTCCGTAGTCGTTCAAGGGGCTACGCAAGTACGCAGGCCAAAAGATGCCATGCGGTGCTTGAGCTGGTGTGCTTGGGGGACAGGAGCCACACTGGGGCAGAGGTTCTGTCAGCTCTGCAGGGGCAGGTTCAGAGGTGGTTGACGCCACGCCAACTTAAGGCAGGAATGGTGGTTTGCGACAATGGCACCAACCTCCTCTCTGCCCTCCGACAGGGACAAATGACCCATGTGCCCTGTTTGGCTCACGTCCTTAACTTGGTGGTGCAGCGGTTCTTGGGCAGGTACCCGGGCTTACAGGATGTCCTGAGGCAGGCCAGGAAAGTCTGTGTGCATTTCCGCCGGTCATATAATGCCAGTGCTCGGCTGACGGACCTCCAAAAGGAGTTTAACCTGGCCAAGAACCGCCTAATCTGTGACATGCCCACCAGGTGGAACTCAACGTTGGCCATGCTGCAGCGGCTGCACACGCAGCAGAGGGCCATCAATGAGTACCTGTGCGACTATGGCACCAGGACAGGGTCAGGGGAGCTTGTTTTTTTTCCCCACGCCAGTGGGCCATGATCAGGGATGCATGCACTGTCCTGTCACCATTTGAGGAGGCCACGAGGATGGTGAGCAGTGACAGTGCATGCATCAGTGACACTGTCCCCCTTGTCCACCTGTTGGAGCACACGCTGCGTGGAATAATGGACAGGGCACTTGAGGCAGAACAGAGGCAGGAAGAGGAGGACTTCCTTAGCTCTCAAGGCCCCCTTTATCCAGACAGTGTTCCTGCGTGCCCGCCGATCACACAGGAAGAGGACGAGGAGGAGGAGGAGGAGGAGGAGGAGGAAGATTGTGTCAGTATGGAGGTGGAGCCTGGCACTCAGCATCAGCAGCAGTCTTTAAGGGATCAGTCCCAAGAAACACATGGACTTGTACGTGGCTGGGAGGAGGTGGCTGCGGACCATGTCGTCCTTAGTGACCCAGAGGACTCCGGACCGAATGCCTCAGCAAACCTACACTGCATGGCCTCCCTGATCCTGCAAAGCCTGCGTAAGGATCCTCGTATTCGTGGTATCAAGGAGAAGGACCAATACTGGCTGGCAACCCTCCTTGATCCACGTTACAAGGGTAGGGTTGCGGACCTTATCTTGCCATCGCAGAGGGAGCAGAGGATGAAACATCTTCGGGAGGCCTTGCAGAAAGGTCTGTGCAACGCGTTCCCAGAGACTGGGAGGTTACAAACTCCTGTTTCTGGACAACGTGTTGCTGAGGCTTCGGTCAGTCAAAGAAGGAGCGGTGGAGAAGGTGGCCGTCTGACCGATGCGTTCAGACAATTTTTTGGTCCGCAGCCCCAAGGTATGATCGGTTCCAGCAACCATCGCCAGCATCTGTTTTACATGGTGCAGGAATACCTAGGGGCAAGATCAGACTTGGACACCTTTCCCACCGAAAATCCTCTGGGTTACTGGGTCTTGAGGATGGATCACTGGCCAGAGCTTGCACAGTATGCAATTGAGCTACTGGCCTGTCCTGCATCCAGCGTTCTTTCGGAACGCACATTCAGTGCTGCTGGAGGCGTGGTAACCGATCACAGGGTGCGTCTGTCCACTGACTCGGTCGATCGACTGACCTTCATAAAAATGAATCAGTCTTGGATCACCACCAGCTACCAAGCACCTGATGCTGATGTAACCGAATAATTTTTTTTGAAATCTCAGATCCCTTCAAAGACTGCCTATGCTGATGCTGAGTGACTATCCCTGAGTAATTATCCTCTTCCTCCTCAATCATCACGCTGATAGCTTGTAAGAACATTTTTGGTTCTGGGCGCCACCACCAGTGCCTAAGGCACAATTTTTCAGCCCCTGTTTAACAGGGGCGTGTAATTACAATTTTTGATGTAATACTTTGCAGCAGGGCTCGTTCCTGCATTCCAACTAGAGTGTCTGTGAGGGGTTACAGTGTTGTGGCACCAGCACCAGTGCCTAAGGCCCATTTTTTCTGCCCCTGTTTAACAGGGGCGTGTAATTACAATTTTTGATGCAATACTTTGCAGCAGGGCTCGTTCCTGCGTTCCAACTAGAGTGTCTGTGAGGGGCTGCAGTGTTGTGGCACCAGCACCAGTGCCTAAGGCCCATTTTTTCTGCCCCTGTTTAACAGGGGCGTGTAATTACAATTTTTGATGCAATACTTTGCAGCGGGGCTCGTTCCTGCGTTCCAACTAGAGTGTCTGTGAGGGGTTGCAGTGTTGTGGCACCAGCACCAGTGCCTAAGGCCTAATTTTTCAGCTCCTGTTCAACAGGGGCATGTAATTACAATTCTTGATCTAATATTTCACAGCAGGGCCCTGTGAGGGCTTACAGTGTTGTGGCCACAGCAACACCTAAGGCCCAAATTTCTGCTGAGTATATAGGGCAGGACCCTACTTTCAAACAACTAACTTACAAACGACTCCTACTTGCAAACAGAAGGAAACAACAGGAAGTGAGATGAAATCTACCCCTAGGAAGGGAAATTCTCTCCTGTAAGAGTTAATATGGGAAAAACATTTCTCCTTTCCACTGATGCTTTCCAATCCATTGGGACAAAAAGTGAGGTGAAATCTTCTGAAGAGGAGGAAAGACAGCAAAACAAATGTCACAGGGGTGATAACCCTTCCCTATGTTTTCCAAAAAGCTTAAAAAAGATTTTTTGGCTGGAGCTAAACATGTTAAAAATGTACCCGTTCAAAATTACAAAGAGATTCTACTTAACAACAAACCTACAGTCCCTGTCTTGTTTGCACCGCCTGTATACTGCTGTTCAGAGTATATAGGGCCTGGTGGCCCCACACCTTTCCTTATTTTAATTTGGGTGTGGGGTTCCCCTTAATATCCATACAAGACCCAAAGGGCCTGGTAATGGACTGGGGGGTACCCATGCCGTTTGTCTCACTGATTTTCATCCATATTGCCAGGACCCGACATTACATTAAACCCGCAAGCAGTTTTAAATGAGATTTTTTCCTTTAAAAATGACATTTGGTGCAGGGACTGTTCTAAACACGGGAAACATGCGTCACTTTACAGGCATACTATAGACACCCCTCAGGTACGATATTTAAAGGAATATTTCACTTTTTTTTGTTTTACTTTAAGCATCATTAAAATCACTGCTCCCGAAAAAACGGCCGTTTTTAAAAGTTTTTTTTGCATTGATACATGTCCCCTGGGGTAGGACCCGGGTCCCCAAACCCTTTTTAGGACAATACCATGCAAATTAGTTTTTAAAATGAGCACTTTTGATTTCGAACATTCGAGTCCCATAAACGTCAATGGGGTTCTAACGTTCGTGTGAACTTTCGGTCCGTTCACAGGTTCTGGTGCAAACCAAACCGGGGGGTGTTCGGCTCATCCCTAGTGAGGAGTACAAAGACAAGTGTGTCTTGCCTACAGTCAAGCATGGTGATGGGAGTGTCATGGTTTGGGGCTGCATGAGTGCTGTCGGCACTGGGGAGCTACAGTTCATTAAAGGAACCATGAATGCCAACATGTACTGTGACATACTGAAGCAGAGCATGGTCCCCTCCCTTCAGAGACTGGGCTGCAGGGCAGTATTCCAGCAAGATAATGACCCCAAACACACCTCCAAGATGACCACTGCCTTGCTAAAGAAGCTGAGGGTAAAGGTGATGGACTGGCCAAGCATGTCTTCAGACCTAAACCCTATTGAGCATCTGTGGGGCATCCTCGACCGGAAGGTGGAGGAGCACCAGGTCTCTAACATCCACCAGCTCTGTGATGTCGTCATGGAGGAGTAGGAGAAGACTCCAGTGGCAACCTGTGAAGCTCTGGTGAACTCCATGTCCAATAGGCTTAAGGCAGTACTGGAAAATAATGGTGGCCACACAAAATATTGACACTTTGGGCCCAATTTGGACATTTTCACTTAGGGGTGTACTTATGTTTGTTGCCAGCAGTTTAGACATTAATGGCTATGTGTTGAGTTATTTTGAGGTGACAGCAAATTTACACTGTTCTACAAGCTGTACACTCACTACTTTACATTGTAGCAAAGTGTAATTTCTTCTAAGAATAGGCTCCTTAAAGATATGTGGCTCAGGTTCAGAGCCACCTTGAGTTTAAGGCTGATCTCACGATTTCGCAAATCTCCAAGTTTATGGTTGAAAACTCATGGCTTAATTCCATAGTGCACTGCATAACCCATGTTTCTGGGAAGATGGATCCCTGAGAACCAATAATCAGAAAAAATAGCCAAGTGTTATACAATTCTATACTGTGCTATACAGTGATATACTGTAGACTGCAGTGTGGTGGGCTACATACCCTTGCATACCCCCCATGTTCACAGCTCAATAGACCTAACTGCCCTTCCTAGGATTTCTTTTTTTGTATCAGTAGCAAATGTGCTTGCTTGCTAGCCTTTTTTCCCACACCATTTACCTATTTTTTGTTGTTAGAGCATGCTGTGGGGTAACTTACTAATGTGCCCTCTCCCCCTCTCCTCTCTGAGGCTGCCTCTGAACATCATGCTGTTCTATAACACCACACAGCTTTAAAACATCCCCCAAACCTGTAATCTTAAGGATCTGTGTATCTTTACATTGCCATGTTCGGGATGCGTTGCATACAGAAAAAATGTAGCATGCTTTACTTTTGTCCTGGAATGCACTGCACCGGTAAGAACTAGGGTCAATGGAATCCATGTTAAACACTGTCCATGCATTTTTGATGCAGAATAAAAACACACTACACTGCATCTAGTGTGGATGAGCCCTAAATGCTCTTGGACAGCAATTTAAATGTTAAAGCTAAATGGTTGGTTTTCAAAAGGCAAATAGGCAATCACTCTGCAAGGAATTTTTCAAGGGATCACATCATGATTGGATGAAGCTCTGCTGACTTCCACCACTCAATCATGTGCAAGCAAAAAAAAAAACAACAACTTTTTTTATTCCCTGCACATATGTAAAAACACATTCATAAAACTAAGGGAAACTCTACCCTTGCAATGTGAGAATTCCTTTACAAAGAGAACAGCCTAGTTGGTTTTAGTAAATAAACCCTTAGAACAATAGTCCATTGTACCACTAAGACGGCCTATAATAATGATATAAGTAAGAGCAAGTATAAACAATGTTTTCTATCATTTAAGATAATGATATAAGGTTAAATGCCCAGCAATCCTTCTGTAACTCTCAGTAGAGACTCTAATTCCTGATGTTGGAAAGAGTTTGGGCAAGTCAAACTAGGAAGAAACCTGTTTTAGACCCATTGCCTGGGAACACCTTGGAAAAGCTTTAGTTAATGGAAAGCCTAAAGGAAAGTGTGGGTTGGCGTTCTTTGCCCCAAACCTACAACATTTTTTGGTTTACTAATCATTATTTATATATTTATTTAAGCAAACATAATAAAATCTGACTCTTTTATGTTTTATTTAATTTTACCAAATACATTTGCTTCCACAATTGTAGGGTTAATTATTTTAAATTATTGAAGGTGGGTAAAGGACAAATTATGCTACCCATTATTTATTTAATTCCTTCCTAATATTTTTAAGTAGCATATTTTAATCTGTTTTAAGCAAAAGTTAAATTTATTATTTAATGAATATTATTTTTCTTCTTATTTTTTTTTTGTCTGCGGTCATATTATAATAGCTAGCTAGTCCTGACTTCCATATGGCACATGTAATGTGCAATTGGGAGAAGAAAAATACAACGATGGCATGAAGAAAGGTTATATTAAACCAAAAGCAATAAAAGAGCCTACATTTGCTGTCCAAGCATAATTTTATGAAGATTGCATGTATTGTACTTTTAATATTTGTCTTACTAATTCTAAATCTTTCCGTTAGTGCTACTCAATTCCAATAGAATAAAATATTATTAAAGGGAAAATTATATAAATTAATATTATTCTGTACCCGTAGGATTATGACATGCTGGAAAATGCAGCAGTTGCTAAACAACCAGAGACTATAGTCATGTGAATGAACAGAGGTCTCATTCTGTAACCCCACTGGGCCCACACATATTAAAATATTTTTAGCCACGTGCCAATTAATTATATAAAATCTTCCTTGGAGAATGGAATTTGTAATCTGAAAGTGCATTCAATTGGAAGTCAATGCAAAAACTAAAATCCCTGAATCTATAGCCACCAACATTCTAACACTAACCTATCTAGCCCTGAAAAGAAAAAATAAGTATACATAGCTTTTCTACAGGTGATCTGACCTGATCTGTCAGCCGTGGCTTCGCTGTGTAGGCGGGGGCAGAGGACACGTCCATCAACAGAAGCCCCATAGTAACTCTATGGGTGATGTCACTTCCCATTAATTTCTAAAAATTTTAGTTTTTTTCCTGAAACTTCCCTCTTAAAGTGAAGGTGTGTGTTATATGCCGATAAATAAGGTATATGCAAATAACACGCCCAAGCTCATTTCTTCACCACACACAGCCACAAAGGCAGGAGAATTCTTGCTGAGCAGTGTATTAGTGCTCGGACCAACACACTTAGAACAAATTTTATTGGTTCAAAGAATGTCAGGTAAAATGGCTGGCCCTCACGCATGTTCACTTCATCAAATCTGGCCCTCTTTGAAAAAACTTTGGACACCCCCTAGGGATTGTGTCTGAACCTTCTTTCTGCATGTTCATTTATGTTCAAACCACCAATCATTGTAACCCATACCAATACATTGAGTTAATGTACCACTAAACAGTCATATGTCTATTTCCTGGTACTGATTCACAACCAAGTTAACCATCTTGGCGGTAATCCCTAACGGGTCTGGAATTTCAGTACCAAGAGCGGTAACCCCGAGCCAGACTCGGGATCGCATCGCAGCATCCAGGAAGAGGTTACTTACCTTGTCCCCTGGATCCTGCGATGTCTCCCTGCAGTGTGAACGGCTCGTCCTCCGCTCGATTCATCACAGAGCCGGGCTCCGTCCCCTGCGAGTGTTGCGATGCACGGGGAGGGAGAACGGTGCCAAATTCAAAAAGTGAAACACACACTATACATACAGTACACTGTAATCTTACAGATTACATTACTGTATGTAATTATTCCACCTCCCTTTTGTCCCTAGTGGTTTCTCCAGTGCCCTGCATGCAGTTTTATATTATAAAAACTGTTCTTTTTGCCTGGAAACTGGAGATTGTCCATAGCAACCAAAACTGTCCCTTTACATTAAAACTGGTTTTAGAGCAGCTAGAAAACAGTGATAATAAATTAGAATCACTCGCAGAATTGAGCGATAGTGATTTGTGGGGAGATCCGTCATCAAACACTGAAAAGTAATGACAGCGACAATTCTGCAACTGAGCAAATTTCAGTGTTTTTGATTTGATTACATTATTGAATATTTTTTATTATTATTATATTATTATTTGGTATAATTATTTATAGTTATTTATTATATTATAATTTATGATTTTGTGTTTCAAACTTTATCACACCCGGGATGTCTACTAGACTCTGGTTTGGACAGATATAAGTGTGTCATTGCTAAGAATTACAGGCCTACAAAAAAAAAAGGCAAATTTCCATGCAAATTGTACCGCTTTCAGCACCTAAAATCCGACATAATCATACCGCCAGGGAGGTTAAAGGGGTTTTAAAGTCAAAAGGTTTTTAATCTTAATGCATTATATGCATTAAAATAAAAAAAACATTCTGTGTGCAGCAGCCCCCCTCAGCCCTTCCAATACTTACCTGAGCCCATCTCGATCTAGCGATGTTGCAGGAGAGTCTCGGCTGCCCGGGACTCTCCCTCCTGATTGGCTGAGACAGCAAGGTGGTGCCATTGTCTCCCACTGCTGTCAATCAAATCAGTAAGCCAATAAGGGGAGAGAGGGGACGGGGCCGAACTGTGGCTTCGTGTCTGAATGGACGCACAGAGCAGGGGCTTGGCTCGGTTGCCCCCATAGGGAGGGGCCAGGAGAGCCGGCGAGGGACCCCAGAAGAGGAGGATCTGGGCTGCTCTGTGCAAAACCACTATACAGAGCAGGTAAGTATAACATGTTTGTTCTTTTTAAATGAAAAAAACTGAGACTTTAGTATCACTTTAAAGGTATCTATACTCATGTTCTTATAAGTATTGCAGTAACTTTAATTCAACCAAGTATGTCAAAGGGGCTGAGGTTATTCTTGGAGTTGAGGTGCGTAACAGAGAACTATCTATCTATCTATCTATCTATCTATCTATCTATCTATCTATCTATCTATCTATCTATCTATCTATCTATCTATCTATCTGTCTCTACTGTGTCTGCTTGATAAAATTGATTCTGCTTCTGTGACCTGTAAACCTGTGAAACTAATCCACACTGCATACTACCCTATAAATTGTTATTTGGTAACAATTATTACTTTTTAGGACCTTAACTTCAACTTACCTTCTCTTTTTACTAACTGCTATTGCCAGCTGGGACCCTGACTGATATTGATTTAACACATGTTCCCCTCTTTAAATGGTAAATAATATCCCCAAGTCATCAATATTATTGAACCATTATAATAGACATTTTCGTAGCGCAGTAGATTGCGTGTGATCTGCTCTGTCATCAGTCCTCTGAGATCTATAATTGTTTCCTATGATCATAATTCCACGCCAGTTCCCAGCTGTTTCTACATCAGTGGCAAATTAAATATCATTTCTTTCTCCTGGCTCACCATCATGTCTAACGCATATGTCTATACCCCATGTGTCCTATTGAGGTTTTCCTTTCCTTGTACTATGCACTATATTGTACATTTAATATCCTTGTCTGCTGCTTTATGTAGCCAAGTCTCAGTGAACCAATTAGATCATATTTTATTTGAAACACAGGTGACTAGACTTTAGTTACTAAATCACTCAGATCATTGGTATATTTATAGAAACACTGAAATGTACAGGTACAGTAGCTGATGATACAGTAATCTTAGTTTCTTAGGTATTTACCTATATAGAAGTGGTTATACACAAAGAATTGCAGTAGAAGGTGGTAAGGCCTGTACAAAACATTTAGATTTTTTTTGCTTGTTTTTAGAAAACTGTCTATTAGTTTTCAGTATATGTACAGGAAACATTAGTCTTTTAGTTCAGTGCACGCGGGGCAGACTACCCGGACAAGAAAAAAAAAAGGCAGTATACAGTCCAACAGCTTTGCACAAAAACAGACATAAAAATGTGTTTGTGGCTCATGCTGAGTATAGATTGCATATTGCATATTGTTTTGCCCAATTAAGGTCTCCCTTAAAGTCCAAGATTAAAGAAGGAAATAATACAGTAATAAAACCTACCCCCTGGGCACGGGCCCTAATCCATTTTAGTAGTTACGCTGTAGTGGTGTTCTCCAATCACATAGCCCATATTTTATCAAACTTGTGGTCGTGGGCGCTAAGTCTTCAACTAGGCCTAAGAGACTTCTTAGAGAAGGGGATAGCTGTTCTGAGTCAATCTGCTTATGATCTTGACCACCGCCATCCAGAAAGGAGCAATAACTGAGCAGGACCAAAAGATGTAAAAGAAGTTCCCCATGGCATGATCACTGACAACTTGGGGAGATGGTGGGGTTCAGCCTGTGAATCCTGTGAGGGGTATAGTAAGCTCTGTGTAGTATTTTGAATTGAATGATCCTATCTCTGATGTAAATCAGCTGTATAAAAGGGATGTCCCATATATAACTCTAATCCTCATTGTCCAGATCTTGGGATATCCAGGAGCTGATTTCATCTTAGAGAGGATAAATCTGGGAGTGTCACAATTAGAAGGTGATTATAGAGCGTTGATGCTGACTTTTCAAGAGAGTTTGAGCAGAGCTCAAGATCCGAACATACAAGCTGCAAAGGATGGTGAGGAAATTGTCTGGCAAAGGCGTGAGCAATCTGTAGGTGCCAAAACAAGTAAAAAGTGGGAATATTATACTGTGAGCCAAGGGAAGTGAAGGTGAAAAAATCCCCATTTTCTACTACATTGGAGAAGGTCTTTATATGATATTTGGCCCAAACCTGTGAGTCTGGCATGACATAAAAGTAATGAAAATTTGGTTAATTCCAGAGTGATGTATGGGGGGGAGGGGCATTGTCTCTGTTTGGGATTTCAGTCTAAGTCCCATTTTACAGGCCTTAATGGTAGTTACCATGAAGGGAGTAAGTTGATATAGGGCCTTAGGGCCATGAAAAGATGCTTGAAGGAGCCCACTATTGCCACCGCATTGCACAAGGGTGGAAAACACCTGGCTGAACCAGATCAACCCAGAGGCCTTGAACATCCGAGGAAATGTAGCAGCCAATGGGTTCCATCGCTGGGGCAAAAAGGGCAAAAAGGGGAGAGGGGGCAGCACTGCCTGTGTGTGAACAGAGAAAGTGTGAACAGAGCCGATAAACAGCCCCCAAGCCTAAAAGATGCAGTGGGTTAAGAATTTAATACATGGAGCCATTGAAAAATGAGTGGTGGGGAAGAGGCCCTTGTCCCCGTCAACATGGGAACAAGGTGCTTTGGGGGGGCCCAGTCCCAAAGCACCCTCCCATGTTGAGGGCATGTGGCCTGGTATGGTTCAAGAGTCCCCTCCCTTTCCAGACTGGATGAACCTTACTTTCCACTAAGCTTGATTCGTCTGTCTCTCCTCTGTTTGCTACAGTTTTCTCTTTTCCTGAGCATCCAATTGAGTGTAACGGACACTTTAGCGGAATAGAGGGAGCGATCTGCACCATCTGATTCACAGATTCTGTTGTGGTCATCTACAAGCTAAAGGGCCTAGTCTGGGTTATAGCCAACCGCCTTTTAAGCTTGCCATCTATTAAGCAGAATCTACAGCTACGGTGCTTGGGCACTCTTCTTGTTTGTGTGTGCACACTGCGGCGTTATCAAGGTATCAAGTAGTTTAAAGGGATTTCCTTGTTTCCATGCCAATTTCTGTGGACATATTCATCAAGTATTTTTAGCGCATCTTTTTTAAATTTTATTTGATTCTCTGTGTTATCGCACTGAATGCTGCTGCTTTTTTTATAAGTTTATTGATTTAAAAATCATTTTTTCTCCAGCATGGTATCCTCTTTTGCATATTAGCAGTTGAAAAGAGCCCAGTGCTACTAATAGGTATGTATTAGACAGCTTTGCAAATTAAATTAGGTTACCGAGCAGCAGTGAGATTTGCAATTTATTTAAAAAATATGATGATACATATTGCTTTAGCAAACTACAATAAATGTTATTCAGGTTGATTCACATCTATCTAAAGACATTTATACAGTATATATTAGATGTTTGCTGGATTAGACTACAGTCTATAGTAAATGACTGACATCCAGAGACACCCTTGACCAATGGATATTGAAGAGTGTGAGCCTGTTAGCAGAGCTGGAAATGTTTGGTTTATGGAAGCATGGATATGCTGATAAGGATGTGGTCTGATCTTACAAACTTGCATGCCTCTAGGTTCTTTGCTCAAATCCTACTCCTCATTACACAGGGATGACACCAATGATAATCATGAATGTATTTTTATTACTATCAGAAGTTAAGAGAAGAGTATGGCACTTGATAAGGTGTAGAGGTTGTATTCACTCACCATTAAAAATAAACCCAAAATGTCAGGGTCTGGATCTGAAACAGGGACCTCTGCTGTGTCTGGCAGTTATTCATGCTGAGCCATCTGGGATGCTGGACACCACCTTGACTGATTGCTTAGACAACCTTGCCTTTTGTCGTGTTTCTTTAACCCTTCCTATTTAAACCATGCCTTTGCACTTCCTGCTTGCCAGATTACTGTGCTGTCTCCAGCCGATATCTTACTTTTTTAACTCCTGCTGTTGTCCATATCTTCACTACCGCTCATTAACAATCCAAAAGGAACCCAAACGTTATTTATTTAGGGTTCTCGTCTGCGTTAAATGTCAAGGTACATAAGCACAGCCATAATTGTTTACTTGGATATACTGTATTTCAGTATTCTGTATTTTTCACTCATATAGAACATTTATTTGGTTTATTGTTTCTCATTCTCAAAGCAAAACCAAAAGACAGCTCAGAATAGTTGAAAATAATACAATCTCTCTCAATCTGGTTTATTATGTAATTAATTTTCTCCAAAACGTTTTTAAGCAAGAGGCTTTCTGCACTTGTCTGACATACAGATAGCCACTTGGACAGTCTACAATGTGTATAAAATACAAACATACCATTAAGTAAGAGTATGAAAGTCAACAAAAAAATTTACATTCATATCAACTTTACAGTAATGACTTAAAATGTATACTCATAAAAATCAACGTATAGTTTTTCCCAAGAGTTGGAAAGATGGCTTAGAAAATATGAACATTGTCACATATGGAAAGATAATTGGGGACCCACTCTATCAACTCTAGTTAGGTGGAGGTGAGCAGGTTACTTGAGATCCTCAGGGGCACTCCTAAAGGTAATTTGTTTTGCTGCATACTGTTGTCAGGGTAAAATTCCTGCTCAAGGTGGAGAGACAAAGCAAGTGGATAAGGGAGCAGAGTAGGACTGGCAGAGCCATAGCAGGCAGAGACAATAAGATGTTCCAGGAAGCAGGCCAAAATGGCAGAGCAGGAGTCGAATAAGCAAACCCGAAGACCGAGAGAGTTAAGGTGTTCATGGAGGATGCGAGGAACCAGGCACACAGGACGCTAAGGGCAGAGTAGAGTCACAGGAGGTCTGGAACTAGGGACATAGATTGGGGCTAAGAACATAGACTGAAGCCAGGAACATGGAAAAGAGGCCTAGGATTAGGTGTATTCTATTAGTTAGGCAATAGGAGCTGATCTGAGCACGACCTAAATGATGAGGAAGTTTGGGAGGCTGGGCAGAAAGTGACCATAGTGGACATTAATCTGCAGATGAGGCGACAATTCCCATAGCTACCAGATCTGTACAGCATGGAAGCAAAAACAGAGCACATGCTTGTAGAACCATGGGTACCAGAGGAGCCACAACAGCAAGGAGGTAAGAAAAAAACACAAACTTGTGCAACTACAGGGGATATATCAGCTCTGCAGCTGATCTGTGACACACAGGGGTTGATTTACTAAAGGCATGTACTGTTTACCTTGTAAGGGAAGTTGCACATTGCAATGGAATTTTCTTCATAGTGAATGATCTAAAGCTCTGTTGATTTCCAACATGATTGATGTTGATTAGATATTCTTTGCAAAGTGACATTTACCCACATTTACTAACCTCTGGGGAAAATTCCCTTGCAAAGTACAAGTTTCCTTGCTAAGTGAACAACCTATTTACCCTTAGTAAATCAACCCCATATTCTTGATATAAGCAGATCGTTTATAGTTGCCACTTTTAGTTTTGATCAATCATTTAGGAAGTGGGCCAACATAATCTTTTTTTATTGCCAGGTCTCCTTTTTCATTATTTATTGTCTTCATCTAAAAGTCTTCTAGGAAAAAGTAATAATACATCATGTTACATTTCTGTGTATGTTTGTTTGAAGCTCTGAGCTTACTCATGTGGAATGAGAGTGGAGGGTCAGATCTACACACATTATTACCCGGAAAATATTTCTGGATTCCCTTTAGTAGTTACCTTAGAGCTACACAGGGACTTGTTTAAATGCTATTTTTATGCATAAAACAGAAAAATAAATAACACTATTTGCAAAGAACTATTTTTTATTGAGGAATATTGAACATCCTTAACAGCTTAAAATAAATACCCTGAAGGATCAGAACTCTATTTTATGACTTACAGCCTAGTTAAAAAAAAGGACAAACAGCAAAATGAAAGAACTTGCAATACATAAACTTCGCTAACTCCAAAACAAAGTTTACTTGCTAAACATTTACACTTTTTTTTTCTATTATTACAAAAAAGAGTCTAAAAATGTCTCATGTAGCTATGAATAGGCAAACTGTTAATGCATGGTGCTGTAGTCATTTACAATGTGCTCATTACAGAGAAGGCTGATGTAACAAAGGGAAAGCTGATGTAACGAATATGTTGCAAATGCATACCATTGCTATCATGGCCTAAAAGGATGAACAGAGTGGCTTAGGGAAATAATATTTAGTCACATAATTACCGATTTTGCAGAAGCAAAAACTCAATTTTGATTTTTAGCTGCTTAGATAAAGTTTGCTTGAAAAAATTCTACTCTTTTTATTTTCTGTTTTTTTTTAAAATTGGGGTGTATTTGAGGTATTTTAGTTTATTTAATTAGGTGTTTATATATATTTTTTGTGTATTGTTCTTTTTGTTTTGCCAAAATTGTAGAATAATGAGGCTAATGAGGGCTGTGTTTTGGCAAAACGTCAAGTTCAGAAGAGGAAAGGAACTTCTGAAACCATCAAGTCTAATGAATGCCTTTGCTGAATTTCTGGGGAAATAAACACTCAGTTTTGCCCATCTATATATGCAAAAATAATAAAGTAACCATGACATTAAATTTTATTTATTCCCTCAATTTTTTTTGAGGGTTGTTAGCTATGTCCTGATATGTAAAAACCTGAGAAAGAAAAATTAGTATATATACAATTTTTTTACTTTCACCTAAAATTTGATTTTAATTTTCCATTATATATACATTACAGCAAAATAGAAGAATGGAAAAAAATTTCAAATAAAAAAAAGGATAGAATAAAAAATAAAGAGATAGAATAGAAAATACAAGAATAGAATAGAAAAGAATAGAGTAAAACAGAACAAAATAGAATAGAATCGAAAATAAAGGAATAATTGCCAAACCAATCTATTAACCTTCTATGAGGAGGTGAGTTGCCATCTAGATAAAGGAAGGCCCGTAGACTTGGTGTATCTGGATTTTGCAAAAGCATTTGACACAGTTCCCCATAAACGTTTACTGTACAAAATAAGGTGCGTTGGCATGGACCATAGGGTGAGTACATGGATTGAAAACTGGCTACAAGGGCGTGTTCAGAGGGTGGTGATAAATGGGGAGTACTCAGAATGGTCAGGGGTGGATAGTGGGGTTCCCCAGGGTTCTGTGCTGGGACCAATCCTATTTAATTTGTTCATAAGCGATCTGGAGGATGGGATAAACAGTTCAATCTCTGTATTTGCAGACGATACTAAGCTAAGCAGGGCAATAACTTCTCCGCAGGATGTGGAAATCTTGCAAAAAGACCTGAACAAATTAATGGGGTGGGCGACTACGTGGCAAATGAGGTTCAATGTAGAAAAATGTAAAATAATGCATTTGGGTGGCAAAAATATGAATGCAATCTATACACTGGGGGGAGAACCTCTGGGGGAATCTAGGATGGAAAAGGACCCGGGGGTCCTAGTAGATGATAGGCTCAGCAATGGCATGCAATACCAAGCTGCTGCTAATAAAGCAAACAGAATATTGGCATGCATTAAAAGGGGATCAACTCCAGAGATAAAACGATAATTCTCCCGCTCTACAAGACTCTGGTCCGGCCGCACCTGGAGTATGCTGTCCAGTTCTGGGCACCAGTCCTCAGGAGGGATGTACTGGAAATGGAGCGAGTACAAAGAAGGGCAACAAAGCTAATAAAGGGTCTGGAGGATCTTAGTTATGAGGAAAGGTTGCGAGCTCTGAAATTATTCCCTCTGGAGAAGAGACGCTTGAGAGGGGATATGATTTCAATTTACAAATACTGTACTGGTGACCCCACAATAGGGATAAAACTTTTTCACAGAAGAGAGTTTAATAAGACTCGTGGCCACTCATTACAATTAGAAGAAAAGAGGTTTAACCTTAAACTACGTAGAGGGTTCTTTACTGTAAGAGCAGCAAGGATGTGGAATTCCCTTCCACAGGCGGTGGTCTCAGCGGGGAGCATTGATAGCTTCAAGAAACTATTAGATAATCACCTGAATGACCGCAACATACAGGGATATGTAATGAAATACTGACACATAATCACACACATAGGTTGGACTTGATGGACTTGTGTCTTTTTTCAACCTCACCTACTATGTAACTATGTAATAGAATTAAAGAAAAAAGAATAGAATAGAATAAAATAGAAAGTATATAACCTTCATCCGAAATCCTAATTTCAAATAGAATAAAAAAGAATAGAATAGAATATAAAAGAATCAAAAATAAAATAGAAAAGAATAGAAAAAAACAAAAATAGAATAGAACATAACAATATAACCATCTTCTGAAATTCAAATAGAATGAATTTGAATTAGAATAGAATAGCAAAGAATACAATAGACAATAAAAGAATAGAATATAAAAAGAATAAAACAAAATGGAATAGAATAGAATCGAAAAAGCAACAGAATAGAATGGAATAGAAAGAATACAACCCTCTTCCAAAATTCGAATTTTGAAGAGAATAAATTTGATTTCAAATGGATTTCAAATGGAATTGAATAGATTTGAAAATTCTGAATTCGGTCAAATTGAGTTTGAAAAGAACAAAACAAATTCCGAAAACAAATTAAATGATTTAAACGAATGTAACTAAACAAATTTATATGAATAACGAATTGATTTGAACCCGTAAAAACTAAACTAATTCTGAAAATGAATTAAACAAATTAGACAAATTTAACTAAACAAATTTATGTAAATAACAAATCAAAACTAAAATAAAAATGTTTCGTTTTGCACATGTCTAATAAATACGTTGTCTCCATCTAGATCAAATTGTTACACTTCATTTTCAACAGCAGGCCTGGCAGGAGATGAGTCAAGTGAAAATTAGGAGAGATTACTAAAGTGGGGCTGTGGAAACACGAGTACTAACAATATTAAGTCATATTCATCAAGCAATTATATTAACCATTGGGACTCACCTTGATGGCTGTGCTACAAGTAAATACAATTGGCTTGGGTGCACACTAAGAAGCACACTCAGAATGTTTTCCCTAGTAAATAAGTTATTTATTTTCTATATGGATTTAGGATATGTACAGTTAATATTGAAAGATGCGCTCCTTAACCACTTCAATACCAGGCACTTAGACACCTTCCTGCCGTGGCCAATTTTCAGCTTTCAGCGCTGTCGCAATTTGAATGACAATTGCGCGGTCATGCTACACTGTACCCAAACAAATTTTTTATCATTTTGTTCCAACAAATAGAGCTTTCTTTTGGTGGTATTTGATCACCTCTGCAATTTTTATTTTTTGCGTAACAAATAAAAAAAGACCTAAAATTTTGATTTTGTTTCTGTTACAGTTTTTTGTAAATAAGTACGTTTTCTTCTTCAATGACGGGCACTGATATGGCTGAACTGATGGGCACTGATAAGGCGGCACTGATGAGCACTGATGAGGTGGCACCAATGAGGTGGCACTGATGAGGTGGCACTGACGGGCACTGATGATGGGCACTGATAGGCAGCACTGATGGGCAATGATAGGTGTCACTGATGGGCACTGATAGGTGGCACTGATATGCGGCACTGATGGGCACTCATAGGCAGCACTGATGGGCACTCGTAGGCGGCACTGATGGGCACTCATAGGCGGTACTGATGGGTACTTATGGGTGGCACTGATGGGTACTTATGGGTGGCACTGATAGGTGGCACAGATGGGCACTGATGGGCACTGATAGGTGGGCACTGGTGGGCACTGATAGGTGGCACTGATGGACACTGATGGGTGGCACTGATGACACTGATGCATGGCATTGATGGGCAACCCTGTTTTCTAATGTGCCACAGAGATGCCAGTCAGTGCCCATTTGTGGGCACTGATTGGCATATTTTGGGCATATTTTTTACATGTGGCTGGCCATGGTGGATGTACCTGGCCATCCACATGCTGGGAGCTTCTCTGGTGGTCCTTGGGGCTTCCCTGGTGGTCTAGTGTGGGCATCTGAGAGGGGGCTGTGCTGATAAACAATCAGCGCAGACCCCCCCTGTCAGGAGAGCTGCTGATCGGCTCTCCTCTTCTCACGTCTGTCAGATGCGAGTGAGGAAAAGCCGATCAACGGCTCTTCCTGTGAACATCGTGATCAGCCGTGATTGGACACGGCTGATCACGTGGTAAAGAGCCTCCGCTGGAGGCTCTTTACTGAGATTGGTGTAGCGGTGTGTCAGACTGACACACCGCACCACCGATCGCCGTGATGCGTGCCCCCATGGGCGCGTGGCAGCTGTTATCCTACAGGGTGTCATATGACCCAGTCAGGATAACTGAACCACCGCCCGGCCGTTATATTGCTATAGGCCGGGCAGGAAGTGGTTAATTGACTACAGGTCTTAGTTAATGGAGCTTCCTAGATCTGGCTGGTAGACGGAAAGTGAGAGGATCAGCAGTTAGAAGGTTAGAATTAAAAATTGGTTCCAGCAGCCAAGATGGAGACATTCTAAATTCTATTGTTAGAATACTGATTCATTTATTGACATCAGGAGCTGGTTTCAAAAACACACAGACACCACATACTAACATATTATGCTTTATTACTGAAATATTTTTTGGCCCCTAACATTTTAATGGTGTAGCGGTACCCCTGCAGGGGCTGCTGATTTTAACTGGTTCTGGAGTACAGAGACTCCATCCACCCAATCAACAGTCCATTCACTCTGGCTTCAATAAACAGTCTAGATGTTTCTTTTTAAGATTTATTGCTTGCAGAACTTGTTACAGGAAAGGGATTAGGGCATAGGATACTCCAGAACTGTTAGTACAATTGTAAATATTGAACAGTCTAAGGCCTCACAGCTGGGGACCATGAGGCAAGTCTCTTTGGCGTCTGGTTACCCTGAAACAGGAGGGCACTCTAAGCTCACCATCCAGGACACTGCAGAGGATGGGGAATGGCCAGGATCTGAGACCCTATGAGAGACATTGGACATTGGTGCCATGATCAGTGGACCTTCACTGGTTTTGGCTTAAAATTAATCTTTTCCATCATTTAGCACCCCCTCTTCTCGGCAACCATTGTTAACTTTTGGTCATGTGGGTGAGCATTTGACAAGCTCGCTTCCTCCTATGCGACAGTGCTGTGTCTTATGTTTGGCCCAGAGCAGTCATATGGGGACCTTGACAAGTCACATTGGAATTTACACAGGACACAACTTTTTTCCGTATTCCACTTAGTGAAACAGATCAGTGAGAAAATTAGGAAAGATGAGTATATGCTGTAAGGATGCTTTATTGTTGCATAGCACTCGTTTTTGCCCCCCCCCCCCATGAAAGTTAAGAAAAAAAGAGATTATTTTTGTACTCAGTGTAAAATCCTTTACCCTTGTAGTTCATTGAGGGACATAAATCCCTCTCATCATGTGGTTGTCTTTTTCTTGTTGTTGGTCTGTTGTCACAAAAAGCCAAACCCTGGTCAGTGCTGAAAAAATTATATTTCACCCCTGGTTCAGTAGATAAAAAATATATATTTATCATTTTTGCAGGAAATGATTTAACAGAACATATTCATTGCTAAGGGTACCTTGGTCTTGTACTTCGTCAGGATCTATGGTTTTGTAGTCTTACTCTAATTGTGACGACTGGTCCCCAAAGTCACTCTACTTACAGATTTTCAGCTCCTGCTAGTCATGCAATGTATGTGATGGTGGAGAAGTACCCAGCCATATTCTGGTGATGGAGAAAACAGGATTGAACTGCTAGACCTGTTGCCAGATCATTCATTTCAGCACGAATATTTGCATTACATTATACGTGCATTTATTGTATTTTATTCATGTTATTTACCTGTAGAACCCCCCCAAATGCCCTGAGACTGCTGGTTGGAAATTATGTCAGCAGTCTCAGCAGACTTAGAGCCATCATATAAATAACACTCTATATTATTTCCCTTTGCTCTTCCCCCATCAGATATAAGGAGGGATGGAGCAGCTGGGCCAATTAGACACTCCCGGTAGAGGAGAGGGCTATGACATGCAAGTAGTGAGGGGGTTAGGGAATTGATTCTTCCTGAACAAGTCAAGTTTGCTGGCAAGTGTAATGGCACACTGCAAGTCTTAAAAAAATCATTAATGAAAAAGAAAAACTCAAAATTACATACGTGATTTTTCTGTGCATTAATCTACATTTGTTTAAGTTGGTGACAGGGTCTTTTAAGCTTAATTTACCATTTTTATTTTTAACTTTAGGCTTTTTGTACCAAAAATATACAATGCAGTTTTCTTTTCCTGCTAATCTATTGCACTTTGCAAATTTTAAGTGGGCTTACATAACACAAACATGTGGACCGTTTAACATATCAAGTTCAAATAAAAATGACACGCTGATCATTCACTTCTAAAGCTGCCTTGTGCTCAGTTAATGGAACGCTCTATGCTTGTGGTTTCCGAAATATTATAAGTATATATTCCAGATTAAACTTTCCATTTTCCTCCAGGTAGCATTCCCTTTCACTCTTCTCAATAGCTTAGTTTCAGCCTGAAGAATCAACTTGATCAGCAAAATCAAAGATGATTATACAGTTCAGAAGTCATTTAAGATTTCTGTGGCTCAATTAAGCATGTACAGCATGCCACAGCCACTGAGACTCTGTTTATCCAGTGAAAGTGCCCTGTAATTTATTTAAAATAATCCATCTTTAACAAATAAAGAGGCTATTGAGAGCTCCCTGCTGCAGGCAGCCATTGAAAGGCAGATTCATGATAGTCTGTTTTTCTGGCTTAAGTTAAATGTCTGACAAACTTGATTCAGATAGTCAAAAAGTCAGGTTACATTTGCAATGTTTGTTTTCCCTTAAGACCAGTAATCAGTTACGACTGGTTAACAAATTGGGCATTAGACGTGATAAATGCACTTGAATCAGCAGAGATAATGTGATGTTCTGTGACTTATTTGCAGGAATTATAATTGGGCACCAATTTAATAAAACAATGCCTTGGTGTATTAAAAGACAGGCATTCTCTCTATATGTCAGTTAAAAATACAGCAGCCTTCATATACAGTATCTCACAAAAGTGAGTACACCGCTCGCATTTTTGTAAATATTTTATTAGATCTTTTCATGTGACAACACTGAAGAAATGACACTTTGCTACAATGTAAAGTAGTGAGTGTACAGCTTGTATAACAGTGTAAATTTGCTGTCCCCTCAAAATAACTCAACACACAGCCATTAATGTCTAATCCGCTGGCAACAAAAGTGAGTACACCCCTATGTGAAAATGTCCAAATTGGGCCCAAAGTGTCAATTTTTGTATGGCCATTATTATTTCCAGCACTGGCTTAACCCCCTTGGGCATGGAGTTCACCAGAGCTACACAGGTTGCCACTGGAGTCCTCTTCCATTTCTTCATGACGACATCACGGAGCTGGTGGATATTAGAGACCTTGCCCTCCTCCACGTTCCGTTTGAGGATGCCCCACAGATGCTCAATAGGTTTTAGGTCTGGCTTGGCCAGTCCATCACCTTTAACCTCAGCTTCTTTAACAAGGCAGTGGTTGTCTTGGAGGTGTGTTTGGGGTCGTTATCATGTTGGAATACTGCCCTGCGGCCCAGTCTCCAAAGGGAGGGGATCATGCTCTGCTTCAGTATGTCACAGTACATGTTAGCATTCATGGATCCCTCAATGAACTATAGCTCCCCAGTGCCAGCAGCACTCATGCAGCCCCAGACCATGACACTCCCACCACCATGCTTGACTGTAGGCAAGACAAACTTGTCTTTGTACTCCTCACCTGGTTGCCACCATACATGCTTGACACCATTTGAACCAAATAAGTTTATCTTGGTTTCATCAGACCACAGGACATGATTCCAGTAATCCATATCCTTAGTCTGCTTGTCTTCAGCAAACTGTTTGTGGGCTTTCTTCTGCATCATCTTTAGAATAGACTTCCTTCTGGGATGACAGCCATGCAGACCAATTTGATGCAGTGTGCAGCTTATGGGTCTGAGCACTGACAGGATCAGGATGACCCCCCACCCCTTCAACCTCTGCAGCAATGCTGACAGCACTCATACGTCTATTTTTCCAAAGACAACCTCTGGATATGATGCTGAGCACGTGCACTCAACTTCTTTGGTCGACCATGGTGAGGCCTGTTCTGAGTGGAACCTGTCCTGTTAAACCGCTGTATGAAAAGAGGGGGGAGTTCATGTTGTTCAATTCGGCCGCATGCTTCATATAAAGTCCCAAATTCCTTTTCTTTATTAAACCGTTGTATGGTCTTGGCCACCGTGCTGCAGCTCAGTTTCAGGGTCTTGGCAATCTTTTCACAGCCTAGGCCATCTTTATGTAGAGCAACAATTCTTTTTTTCAGATCCTCAGAGAGTTCTTTGCCATGAGGTGCCATGTTGAACTTCCAGTGACCAGTATGAGAGAGTGAGAGCGATAACACCAAATTGAACACCTGCTCCCCATTAACACATTATACCTTGTAACACTAACGAGTCACATTACACAGAGGAGGGAAAATGGCTAATTGGGCCCAATTTGGACATTTTCACTTGGGGTGTACTCACTTTTGTTGCTAGCGGTTTAGACATTAATGGCTTTGTGTTGAGTTATTTTGAGGGGAGAGCAAATTTACACTGTTTTACAAGCTGTATACTTACTACTTAACATTGTAGCAAAGTGTAATTTCTTCAGTGTTGTCACATGAAAAGATATAATAAAATATTTACAAAAACATGAGGGGTATACTCACTTTTGTGAGAATATGTATAAAAACATAATCTAGATTTTCGTTGAAGAGGGCTCTTGCAGAGATACTCATATAAATGAACTCATTCACAATAACCCGTTTATTATTTTTTAGTACATATATCCCAACATGCAGCCAGTCCAAATGCTGCTGCTAGAGTGTTTAATCACACCAGGAAAATGTATCACTTTACTTCAATATAAATCTAAAGCCTACAGCTGGCCATACAGGGGCAATCCATGATCTAACCTGACATTAAAAAAAACATAAGTCAATTAAATTGCTTTTGTTTTTTTCTGGTTTCAAACATTTTTTTAGGAATCTAATGCAGGCCCATACATGTGTCAAATTGTGAACAAATTTTCTTTTGAAAATCGGAAATGTTGTGGATTTTGTAATTAAATGGTGTGACCATTGCTATCTAAACTTGACCAACCAAGCCTTCAGTTTCACCTCATGTTACTACAGAAAAGAAATGTAGTGGCTGGGAATCTTCTTTTCTTTCCAGGTCACAGCTCATGCGCATTTCTTTTTTCGATTCTATTTCTAACGCGATTCTCCATTTAATTATAAATTCTTTTGTTTTTCGAAAAATTTCCAACATGCCCGATCACTCAAATTCAATGGCAGCACAAAAATCTTACCATACCAGGTTGTTTGATTGAATTCCAGTGGTCAATCAAACTTGCACAGATCACTTGGTTTCAGGCAACTGCTTTCGATGATCGAAAGTCACTGAAAATGCCTAAAAACTGTTTATGGCCCTCTAACTACAGCCAAAACAATTTTTTCAGCTTTGGATAAAGTTAGATACAGAAGAAACAAACTTTTTATTCCTGCCCTTGGACCTGTTGGAGTGACTTCACTTCCTGTCCATTCGACAGCCTGTAACAGCAAAATGAGACATCAAGCTATTGTCAGGGGCAATAATAATTACCTAAAAGAAGCTCTAACCCTTCCCTATTTTACTAAAATAAAACGTGTGGTTTTAACAGGAAATGAGGTGAAATCTTGCAAATGTGGACACAGACTGCAATAAAAACTTGAAAAAGTTCAATAATTTTCTTGCTTTGTCGACAACTAAAAAAAAGTTCTGGAGTCAGGCTTTATATCTCTTCACTGCTTATCAGTGTCTATAAAAATCAATGTTAAGATACTTTTATTAATTGTTAAAATCTTTGTATGGTCCAGCTTGATTACATACCCTAGATCTGTAAATAGTAATGGCTCTCACTGCTTCTTCTGTCCTGTGAGGAGAGAGCGAGAACAGAGAGAACCGCTGCTCTTGGGCACAGCTCTGCATCGTGAGCAGGCTATACCTGGGGGGCTGGAGGGAGATCCTGTGCACAGAAGGGTTTACCTTAATACAGGGAATGCATTAAGGTAAAAAATCTTAAGCCTTTAGAACCAATTTAGGTTAGCCATACTAAGCTAAAATTTTCTCTGATTCCTGCTGGCTCAGTCAAAATATAAGCAGTGTATGCCCTTGCCAACACGGCTCCTTTCCACAGTAGTCAGTTGTCTAATTCACATTTGTTTAAAGAGCCTTAAGAAATTTGTGGCTGAAGAGCACCTGCATCCAGTCAAATGCAGGCGCTATTCAGGTTCTCTGACACCAAGAATAGACTGAAAGAAATCTACAAGTGTATGACCAGCCTCAAACCTTTGGCCACTATCATACAAGTTTTGACAATTTATGGTGTTGTTAAAGGCTGACTTTTTTCTTCTTGCATGGTCTTATTGGCCTATCAAGTTGATGGGTGGCCTTATTGGCCAATAGATAGGGTTAAAACTGGCACCCTCTAGCGCCCTGTGATTTCAAATATTTTCTGAAAATGTAATTTCTCTGGCTTTCATGGTGATTCCCTTATGTAAATATTTCCTGACTCCCTGAACTGGCACAATGCAGAAAGTGAATTCATATTGAATACAGACCTTTTTAAGCTGGTCATACATTATACAATTTTCTTCAATTTTTTGATGAATTTATTTCAGATTTACCTGATTGCATACACATTTGGAAGTGTTTAGGTTTGACCTCATATTATTTGGTTTTAGTAAATCTATAGGAAAATTGTATAATGTATGACCAGCCTTAGTCTCCAAGTTATAAGTTGATTTTACAAAGTGAATGTTCAATTGTGAATTAATTGAATAACATCTTTAGTAAATCAACTCCATTATGCTCAAAGTCACTGAGTCGCAAATGAATAGCTCCTCCTGATCTGTTTGCTTGCTCAAGTCAATGGGATTGGTTTATTTAAAGACAGGTAGTTAACTTTCCATTAGCTTAGTGAATGAGGTGAAGTTCTGCTGATTTTTATCATCCAAAAATGTGCAAGCAAAAATGTATTATTTATTTTTTTTAATTCCTTGCATGTGATTGGGTAAAATGTCTCTTGCAAAGTAAACAGCCTGTTTGCCTTTAGTAACTCAACTCCAATGACTCAGTATTGAAGCCAAAAGGTCACCATTATAACCAGACAATTTTCATCTTCAGAAGCAAAGCTGAGCAGTTCTGTCTCAATATTATTTTTGTTTTTCAGAATATGGTTTCTTAAGTTGCCCATAGATGGATCAAAATTTGGCTGGTTCAGAAGGAACTGGCTGAATTTCGATCCATGTATGGCCACTGTGGTTGTGCAGAAGTCAATTTACTGATCAACTTTGTACAACTGCTCTGCTGGAAAATTTCCTCTCGATCAGTGCTGCACGCTATAGCCTGCAGTGCTGATTAGTGTATTCGGACTGCGGGGAAGTCTTCTCACTGTCAGAATGCAATGACACAGCGGGGAGGATTTCCCCAGCCATCACAGATGGCCCTTCTATGGCCAGCTTCAGTCCATATTTTAGCAGGTCAATTGATTAATTCTACTACACATGACTGACCACAAAATGAAAACAAAAATTCACAGAACATTATTTTGACTTAGGGGATTTGTGTGTTTGTTTGCTATACGATTGACTGATAAAAAAAATGCAAAAAAGAATAAAATAAAAATAGGTTTTCAGAATTAAAAAAAAAAAATCTACATTTTTCATTCAAAAAGATTATATGATATCTAACAGAATTCATGTTTGAATTTAGCATTTGTTTTGTTCTATTTTGAAGGTGTTTACCAGTTATAAATTACCTTCAATATTATTTTGGCATTCTAAAATTATACGACTGTTCCCCAAAGAAAAAAGTGGTTCGAATTAATGAAATAAATGAACAGTAAAAAGGAGCAATTGACATGTTTTACCCTCTCGCTATATGCAGATTATATCTAGTAGAGCCAACAACTGGATTCCATCACTTTATATTTATTACTTTTGTTTTCAAACAGATTGGAACACAAATAATTAAAAAATCCATTTAATTGAACTAAAAATAATTTAAGTCGGGGACTCACAGAGATCTCTGTTAAGATAGATTTTGGAATCTGAAATGAAGTTTCCTGTGAAGAATGCAATATACAGTGCAACTGTTTACTTTCATTTGACAGCTCCTGCTGAGGTTCTATGTATGTTATCTTAATTCAAAACAAAGAAATGTGGTGTGGTCCAGACAACGGCCCATGGGAGTGTGGAATTTCCTTCCATTTTAAACTGGATTCAAAAAAGATGTATGTGGAGGCATTGGCAGTCAGTGCTAATGACTTCTAAGCAGAAATTGAATCTATTACTATGAATTCCATAAAAACAATCTCTCATATTTTGGAAACATTTACCAGATATTGTTCTGCTGTACACAGCAGTTATTACATTAATTTGCTCACCAAAAACCTTTATTCTAAAATGTGAATATTATATCCATAATACTACATTTTATTATGTTATATATGCATCACGTTTGGTGTTTTGGCCCTCTTCAGTATCAGTTAATGCACTGAAGTGGAATTTGTACTCTAAAGAAGCTTCTCCTTTCTATAGTAGTCAATTAAAAAAAAAAAGTGATCACATGAGTTATCATTCCTTAAATATTGCAAACTTCTGGATGGGCATCAAGTTTCTATAAAGTATCTTTTGTGGATAGCAGAAAATTGAGCTATTCCAAACGGAGATAAAATAATGATTAATGATAACTGATTCATGAAAAAAAATAATGAAGTAAACCGAACCGAACATTTTGATAAGAAAATTTTCTTGAGAAAAAATAACTTGCTGTTGATATTAACCAATTATCCAATACAAGATAACATTGGGAATTTGGCATGTAATGGAGAAAAACAACTCCAAAGCCTCGTACACACTATCTGATTTTCCGCAGACAAAGCCTCAGACTTTTGTCCGAAGGGCGTTGGCCAGGAACTTGTCTTGCATACAAACGGCACACAATTGTCGGCCAACAAACACGAACGTAGTGATGTGCTACGAGACTACAAAGAGGAAGTTCAATTGTCATGCACCACCCTTTGGTCTCCTTCTGCTAATTTCGTGTTAGTAGAAGTTTGGTGGGTGTTGATTTGCGCTTTTAATTTCATGCTTTTCCTTTCGAGCTTTTCAGTTCGTTTCTGAACGGTCGTTTGTCAACCAGCCATGTTGCAGAATTGGAGGAGATAACGTAGTATTTATTATTGGCCTTGAAGTTATTGCTTTGACCCAAGTCCAGTCCAGGAACAGGAGGAGGAGGATTTCTTGGACCAAAAATTGGTTGCTTTATTAATCGTGACCAATTATGTCATATGCCTTTGCTGCGGGAGCTCCAGGAGAATATTCCGAATGATTTTCAGAATTATCTCCAGATGACGGACCCCTGCTTTCACCAACTCTTGGCAATGTTGGCCCCCTATATTAAAAAGCAGGACACATGCATGAGGCTTTTATTTTATTTTTTGGTTGAATAATGATTTGATTTGGTATATTCTCTATATTATTATTATAACTTTTTGGTTAAGTTCTATTGGCAGATAGCATGTCTAATTTTATTTGTTTTCTTTTTTTAATGCACAATAAAGAATTGTGTAGAATAATACTTGGCTATGTGTTTTACTTCAAATGACAGTTTGGGAGTAGGCAGTTACATTTTAAAAAATACAATGTAAAATTAACAAGGGACACCAACATAGTTGTATCTTTGAGCTTAAAAATTACGGGATAATGGTGTTGTGGTAACTTGCCCCCCCCCCAAAAAAAAGCATAATAATTTTATTCTTGATATCACTAGGAAAAAAAAGCTTTTGAAAATACGTTTGGCAGAACTCCATCAGTATCAACAGCAAAGCAGCTTCATTATTATCCCACTAAAGAAGAAGAGAATTGTGCGCTGCATTTCTAAATTTCATAATTTGCCGAATGTCAATTCTCCATTACGAGCACTAGTTTACAAGAAAGATGGCTTGCGGCTCGTCCTTGCTTCCGAGCATGCATGTTTGTACTTTGGACTTTTGTCTGATGGACTTGTGTACACACGCTCGGAAAATCTGACAACAGAACATTTGTCCGTGGAAAATTTATAAACCTGTCATCCAACACTTGTCCACGGAAAGTTGGCCAACAATTGTCCGATGGAGCGTACAAACGGTTGGATTTTCCACCAACAGCCTGTCATCACACAATTCCCATTGGAAAATGGGAATTCACAACTAAGCGATTTGAATCACAATCCAATTCCAAATTGTGGCGGGATGCATTTGCAATGCAATTTTTTCTTAATAGCATCCCAAAAGCAGTGTGATCTTTCTGTGATTGTCACTGTCACCCCAAAAGAAGCTCCTGCTCCTTTTTGAGCAACAAGCTTCGTGCTTTGTGATTTTGCTGCGATTGAAGTGTGATTTATCGCTGCAAAATCACACCACGTTTAGAAGTAGGCATCTTAAAAGCATCCCATGTTTTGCCATGGCGATTCCGCCCACAATTCAAATCAAATAGGTGTAAATGGGGCCTAATGTAAGCATATTTATTACAGATTAAATGTGTTACATATGTGATCTTAAGCTAAAGAAAGAGTTGTGTGAAAATTGGTGGACACTAAAGGCAGCCATTAGAAGGAGTGCATTAGCCAACGTTGTGGTGACATTAGCAGATAGCTCTTAATTCCTATCAATCAGGGGAGCCTGATTGCTATACACTTGGCAATTTTGTTTTTCATCATCCTTCAACCACAATAATGCCAGACATGTTTTAGTTTATGCTACCAAATGACCAAAATTGACCTGGTAACTGAACTAAAATGTTTTTTTTTTTTAAATGGAGCCTACAGTGGCTCTGATCTGAAGGGTAAATATTTTGACGATAAAGTCAGTTGAAAATGGGAAACAAATAAAACAATATAGGAGGCAACCTGTTGTTGGTAAAAGCTGATGGAAAATTGAAAACCACCAATAAAATTGAGGGTATAGATACAGTGTGGTTTAAGAAGCATCAAGAGACGGTACTAGCAGTGAAAATCCTAAGTACACATCTTAGCGTGCCTGACTGTGAGAGAGAGATATTGGCTGTGGCAGCACAAAGACATAGATACTCAGTGGAAGAGTGCTTACTTCACATGAAATAAATATAATAAATAGGACAGGGACTTAGTTGTTAACCACTTCAGCCCCGGAAGGATTTACCCCCTTCCTGACCAGAGCACTTTTTACAATTTGGCACTGCATCGCTTTAATTGCTAATTGCACGGTCATGCAATGCTGTACCCAAACGAAATTTGCGTCCTTTTCTTCCCACAAATAGAGCTTTCTTTTGATGGTATTTGATCACCATTTTTTTCGCTATAAACGGAAAAAGACCGAAAATTTTGAAAAAAAATGATATTTTCTACTTTTTGTTATATGAAAATCCAATAAACTCAATTTTAGTCATACATTTAGGCCAAAATGTATTCAGCCACATGTCTTTGGTAAAAAAAAGTCAATAAGTGTATATTTATTGGTTTGCGCAAAAGTTATAGTGCCTACAAACTAGGGTACATTTTCTGGAATTTACGCAGCCTTTAATTTATGACTGCTTATGTCATTTCTTGAGGTGCTAAAATGGCAGGGCAGTACAAACCCCCCCAAATGACCCCATTTTGGAAAGTAGACATCCCAAGGAAATTGCTGAGAGGCATGTTGAGCCCATTGAATATTAATTTTTTTTGTCCCAAGTGATTGAATAATGCCAAAAAAAAAAAAATTACAAACAGTTGTCACTAAATGATATATTGCACAGGCCATGGGCATATGTGGAATTGCACCCCAAAATACATTCAGCTGCTTTTCCTGAGCATGGGGATACCACATGTGTGGGACTTTTTGGGAGCCTAGCCGCTTACAGGGCCCCGAAAACCAATCACCGCCTTCAGGATTTCTAAGGGAATAAATTTTTGATTTCACTCCTCACTACCTATCACAGTTTTGAAGGCCATAAAATGCCCAGATGGCACAAACCCCCCCCCAAATGACCCCATTTTGGAAAGTAGACACCCCAAGCTATTTGCTGAGGGGCATGTTGAGTCCATGGAATATTTTATATTTTGACACAAGTTGCGGGAACGTGACACATTTTTTTTTTTTTGCACAAAGTTGTCACTAAATGATATATTGCTCAAACATGCCATGGAAATATGTGAAATTACACCCCAAAATACATTCTGTCGCTTCTCCTGAGTACGGGGATACCACATGTGTGAGACTTTTTGGGAGCCTAGCTGCATACGGGACCCCGAAAACCAAGCACCGCCTTCAGGCTTTCTAAGGGCGTAAATTAAAAAAAAAAAAAAAAATTTGTCTTTTTCCCGCAACTTGTGTCACAATATAAAATATTCCATGGACTCGACATGCCTCTCAGCAAATAGCTTGCGGTGTCTACTTTCCAAAAGGGGGTCATTTGGGGGGTTTTGAACTGTCCTGGCATTTTATGCACAACATTTAGAAGCTTATGTCACACATCACCCACTCTTCTAACCACTTGAAGACAAAGCCCTTTCTGACACTTTTTGTTTACATGAAAAAATTATTTTTTTTTGCAAGAAAATTACTTTGAACCCCCAAACATTATATATTTTTTTAAAGCAAATGCCCTACAGATTAAAATGGTGGGTGTTTCATTTTTTTTTTCACACAGTATTTGCGCAGCGATTTTTCAAACGCATTTTTTTGGGAAAAAAACACACTTTTTTAAATTTTAATGCACTAAAACACACTATATTGCCCAAATGTTTGATGAAATAAAAAAGATGACCTTAGGCCGAGTACATGGATACCAAACATGACATGCTTTAAAATTACGCACAAACGTGCAGTAGCGACAAACTAAATACATTTTTAAAAGCCTTTAAAAGCCTTTACAGGTTACCACTTTAGATTTACAGAGGAGGTCTACTGCTAAAATTACTGCCCTCGATCTGACCTTCGCGGTGATACCTCACATGCATGGTGCAATTGCTGTTTACATTTGACACCAGACCGACGCTTGCGTACGCCTTTGCGCGAGAGCAGGGGGGGACAGGGGTGCTTTTTTTTTCTTTATTTTTTTTTTGCTTTTTTATCTTATTTTTAAACTGTTCCTTTCATGTTTTTTTTTTTTTTATCATTTTTATTGTTATCTCAGGGAATGTAAATATCCCCTATGATAGCAATAGGTAGTGACAGGTACTCTTTTTTGAAAAAATTGGGGTCTATTAGACCCTAGATCTCTCCTCTGCCCTCAAAGCATCTGACCACACCAAGATCGGTGTGATAAAATGCCTTCCCAATTTCCCAATGGCGCTGTTTACATCCGGCGAAATCTAAGTCATGAAATGCTCATAGCTTCCAGTTTCTTAGGCCATAGAGATGTTTGGAGCCACTCTGGTCTCTGATCAGCTCTATGGTCAGCTGGCTGAATCACCGGCTGCATTCTCAGGTTCCCTGTTGGGACAGGAGAGCCAGAGAAAAACATGGAAGACGGTGGGGGGGGCATTCCCTCCCACTGCTTGTAAAAGCAGTCTAGAGGCTAATTAGCTGCTAGGATTGCTTTTACATGAAAGCCGACCGCTGGCTGAAAAGAATGATACTAAGATGATACCTAAACCTGCAGGCATCATTCTGGTATAACCACTCAAAGTCCAGCAACATACCAGTACGTTGCTGGTCCTTCTTGGGCATATATTGTAATCTTTTTTTTTCATGCAGCCTGTGGGCTGAACAAAAAAAAAAGATATTGATCGGTGGGTATGCCCACCATTAGAATACCTCCCTTCATCCACCCACTTCTAATGATGGGCATAATTGCACCATTTATATATGCCGAAAAGTTAGGAGCAAATCGCTCCTCCGCCCCTGCTGCCCCCATGCTTCGGCATATATCACCTGTAACTTTTATAACTGTAACCGGTTCCAGGTTCGGGTCTCTCAAAATGCAATGGCATCTTGGGAGACCCTGTGAAAGTGTGCCTAGTCTGTGCAATGCTGTACCCTACGCTAATACTCAACTAGTGTATGGTATTGTTCAAAACATTCACCAATGCAAAGACCAGGATTGTCAGGACAGGAGGGACAATAATAGCGGGTGTCACGCCTATATCCGCGCTTGCTGCAGACACAACATCTTTTTTGGGGGGTTTGTTGGGTAGGGGTACTCGGGAGGACATAAAGAAAATGCCTCTCATGCAGCCGGCTGCATTTGTTTGGGGATGTGAATGGGGGAAGTACGGGCGCTGCAGAAGTGGTGGGTTCCCAATTAGGATTGGTGAATGCAGCAGGAAGGGCACTATGGGCACGACGGGCCTGTGTTTGTCTTCTTGGTGGCAGCGGGACACTACTTGTGCTTGCCACCTCACCAGCTTGAACTGCACTTATGGGACTCGCCACGTCACAAAGTGTTACTGCAGTGCTGGTTTTTACTACGACCGGGGTGTACTAGGCCGCTGGTGCTTGCCAGTTCACCAAAACGCTACCAAAAAACTGTTAGCGATCGCAGGGATCAGGCCTGACTCTGCGAATGCTACAGTTATGTGTTTAGTGTTTTGTAAGTGACAGTGATCGATCGATACTGCACTTGGGTGGGCTGGGCCGGGCGGAGGGGCAAAACGCAGGTGCTAGCAGGTATCTGGGCTGATCCCGCTAACACTGCGTTTTTGGGAACCCTAAACTGCTGGGGACGCTAGTATAGATCTGATCGGATCAGATATTGATCCGTTCAGATACTATACCACTAAGGGAGGTGTACGGTGCGTGCGTGGGTGTTAGCGGTACTGGCACTAACCTGACGCTGCCTGGGGCTGGTGCTTGCCAGTTCACCAAAGCGCTACCAAAAAAACTGTTAGCGATCGCAGGGATCAGGCCTGACTCTGCGAGCGCTGCAGTTATGCGTTTAGTGTTTTGTAAGTGATAGTGATCGATCGATACTGCACTTGGGTGGGCTGGGCTGGGCCGGGCGGAGGGGCAAAACGCAGATGCTAGCAGGTATCTGGGCTGATCCCGCTAACACTGCGTTTTTGGGAACCCTAAACTGCTGGGGACGCTAGTATAGATCTGATCGGATCAGATATTGATCCGTTCAGATACTATACCACTAAGGGAGGTGTACGGTGCGTGCGTGGGTGTTAGCGCTACTGGCGCTAACCTGACGCTGGCTGGAGCGACGCAGACCCTATCTGACCCTAAAACCTAACTTATATCACCGCCAGGCGATCAGGGGGCTAAACCTTTATTCGGTGATAAACGGCGGGTGCCCTGACACTATAAATGATAAACAAAATAACCAGTGTCACCTGTAACAGTTATACGGTGATCACTGGTGAAAGGGTTAACTAGGGGGCAATCAAGGGGTTAAAACATTTATTAGGTAGTATATGGGGGTTCCTGTAGCTATAAAACACTGATGGCGAACCTATATATTTACCTCCCTAACTAGCGTCACCAGTGACACTAATACAGCGATCAGAAAAATGATCGCTTAGTGACACTGGCGACGGGGGGTGATCAAGGGGTTAAAACTTTATTAGGGGGGTTAGGGGGGTACCCTTGACCTAAAGGGGGCTAACACTAACTGCCCTACCACACTAACTGTCACAAACTGACACCAATGCAGTAATCAGAAAAAAAAAACTACTTGGTGTCAGTGTGACGGGGGGGGGGTGATCGGGGGGTGATCGGGGGGTGATCGGGGGGTGATGGGGGGTGTAATGTATGCCTGGCATGTTCTACTGTGTGTGTGTTTTACACTCACTCGGATGTCTTCTCTCCTCGGCGCTGGAACCGAAAATACCGAGCCGAGGAGAGATGACATCACTTCCTCTGCCGCTGTTTACTACACAGAGGCAGAGGAAGATTCTCATTGGCTGGGAGCGATCGCAAAGGGGGGCCATGAATGGATGGCCTCCCCCTCACGTCTGTTCGCTCCTGGACAGAAGCCGACCTCCTCGGGCACCGGGGAGGGGGTCCGATTGGACCCCCGCCCGCGGGAGGCAGATCACGTACAGGTACGTGATTCTGCCTGCCCGTACCATTCTGCCGACGTACATCGTCGTGAGGTGGTCGGCAAGAGGTTAAAGAATAGATAAATAAGTGACTTAGGCCGGGTTCGCACTGGTACAACACGACTGTTGTACAACTGTCATCCTACTTTGCCCTGTGACATCAGTCCTACTTCGGTTCTACTTCAATCCGACTTGAATGAACAAGATAAGATTTTGCTCCAACTTTGAGATAGTCTGACTTGTCCTTTAACCAATCAAAACAATGCCAGTGTGAAATAAATCCCTTTTCCTGCTGCTGTAATCACCATGTCGGATGTCTCAAATCGGATGGTTAGGACAAGGATCCTACTTTGATTCGACTTCAGTGATATTCAATGGGCTGAAGTAGGACCAAAGTAGTGCAGGAACCTTTTTCAAAGTTGGACCGACTTGTGTTGGACCAGTTAAGACGGCTCTCATAGGAATCATTGATTTCCTCACATCCTGCGACATGTGCTCCCAAAGTCAGAGTGTATGTCTTATCAGTGTGAACCCAGCCTTAAACGTTAGCTTTAGACAAAGTCTTTTTTTTAGTTTTGGATATAGTGGGGAAGAATTAAAAGCTCTGTAATGGTTCTATTTCAGTCTGTGTCCCCATTGAGGAGATTCCCCCCCTCTATTTGTACTGGTGGCATTTGTCACCAAGAATTCAAATGGGTACATCTGTTCCAGGGAAAACTATCTAAGTGGAGAATTCCCCTCACTTTGGAAGATTTTGTTTATCTTTCTGTTGCATATCTATGAAAAGAAAGTGAATGGAAATCTCCCCAATCGGACACAGACAACAAAAAAAAAAAACAAAAAAAAAAAATGGCAGGTGTTGTAAACCTTCTCCACTCTTTCCAAAAAAATTACTTGTTATACATACACTTTAAGGTAAGGCGAGACTTGTGTTATAACTTGTGGTGAAATATAAAATAAACAGCCATTTGCCCATCATTTTCCGAGTTCCTGAAGTATCATGGTTAAGATGTCAGCACTGTTTACAAATCCAAACAGCAAAATACACATGTATTCTTTTTTGGTTGAAAGTGTTTAAATTCCAAACTGCAAAATATATTCTATTCTGTAAGGCATTGTTCACATGGCTGTGTGTACAGCAAAAGCATTTTCAAAGTGTTCATTCAGCTTTGAGTGTGTTTTTTTCTTTTATCACTATCCACTTCAGTCCCGGAAGGTTTACCCCCTTCATGACAGGACATTTTTTGCGATACGGCACTGTGTTACTTTAACTGACAATTACGCGGTCGTGTGACACTGTACCCAAATAAATCTGATGTCCTTTTTTCCCACAAATAGAGCTTTCTTCTGGTGGTATTTGATCACCTCTGCGCTACAAACAAAAAAAGAGCGACAATTTTGAAAAAAATAAATACATTTTACTTTATGCTATAAAACAAAAAAATCTAATTTCTTCATCAGTTTAGACTAATATGTATTCTGGTACATATTTTTGGTAAAAAAAAATCCCGATCAGCGTATATTGATTGGTTCGCGCAAGAGTTAAAGCGTCTACAAACTATGGGATATATTTATTGAAATTGTATTCTTTTACTAGTAATGGTGGCGATCAGTGATTTTTAGCAGGACTGTGGACAAATCTAGGGACCAGTGACACTAATACAGTGATCAGTGCTAAAAAAATTGCACTGTCACTGTACTAATGACACAGGTAGGGAAGGCGTTAACATCAGGGGAAATCAAAGGGTTAAATTTGCTCTTAGGGAGTGCTTTCTAACTGTGGAGGGTGCTTTGACTGCGGGAAGACAGAGATCCGTGTTTCTTCATCTTCCCCTCTCACAGAACGGCATACTGCCTTGTTTACATAGGCAGATCGCCGTTCTGCCTCTCCTGAGAACAATCAGTGTGTCCCAGCAGACATCACGTCTGCTGGACCCGCTGATTGGCTCCCGCTGTGTCCAATCACAGCGGGAGTGGGTCACCGGCAGCGCGCGCATGCACCCCAGACCCAGTGCACAATTTATTTTTAATAATAGCCTTCCGCTCCAGTTTAAAAAGTTAGCACATTTAATAGAAGTGCTGCCTGTCAGTTTAACCACTTAAGGACCTGGCCTATTTTTTAAACTTGTTGTTTGCAAGTTAAAATCATTTTTTTTGCTAGAAAATTACTTAGAACCCCCAAACATAGAGAATAAAATGGCAGTCATTGCAAAGCTTTCTTTTACACTGTATTTGTGCAGCAGTCTTACAAGCTCACTTTTTTGGAAAAAAATACACTTTTTTGAATAAAAAATAAGACAACAGTAAAGTTAGCCCATTTTTTTATACTGTGAAAGTTGATGTTACGCCAAGTAAATTGATACCCAACATGTCACGCTTCAAAATTGCGCCCGCTCATGGAATGGCGACAAGCGTTTACCCTTGAATATCTCCATAGGCGACGTTTAAAAAATTCTACAGGTTGCATGTTTTGAGTTTCTAGGGCTAGAATTATTGCTCTCGCTCTAACGATACCTCACATGAGTGGTTTGAACAACGTAGTGTTTATCCTCATGACACAACACAGGAAGCACCTCCATGGTTAACAGAGGACGGAATTAAAATGAGACTTGAGAAACTTAACATTAATAAATCACCGGGACCAGATGGCTTGCATCCGAGGGTACTTAGGGAACTCAGTCAGGTGATTGCCAGACCGTTGTTCCTAATTTTTACAGACAGTCTATTGACTGGAATGGTACCAGCTGATTGGAGAAAAGCCAATGTAGCACCAATATTTAAAAAGGGCCCAAAAAACATCCCTGGGAATTACAGACCAGTTAGCCTAACCTCAATAGTATGTAAACTCTTGGAGGGGATGATAAGGAACTATATACAGGATTTTAGTAATAAGAATGATATCATTAGCAGTAATCAGCATGGATTCATGAAGAATCGTTCTTGCCAAACCAATCTATTAACCTTCTATGAGGAGGTGAGTTGCCATCTAGATAAAGGAAGGCCCGTAGACGTGGTGTATCTGGATTTTGCAAAAGCATTTGACACAGTTCCCCATAAACGTTTACTGTACAAAATAAGGTCCGTTGGCATGGACCATAGGGTGAGTACATGGATTGAAAACTGGCTACAAGGGCGTGTTCAGAGGGTGGTGATAAATGGGGAGTACTCAGAATGGTCAGGGGTGGGTAGTGGGGTTCCCCAGGGTTCTGTGCTGGGACCAATCCTATTTAATTTGTTTATAAACGATCTGGAGAATGGGATAAACAGTTCAATCTCTGTATTTGCAGACGATACTAAGCTAAGCAGGGCAATAACTTCTCCGCAGGATGTGGAAACCTTGCAAAAAGACCTGAACAAATTAATGGGGTGGGCGACTATATGGCAAATGAGGTTCAATGTAGAAAAATGTAAAATAATGCATTTGGGTGGCAAAAATATGAATGCAATCTATACACTGGGGGGAGAACCTCTGGGGGAATCTAGGATGGAAAAGGACCTGGGGGTCCTAGTAGATGATAGGCTCAGCAATGGCATGCAATGCCAAGCTGCTGCTAATAAAGCAAACAGAATATTGGCATGCATTAAAAGGGGGATCAACTCCAGAGATAAAACGATAATTCTCCCGCTCTACAAGACTCTGGTCCGGCCGCACCTGGATTATGCTGTCCAGTTCTGGGCACCAGTCCTCAGGAGGGATGTACTGGAAATGGGAGCGAGTACAAAGAAGGGCAACAAAGCTAATAAAGGGTCTGGAGGATCTTAGTTATGAGGAAAGGTTGCGAGCACTGAACTTATTCTCTCTGGAGAAGAGATGCTTGAGAGGGGATATGATTTCAATTTACAAATACTGTACTGGTGACCCCACAATAGGGATAAAACTTTTTCGCAGAAGAGAGTTTAATAAGACTCGTGGCCACTCATTACAATTAGAAGAAAAGAGGTTTAACCTTAAACTACGTAGAGGGTTCTTTACTGTAAGAGCGGCAAGGATGTGGAATTCCCTTCCACAGGCAGTGGTCTCAGCGGGGAGCATTGATAGCTTCAAGAAACTATTAGATAATCACCTGAATGACCGCAACATACAGGGATATGTAATGAAATACTGACACATAATCATACATATAGGTTGAACTTGATGGACTTGTGTCTTTTTTCAACCTCACCTACTATGTAACTATGTAACTATGTAACTATGTTTTCATATGCAGACGCTACTCACGTATGCATTCGCTTCTGAAAATGTTTTACTTTTTTTCTTATTTATTTTACTATTTATTTTTTATTTTTATACTGTTCTTTTAAAAAAAATGGTGTCACTTTTATTCCTATTACAAAGAATGTAAACATCCCCTGTAATATAAAAGCATATAAAGCATGACAGGACCTCTTAAATATGAGACCTGGGGTTAAAAAGACTTCAGATCTCATATTTAAACTAAAATGCAATAAATAAAATGTAGTTTGAAAAAAAAATGTACATTTAAGAGCTATGAACGTTTTGATGTCCCTTCCGCCCCGAAATGGTATGGAGCCAGGTGGGGGCCATTTCCCCTCACTCGGCAGCCAGCTAAGCAGTGGCAAATCCGCTGTTGAGACCACTTTTACCTGAAAGTGGACCGCCCGCTAAAGAAGTGGATACCGGGTTATGGTAGCTAGCTGCTGCCATAACAACGATATTCCACTTCAAAGAGCCGCCATATGATGGCAGGCGGTCTGTAAGTGGTTAAATAAGCTACCAGCAAACTTCAGCAAGATTTCTAATATATTTAGCACTGTTTGAAACTTGGTTTAACCACCTCAATACTGGGCACTTTCGCTCCCTTCCTGCCAGGCCAATTTTTAGCTTTTAGTGCTGTCACGCTTTGAATGAAAATTAGTCATGCAGCACTGTACCCATAGGAAACTTTCTTTTGGTGGTATTTAATCACCACTGTTTTTTTTTACTGTTTGCGCTGCAAATGAAAATAGGCCGAGAATTTTGAAAAAAAAGGACTTTTCTTAGTTTCTGTTAAAAAATTTAGCAAATAAGCAATTTTTCTTTGTAAATTCTAAACAAAATGTATACTGCTACATTACTTTGGTAAAAATAATCCAAATCAGTGTATATTATTTGGTCTGTGTGAAAGTTATAGAGTCTACAAGCTATGGTACCAATCATTGAAAATTGATGTACTTATTTTTTGAGGCCCTAACATACCTAGACAGTACACATGTCCTCCAAATGACCCCTTTTTGGAAAAGTAGACCATCCAAAGTATGTAGTAAGAGGCATAGAGCGTTTTTTGAAGTTGTAATTTTTTTTCCACAATTCTTTGGAAAATGACTAAATTAAAAAAAAATGTTATTTTTCATTAAAATGTCATATTAACAAGTTATTTCTCACGCATAGGCATACTTGCAACTACACCCTAAAACACATTCTGCTACTTGCCCTGAGTATGGTGATACCACATGTGTGAGACTTTTTCACAGCCTACCTACATAGAGAGGTGCAACATCCAAGGAATACCTTCAGGTATTATCCACTTTAAGACCAGGCCTTCTTCTGACTCTTTTTGTATACAAGTAAAAATCTGTATTTTTGCTAGAAAATTACTTAGAACCATGGGGATGCGCTCTCATACCCCCCTTTTCCTGCGGCCTGCCAGGTTTCATGCTCGAATAAGGGTCTGGTACGGATTTTGGGGGGACCCCCACATCATTTTTTTCAGTGATTTTTTATGTATATTGCCGGGATCAGGAAATACATTACAGCCCTGAGCAATTTTAACTGACATTTTTTCCTTTAGAAATGTCATTTTGCTGTGGTATTGTTATAAACATGGTAAAGATGCACTACTTTACAGGCAGACTAAGGGGGCCCCCAAGTACGATATTTAAAGGAATATTTTATTTTTAATGTTACACTTTAAGCATTATTAAAATCACTGCTCCTGAAAAAACTGCAGTTTTGAGAACTTTTTTTGCATTGTTACATGTCCCCTGGGGCAGTACCTGAGTCCCCATACACTTTTTAAGTGGCCGATGCAGCTTACGCATGTATTTGCAAATGTGTGCAAACTAAACTTCTTTTGTTTAATGTGAACTGTTAGACAGGGTCAATTTGATTTGTTGCAGACTGGCTGGTAAGTGTACTGGGAATTTGTGTTTGTTTTTTGACATGTGTCGCCCTTCCATGTGCTCCTTGCTGTAAAGGTCAGTTAAAGGTTGGGGGTGGTTGCCATTTGTTTGTTTACTGCATATCAGACCTACTGATCTTGTACCATCTCTGTGTAGCTACCTCCTGTTTACATGCACTCCAGCAACTGCTGTATGTCATTTGTCAGGGTGGAGTTCCTCATGATGACAACAGTGAAATATGCCACATTTGTGTGGCTTGCCGTCTTCAGAAGAAGAGCAAGTGACAAGGTTATAATGCAACAGAACAGTTGAGAGCCTGGGATAGAATGTTGTCACCCCGTAACAGGAAGTGCCTGAACAAGAACCTTTACTGTAGGATCAAGGCATATTCTTTGAATGAAAGTTACAGATTTTAAAATACTGAAAATCACTTTTGAAATTATATTTACATGTACAAGTTTATATGAAATTTTAGAGTAGTTTTTAGGTTTACATATACAGTGGGGACGGAAAGTATTCAGACCCCCTTAAATTTTTCACTCTTTGTTATATTGCAGCCATTTGCTAAAATCATTTAAGTTTATTTTTTTCCCCATTAATGTACACACAGCACCCCATATTGACAGAAAAACACAGAATTGTTGAAATTTTTGCAGATTTATTAAAAAAGAAAAACTGAAATATCACATGGTCCTAAGTATTCAGACCCTTTGCTGTGATACTCATATATTTAACGCAGGTGCTGTCCATTTCTTCTGATCATCCTTGAGATGGTTCTACACCTTCATTTGAGTCCAGCTGTGTTTGATTATACTGATTGAACTTCATTAGCAAAGCCACACACCTGTCTATATAAGACCTTACAGCTCACAGCGCATGTCAGAACAAATGAGAATCATGAGGTCAAAGTAACTGCCTGAAGAACTCAGAGACAGAATTGTGGCAAGGCACAGATCTGGCCAAAGTTACAAAAAATTTCTGCTGCACCTAAGGTTCCTAAGAGCACAGTGGCCTCTGTAATCCTTAAATGGAAGACATTTGGGATGACCAGAACCCTTCCTAGAGCTGGCCGTCCTGGCCAAACTGAGCTATCGGGGGAGAAGAGCCTTGGTGAGAGAGGTAAAGAAGAACCCAAAGATCACTGTGGCTGAGCTCCAGAGATGCAGTCGGGAGATGGGAGAAAGTTGTAGAAAGTCAACCATCACTGCAGCCCTCCACCAGTTGGGGCTTTATGGCGGAGAGGCTTCTGTCGGGCCACTGTGCAAGGCACATGAAAGCGCGCATGGAGTTTGCTAAAAAACACCTGAATGACTTAAAGATGGGGAGAAATACGATTCTCTGGTCTGATGAGACCAAGATAGAACTTTTTGGCCTTAATTCTAAGCGGTATGTGTGGAGAAAACCAGGCACTGCTCATCACCTGTCCAATACAGTCCCAATAGTGAAGCATGGTGGTGGCAGCATCATGCTGTGGGGGTGTTTTTCAGCTGCAGGGACAGGATGACTGGTTGTAATCGAGGGAAAGATGAATGTGGCCAAGTACAGGGATATCCTGGACGAAAACCTTCTCCAGAGTGCTCAGGACCTCAGACTGGGCTGAAAGTTTACCTTCCAACAAGACAATGACCCTAAGCACACAGCTAAAATAATGAAGGAGTGGCTTCACAACAACTCCGTGACTATTCTTGAATGGCCCAGCCAGAGCCCTGACTTAAACCCAATTGAGCATCTCTGGAGAGACCTAAAAATGGCTGTCCACCAACGTTTACCATCCAACCTGACAGAACTGGAGAGGATCTGCAAGGAGGAATGGCAGAGGATCCCGAAATCCAGGTGTGAAAAACTTGTTGCATCTTTCCCAAAAAGACTCATGGCTGTATTAGATCAAAAAGGTGCTTCTACTAAATACTGAGCAAAGGGTCTGAATACTTAGGACCATGTGATATTTCAGTTTTTCTTTTTTAATAAATCTGCAAAAATGTCAACAATTCTGTGTTTTTCTGTCAATATGGGGTGCTGTGTGTACAATAATGAGAAAAAAATGAACCTAAATGATTTTAGCAAATGGCTGCAATATAACAAAGAGTAAAAAATGTAAGGGGGTCTGAATACTTTCCGTCCCACTGTACATTGAAGAGGCATGGCCACCATGCGCACTTAAAGTGATAGTGTCTTCGTAAAGGGCCCCCTAACTGGTGGTTCTGGGTATGAGGGAGAAGGTTTCCTCCTTTTATGCAGGCAATCAGGGGACTAACACCATTGGCAGGAACAACAAGAGAGCACTGACAACATAAGCATAAGGAATTTGGGGCAGTGTTGTCAACCCCACGAAGTTAAATTTACTGGCAGAATGCCAAAATTTACAAACGGCGCCAATTTACTGGCGGATCCACATTCTTTACTGGCACTGCAAAAAAAGTACCTAAAATTACTGTTTTTAGTGCTAAACAGTGAAAATATCAATATTTGAACTATAAACACATAGCTAGTGCTATTAGCAATGTGTTTAAGTTAAGCAAAAGTCAAAAAACATATTTCTAAATTTACATGAAGGTCAGGTTACTATAACCCGGCCAGCAGAGAGTTCCCTCTTACATCAGAGTGTGCAGGATGGTGACCAGAGACCACCTTCCGCAGAGTGAATACACTAAGGTAAGGGGGGTTACTAATATAGGGGGGAACCTTTATATCAGTGCCCTCTTACATTATTGTATTCACTCCATCCTTACATTAGTGATCCCCCCCCCAGACTGGCCTGATGGCACTGTCACTGACCTCCTCTCAGGTGCACCTTGCAGGGCTCAGTCAGACGGCTTCAGCTTGGCGGCTATTCTATAGTCTCCACTCCATAGTCCACACATGTCTGTCTCTTCCCGTAACCCCCATCACGGTGGCGCTCCCACTCTTGACTCCTTTCTAGGATCCCCTCAGAGACTGCAGACATGATAAAAGACAAGAGATGGTCAGAGGCTGTGAACATGATACAGGAGGACAGAGGCTGCGGACATGATACAGGAGGTGGACAAAGGCTGCAGACATACTACAGGAGGTGGACAGAGGCAGCGGACATACTACAGGAGGTGGACAGAGGCTGCAGACATACTACAGGAGGTGGACAGAGACTGCAGACATACTACAGGAGGTGGACAGAGGCTGCGGGCATACTACAGGAGGTGGACAGAGGCTGCAGGCATACTACAGGAGGTGGACAAAGACTGCGGACATACTACAGGAGGTGGACAGAGGCTGCGGGCATACTACAGCAGGTGGATAGAGGCTGCGGGCATACTACAGGAGGTTGACAGGGGCTGCGGGCATACTACAGGAGGTGGACAGAGGCTGCGGGCATACTACAGGAGGTGGACAGAGGCTGCGGGCATACTACAGGAGATGGACAGAGGCTGCGGGCATACTACAGGAGGTGGACAAAGGCTGCGGGCATACTACAGGAGGTGGACAGAGGCTGCGGGCATACTACAGGAGGTGGACAGAGGCTGCGGGCATACTACAAGAGGTGGACAGAGGCTGCGGGCATACTACAGGAGGTGGACAAAGGCTGCGGGCATACTACAGGAGGTGGACAGAGGCTGCGGGCATACTACAGGAGGTGGACAGAGGCTGCGGGCATACTACAGGAGGTGGACAAAGACTGCGGACATACTACAGGAGGTGGACAGAGGCTGCGGGCAACACTACAGGAGGTGGACAGAGGCTGCTGGCATGATACATCCTCAGAGTAGCCTCCTCCTCTGCCCACCTCTCCACAGGTCAGGGCAGCACATCCATGATGTGGACTGTAGAAGTAATATGATGGTGAATAGAGCACATCAGTCTCTGTCCCCTGCATATGCCATGCAGCCAGGGCCCAGGGACAGAGACTGATGTGCTCTATTCACCATCATATTACTTCTCCCGGCCGGCTCCCAGTAACGTCTTCCTTTTACTACGGATATTATATCCCCCCTACAGCTTCACTCTCCTCCGGTACCTCCGCTTCGCCTATGACGAGTGTGCAGTCATGCACTGCATGACAGGACAGATTTGCCTGGCTGGCCGCCGTGGTCTCTCTTGATGGATTTGAAAATGGCACCAGGGGGTGCAATTACGTTACTGCGCATATGCCGCCCGGCCAAGCGCTTATGAGCTTTCTTGAGCCCAGCCGGCTTCGGAACGACGCATGCGCAGTTGTGTGGTCGGCTCGTGGCCACCTTTTTCACGGGCACCGGTGCCCGTAACGGACTTTCACGGGCACCCCGAAAAAGGGTTCAAATTTACGGGCTGCCCGTAAATCTACGGGCGGTTGGCAACACTGATTTGGGGGTCATTTACAAAGACTCTGTTATGCTAAATAACCAGGGTTTTCAGGAAATCCGCTTGACCTTTTGCTGAAAGTTGCAGAGACTTTGTACATGTGCATTTTGTTTACGTGGGGATTATATTCAAAGTGCTTCTTCTTTACAATGAATACATCTAGTTCATTTAATTTCACAACATTAACAAGGTTCTCTGTGTCATTGATTTGTCTACTCTTTTCTGAATTTTTTTCACATTTCAGGAAGTCGTTTTTGTCGACCAGAACCCAACATACTATATAACTGCGTATTTAAGAGGAGGATGAACCAGTGCTTTGTATAGGGGCAAACATTTGTCTTCCTTAATCCTATGTCTCATTAAGAATGAGAGTAAATGGTTTCAGCACAGGGCTGTAAGTATACTTTGGTGGCAATAAGGTAACTGGCATTTGTGGGGTCAGTTTAGGGGTTTGGGGGTTTGGTTAGGATTGGGGTTAAAGTCGAACTCCAGGAAAGGGGTTAAAACTCTGCCTGATTTGTATTTCTCCTTTTCCACATGTCTGTGAGATTTATTTGCACTTTCTCTCTTGGTGACCTTTTTTACTATGGCATAACGTCAAGGAAAATTCAAAATGTTGCATTAGTCATTGTAAGAGGAGTAGAGGCAAAAATCTCCCAATAAGAACTGTTATCAGTTGTTGAAGAATAAGTCCACTTTTGTTGAGAGAAAAACTGTCCCCTCTGGGTGATCAATGTACATTGCAGGGGTTTTAACAAACATTTATAACAGAGTCCTACCTGTTTCTGTTCTTAAGAAAAAGCTGTATGTTCCACTATGTCCTTGGAAGTCTGCTTCTTGAATAGGAGTGCTTGTGTTCAATCTAATCAGCTGATGCACTTGCAGTATTCCAATGAGGAAAGTTGCAGTGTCTGCATCCCGTTAGAAGTAATTAACTCTTAGGGAGCATCTCACCAAATATATAATTCCAATTGCAGAGCACGCCTACGATTTTACTTGTATCTTAGTGCAGACTTCTGGGAAAATCAGCGAGTCAATCACACAAGCAGGAAACTATATTTCTGGGGAAGTTTTGTACACCAACTGTGTACAGAAGGCCTGCAGGTTCCCATATTGCATTACATTTTGCAGAAAATTACAGGGGCTGCAAATTGAACAAAGGTAATTTTTAATAGCATTAAATTACAATGTGATTTGTGTAGCAATTACATAGGCAAGATTTTTTTTATTTTATTTTTTTTTCACAAAGTGAAGTTACCCTTCAAAGGTGCAATTTCTCCTCACTTTGGGGAGATTTCTCACACTTCATGTTTAAGGGACTCTTCATATAATAATGCTGGGCACTGCAATTCACCTCAATGCATGAAAAATTAGATTCTGCACATTTTTTTTTCAGTACAGAGCAAAGCAATACACAGAGCATATGCTATGTGTTAACTGGTATCCTGTAATGTAGGTGTGTTGCAGATGTAATGCATATTATAATGGGATTTATGGTATGAGTATGCCGTAACAGTCGGACGAATGGTTTGGTGAAGGTTATGGGTCAAGGTATTTTTTTTCCCTGTTCCTTATTGATCATATCCCACTGCTAATAATGCATAGGAAAACATTGTATTGCTATACAATTTTAGGCAAACTTTCCATATTTCCCACACATTCTTCCCCACTGACCCCCCCAAATTTTTCAAACCCTTCTGTAATGGAAACTAGAAGTCACAGACCAGCTGTTCTGGTATTCACTTGATTTGATTAAGTAATTTTAAAGAGAATGGGAAAATATATCTATTCACTTATAATGTTGATCTATAATAACTGTTTTCTTCTGGTTGAATAGATTTCTGCCCGTTTAATTTTGTCAGAAATTGTAAAATGTGCCTTGGAACTTGTCTGTACATCAACAAAATATATTTTACTCAGCAAAGTTTCTTTAGGTGGCTCACATTATGGGTTTTCCTCTATGTACTTTGTATCATTTGCATTTTGCACTCATTTTCAGTTCCGCCACACTAACAGGTACACAAATAAAAATATACAACCTGCCACATCTAGGGTCAGTCTTCACTGACACAGGGTAAGGATAGGAATTCATACGGATATTGCCTTAGCACCTGGAACAACAGGAAACATTTAAAAAAGAATATAAAAGTGAAAGCTAACATCTGGACAGCGTGTATTTGGTCATCTTCATCTTTCTTCACTGCAAAGGATTATTCCATCTCCAAGTACTCCTGGGAATTCTAACATAAACATTTCTTCTGTCTATTGACAGTTAACACAGACGTTCAAGGCACCCACTTTAACATACATACAGAGCTCCATATATGATTTAGCTACAGGTTGCTTTAATTTGTCAACCATATGTTGGAGTCATACACTAGGTGATAGGTGTTAGGTTGGTCACAACTTGACAGGATGGATGTACTACCTGCATAGTCATTGCTGTTGCAGCACTAAGGTCTTAAAAGAACAAGTGGGGTCTGTCAAAGCTCCATATGATATGAAGGCAGTGAAGATGAAACTGTTCATTAATTCTATGCTCAGAAAACATTATGCATCACATGAGTTGATGAAATGTGGCTTCCATCACAAATGTCTCACACAGATGTTTTAAACCATGAGAGCCTCTTTTATTTGTTACTAGTTTACTTTCAATTGTTCAATTCAATTGCTATTTTAAATTGTCCTGAACAGGAATAATAAAAGATAATCAATATACAGGTAGAATATCCACGCTAGGACATGCATATAATATACATATGACAATAGGATAGCGGCCAGCATCAATTTGTTGACTTCAAATAAAAAACATATATATAGGTAATATGTGGCGCTTAAATAACAAATAAGTAAGCATGTATTTTTTAAGATATCTGCGTGCTTCTAACTGCCAGGTAGGTATGCAGAAGTTTGAATATTATTTAATCTATATTGATTCCTTGTCAATATGTCACAACTATTGGTCAGGGAAAACCCACTCTGACAATGCTATGGGAGTTCTCCATTTTGGATCTTGAATGAGCTCTTCTAGCCATTCCCATGATGTCACAAAGGCTGCAAGAAAATGCATATATTTTTTAGACATGTGCATTTGTTTTTGTCCGAATGCATTTTTGTCGAATTTCAGGGATTTTTGTGTTTGTTTTAACAAAATGATAACGAACATGCAGAATCCGAAATCCGAAAAGATCCAACATAAAAAAAATGCTTTGTTTTTGTGTCTATTATATTTAATGTATAGTTGTGACAACAGTTCGATATGGATAGAAGATTCGACATGACGGTGACAAACAATAGCGATCTGTGTCTATCGAATCTGCAGTCGAATGTGCCTAGTCTAACTCTATTAGTCCAAGATTATTTACATAGACAGAAAAGATTCAACATTATAGAGACAATAGTAAAAAAAGGCTGAATGTGCCTAACCTAACTTTATTAGTCCAAGATTATTCTACATCCTCTTCCTCTTCCACTCCTCCACGACGACATTACGGAGCTGGTGGATGTTAGAGACCTTGTGCTCCTCCACCTTCCATTTGAGGATGTCCCACAGATGCTCAATAGGGTTTAGGTCTGGAGACATGCTTGGCCAGTCCATCATCTTTACCCTCAGCTTCTTTAGCAAGGCAGTAGTCATCTTGGAGGTGTGTTTGGGGTCGTTATGTTGGAATACTGCCCTATGGCCCAGTCTCTGAATAGAAGGGATCATGCTCTGCTCTCTCAATGAACTGTAGCTCCCCAGTGCCGACAGCACTCATGCAGCCCCAGACCATGACACTCCCAACACCATGCTTAACTGTAGGCAAGACACACTTGTCTTTGTATTCCTCACCTTGTTGCCGCCACACACGCTTGACACCATCTGACACTATCTTGGTCTCATCAGACCACAGGACATGGTTCCAGTAATCCATGTCCTTAGTTTGCTTTTCTTCAGCAAACTGTTTGCGGGCTTTCTTGTGCATCATCTTTGGAAGAGGCTTCCTTTTAGGATGACAGCCATGCAGACCAATTTGATGCAGTGTGCTGCGTTTAGGCCGGGGCACTCACAGGCTGACCCCGCACCCCTTCATCCTCTGCAGCAATGCTGGCAGCACTCATATGTCTATTTCCCAAAGACAACCTCTGGATATGACACTGAGCACGTGCACTCACTTCTTTGGTCGACCATGGCGAGGCCTGTTCTGAGTGGAACCTGTCCTGTTAAACCGTTATATGGTCTTGGCCACCATGCTGCAGCTCAGTTTCAGGGTCTTGGCAATCTTCTTATAGCCTAGGCCATCTTTATGTAGAGCAGCAATTCTTTTTTTCAGATTCTCAGAGAGTTCTTTGTCATGAGGTGCCATGTTGAACTTCCAGTAACCAGTATGAGAGATTTGGACACCAAATTGAACACACCTCCTCCTCTTCATTCATACCTTAGTCATTGTAACACTAACAAGTCACATGAAACCGGGGGGGGAGGGGGTGCTGGGTGGCTAATTGGGGCCAATTTGGACATTTTCACTTAGGGATGTACTCACTTTTGTTGCCAGCGGTTTAGACATTAATGGCTGTGTGCTGAGTTATTTTGAGGGGACAGCAAATTTACACTGTTATGCAAGCTGTACACTCACTACTTTACATTGTAGCAAAGTGTAATTTCTTCAGCGTTGTCACATGAAAAGACAGAATAAAATATTTACAAAAATGTGAGAGGTGTACTCACTTTTGTGAGATACTGTATGATAGGCAGATACAAGCAAGATTATACTAACTTACTTGTGGGAGTTGCTGCCTCAGCCGCCTCCTCCTGAGTCTCCCCCTCTGATTGGATGACACCTATTTAATATATAAGAAAAATGATGAACGTTACAATGTTCAAGCTTCAAATTACTATAAATAAATACTGTATATAGATAAAATTCATTATCCATTAGTATGGCAATACAGGGCAGGTCACTAACATTTATTTACAAGAGAGGGATGTGCATTCACTAGAGGCAGAGCCTCACCTGCCATTTAGGAAGAAAAAAATAAAAACAATCAGTGAAAATAGAAAAAGAACGATGCACTTACCTGTCCTGGTTCCAGCGGCGAGTGCTAGGCGAGCCGCCCCTGATCCGGCGCCTCAGTTCAGATAGAGCGGCAATGTTCTGTCAGATTACGTAAGTTACGCAAGCGCTTGCGTTACCTGACAGAACATTGCCGAGGCTCTATCTGTCACTGCTTCAGTGAGAAGCAGTGATGCTAGAATCGAAAATGGAAGGCTGGACAAATGGAAAATGACCCACTGTATTAGTGTCACTACTACAGTACTTACTGCATGATGATGAAGTGGAGGACCCCTGCTCCTCCGCCCTCCGCCTCCGGCAGTGCTGGGCCTGGACACGATCTTTAAATAAAAACAAACACAACATGGTAAATGACATGCTTGACAAAAAAAAATGTCCTGCACAATGCAATGCTGACACCAACCTTGATGAGCCAGGAGCTGGGGGATCTCGTCCTCCCCTACACCCGCTAGGAGCTCCGCCTTGTGGGGGAGGAAAGGCACGTGCTTCCCTCTGCACCCCGCCTGCCTGCGTTTACGCGCTATGGCACTGCAAAACAAAAAGAGAAGAGAAATGGGTTTCATAATTAAATCACAATTGTAATATGAAAATGATATCAACACATGAAACAAATGTAGAATGAACCCATAGAATGAAACAATGCAAATGGAATTTTTGGATTAAGCGCATTTTTTCATGTAGCACAAGATTTGCATTTTTTTTTTATTAACCAAATTTATTTTAGGAAAAACGAAAAACGTATGCTTTTTGGTGCACAATAAACTATAAAAGACAGAATTGTGCAGAGTAAATAGATGTCCAGTCCACCTTTCTAATTCCGCACTTGTGTAAACTGTGTATGGTGTAAACCTCCTTTCTTTTTTCCTTTGCAATGCATTACCACTTGTGGATGCGGACCCGCCCATAGTAAACATACGGCGGGTCCGTAGGCTGGTTAAGTCCAGCTGCCATAACACAACAATTTTTTCTTTTTTTTCAATATTTAACTCTTTTTTTTTTGTTTCAATAACAAAAAATTTAAAACCCAGCGGTGATCTAATACCACCAAAAAAAAGCTCTATATGTGGCGGGAAAAGGGAGTAAATTTAATTTGGGTAGTACATCGCAGGAGCGTGCAATTGTCAGTTAAAGCTGCAGCAGGCAAATTGGCAAAATATGGCTTGGTCAGAAAGGGGGCATAACCTACAGGTGGTCAAGTGGAACTTAAAAGCATTTACTGCTCATCAGATTAGTGATAAGAACAAATAACGGCCATGGAAATATTCCTCTCACAGCGATCGTGGCAATAATATGTAACGTATGTATGTGCAAACTATGCTTTCATGTGTAGGTTAGGCACACCTATGCGCAAATTAGGTTTTTCACAGGAGGGAGGATGATTTGAAAATCATTTTTTCCTTTTAAAAAAAAAATTCACTTAACTTCTCTGACATCACATGATAGCAATAATATATGTTTATGTGTGTGTGTGTGTGTGTGTGTGTGTGTGTGTGGGGGGGGACTTGTTTTTGGGCATAATATGGGATATTTAAAATGTAAAAAAATAAAATAATCAGACATGTTACTTACCGTTTTATGTTGCTGATTTTTTTACGACAAGAAGACAGGTCACGCTGATGGCGCTGTATCACCTAAACTTTTTGGGAGATCTCCTCCCACTTCTCCTGCTTCCACTCTGAAGTGGTCTCCCTGGAGCGGGTGCCACAAAGCTGCATCCAGCAAGGAAGCGTTTCCCTTACAAGGACCTGGGACTCAATGTGAGTCCATGTAAGGTTACGCTTCCTGCTGGTTGCATCTTGTGTCCCCCTCCTGCACTTTTTTGATGGTGGTGGTGCTGCTGCTACCTCCATAGAAGGGCCAGGAACCTCCATGGGGTTGAACTGCTTGGAGCCACCGTCGGATGCTGCCATCGCACTTGAACCAGAACTGTAGGAAGGAAGTTATATGCTTGAATTTAGATACGTAATTCCATTGGAATTCCATTCCAATCAAAAATATGTATAGTACCGTTCAACATGAAGATTTGACGAAGCAGCTAAAAACATACGATTGCCACGAACGGACATTTACGGTCAGATGCTCCGCCCATAGGCTATAGAAGAATTCTAATGTTATTTGACTAGTAATAATAATTATTAATTATAATATTACTAGTCAAACAATATTAGAATTCTACTATGACTTGTGGGCGGAGCATTAGACCGGAAATGTACAATCGCAGCGTCGTAAAGTTTACTTTAGCTGCTTCATCGAATCTTCTTAGAACATCCGACCTTAATTAATTTGGATTTTCAGACTAATGCATTTTTTAACGAAACAAAATAAATAAAAACGAATTTCGAAAGTAACTATATTATTGTATTTTTCGGATGAAACCGGAATTCCGAAACAAAATATTTCAGTGTACACATGACTAATATTTAGGAGGGTGTGAGATACTGGAAAGAGATGCTAGAATGCACATCTTCTTACATGAAATCATACAATAAGCTAATTATTAACTGATCATAAAGTGTTTTCTGTTGAAACAGTATCAATATTTTTTATTATCAGAACAAGATAAAGTATTTAAAGGGCCCACAGGTATGCTGGTCTACAATAAATGTTATACCCCTTAGTAAATAACCCTGTTAGATAATTGTAGTTTGTGGATTTGTCCTCTTTTAAAAGGGACTGGCCACAATGTTGAAACCTATTCCACTTATGCGTGTCAGAGTTTATATATTCAATTAGCAGTGTGTGTGGTCAAGGGTGATTGTATCATAACAAAGTAAAAGTGAAAATGAAAAACATCTGATATTCACATGTTTGGCCTTCATTAAAGTTTTACTCATGTCCGAACATCAATGGTATATAGAAACTTTTAATAATGTGCTTATTGTAGTGTGTGTGTGTATTCATAAAAACCCACTTTTTTTTAATAATTCACCAACTTTAAATTGAAAATATTTATGTTTTCAATGATTCCTAAACACCATTAGAATTGAAGATTGACAGTCATTTTGAGATTACTATTATCTACTAAATGACCCTGTTCAATTAACAAAGCGCATGTTCACCTAGTATAGAAGCAATGTTCATTTCAAAAAATTATGTCCTGGGGAAATAATAATCTGAGAACCAGAAAGCTTGTTTATTCATGACTTTTCAACATAGTCGCCATCAAGATTGATGCACAACTTCAGGAGCTTAATCCACCAGTCAAAGCTTAACACAAAATCCTCCACGGTCACTTTGTCTAACTCCCAAGCCCTGCCTTGGCAGACACAATGACTTTTAATTTTAGGCTCAAAATTTTCAGCCAATTTAGCAGATGTGACAACTAGAGAGCAAAAGCTTGGAAAAATCAGCTCCTATGTTAGATGGCCTCTTGATCCAAACTTGCAAATCATGCATTGAAGCCTAGGAGGAACTTTGCCTTGAGTCACTTGGTGTGCAGATGTGGGACCTAGAGAAGGATGAACAGATTAATAACTGTTCATTGAGGATCATCTTAGTGATTGTCGTACTATACTTTTTTTAGGGAGGATAGTTGAAAGCAGCTTTTGAAACCAACTGGAACCATTTAAAGCCCAATGCTTCCCTACAAACCTCCAACTCCAACCTCAATTTCAAAGACCTCTTAGTACACAGTGACATTTCTCGGACCCCCCATGTTATATGGTGCGTGGAGGTATGGCCCACTGTGGTAGCTGCGATTTTTGCCCCTATGTTATAGAGGGTAACTCATTACCCTTACCAATGGGGAGATGTCTCGTGTGCAGACAGAGGGCCAACTGTGACACCATGGGGGTCATTTATGTCATTGTGTGCTCCTGTGGCTCCTTTTACGTGGGAAAGACCATCAGACCCATACACAAGCAGTTTTTGGAACACATTTATGAAGTAGACACATACCATCTGAAGGTCCCTGTAGCCAGACATTTATGTCTCAAAGGACCCAACACTTGCCTTAAGTTTTGGGTCCTTGAAGGGGTCCCCCAGGACAGAAGGGGGGGCAGTTTTGACTAGATTGTTATCCACGTGAGTCGCGTTGGATTTGGGAGCTGGAGGCTACTAAGTCTCCGGGCTTGAATGACAGTTTAAGCTTTGTCCCTTTTCTTGGATGATTCTCAGGCAGGGGTGTATTCAATGCTGCCGAGGCAGCAATACTAATTATTGTGTATTATTTTTAATGCATAACATTTTTTTTTCTTGGAACTTCATTCATCATGTACAATTTGGTTGCAGTACACGTATATACAATTTTTGTGGATGTCAGCTGTATAAGAAAGTATCCCTATCGCCATGTTATGGTTTTCCTATTGAGCTTAATTTGTGGACTTTACTATATTTTGTGCTGCTTACTTCTAATATTCCTCTAGGGGGAGACTGAAATGTATTTGCAGTGCCTTGCTCCATGTCTTCTGCACTCACCCCTCCCCTTCCCCTTTCACGTTGGGGGGAAGAGACTGTCATGATGTATGTGGAGGGGTGTGAGATGCAAACAGGAAGCAGGAAGTGACACACACGGACACATGTGTTGGCATTCATTTAAAGCCAGGATGCTCCACATGGTGAGGGGATCACATTGGCAACCAGCCTCTGACACAGCCAACAGGGATCGGTGAAATCGATCAGGCTAGCACGGCACATCTCTGCACTACATGCTTTTGATCCATATATGGTTCTACATACTTTGCAAGACTGCTGTTTTCAAAGACAAAGGAGGAACTTACCCCGGGATCCTGGACTTGTGGACTTGATTACAAGCTGATAAGTATCAATACATTTACCATTCTTGGGAAAGGACTATTACTTTCTGGAAAGGATTACATTTTTACTTGCTGTTTTATTTGGGGTGTGAGAGAGAGTCTTCATAGGGACTCCGATTGGTACAGTGAGAGGGAGGTCAAGGAGGACTTTGTTCTTATGGTTCCAGTGAGCTATACATCACTTTATTGGACACTTATACTCATTACCATTCCACTTGCACACCTCCTCTTGACCACTGTAACCCAGCAATGCTCCTCCATTTCTTCACAGCTACCTTCTACCCTAATACAATCTTCTACTTGTCCGCAGTTTTTCCATTGCAGATCGAGAGAACAATTGATATCATCTTATAGCTTCCACTTTTGTGATTTGACTTCATTCATTCTCCCTTTTTGAATACCAGTTTAAGCTTGATTTAACACTTGGGTCACTCTTCATAGGTTGTTTAGACCTGGGGATATCATCCCAGCTGTACTACAGCATTTTAACTCCTGCAACTTGGGTGCAGTTGCACCACCTGTACAGAGATGGTCCTTTTGTTTTTATAGCTTCAATGCTAATGTATGTATGATGTTTTTTAAATGTCTTTTTCTGTGCTACCACAGGGTTGGTTGAGCTTTTACAGGTTTTTATTTTAAGTTCGTAATTTAATCTCTATACCGTGAGCTCCCATCCTCTCCTTCTCCCCCTTTTTTAATGTTGTCATTTTTACTCTAACGTTTTTGAGGGTATCCAATCCCCATATGTTAGTATTGTTTCATTTTGACATATTAACTTGAGGGTCCGGCATATATTTTAGTGTATCAACCTCAATTTCACCTTCCCCATTGTCTTCTCTGCATTTTGCCAAAACAGCAAAGTTTCCCTGAAATATGCAAAAATTTGCAACATTTTGGCATATTGAACATTTTCAGCTTATGGCAGACAGGTTATCCCATCAAAGATTCTGTGAATTGATGGTAGAAAAGGTTGGAAAAGCATGTGCTCTAATGCAAAACAGATAAAACAACATGGCCCAGTTTGACACAAAATTCAGTAATATTTAAACCAACTATGAATACTTTCTACTATTTTTAAAATTACTTTCCAGTGAGACACATTTGCTAGTTCTGCATTAAAGTAACTTCAGATTTATAACTGAAAGACTATGAGAAATGATTATATGTAGACTTTTCCTTATACCTTATTAAGGTACCATCTTTTCTATGTTATCTGTACATCTGTTAAATTTGGAAGTTCTTTGCAAACATCATTGTTTACCATACTTAGTAGGCTTTAATGCTGATCTAACCACAGGAGTGGGGCGTTCTCCTATGTTATCCTGAGTATAACAGATCTTAAGATAATGTCTTCCTGTTTTAATAGTTAAAGCAATGTAGGTGGTCACCCATACATCTCTCCTATCTCAAAACCAAAAACAAAGAAACATTAAACAGTCATAGACAGAAATAGAATCCATATTGACAAAATCTCACTCACATTAATTGAATTAAAATATTTTTTCTCACACAGTCACAATTCACTGAAGTATCTTTCCTAAGAGAAATGTAAATATCACGGAAAGTTCATGGCTGTGAAAGAGGTCAGACCCTCCAACTCGACTGACTGGTTCAAAATACTCTGCTCCTGAATGCTTCTCTACCCCTCTGACTGAAGTCATCTGAACTTTAAGCAAAGGGTAAGGTTGACCGAGGTGTACTGCTGTAGTCTCCAATATTACCTACATACCATGATGGTTCCTATTAAACAAACCAAATAGCTATAATGACTCAAAAACATTACCATTACAATTAACCAGGACCTTATGGTCACTGGTGCATTAATCCACTATTGGTATCCGTTTTAGCGGGGTTGGAAAAATAAAGAGTATTTCCCTCAAGTTTTAATCCTTGAATATTTTTTAAAGAAGAAATAGTGGGCTGGTAAAAATGGTGTCTACTTTTTTAAAAGCATTTCTGGCATTTGCAAATCAGTTATTCTTAAAACTGAACTATAGGGAAAAAGTTATATATACAGTTGATATATATATATATATATATATATATATATATATATATATATATATATATGTACAGTATCTTACAAAAGTGAATACACCCCTCACATTTTTGGAAATATATTATTATATCTTTTCATGTGACAACACTGAAGAAATGATACTTTGCTACAATGTAAATTAGTAAGTGTACAGCTTGTATAACAGTGTAAATTTGCTGTCCCCTCAAAATAACTCAACACACAGCCATTATTGTCTAAACCACTGGCAACAAAAGTGAGTACACCCCTAAGTGAAAAATGTCCAAATTGGGCCCAAAGTGTCAATATTTTGTGTGGCAACCATAATTTTCAAACACTGCCTTAACCCTCTTGGGCATGGAGTTCACCAGAGCATCACAGGTTGCCACTGTGGTCCTCTTCCACTCCTCCATGACGACATCACGGAGCTGGTGGATGTTAGAGACCTTGCGATCCTCCACCTTCCATTGGAGGATGCACCACAGATGCTCAATAGAGTTTAGGTCGACATGCTTGGCCAGTACATCGCCTTTACCCTCAGCTTCTTTAGCAAGGCAGTGGTCATCTTGGAGGTGTGTTTCGGGTCATTATCATGTTGGAATACTGCCCTGCGGCTCAGTCTCCAAAGGGAGGGGATCGTGCTCTGCTTCAGTATGTCACAGTACATGTTGGCATTCATGGTTACCTCAATGAACTGTAGCTCCCCAGTGCCAGCAGCACTCATGAAGCCCCAGACCATGACACTTCCACCACCATGCTTCACTGTAGGCAAGACACACTTGTCTATGTACTTGTAACCTGATTTCCGCCACACATGCTTGACACCATTTGAACCAAATAAGCTCATCTTGGTCACATCAGACCACAGGACATTGTTCCAGTAATCCATGTCCTTAGTCTGCTTGCCTTCAATAAACTGTTTGCTGGCTTTATTGTGCATCATCTTTAGAAGACGCTTCCTTCTGGGACAACAGCCATGCAGACTAATTTGATGCAGTGTGCGACGTAAGGTCTGAGCACTGACAGGCTGACCCCCCACCCCTTCAACCTCTGCAACAATGCTGGCAGCACTCATACATCTATTTCCCAAAGACAACCTCTGGATATGATGCTAAGCATGTGCACTCAACTTCTTTGGTCAACCATCGCAAGGCCTGTTCTGAGAGGAACCTGTCCTGTTAAACGGCTGTATGGTCTTGGCTACCATGCTGCAACTCAGTTTCAGGGTCTTGGCAATCTTCTTATAGCCTAGGCCATCTTTATGTAGAGCAACAATTCTTTTTTCTTCAGATCCTCAGAGTTCTTTGCCATGAGGTGCCATGTTGAACTTTCAGTGACCAGTATGAGATAGTGAGAGCAATAACACCAAATTTAACACACCTGCTCCCCATTAGGGATGAGCTGAACACCCCCCGGTTTGGTTCGCATCCAGAACATGCGAACAGGCAAAAAATTTGTTTGATCACGCGAACACCGTTAAAGTCTATGGGACACAAACATGAATAATCAAAAGTGCTAATTTTAAAGGCTTATATGCAAGTTATTGTCATAAAAAGTGTTTGGGGACCTGGTTCCTGCCCTAGGGGACATGTATCAATGCAAAAAGAAGCTTTAAAAACGGTCACCCGGTTACGTAAACTGGTGACCCCGCCCCCCTCTGACAACACGGGGAAAGCCACAGGGAAGTCTCCGTGAAGTCCCAGTGCGTCAGAGAAGGGTGGGTCACTGGGTGGCCACGCCCTCTGTTATATAAGAAGTGTCAGAAGAACCGAAGCGTCACATGGCGGAAGACTCCCACTGAGGCGGAGCAGAGAAGAAGCCAGAGGAAGATGCGGGACGAGAAGAGCGGAGGAAGAAGAAGATAGAGAAGAGGAAGATGGAGAGGAAGAAGATGGAGAAAGAAGAAGAACACTGAAAGAAGACCAGAAGAAAGAAAATGGAAGAAATTAATAAAGGACTTGTCAAAAACCGTCTCTTATGTTTTTTAACCTTTTTGATACTTTTTTGTGAAATGGTAGGGGTACATTTGTACCCCATTACCAATTCACACAGGGGGGGACCGGCATCTGGAGGTTACCTTGTTAAAGGGGGCTTCCAGATTCCGATAAGCCTCCCACCTGCAGACCCCCACAACCACCAGGCAAGGGTTGTGGGGATGAGGCCCTTCTCCCCATCAACATGGGGACAAGGTGCTTTGGGGGGCTACCCCAAAGCACCCTCCCAATGTTGAGGGCATGCGGCCTGGTATGGTTCAGTCTCTTGTCCCACCCTCTTTTCCTGCAGCCTGCCAGATTGTGTGCTCGGATAAGGGTCTGGTATGGATTTTTGGGGGACCCCATGCCATTTTTTTTACATTTTGGCATGGGGTTCCCCTTAAAATCCATACCACACCTGAAGGGCCTGGTATGGAATTTAGGGGGACCCCCACGCATTTTTTTAAAAAATTTTAGTTCGGGGTTCCCCTGTGGGGAAATTCCATGCTGTTTTTATCAATTAACTTTTATGTGTATTGCCGGACTGACAATTCATTATAGCCGGCTCTAGCAATAGTAGTTTTACATGACTTTTTTTCCTTTAGAAATGTCATTTTGCTGTCAGACTGTTCTAAACATGGGAAACATAGACACCCTCCAGGTACGAAATTTAAAGGAATATTACACTTTTATTGTTTCACTTTAAGCATTATTAAAATCACTGCTCCCGAAAAAACGGCCATTTTTAAAACTTTTGTTTCCATTGATACATGTCCCCTGGGGCAGGACCCAGGTTCCCAAACACTTTTTATGACAATACCATGCATATAAGCCTTTAAAATTAGCACTTTTGATTTCTCCCATAGACTTTTAAAGGGTGTTCGTGGCTTTTGAATTTGCCGCGAACACTCCAAATTATTCACTGTTCAGGGACCGGCGAACAGCCAATGTTCGAGTTGAACTCATGTTCGACCTGAAGATAAAGCCCATCCCTACTCCCCATTCACACCTGAGACCTTTTAACACTAACAAGTCACATGACACTGTGGAGGGAAAATGGCTAATTGGGCCCAATTTGGACATTTTCACTTAGGGGTGTACTCACTTTTGTTGCCAGCGATTTAGACATTAATGATTGTGTGTTGATTTATTTTGAGGGCACAGCAAATTTACACTGTTATACAAGCTATACACTCACTAGTTTACATTGTAGCAAAGTATCATTTCTTCAGTGTTGTCACATAAAAAGATATGATAAAATATTTACAAAAATGTGAGGGGTGTACTCACTTTTGTGAGATACTGTATATAAAAATATTTTTCTTGCTCAATGATTTATAAATGTGTTAGGCCATCCTTTAGATCCAGACTGAATAGTCCAACAAGCAAAAGAGTTTGATAGAGCTAGCTAATACACTCCATATTTATGGGGAAAAAAATACACTCCATAACAGAAATAGTCAGACATGTGATGAGGAGTGTGGGTAATACTCATTTATGCCAGCATTTTCAGCGCAGCACCATCCACCCTACTGTGATTGATATTACAGAATGCAGAGCTTTTACATTGAGGGAGCGCTGTATGTATCCCACCCAAAACAGGGGCAGCCCTGGTTGCATGTGAGCTGCCTAACCAAAACAATATCCAAACCATTATAATAAATGCAGACCTTAAAGGTATCATTAGAGACAACAATTTTGTGTTAAAATAAATGTATATTTATTGACAAAAAGATGAAAAACTATATAGGGTTCAGCATGCATCCTAAAATACCACACAATTTCTCATCATAAATATGTATCAGATAGTGAAAAGTCCATTCCCAAAAGCAGGCATGCTTATCGCCAATTGCACCCTAATATAGTTCCCTGGTTTCTTAGGCAGTATATTACTCGGGGGTCTTCCTAACCACTGACAGAGTGTCTTCACACCCCAACATGTTTCTTGGCTAAATCTGCTTCTTCAGGATAGAATGATGGAACATGGATAGATATCATAAAATGACTCAGTCAGAACTTTTTATGAAAAAAATAATTATAATACACTTTATCATTTTTAATTTTGAACTGTCTTCATTTAGGTTTGACTTTCCCATCAGAGACATTCTGTTGTTCTCAAATGGAACAATTTTTAGTCTACAAAGTGAGACAGTTAATTAAAGTCAGGGCCCTTGTAGTATCTGAACAAAGTGTTTCTGGTATACCCACAACACCTGGAGCCAAACTGATCAATATTTACAAGGATTTCCATGTCCAATAATTGTGGAGTGTGAAGACACCTCATGTGACCAGCTAGATTTGTGGACAGAAAAAATGAACAGCCTGGTTATTCAGTGACTCACCAATGTCTTAGCATTGAGAAAGACAAACACATGACAAGTCAGTTCTATAGAGTTTATACTGTAAATCATAAGGAAGCCCTTATGACACAGTGGAGTTGATTTACTAATACTGGAGAGTGCAAAATCTGGTGCAGCTGTGCATGGTAGCCAATCAGCTTCTAATATATATATTGTGGAGATGCGACCCCATGTCACAGGTGCATATGAGCAGTGTATGCCTGATTTTGGTAATTGCACACCTGTGCGCTGGCTTCATAATCATCCCAGGAATAGAGGTCAGTGCTTATCCTTAGAGACAGCTCCACCTGGCAGACAGGAGTTCTGGCCTAGGAGTCAGGAGGGAGCCAGTGCAGCATGAAGCTGTAAGCACAGAGGTGCTGAACATCAGGTCTGGGGAAGGCAGACCAAGGCCTAATGCCGCGTACACACGACCGGACTTTCCGGCAGAAAAGGTCCGATAGAATCATTCTGTCGGACATTCCGATTGTGTGTGGGCTTCATCTGACTTTTTCTATCTAAAATTCTGACGGATCTAGAAATAGAACACGTTTCAAATCTTTCTGATGGAATCAGTTCCTATCCGGGAAAACCGCTCGTCTGTATACTATTCCGACGGACCAAAAAACGACGCAAGGGCAGCTATTGGCTACTGGCTATTGAACTTCCTTATTCTAGTCCCGTCGTACGTCATCGCGTTCTAAACAATCGGACTTTGGTGTGATCGTGTGTAGGCAAGTCCGTTTCAGCGGAACACTGTCGGAACTCCGTCGGAAAGACCATCGGAGTCTATTCTGATGGAAAGTCCGGTCGTGTGTTTGCGGCATAAGATGTAAGGCCTGAGCATGAGTGCTGAGTTTTTAGCCAGGAAGGCTGAATGCTGGTTGTTCTGAAGCAGGACTGTAATTCTGAATACCCCTGCGAGAGAATCTGATGTTTATTTTGAAACTTTGTTTCTTTTGAAAAAAAATGGGCTGCCATGTCCTTGAAAACGCAGTTGGGACTGACACGATTTCTTCAACTCACTCGCACCACTAGAGCTTAATCACCCCGGATCATCACAATATATATATACAGGCATATCCCACTTTTAAGTACACAATGGGGTTTATTTACTAAAGTTGGAAAGTGCAAAATCAGGCTCACTTCTGCATAAAAACCAATGAGCTTCTATCCCCAACTTGTTCAATTAAGCTTTGGTAATAAAACCTGGAAGCTGATTGGTTTCTAAGTGAGCCTGATTTTGCACTTTCCAGCTTTAGTAAATAAATCCCATTGTATACTTAAAAGTGGGGTATGCCTGTGTGTGTGTGTGTATGTATATATATTTTTTTTTTTTTTTAACAAGCTAATGGGTTATAAATTCTTTTTACAGACAAAACCACTATACAATGTTGCAAGGTATCTATAAAAGATTTTATCCTAACACAATATCCCATTGCCTGAAAAAGGTTTTCCGAATATTAATATGGGTTGTTTATGTGTAATCTCCATTGTTAGAAACATACAGTATGTGTGTTATAGGGCATCTAGGATCAATAAGTAGTTAGTATATATAAATTTTTTTTCTTTATTGCTCTGTATGCGTATTATTATTTTAATTGTTATATATCAAATTCTATCTTAAAATTTTTCATTTAATTGCTCCTGCCCCAGACACTCCAATGCGTTCAACATATTTCAGAGAAACTTACATAATTGTAGCTGTGTATGAATTTATTATATCAGGGTAATCACCAGGGAGTTTCCAATTAAACTCAAAATAGTCATTTCTTATCTGAGGGAGTAAACATGGGTTTGACAATTAAACAGGTCCACCAATAGGAATAAGGTAATACCTTCTAGACCACCCCCTGGCGTGTTTTATAACTATATTGTATATAACTATATTGTTGCCACAATATAAAAATAGAAGTCATGTATATTTAGGGGGGGCATCAAAAGATCATAAAATCATCATCTGAATCACCTCATCTGGACACACACAGATCATCAGAAGGAATTCATCATCATAGTATCATCTGACACCTCACTGAAGCCAGGACACACAGCTCCAGCATAGCCAGATGCCATTTTGGGGAAGACCAATTCCACCCATTAATCAGCAGCCATCTTTGGGTCTGGTCTATCTAAAAGGTTACCGCATATTTGGAGGGTAATTATAATATCTTTTCTGGTGATTATGCTTGCTTAAATGAATAAGCCTATTGTAATATATATTTTACTTTTTTTTGATTATCTTTCTGTCAGGGTCTGCATTGTTTTTATAAGTGATTAACCGCATAGGGGTATCTCGCCAAAACTGAAATTTTTGTAGCAGGGGATACCTAAAATCAGATTTGTGTCTTAGTGCAGACCTCTGGGAAAATAAGTGAACCAATCACACATGCAGGAAATGACATTTCATGACACCAACTGTGTACGGAATGCCTTCAGGTTGCCACATTGCATTGAATTTTAAAGATAATTACAGCAGTGCAAATTGATAAGAAAAGATCATTTTTAATAACATTAAATTATAATTTGGCTCGTATTTGCTATATCATTTTTTTTTTTTTATTTGCAATATTTTTTTCCCACAAAAGTGGAGTTACTCTTTAAGGAAGACTTGCAGAGCCCAGAAAAGGTAAATAACAGCTCAGGAGGATTAAAGTCTAGTAGTAACACATTCTTTAATGTGTTTAATTTAATTCTGTAATTCATTACAGACACAACTGCATAGGCCAGGGTTGCTACATATATCAAGCCACACTGTCGCATTATAGTGAAACTGTATTCACCTTGGATTCAGCGATGTGGCATCCTGGAGCTCCTCACTGGCCGATAACATCTTTGGGCTACCAGCTTCCAGGTCTTGATCACCAGGCACTTTCATTAGCCGGGTGGGGGTGACATTATGTGCACATGCACAGGAGTGCAGTCAGCTTTGGCATTGCCAATTTTCTACAGTGAGTTGTGCATGCAGGAGCAAACAGGCAGGCAAGTACCTTGCATGACAAAGCATGTCTCTTCTGCATTCAAAATCCTGACTGTTCATTTTTTTTTCTTTAAAACCATAGTTCCACTTTAAAGCAGAGTTCTACCCAAAAGTGGAACTTCCACTTTAAGCACTCCTCGCCCCCTTATATGCCACATTTGGCATGTAATTTTTTGTGAGGGGGGGAGTGGGTACCTGGTTTTAACAGGTATTTCCTGTTGCACTTCCTTCTTCCATTGCTTGGCCACCTAGGCAACTCCTCCTCTCCCCCTAGCCGGCCCCTCCCTCTCTGCAATCTTTTGGGACATGTGAAGAAGCGCAACTCGCGAATGCACAAAGCGTGCCTGGCTGTGCAGCTGGAATCTGTCGCAGCCGGGCGCTCACAGTTGCAATGATGGCCCCGCAAAGAGGAGGGGGAGAGGAGTAAAACTTTGGGCGCCCGCATTGCTGGACCGTGGGACAGGTGAGTGTCTGTTTATTAAAAGTCAGTAGCTACACGTATTGTAGCTGCTGACTTTTAATATACTGAAAAAAGATTGGAACTTCACTTTAAAACACATTGGGGTTGACTTACTAAAGACAAATGGGCTGTTCACTTTGCAAGGGAAGTTACACTTTGCAATGAGATCATCCCCAGAGATTACTGAATGAGGGGACACTCAGCTGACTTCAGCCAATAATGTTCAAGCCAAAAAGCTGTCATCTTTTATTTTCCTTGCACATGATTCTTTGCAAAGTGGAACTTCACTGTATTCACTAAATGCTGGGGCAAATTTGCCTTTAGCCTATTTGCCTTCAGTAAAGCAACCCCCTTGAATCAAGTGTGCTACTGTGATGGGGAAGAGAGGGCATGCTTGCCAGGAGGTTTGAATTGACTTGGGGTGACATAGCAATATCCTAGCAACAAGGCGGGATAGGAGTATGCCATCTCTGGGAGTTTTCTGGCCAGGCTTTGGGAGGTAAATGACCTACACCTATAGGAAGAGCATTATTTAAAGTGGTTGTAAAGGCAGAAAGTTTTTTTAATCTTAATGCATTCTATACATTAAGATGAAAACCTTCTGTGTGCAGCAGCCCCCCTCAGCCACCCTAACACTTACCCGAGCCCTTATCTCTATCCACCGATGTCTATGAATGCCTTGGTCATCCGGGACTCTCCCTCCTGATTGGCTGAAACACAGCAGAAACGCCAATAGCTCCCGTTGCTGTCAATCAAACCCAGCTAGCCAATCAGGAGAGAGGGGGCGGGGCCTAGGAGTGGCTCCATGTCTGAGGGGCCAGGAGCTGCAGCCAGGGACCTGAGAAGAGGAGGATCCCGGCTGCCCTGTGTAAAACCACTGCACAGGGCAGGTAAGTATAACATGTTTTGTTATTTTAATAGAAAAAAATGAGACTTTACAATCACTTTAACTTTGGTAAAAGCTGTACAGTTTGTTTTAATCTAGAGGTGCCCCTTACCTGCATAGACAGTTTTTGGTAAAAGTGAACTGACCCTTTAAGAAAGGCATTAAGACAGTTGTTTACTGTATTACATTAGCAGTACACTGAAAGAATTTACTTACAGCAGACTTACATTAGTGTATAGGATAACCTATAAATATTCTTAGATGGTGTGAGTAAGTACTGTTTGCAGTGAACATTCTGAGCACTCCACATAAAACTTTTAAAACATTAAAATACATCAGTATTTGGCAACTATTAAAGCAGACATGCGTTAGAAAGAACATTTTATATTTTGGTTATTTTAAATAAAGTTGCAATAAATTTTAGCACAGAAATCTATTTTGTATAAAAACATTTCTAAAGGGTGATGCGATGAATCTAAGCAGGGATATTCACCTGAAACGAACAAGAGTGCTGGGTTTATCATGGTTAGCTTGCTTTTTGGACTTTATAAAATGTTAGCTGGCTCTAAACATAGAAGTTCATTCATCAATGTGCAAGCAAAGATCTGCCAAGGGAAAGCCTACTCTTCCTGATCTCAAAGTGGCAACACTCCAATAGTGGCAGGAATTAAATGAATCATTTCCTGCCTTTAGTTTAATATAAATAATCAAAAAAGATTGTCTAGATTCTGATCCAAATTCATTTTCTGTACTATAGAAAATGTTTAAAAAAAACCCAAGTGCCTTTATGATCTCTTTATTTAAAATGAATTAAATGTAGTTTTATACCCTTCACTAAATAACATAATATAGGTAGGCAGTTAGGCTCTGGTCACGTTTAAATATATTCCTCAATAGCCAAAAAGGATATAAATATACCGGTACTTTCTGTACACCAAATGTATTTGCAAACCCAGATATTACTCTGTAAACGTGATAACATCATTACTGTGCTGCACTTAGCCCATGTAGTAAAAATAGCTCTGGGTGGGCTCCAGGTCCTCCCAATACAGGCGGCCTGCACAGATCTACAGAGGGGGGCAAATACAAGACCAGTCACCCTGCACAAGAGGAGAGAGCAACAGTGACTGGTCTTTACTACAACAAACTCCTACACAAAGCCAAAGTGCAGGAATTGTTTCATGCTGGATTACTGCACAGATCTGGAAGACACCAAAGGACACGTAAGGATACACATGGTTTATGTATTTTGATTATATTAGTTTAGCCCAGATTGCAACTTTAAGATACTATACAACTCAGTTTTAGAAAACAATATGGAAACTGTTGGTATTCACCGGTGAAATCACAGAACTGAATGCCACATATCTGGTATTGGGTCTCGTTCAGATTTTTACCAGAATCTACTTTTAAAATAGTCATCTTATTAGTTGTAAAGTCATTTACCTTCCAGTTAAAGTGAAAATCAAGAAGTGAAGATTTGCTATATAATAGGGAACATTTAAAAATGTTATTTGTGCCTAAGCATCACCCTGTAAAATGTACCCTTTTTTCTGAATTACTCCTACAATGCAGGTCACTTTCCTTGCCTAGGCACTCATGTACAGTAAAGCAAAAGACAAAAGGTTTGTCTACCATACCACCATACCACCACACTGTGTGGACGTTCATGCTCTTCTACATATAGTGTGGAACAATCACCTTCCACTCAAATCATTACTCTTGGCCACTGGATGTGATAGGCTGGAACATCCATTGCTTATGAATTGATTTCTCACATATCAGAGCTCTAGCTTGGGGCTGGTCACTCTGCCACGGGCCGGCGAGACTATACTACATGGGTTTCCATCATCATATATTATTTGGCACAGCTGAAGTATATGATGTATGGATGAAACTTTTCTATGAAAATACGTTTTTCCTTTGGTCAGTCGAATTTACGTGAGAGATAGGAGGTCCTGAAGAAGGGATGATCCCCGTGAGATGCATCAACCTAATTTTTCTATCTTGACCAAAAGTCATGCATGTTTGCAGTGGACGATAATTGTCAGTATTAATATGCAAACAACTATAAATAATGTGTTTTTATAAAGTTTTATTTGATAGAAATAAAGTTTTGTAATTTTTTTTATATTGTTGCATTTCTTCGATCACTGGAGGGGTATTTAAAGTCCTAAGTCCTATTACCTACTTTCTTACTACATATTTGAAACAAGGATGATACCCTCCACAGGCACATATTTCTAGTTATAACCTCCCCCACACACACCCAACAAACGTTTGATAATCAGATTACCAATCATCAGGTGGGCAACTCTGACATGAGGAAGCAAAGTCCCATTCCTCTACCAAGATGGCAACTTCCACACAGAGATACCATACAGAACAAGGCATGGTAAGTCAGTAATGGGGAAAAGATCAGCTGCAAGGAGACCAGAGGCAATATTGATGACTGGCTGTATCTGCTGGTCTATTTTGGGCACATCTTCCAGAGTTCAGGTCCTCTCTGCTCATGCTGTTGGCATCCCAACTGACAATTGAGTTTTTCATTGACTGGCTATTTAATAATCTACCAAGTTTTCTATAGACAACTACAGATATAATCTTGGGGCTACATTCTTGCCACTGTTTAATTAATCACAGTATTAATTGCTGTTTGCTTGGATTATGTATCTTCCAATATTTTCTTTCCACTTGGCATTTTTTTTTGTAGATCTTAACTAGAGAAAAATATTGTTTAGCAATATACTGAGCTGCCATGAAATTATTTCACTGGACTAAAAGGAGCTTTTTTTTTAACTTTAAACAAATTTAGAAAATGTTATATTAGGTTGTTTTGCCTTCCTGTCTACAACCACATTAAAATTGCTCCATGGAAAAGGACTGGTCTTCCTGGGCATAACATTATAAATGAAGTTACCTACTAAATGTATCTGTTTTTCTTTTCCTAAATCTATGTGTTTGTTTCCCTTTTCACTTAGTAAATGCATCAGCCATTACATTTTCTGGCGCCTGTGCACATAATGTATGTGTCAAACCCTAATGACCTTTGTGATTTTCATACAAAGTTTCTTTATTTAATATGGTCATGACAGTATATGCTGAATAAATATATCTATATATAGAGATATATCTCTCTCTCTATATATATATAGAGAGAGAGATATATCTCTCTCTCTATATATATAGAGAGATATATCTCTATATATAGATATATATATATATATATATATATTTATATATATTTTTTTTTTCTATCTATATATAGATATAGATATATATATATATCTATATCTATATATATATGTGTGGAATGTATTGTTCCATTTCACTTGTTTTATTTTACTTCTTTGCTGTAAAAAGACTGCTTGCAGGGTCCTATAAGGGTCGGTTTACACCATGTCCGCACAGGAATTGCACAGGAACATGCTGTGTGTTCCTGTGCAATTCACACAGCATTCAAGACGCAGTCCATTTGTGATCTGTAGCAGGTGTCAAATAATACGTTATTGACACCCCAAACGCAGTGCATTTGCCCACCCTGAATTGCATGTTACAAAAGTACTATGTGATCTAGTTGCAATACATTTTTAAAGTAGTGCTGCGTGGTTTTAGCCTATCCAAATTAATGGACTGAAATGACACCATACAGAAACACATGTGAATCGCACAGGACCACATATCGTGTTGCTGTGCGATTCCCGTGCAAGCATGGTGTGAATCGGTCTTAATGCAAGGTGTAGTTTATAAGTGAATTGGTCACATGTGACAGTGCGCTCTCTTTTTAGAAAACCCATAGTGCTCTGGGAATCTCTGTGTTTTTATAAAACATTTTTTAAAAATATTTTAAACAATAGATATAAATCATAAGGTTAAAAACGTAAAAACTTAAGGGTCCATGCCCTACTTGCTTAAAAAACACTGCTCCTACAGGAGTTACACATTTTGCCTGTAGAAACAACTAATATTATCCTATGTGTCCATGCACATTAGGCCATTTAGAGGCAAATTTTAAGCTCAGCTTTTATAGGCAGAAAAAACCTTCTGTTTTACATTTTTGAGAGCAGTTTTCTGGCAGAAAAAAAATGCTAAACACTCCTAAATACTAGTATAAAAACGCTCATAATTTGCGTTTTTTTCCGCCAAGAGCACTGGCGATTTTTTAAGCCAGTGTGCATGGACCCTATAAAAAATGATTTAGTATTGATTCCCTTTCATGTATGACCACATTTATATATTTTTTTAATTGTGCCGCTACATTATGGCCAAAAAACTTAGAATGAAGTTTCTCGTCAATGATCACTATTGGAGCTTATGAATAATCTTTAAGTTTTGTTACTTTGTTATAGTTTTGTACTACAGATCCCTACTACAGTGATCTGATAGTAACGTTATCTGCAGCAAAGCTTTACCAGTGAAGAAAAAAGGCTTTGCGAGTTTTAATTAAATTTAGATTTTTTTTCCTAATTAACCCAATTCCAGCCCTAATTACCAATGAATTAGCCCTTATTTCCCCACTTATTTTTATTACACTTTTTTGTGCTACTGTTCATACACGGTCTTTATGATTTCGTAAATTTTATTGTTTGCCTTGTTAAAAAATAAAACAAACTGATTGCTTCTATTATGAATAACGTTTCCATGCTTTGTACCAGGAACACAATAAACATTACTTTTACATACTATAGTAATACAAAAGACACAAACTAAAATGTATGCTACAGTACAGTACAGTATCTACAGTAAGAGTAGTGGTTTTACAACTACTTGGTCAAAAATGGTTTTGTTTAGCTGTCTTATTTTATCTTTTTTTTTTTTTTTTTTTTTTACTTTCAAACACTAAGAAAACGAATTTGTTCTTACAACACCTTCAAATCAAAGCTTAAGTAATAACAAAAATATATTGCCAATTCAATAAGTCAGTGGCCAGTGTTCTGGTGCACAAAGAGCAACCACTGGTACTGAGGTTTACCAGATCATTCATGAAGCACAAATTATTGCAATCAGAAAGGGAGAGTGAGATTTAAAAAAGAACATTTTTTTAATTTATGGCATTATGCCAGGGGATCTAAGAACATACATCTGGAAAGGTATTATAATTTGCAGATTACATTACCTAAAATGAAAACTGGCTCATGATTCTTGAAATGGTAATGAAAACTGAAAATGAAGACTTGAAATGCATAGGGCCATAGCCTAACTACTCAGTATTTTTGTTTTTAGGCCTTATTCACATTGGCAACCAGGGGACAGTAATAACAGGTTTATCTAATTTAGACTCCGAACTCCACCAAAACTATTATATGTATTATATATATTGATAACACTGTGTCTGTCTGCTCATCGACAATCCATGTAAGCATATGCGTATATTTAACCCTTTCATGACTAAGCCTATTTTTTAAATTTGGTGTTTACAAGTTAAAATCCGTATTTTTTGCTAGAAAATTACTTAGAGTTCCCAAACATTATATATATATATATTTTTAGCAGAGAATCTAGAGAATAAAATGGTGATTGTTGCAATATTTTATATAACACGGTATTTGTGCAGCTGTGTTTTAAACGCAAATTTTTGGAAAAGGGACACTTTCATGAATTTAAAAAAATCCAAACAGTAAAGTTACCCCAATTTTTTTGTATAATGTGAAAGATGATGTTACGCCGAGTAAATAGATACCAAACATGTCACCCTTTATAATTTTACGCACTCGTGGAATGGCGACAAACTATGGTACCTATGAATTTCCATAGGTGACGCTTTAAATTTTTTTTGGGGTTACCAGGTTTGAGTTACAGAGGAGGTCTAGGGCTAGAATTATTGTTCTCGCTCTGATGATCGCAGCAATACCTCACATGTGTGATTTGAACACCGTTTACATATGCGGGCGCGACTTCCGTATGCATTTTCTTCGCTGCGCAAGCTCGCGGGGACAGGGGCGCTTTAACATTTTTTTAAAATTTATTTTATTTATTTTTATACTTATAAATTGTGTTTAAAAAAATTTTTTTTTTTTTTACTTTTATTGCTGTCACAAGGAATGTAAACATCCCTTGTGACAGTAATAGGTGGTGACAGGTACTCTTTATGGAGGCATCGGGGATCCCTCCTTTGCACTTCAAAGTATTCAGATCACTGAAAACGGCGATTCTGAACACTGTATATTTTTTTTAAATCGGCGCCATTGGCAGCCGAGTAAACGGGAAGTGACGTCATGACGTCGCTTCCGCATTTACATTGAGAAGGATGGAACGAAGCCACCCACAGCTTCGTTCCAGCCCGCCCCCAGCCGCCGAAGGCAGCCGATTGGACACCGGGCCTCCCGATCGCACGGGAGGCCCGGTAAAAGCGGCGGGAGGCGGCAGGAGGGGGGATGTCCCCTCCAGCTCCTCCGGTATAACAGCCGAGCGGCTTTTAGCCGCATCGGTTGTTATACTCGGATAGCCAATCGCCAGCTCTAAACAACGGTACTGGGATGATGCCTGCAGCTCAGAAAAGCCGAGTATGCAGATCTGCGTACGGTCGGCGGGAAGGGGTTAATTCAACAAAATTATTGAAAAATACAGAAAAGACCAGCACCCTTGAAAACAAAAACATGGTAATACGATGTAGTTGCAAGGGATAAAACCCTATAAATATAAATGACAATAATGGACTAGAACCCCTGTAGGACTTTTATATTAAAAATTGTTCTTTAAATGAGAATATATTCAGTCCTATATGGAGAAAATTTTTATATTTCATATGTGGAGGAACCCATGTGTAGCATTACCCCCGAAGGGGCCGCTGTCGATTCAACAGGTTCTTTCCCAAAACAGGGCAGAGGCAGATCACAGCAACCATCCATTCACTCCAGCTCATTAATCAGTCTAGGGGTTGTCTTTTTGGACGTTTATATGCTATTAGCACTTAGGAAGGGATTTGGAGTGATGCAGGATAGTCCAAAACAAACACTTCTGTCTTAGTAGTAGTAGCACTTGTATAGATAGACTGGAACAGTCCATGGTTCATAGCTGGGGACCATAAAGTAGAATGTGTACAGATAAGTTTGGACCCGAATAACGAACCCCATTAAACTCAATGGGACCCGAACGTCAAAAAAAAAACGTCAAGTGCCCATTTTGAAGGCTTATATGCAAGTAATTGGGCACACAATGGTTATAGGGGTCCGGGTCCTGCCCTGGGGGACATGTATCAATAAAAAAAAAAGTTTGTGAAAAACGTAATTTTTTAAATGAGCAGTGATTTTTTGGATTTTTAAAGTGAAAGCATAAAAATGAAAAATTCCTTTCAATATAGTGCCTGGGGGGTCCCCTTAGTCTACCTGTAAAGTGGCAGATCTGTACCATGTCTAGAATCTGCTGCAGCAATAATTGTATTTATAAAGTAAAAATAAAATGAAATTTTCCCTGCAAGCTGCCTTTATTTTACTCAGCAACAGCTGGGGGCCAGTGTGTATGATGAGGCCACAATGTAGTGCACTGGGGAATAAGATTAGAGATTTTTTGTATACATTCTGGTGTCACTTTGACTTTGTATAGAAGTAATAGGTGCGTAAAAATTGCGCCTTCCCACCGTAACTCCACCGTAACCCTGTAGAGGTAATCTTGATGAAAGCAAGAATTGGCCTTGCTGTAAAAAATTGCAATAATATGCACCTGTCAAACAAATGCAGAAAAATTGGTCTTAGGGTGTCGGTGGTGCCTTTCCACTGTAACCCTATAGAGGTCATCTTGATGAAAGCAAGAATTGGCCTTGCTGTAAAAATTGCAATGTTATGCACCTGTAAAACAGGTGCAGAAAAATTGGTCTTTGGGTGTCGGTGGTGCCTTCCCGCCGTTACCCTATAGAGGTGCTCTTGATGAAGGCAAAAAAAATTGCAATGATAGGCACCTGTCAAACAGGTGCTGAAAAATTAGTCTTTGGGTGTTAATTGTGCCCATGAAACCTATACAAAAAACATTGTTCCAGATGATAATGATAATGCTGCAACATTTTGCAAGGATCTGCACACAATTGTTGGAAGCTGAAAACATCCCACTTGCATGGCCAGCATACTCCCTGGACATTTCACCCATTGAGCATGTTTGGGATGCTTTGGATCAGCGTATACGACAGCGCATTCCAATTCCCTTCCAATATCCAGCAACTTTGCACAGCCATTGAAGAGGAATGGACAAACATTCCATAGTCCACAATCAACAACCTGATCAACTCTATGCGAAGGAAATGTGCTGCACTGCGTGAGGCAAATGGTGGTCACACCAGATACTGACTGGTTTTCGGTTCCCTCCGACCCCCCCAATACAGTAAAACTGCACATTTTAGAGTGGCCTTTTATTGTGGCCATCCTAAGGCACGCCTGAGCAATAATCATGCTGTTTAATCAGCATCTTGATATGCCACACCTGTGAGGTGGATGGATTATCTCAGCAAAGGAGAAGTGCTCACTAACACAGATTTATGCCGCGTACAGACGATCGGAATTTACGATAACAAATGTTCGATGTGAGCTTGTTGTCGGAAATTCCGACCATGTGTAGGCATCGGACATTTTTTGTCGGAATTTCCGACAAACAAAATTTGCGAGCTGGTTCTCAAATTTTCTGAATCCATTGTCGTAAATTCCGAGCGTGTGTAGACAATTCCGACGCAAAAAATTCCACACATGCTCTGAATCAAGTACAAGACGGAATAGCTCAGTCTGGTAAAACTAGCGTTCGTAATGAAGATAGCACATTCATCACGCTGCAAAGTTTATCTCTTAAATCTTTTAATGCAGGGCATTCTCTTCTTCTTTATAATGCTAGAATAATGAAGTTGTTTTGCTGCTGATATTCACACAGAGTTCTGACAAACTGATTTCTTTATTATTTCTCGTGATCTCATGAATAATCTTTTTTTTTTTTTTTTTTTTGCCAGATCTCCAGAATAATTTTTTTTTTTTTTATAGTGATCTACTTTTTTGTATTTTTTTATCAAGATCTCCTGATTTTTTTTTTTTTATAGTGATCTCCACAATAGATTTGCTCGTTTTGTGTGTCAAGTTACCACAAAACCATTATTATCTTGTATTTTTTAACCTCAAAGAGTTTGGTTGGTGTTGGTGTGCCTTGTTAATTTGACATTGTCTTTTTGAAATGTACCTACCTACTCACAAACAGACTGTCCTTTTTAACTAAAACACATAGCCAAGTATTTGTGAAAATAAAATAGGCATTTATTAGGGGTCTTAACAAAATAAAGAGGAAGGCAACGCTGGATAAACTGGTGAAATTGGCGAAGCCTTTGTACTCCAGGGTAGACATCAATTAATTTCAATTTGACAGGCAAAATTGGTAGCCTGAGGAGTCCATTTAATAGGGAGCACAATACGGTCCAGGACTCCGAGAGATCGGGAGCAGCAGCAGATGACATGTATGTCCTGAGGCTGTGGTCTTAAAACAGCCTGCGTCTTTTGTCAGACCAGACTGAACCCAGGCCATCACTCTCTTGTCTTCCTTCCATGCTTGCTTCCATACTTGCTTCCGGGCTGTGGCTCTGGTGTTGGAGTTGTGGCAGGAGGCGGAGAAGGAGGAGGATGGTCCAACTCACACAGGTGTATTTTGCTTGTGAGTTCGCCCCTCAACCCCTTATTTAGGGCCAGATAGATCACTTCCTCACAAAAGAGGCATTGGCCCACCTCCATTTCCTGCATTTTGCTGGCTACCATGCAGGCATAGGCCTCTTGAAGATTGGGGGTGGTTCTGAGGGCCACAGTAGCCTCCCAAATCAAAGAAAGCGCTGACTCCTGCATGTTCCTCCCCCTCCTGGTACTTTTTGTTGGAAGGCAGAGGGGAGGAACCTGGGATTCGGTCATGCTACTGGGCCCGGCCACCTCTTGGCTGCCACTTTCCCCCACCTCCTCCTGGCTGGCACTGTCTCCTGCCACCTCCTGGCTGCCACTTTCCACAGTCTCCTGCTGGCTGAGGCTTTCCTGTGTATGAAAATGGGACATATTTTTAGTTTATTGTTCATCAATCAAACACAATTTTGAGAAATATGTTAAACAATGCTATACCTGACTCAAACTGGGCTCCTCTACATTTTCTTCCTGGGTGGAAGGCCCAGGTTGGACTTCTGAAGCCTCATCTGAGGTGGAAGGAAGAGTGGAAGGAAGTGTGGAAGGAAGGGTTGAGAGTGATGGCCTGATTTCAGTCTGGTCGGACAGAAATCGCAGTCTGTCATAGTACCACAGCCTGGGGACATAAACGTCATCTGCTGCTGCTCCTGATCTCATGGAATCCTGGACCTTCTTGTTCTCCCTATTATATGTGCTCCCCAGGCCACCAATTTTAGCCTTCAAATAGTTGATGTTTGCTGTGGGGATCTGCGGCTTCACCATTTCCAACACTTGATCCAGCGCTGCCTGCCTCTTTCTTTTATTAGTATAAAAGGGGTGTTGTACCTGCCACAGACAGGGCAGCTCTCTGTACATGTCAATGAATTGGGGGAGGAAGTCGTGATCATTGAATCGATCCATTTTATCTGCAAGACACAACACAAGATGAACCCTAATGTCAGGCTAAACTCTCATAATCTTGTCCCAATATTGGCCTCAATCTATAAGCAGTATAGACCACTGATGCCCCAAGTTCAAATTGTACCTTCGTTATCACGATTGGCTCACAGATCATACGTATGACGCATGCATGTTACGCTTTATATACACTGTATACTAGTATGTTCCCCGCCCCTTCTCTTTCGGCGCAGTGGGAGAGCACATGGCAAAGAAAGACCAAGTGCATGCAGAGGAGAGCTGCAACAAGGAGGATGACGAAAGCCCGGAGCCACAAACTTCCCGATCCAGGAGATTTAAGGCCTCAAGTATGTCCTTTTTTAGAGATGGTGGAGATGGTGGACATCTTGAAGAGGGCCAACTATGATGGGAAGCTTACCCAATTCCAAATGTGAGAAAGGCCAAGATCATAGCTAAAGTTGTGAAAAGTCTGCAGAAGAATTTTGGGGTATGGTGATCCAAGGATCAACTGAGGAAATGCTGGTCAGACCTCAAATTGAAGGAGCAGGATCAGTACAGAAGAATCAAGAGAGTGCTGCAAAAAAGTATTTTGTTGTGTGTTCTCATTATTATTATTACGTTTGTGCTGCTCCACGTGCTATTCTTTACTGTTGTACAGTTTAAAATGGCAAGTTTCAAGTTCATGGGCACAGCAATCGTTCCTAGTAAACATCGTTTGTTCACTCACTAATACGATGTTTTTTGGCAGATGCAGGTTAACTACATTTGTTCATGCCTATTTGTATTAAAAGAAGTTTATTACATTGTTGTCTAGATGGGTTTGTAACTAGAATGAAATGCAAACTTGATTCAGTGTAAGGAGAGGACACTCAGCAGCTGTTTACACATCTGGACGCAGGAGCACTAGTGTGGGACACCAGAACAAACTTTTTAGGGTGTCTCACACAGGTGCTCCAGTGGATACTAGGGGTCTCTACATGTGTGAAACTTGCACAAAACAGGTAATTATTCCAGCTTTAGAAAGGCAAAAAAATCTGTTTTTCAGCTTGGAACAGACAATTGTACATCACTTCCAAGCAATGTTTCATATTCCTATTTCTGGTCTCAAATATCTGTGTGCTAAGTATACCTATTTTTTAATTCATATAGGGAAGAAATGACTCGGGACATCTGAGGTCACCAGGGACCCCCAACCTCCTAAAGAAGGGGAACTCACAACACCACAACCTCATAATGTGGAGGAAGGAGAGATTTATGAAGTGGGTGAAATAGTCACCACAACAGGTGAGTGTCTGAGACCACAGCTTCAGGTAATAGATGTATGCCTGCATATTTATAATACATGGTGTGTTTTTTTATTTTAGGTGATGTGGATGTTGTGGAAGAAGAATCTCATTTCACAAGTGCAAGTGCACATGTCTTCATCGGGGAGCTCATGGTGTATAATCGTGATTTACAGAAGATCAAGGAAGACATCAATAATGTGGAAAAAAGACTCAAAAACATCATTGATGTTTTAGGCAGAATCTAAAACACCCCAAAATTATTCAAGTTTGTTTGTATTTTTCTGATTTTCACAAATTTTAAAAATTTTTTAGAAAGCCAAATTTTGAAGATGCACACAGTGTGTCAACATGTGCTATCTGCCATCACGGGATATCAATGTATGCGTTTTGTGGGTGCAACCCCTTCCTCGCAACTAAAGTAGATGTGAGGAAGTAGTTGCACCCCCGAAACACGTCCATTGATCCCCCATGATGGGAGCTAGCACATGTTGACATTAGGCATGGGATCAGGAGGGAAATCCACATTTTGACTCACAATTTGTGTGCATCTTCAAAATTTGGCTTTCACAGGGGTGACATCACCCCATCTGATGAAGGCAATATCAACACAATTTGGACATACTAATGTATGATATTGCCTTCACTTTGTCAAAGTTGAACTTTGTAAGTTTCTGAGTTGTGTATGTTTATGGTTTTAAACATGCCTGTTTAACCCAAAAAAGGATATTTGTACTGTCAAACCTAAAAATGCTATACAACAAATATGTTGGTTTGTTCAAAAACCCTTTTTAAACGCACATGTGAATGTGCTTTGAGTAAAATGTTTTCTACTCAACAAATTGTGGCTTCTTCTTTCAATACTCAATACCAGTTTTTGTAGTAATTTGGTGTTTGCAGTGACAATGGGGGTTACTTACTAAAGGCAAATCCATTTTGCACTACAAGTGCACTTTCAGTGCTGTTTCAGTGCACTTTCAAGTGCACTTGCAGTGCACTTGTAGTGCAAAGTGGATTTGCCTTTAGTAAATAACCCCCACAGTGCTCTAAAATTTGCCCCAATCAGGCCAGTTTGGGGACTCAAAACAATTCATGGTGCTGAAAGGGATGTGTTTTTTTTATCATTAATGCATTACATACATTAACAACAAAAACATTGTGTGTGCGTAGCAGGCCCACAACATAATAGTTAGCTGAAGAAGAGATTGTCACCTCATGTATCAACTAAATTACGTTTGCACTATTTAAGAAAATGGCCAAAAAGAAAAGCCCATTGGAGAAACTAGGAGACAGCTAAAAGAAACACAATCAGTAAATCAAATGAAATATTATTTCATTTTAACAAAAAAAATTTGAAAAATGTTTATCAAACATTTGCTGGCATATCAATGGCCCCCCTACCCGCAAAGTATTCCATATATTTTTGACGGGCCTCGCGGGCACTTTGGAGGGGCAAGTCAGGACGGCCAGCTTCAAGTGCTCAGGGTTGTTGTTTATTCTGGAAATCCGGCCTCAGGCTCAGCTGAGGCCACATAGTTTGTAGCATTTCTCCTGAGAAAGTTGTGTAGAATGTAGCATGCAAGTATTATATGGTTTAATTTATATTCCGCCATGTTGATTGGCGTCAGGAATAGGCTGAACTGGCTGGCCATTATCCCAAAATCATTCTCCACCATTCTTCTGGCTCTGGCCAGCCGGTAGTTAAAAAACCCTCTGCTCCGGGGTGAGGGTCCTCATCAGGAACGGCCACATCAGGTGATCACCCAGCCCAAATGCTTCATCAGCGACAAAGGCGAACGGTAGACCAGCCACGTTGTCTTCTGCAGGTGGCAAGCCCAAGCCACCACTCTGGAGCCATCCGTAGAACTCGGTCTGGGAGATGACTCCACCATCCGGCCATTCTTCCCCACGTCCACATAAAGAAACTCGTATGTCGCCAACACCAACGCCAACATCACAATACTATTAAACCCCTTGTAATTATAATAGTATGACCCCGAGATGGGGGGGGGGGGAACGATGTGGACGTGTTTCCCATCAATTGCCCCACCGCAGTTGGGAAAGTCCCACCGCTGGGCAAATTGGGAAGCTACAGTCTGCCATTCCTGTGGCATTGAAGAAAACTGTGGACTCAAACAAAAAAAAAAATTAGTACCTTTGCACATAACATTGCAAGCAGATTAGACACAAACATTCTTGGCCAACATAAGTATAAAACATTTATTTTAAGGAGTATTTAAAGACAAAAATATAAAGTCCACTTATCAGCTTCCTCACCCCCTCTGATGGCCCATTTAAAAATTTTAGGGGGGGATAGAAGTTTTGGACAGGTAACCCTCTGCACTTCATTGAGAGCTGAATGCATAAATAATGTGTGTTACTTTGGCCAGCCCCTCCTTACTTACACTATTGGCAGCCCACTGGACAGGTAAGAAGTGTCATAATTCAAAAATATGAATACACACTGTACAAATCGAAGCACATTTTTACATTCTGCAATTACCTATCAAGATAATAGGAGAACAAAACTTTAAACAGTACCATTTGAAAGTATTCAGGCAGGACCTTTCACTACATGCTTTGGTGAATTCATCCATAAATGGGAACAAAAAAGAGGTAGGTATAGTGTGTAAGGGTTTGGTAAAGTCAGCAGATAGAGGATTGGTGTCGGTTGACTTAGCGGTTGGGGAGAGGGAAGGTTCCAACTGAGTTTTGGCACCTCCAAAAAAGCCTCTTGCACTCTGCCTGAACTTAAGGACAAAAATAACATTTGTACACATTTTAGGGGGTGTTTAGGGTAAAGCACTACAATGGAGCTGACAAAATACATTGTTAAGTGACTAGGCTAGGTACGTATGGGCCCAGGATAGTATGCTGGGGAGGTTAGTGAAGGCAAATATGCATGAAGGACAAAAAAGGAGAATTAAAAAATTCAAGCATGCATGAGGATAAAGGGGACATTCACAGCATATTACAATCATGGTAATTATGGAATGATGAAAGAAATACAAAACATTTGCAAACATTAAATACATAGAATGTGATGTTAAAAGAGAAAACTTACCCTAATATAGTCCTTCTGCAGGACCTGTATGATGGCAGAACATGTCTCTGGAATAATGATCCCTACAGCCTGGGGGGAGATGCTTGTCGAGAACTTGATGTCCTGCAGACTTCTCCCTGTCGCCAAGTACCGCAAGGTGGCCACGAGCCTTTGTTCTGGAGTGATGGCTTGCCGCATGCAGGTGTCCTGTTTCGTAATATAATGGGATAGCAAAGCCAACAAACGGTGAAAAATGGGGTCCATCATCCAGAGATAATTCCTGAAATCATCAGGATTATTCTCCTGGATCTCCCGCAACAAAGGCATGTGAGAGAATTGGTCACTCTGGAGCAACCAATTCTTCGTCCATGAACTCCTCCATGCCCCTGTTCATGGACTGGACTTGGATCAATGTAAGAACCCCAACACCAAGCCCCCGCACAGCATGAACTCTACGAGGAGTACGTAACCGCAACATGATTTCAAAACAGTCGGCAGGTTAGAACGAACTCACAGAACGCACTGAAAATCAGAAAGAACCTGAGAAGAACAAGCTGAAAATCAGAAACGAGCGGACAAGAATGCACTGTTAATCAAATACGTACTAGAAATAGCACGCACCGAAAACCAGATGCGAACTGACTACACGCACTGAAAACCAGATACGAACCCACAAGCACAAACTGAAGAGTAGTAACGATTGGAAAAGCACGAGGCTGAAAAGCATGAATCATCTCTCACCACACTTCTACTAACTGTCAGGTACTCACCAAGGCCGAGTTGCTGAGAGAGGCTCCCCTTGCAGCTGGGTGCACGATACCCCTGGAAGTGGCACAGCGGGTATTGGGCACGAAGAAGCACGGGTCACCAGCAGGTAGAAGAGGTAGCAGGAAGGTACCCAGGTAGAGGAAGGATCCGTGCAGGGTGAATTTGACACTGGACTGGTACTGGCTAGGTTGAAGCTCAAGCAGAGGAGTCTGGAGATGAAGACTGGAGCTGGTTCAGAGAGAAGGCCGAGGGTCAAACACAGAGGCAAAGTCCTGAAACAGGCCGGGGGTCAAGCACGGGAAGTCAGGCAGTAGTTTTAGAAAATGGCTGCACTTTGGTTCAGTATATACTTTAGATAAGGGGCCTGAACTTTTGATACAAGCTATATGATAATCAAACACTGGGATCAAGGCAGAGGCAGAGTCCAGGAGGAGGCCGAGGGTCAAACACAGGAATCAAGCAGGTAGAGAAGTCCACAAGACAAGCCAAGGGTCAGGTGCTGGAGAGGTTCAGGCGAGGTCTAGGTCAATCCGGGTCACAACAGGCAGGCTTACAGGAAGCTGAGAAGACAAACCAGCAATGACACAATACACAGAGCTGTCTTTTATAGGCCTTCCCGGGAGACTTCCGTTGTGTGCACAATGGCGCGCACATGCCCACGCGATTGCGGTGCATCATGCACCCGCATGCGCCGGCCTGCAGTATTGTGTACTTGAACGCGTGAACCCGCCGAATCGCGCACCAGTGAACGCCGTAGCGCAACTCTTCTGCGCAGACGCACAGGAAAGCGCCGACGCTGGCAGATCAGATTTCTATTATTCCTCTGACACTAACATGAGATTAGCAGAAGGATCCCAAAGGGTGGCGCACTGGCTTTTGAACTTCCTTTTTCTAGTCCTGTCGTACGTGTTTACATCAGCGTGTTCTAGCTGATCGGAATTTCCGAAAACATTTGTGCGACCGCGTGTATGCAAGACAAGTTTCAGCCAACATCCGTCGGAAATAAATCCACGGTTTGGTTGTCAGAAATTCCGATCGTATGTACGATTTGTGAACAATATTTGAGAGAAATAGGTCTTTTGTGTGCATAGAAAAAGTTGTACATCTTTGCGTTCAGCTCATGATAAATAGGGGAAAACACGAAATGATTGAGTTTATAATTTTGCTCAGTGTAGAAGGATCATGCTGCTATTGTCTGATTAGCAATTTCTAATCTGTTTTTATGTTTACAGAGATTTCCACTACTAACTTTTCTTTCTGAAAATGTTAGCACCATGACTCTATTGTTCCAATATGGATATTCATTAGCCCGGAGGAGGTATGCAGATAAGAATTTTTAACTTTTCTGATGTGCATACAGGCTCTGGCTTAGAAAGCATTCAGACCCAAGGGTCAGCATTACAGCCAGGTAAAGAGCATTTTTAGAAAGTTAGCAATAATATCTCTCATGAAATAATTAATTTAACACCCTGGGCACAATTATAAAAGTGCAGTTAGATGAGCTCCAGAACATGGACACAGGCTGCCTCACCTCAGGAAGGTGCTGGTGCAGGTGGACAACTCACATTCAGCTCTTCAGGCATGCCCCTCTGATGGAGGAGCTGGGTGGAGCTAAAATTGACCAGGCGCAAAGGAGGAAGAAGTTTCTCCTCCACTCTGAATGCTGGGGCCTCGCCTCGGCCTCATGACGTAACATCATTGGTTGCTAGACACCAAGTGAGTCTAGCAACCAGTGCAGCGGGCAGCAGAGAGGCCAGTGGATGGTTTGATAAGAGAGTCTAGGGAGTCAAGGTGGCACGGCTGCTGCTGAATGTAACGGTAAGTGACTGCCACAGCTTCGGCTCACCCCCTTTGAGTCAACTTGTGACTCCTGGGCATGGTGCACCCTGGGCACCTGCCCAAGATAAGCTCTGAGTGTCTGTGTGCAGGCACCTTGCTCTGGGGACACTTTCCCCCCTTGCCCTCCCATGAGGACACCCATGAAGGCACCCCTTTTGTAGTGTGGACAGTTTGGTACTAAACAGGAACTCCTCAACAGAAATACAGTCCTGAATGTACAAGTAGTAAAGGAAATCTCCCAAAAGAAGCCAAAGAAAGTCTCAAAGTCCAGAAGACTGGTACTCACTGTGTCCTGATGTCCTATAGCCACATGCAGTATCAGTCAGCTTCTGTACTCCAAATGCCTGTGTCCTGGATCCTTAGGAAGCTTTCTGCAAGTGCATCAGGAGAATTGAACAGAGGTCCCCCAGCCAAACAGTAGCTGAGACCTGCTAAGTGATTTAGCACCGTAAGAATAAAGGATAGCCTTATATATGTCAAATGATGGGCATGAGGAAATACACTAATAAAGAACAATACACTTTAAGTTCTATTATGTTCAACATCTTTCGCATGTTGGTGTCTGTTCATCCAATATGAACCACAAAAAACTTTTGAGGTCAGTTTATGCTCTATAAAATGATCACATCCTGTATGTAAGGCAGGTCAAAATTATTAGGGAGAAAAGGGTGTTTTGTCAGTAAGACTTATGCCGCGTACACAGGGTCGGAATTTCCAACAAATGTTCAATGTGAGCTTGTTGTCAGAAAATTCGACCGTGTGTATGCTCCATCTGACATTTGCTGTCGAAATTTCCGAAACAAATGTTTGAGAACTGGTTCTCAAATTTTCCAACAACAAAACTTTTTGTCGGAAATCCGAGCGTGTGTACACAATTCCGACGCACAAAATTCCACGCATGCTCGGAATCAAACAGAAGAGCCGCACTGGCTATTGAACTTAATTTTTCTCGTCTCGTCATACGTGTTGTACGTCACCGCGTTCTTGATGTTCGGAATTTCCAACAACGTTTGTGTGACCGTGTGTATGCAAGACAAGTTTGAGCTAACATCCGTCGGAAAAAAATCCACGGTTTTGTTGTCGGAATGTCCGATCGTCTGTACGCCACATAACAGTTTACCTTCAACCAATAGTGTCCACACAAAAGTCCAATAAAGCGTATGCATGGTGGTGCTAAGGTAGATACCCACATTGTAACAAAGTCAAATGGCTAGTTCTCCCCCAGAAGTCTCCACACAGATGTGACCACAAGATTTGGTATATAACTTGAACCTTATCCATCCAATAGAGCATGACACTTAAAGTAAAGACCTTGTAGAAAAAAATAGTATAGGAGTTTACACCCCTCAAGTGCATTGTGTTATTAGCAGTTTTTTTTTGTCTTTGAGGGCCTTTTCTATATTTTATACTTTGACTAAAGTATTTTTTAGCATTACATGCAGGAAACATTAATTGAAATGAATGTTTCTCAGGACTAATAATTCACCCTGGTTTGGTCATTGGTCAGAGTGTTACTGCAGATGCAGAAATAGGCATGGGAGAATGTGACACAACACAGGCTGCAGAAAGTACATTTATATTGACCCTGATACATAATCTTTGAAAATCTGTTTGCAGACTATGGCGAGTTAGGTTACCTTTTTAAATTGTAATATAGTTGCAGTATTTTTTCTTATAGCACTAAACTGTAGCTCACTAATTGTTTTCATCCAGTGCCATAAATTGTTCTTTAACCAGATTTTACACATTTCTTTAGCTTTATTTTGCTAACATTTGCCCTTTCAAAGATATAAGATATTGCTTTGTTGGATATAGGTGACATCAGGGCCGCTGATGGGGGGACCACTGGTCCTCTTGTAGGGGGTCCGAGCACACAGGGGGGCCCACACAGGGAGTGAGATTAGTGATGGACGACAATTGCAGAACTCTTTCTCCAGCAGCTGAAAGCTGGTCTCTCCCCCTCTCCCTGCTGCCAGCTTTTAACTGCTGAGTAAGAGACAATCGTCCCACACTAATCCCCCTCCCTGTGCGGTCCACCTCCCAGCGCTGGCTCTAATGTTAGCTCGGCTCCTGAGTTTGTTATCCCTGTAACTTTGGGACTCTCCCTCTGTCTTTCTGATCCCGGAGCTCCAACTGCCCAGCCGGTATATTTTTTCATCTCATCTTCATTTTTTTATTAACTGCATTTTGTCTTTTAGATTTAGCAGGAATTATGTTAGTTATGTTGAATTTGTGTCTGCTAATAATGATTTTATTGTATTTTTAGCAAAATCTAGCATTAAAATTTTCTTGGGGGGGTCTGTCAGGTTGTCTGTATGGGGCCCCGCGATTTCTATCAGCAGCCGTGGGTGACATATATCAGTGTAAGTAAATTAGGGTTTTAGGCTCAAGGCAGGGAATTGAGTGTATGACGAAGTAAGGGATCAAGGACAACTGGATTTTCATGGGAATCAGTGGTGAATCACTAGCCAATGATTGTTAGCTTGGCCATATTATAAATATAGTGAATGTTACTGAGATCTGAACTTCCCATTGCCGATAGAGAAATCGAGGACAAATAGTAGACCTGACCTAGCAAACTTGGCATTATAACTACGCCCTGTAGTTTTGTAGCATTGGTTTTTGTAGTATTATTTTGTTTTTGTTTTTTTAGTAGTATTAGTTCACAAGCCCAAGGCTGCTTAACTGCAGTTCTCAAGGCCAATGGTTTCCACAATACCAGGCAGGGCATCAGTTGCAGCATTTGCTGCCACTGTAAGGGGACACTAATATCTCACTTGTGAGTCTGTTCCTGGGGTTCAAAAACATCCACCTTTTGTAGAATACAGTTACAATGTTATGCTATTAAGGGAATTTACATGAATTAGCAGTGCATTTCATTTCATAAACCCAAATCGGTGTCTAGGTACAGAAACTCCATCTAACTTTATGATTATTGAATCTGACATTTCTTTACTGCAGTTTACTTTCTGACTTTTATAGAACTGCAACTTTTTAAAGCTTTCACCGCTTTTTTATTTCTGCTCAAATTTCTGTTTTAAATAAGCCACAGCAATAAATTTCGCACCCAATAACACTGTCTGTTGAAAAATGAATCACTTGTGTTGTAAATGGAAAGGCCAGGAACACAACATACTAAGGACCTTATTTTGCCAGTGTAATTCCTTTACCACATACAGCAAAGTCTTCCAAACTTCTAGAAATTAACACATTTCCATCTGAAACATCATAGATGGAATTTGAAGCGGAACTATATTTATAATAATCCTCAGCTATTCCAACAATTCTGCTCAACTAAACTACAATGAAAAAATAAGGCTGTTAAAATACTTATTTTATCTTTGTTAAATGGGATGTCAGTGGCCATATGGTCTACTCACAGGATTTGTAATATAGACTTCAGGCAAAGCTGCCCAATCAGGCTATACAGTACCTTAACAGCAACCATCCCCTGCAGCAGAATTCCTGTAATCAATGCATAGGGTTTAGGTGCATAGTATTTAGGCCAAAATAAGTCAACATAGGGTCAGATTTCCATCACTGAAGCCTTTAAACACAGCCCCATTGGTGTTCAAAACCATAACGCTCTGCTAGCATCATCTTATTTACAGTGAATAAGATCTCTTTTTCTAGTCCAATCCTGGTTTGGAAAATTGTGAGCATAATATCACAGCTGTGGTAATAACGAATATATAAACTGTAGTAAACTCTGTTACACCACTTGTACCTACAGGTAAGCCTATAATAAGGCTTACCTGTAGGTACTGTGAATATCTACTAAACTTGCACAGTTTAGGATATATTCAGAGTGCATGCAGCTGGTAACATCACCGGCGCATGCACTTTGAAGGTCCGGCTTACAGTGCCGTAAACGACTGCACCTGCGCGCTTGCGCGGCAGTGACATCATCGCGCCCCTGGTCACTCAAGTAGCTGGAGGCCGCAAACCCAGAAGGAAGACCGGGGGGAGATGTCAGCCTTCAGGTTTCAGGATGTCAGGTTTACTACCGCTTTAAGTGTGATGCCATTTTTCTACCTGTGAGTGATATTCTATACAGGCAAAAACTGACACATTGGGGGAGTTTTACTAAAACTGGTGCACTCAGAATCTGTGCGTGGTAGCCAATTAGACTATAACTTTAGCTCGTTCAATTAATCTTTGACAATACATTCTGGGAGCTGATTGGTTTCTATGCAGAGCTGCACCAGATTTTGCACTCCAGTTTTAGTAAAGAACCTCCATTGAATCTGCCCACTGTAGGCACAAGCTTGCTATCCCTAATGATAAATCAGGCTCTAGGCTCATTGTACATCTGGTAAGTTATGTGCTAGATACCTTATTCAGTTATATAGTTCATCTGGTAGCATCATGTATAATTTATATGCTTTTGTAGCAGATGACAAAATAATCAGTGGTTTGTCCTTATTTTCACTGTATAATGTTTAGGTAATGTAAAGGAAATTCACATGAGACTTTTTATTTATACCATTTCAATGTTTCCTGTGACCGATGTCTGAACTATAGAATTTTTTTTAGATGTCCACCTACCTGCATTGCTGCGATACTGCATTATTTAATTTGCTGGTAGGTAGATGTCATCAGCACAATGGGGTGGATTTACTAAAACCGGAGAGTGCAAAATCTGGTACAGCTCTGCATAGAAACCAATCAGCTGCCAGGTTTTATTGTCAAAGACTAATTGAACAAGCTGAAGTTAGAACCTGATTGGCTACCGTGCACAGCTGTACCAGATTTTGCACTCTTCAGTTTTAGTGTATCAACCTCACTGTTCTTTATTAAAGGAACTTTATGAAAGATGTCAAGGCAAAGGAAGAATGACTATTACCTTGATGAAGGGAAGCCTGCGCAGCCCCTAAATGTTATTTTTATTATTATTATTATTTTTATTATACAGGATTTATATAGCGCCAACAGTTTACGTAGCACTTTACAACTTGAGGGTAGACAGTACAAATACAATACACTTTAATACAGTAGGAATCAGAGGGCCCTAGAGCTTACAATCTAAGAAGGAAGGTCAAGAGGTACAAGAGGTAATAACTGTGGGTGCTGTGCTGATTAAGAAAATAAATGTACAGTTGTTAGGTGGGGGCCAGATAGGCTTCTCTGAAGAGATGAGTTTTCAGGGATCGTTGGAAAGTGGATAAAGTAGGAGAAAAACGGACAGATTGGGGTAGAGCATTCCAGAGGATGGGAGAGGCTCTGGAAAAGTCCTGAAGGCAAGCATGGGATGAGGTGACAAGGGAGTTTGAGAGCAGGAGGTCTTGGGAGGAGCGAAGAGAACGATTAGGTTGGTATTTTGAGACTAGGTTAGAGATGTAGCTGGGGGCCAGGTTGTGGATGGCTTTGTAAGTTATAGTTAGTATCTTGAATTTAATTCGGTGACTGAGTGGCAGCCAATGGAGGGACTGGCAGAGGGGTATAGCAGACACTGAGCGGTTTGTGAGGTGGATGAGCCTGGCAGCAGCGTTCATGGACTGAAGTGGGGATAGCCGATTTAGAGGTAAGCCAATGAGGAGGGAGTTGCAGTAGTTGAGGCGGGAGAAGACCAGGGAGTGGATTAGAAGCTTTTGTTTTGACATTGGTTAGGAAGGGGCGTATCTTGTCTTGGAGATGTTGCGGAGATTGATGCGGCAAATTTTGGATAGTGATAGAATGTGGGGGCGAAAGGTTAGTTCAGAGTCCAGGATTACACCTAGGACCTTGGCGTGGGGAGATGGGTTGATAGTTGAGCTGTTGATATTGACAGAGAAATCAGGGGAAGTGGCACCTGAGGGAGAAAATATCATGAGCTCAGTTTTGGACTGGTTGAGTTTGAGGAAGTGATGTGACATCCAGGCTGATATGTCTGCTAGTAAGTTGGTAATGCGTGAGGAGACAGATGGAGAGAGCTGGGGGGTGGAGAGATAGATTTGGGTGTCATCAGTGTAGAGATGATATTTAAAGCCGTGGGAGGTGATCAACTGACCCAGGGAGGTGGAGTAGATTGAGAAAAGGAGAGGTCCAAGAACAGAACCTTGGGAGACCCCAACGGAGAAAGGAAGAGGAGAGGAGAAAGTAGAGTTGTAAGTGACACTGAAGGAGTGGTGGGATAGGTAGGATGAGAACCAGCGAACAGTACAGTCACGGAGACCAAAGGAGTGGAGTTTATTGAGGAGGAGGGGGTGGTCCACTGTGTCAAAGGCAGCAGAGAGATCCAGGAGAAGTAATACAGAATAGTGTCCACTGGTTTTAGCCATTAGTAGGTCATTTGAGAGTTTAAGGAGAGCAATTTCCGTGGAGTGTTGAGGGCGAAATCCGGACTGAAGGGGATCAAGAAGTTTATTCATGGTCAGATGGTCACTTAGTCGGTTGTAGACCAGTCTTCCAAGAAGTTTGGAGGAGAAGGCGAGTAAGGAGATGTAGGACGTAGGTTGTTGAGACTGATGGGGTCCAGTGAGGGCTTTTTAAATATGGGGGTGACTAGCGCATGTTTTAGAGAGTTTGGGAAGATGCCACAAAAGAGGGAGAGGTTAAAAATGTGAGTTAGAGAGTGTAGAATTGAGTCAGAGGGTGAGCGTAGCATTTGCGAGGTAGCAGGATCCTGGGGGCAGGTGGTTAGATGAGCATTAGATTAGCATTAGTTTAGCAACCTCAGTAATAGTAGCAGGGTTGAATGAGGGAAGTAATGATTGTATCTGTGGACATGTGGTGTTGCATGGGGGAGGTTTCATCAATCTGTATCAATCTTAGTTTTGAAGTTATTGGCGATCTCCTGGGCAGTGAGTGAGTTGGTGGGTGGAGGCAGTGGAGGACAGAGTAGAGTGTTGAAGGTAGAGAAGAGTTGACGTGGACTGGATGAGAAGGTGTTAATGAGTGTGATAAAGTAGGTCTGTTTGGCAGTGTGAAGGCAGGAATAGTATTTTAGGAGGGCAGATTTATATTGTGTGAAGTCTTCCTGGATCTTAGTCTTATGCCACAGGCGCTCAAGAGCGCAGCTACGTTTTCTGAGACTTCTGGTGTCATCTGTTTGCCAGGGTTGTAGCAGTCGGGGCCTAATTCTGCGTGTAGTGAGGGGGGCAAGCTTGTCAAAGGAGGAACACAGTGAGCTGTTGTAGATGTAAGTGGCTAGGTTGGGGCAGGACAGAGGTGAGATTTTGTCATAGAGGTGGTCAGTAGCAGAGTAGAGAAGAGAAGGGTTGAGGTGGCGAAGGTTTCTACATGTAACTGTTAGGCGGTTGGAGGGAGAGGGGGTGGAAGACAGGGGGACAGCAAAACTAATAAGGTGGTGATCAGAGAGTGGGAAAGGAATGTTGGAAAGGTTGTACCGAGTGCACAGATAGGAGAAGACAAGGTCATTTTTAGGTATTTTTATAGTGGCGTCTTTGAAAAAAGGTCTTTGAATGGAAAATCTAGGTGTGCTTGCAACTTTTTGTCTTTTTGTTCAGCAGCAACCCTACTTTCAAGGTCTGAAAAGTACATAATATATAGCTAAAACACATTCTATACTGCCACTAGAAGCTGACAATAAAAAATAAAAGAATATATTCTCCCACAAGTCCTGCTAGTGAGCATGTGGAACCCAAATAGTACCTTTCCCTCATGAGACAATAGAAGAGAACAGAGTTACCCAAAGCTACAAATCAAAACTCAAAGTAATGCCCCGTACACACGGTCTGACTTTGTTTGGACATTCCGACAACGAAATCCTAGGATTTTTTCCGATGGATGTTGGCTCAAACTTGTCTTGCATACACACGGTCACACAAAGTTGTTGGAAAATCCGATCGTTCTAAATGCGGTGACGTAAAACACGTACGTCGGGACTATAAACGGGGCAGTGGCCAATAGCTTTCATCTCTTTATTTATTCTGAGCATGCGTGGCACTTTGTCTGTCGGATTTGTGTACACACGATTGGAATTCCCGACAACGGATTTTATTGTCAGAAAATTTTATATCCTGCTCTCAAACTTTGTGTGTCGGAAAATCCGATGGAAAATGTGTGATGGAGCCTACACACGGTCAGAATTTCCGACAACAAGGTCCTATCACACATTTTCCATCGGAAAATCCGACCATGTGTACGGGGCATTATAGTTCTTAAAAGACCTGTACCTGCACAAAGGAAACAATAGTGCTAAAAGGAATTTGTGTGTACTCCTTTGAGAGCAGCTCGTTATAAGGTTAAGTAGCCTAAATATGGTATGACTAGTTGGTACCAACTAGTCATATCACAAATCAAAACTCAACTTTAGTTTTTTAGCTAAATCCAGGCTATTATGAATTGTAAAATATTTATTGATACCTTTTAAAATGTAGTAATATGGGCATACTAAAATTACCGTAAAATTTAAATATTTAAAAAAAAATAATTTAGTTAGGGTAGGATGTCCATAGAAGGTATTTCTTCAGTTCAGCCAGCAAACTAAAATGTGATTTTAAGAATCTGTGATGGGGAAAGGAATTGGGGGGAGGTGGAGAAGGGTGGATTTATCAAGATCAACTGGAAAATAATCGTGACAAATTCATTTGCCAGAAGAAGTGAATGAATATCGATTGAGTTAGAAAAAAACAGTATTTTATACATGGAGCCTGGTGGCCCTGCCCATGGCATCAGTTACTAATTATTAGTAGGAATGTTATGATAGTTACTATGTGTAATTAAACTAATGTGTGATGGGGACTTTGACTCCATTCATAAAATACATTTGGTAAGCATAAAATAAAGCAGTATGTACACTGTGAAAATTGTTGGTTTGTAAATGAAATAATATCTGCAATCTTTTTTAGAATTAACAATCAAAGTACCATATTGGGGGGAAACAGTTACATTTGTTATTCTAAAATAGCAAAGACTAAAAAAAAAAAACATGTAGTTAATATAAAAAAAAATCTATGCCTCTCCAAAGTGACAATGTTTTTCATGTTTTTTTAATCAAAATGATATACTTCCTTTTGTTGATAAATGTATTTCAGTAAATTTTACAATAAGCTGTTAAAGTATAAACAACTGCAATCAAATAAAAAAATGCATTATTGTACAAACCTTGATAAACTGTGTAAAGCAGGGGTCTCAAGCTGGCAGCCCTCCGGCTGTTGCAAAACTACAAGTCTCATCATGCCTCTGCCTGTGGGAGTAATACTTGTAACTGTCAGCCTCGCAATGCCTCATGGGACTTGTAGTTTCGCAACAGCTAGAGGGCCACCGGTTTGAGTACCCCTGGTGTAAAGTGATCAGAATGGAAATTCCAGTGGAAAAGTAGTCAAAATTAAAATGTAATCCGTTACTGTATCTTATATACAGTATACTGTAAGCAGAGGATTAAATTGCATCTAAACCCAAAAACAAAAATGCAATATTTTGCAACTTACCAGTCTTAGATGTGGTAGCTCCAATAGTTCTCTATTTTTCATTTTGTTATCACCTGTTAATCTTGCCCTTTACTTACTTCCTGCTCTATGGTGACAATGCTTCCTTGATATACTGTATGTATGGAGAAGCAGTCTTGCCCCCCCCCAAATCAGGAAGTATGGTAGGACTACAAAAGAACCCCCTCTCTTCTTCTACATAACATAGGAGGAGGTGTTGTGAAGTCCCTTGAAGATATCTGGGAACAATGCAACTGATAAGCACAGACAGATTGCAAATTACGTTACTAACTGATGGCATTTCTGGCAGAATCAACATGTATTTTTTTGCCCCTATCTAGCATATACAAAAAAAAAAACTCTTTCAATGGTATATTTAACAGATGAAAAGGATTCAAATAGGAGAAGATCATTGTTAGGGTTCATATGCCCTTTAACTTATATCACTACAGTTTTTTTTCTAAATCTATAAAGGGACATATTTATCAATCTTCATGCAGAAAACAAGCAACTCACAGGACTTCCCCAAAATTTTGCTTTATTTGAATATTTTTTGGGGGGTAATGAATCAGAAAATTAAGTTCAACCTTCTTGCTGCCAGAGCCATTTCTGGGTCTTCAGGGAGTTCCATCGGAGATCCGGTGACGTCACGGACATAGACGTCACCGGACTCCTCCCCCCTTCACCAAGTGCCTCTGTCTGCTAACGAAGGGAAGGGGGGAGGAGACCGGTGACGTCGATGTCCGTGAAATCATAAATTGAGGAAGACAGATCCTAAGGATTTGATTTATTTCACTGGTCAAAGTATTCAGATAAACATCTATGTAAATCCTGGACTTGGCTATGAAAATAAACATCTCTGAGGGCTTTCCTGGCTGTAAGTTAGTTTGACGATGAACTGACATTGATTGGTTATCCAGCAATCAAGAAACATTTATGATGAGGGCACTTTTTTTCCAAAGAGCTGACACTTTGCTGTCTCAGCAGGTGATGGATGTCTCTGGCTCTCCATCGGTCCCCCTAATGCACAATAATGCACAACGGTGCTATTTAAATAGACTGTAGGGTGACGCCGTAGCCCCGCCCTGCTGAAGAAGTTCTGAGGAAGTTCTGATTGAATGTAATGCGTACAGGGGAGGAGCTACGCATGACATCAGCTAAAAGTATTTGGATCTGTATGTGCATTATAATTAATCGAAATTAGTTGATTAATCGATTTAAAAAAATCGATTAATTGAACACGAAAATTTTAATCAGTAACAGCCCTACATTTTTTGCAACAGGAACATATAATTACAAATCTGACAGGGGTTTAAAGAGATTCTAAAGGCAGAAGGCTTTTTTATCTTAAGGCATGATGCATTAAGATAAAAAAAACTCCTGTGTGCAGCAGCCCCCCCAATACTTACCTGAGTCCCCTCTCGATCCAGCGATGTTGCAAGAGAGACTCGGCTGCCTGGGACTCTCCCTCCTAAAAGGGCTGAGACACACAGCAGGCAGTCAGTGAGCCAATGAGGAGAGAGAGAGGGGGCGGGGCCGACCCATGACTCCGTGTCTGAGTGGACACACAGAGCAGCGGCTCGGGTGCCCTCATAGCAAGCTGCTTGCTGTGGGGGCACTCGGCAGGAGGGAGGGACCAGGAGTGCCGACGAGAGACCCCAGAAGAGGAGGATCAGGGCTTCTCTGTGCAAAAAAAAAAAAACTAATAAAAAATGGGATTTGGATTTCTGCATGTGTTGCCACTTCCTGTCTGGTAAAATGTCTGCAAGACAAGTAAGAGAAATTCTTTCTAACAGAGCCCCCTATTACAGTAAAAACATGACAGGGGTTCTCACTATTCCCCATTCTATTCGTAAGCAAAACTAAGAAAACATGTTTTGGCTTCACATACACTTTCTGTCGAATAGAGATGTTTTTTTTATTTATTTTTTTATTGAAGTCAAGCCAAGTGGAGTGAAAAAAAGAAACCGCCATAATAAAAAAAGCCACCAATTTTGCTAAACATTTCAGAGAAATAACTTCTCTTTTTCTTTTCTTTGCTGTTTTCCTCCTGGTTTAACGTCACTGGTAAACATGTCCCTTGGATCTCTTACCAGCTTAATATAAGCCAATTTCATAAGCCCCATGTCACCTTATTGTACAGTTGGTAGCTGGCATTTCAGCTGATGGCTGCCTATTTTCAAAGAGTGCTTACTACTTTATTAGCTGTTTGCAAATGTCCACACTGTTCAACATATAGTTAGTAATATGAAGGGCTGTCATTTTTTCCAGTTATTACCAATTCCAAACCCTCAGAACAGGGTGCTAACAATTCAGTAAGAATCACATTATTATTATTACTATACAGGATTTATATAGCGCCGACAGTTTACGCAGTGCTTTACAACATTAGGGCAGACAGTACAAGTACAATACAATTCAATACAGGAGGAATCAGAGGGTCCTGCTCGTTAGAGCTTACAATCTTTAACATTTCTTTTGGTGAAATAACTGAAAATGTATATTTACTGAATATACTGCATAGTTACATTTTTGTGGGTGCAGAGCATGGAGGTTAAACCTCTAATGGTTTGTTTTAAAGTGGAACTGTGGGCTACATCAAAAATGACACACACACACACCATATTACCAAAAGTATTGTGACACCTTCCTTTACAAGCACATGAACTTTAATGGCATCCCAGTCTTAGTCCGTAGAGTTCAATATTGAGTTGGCCTACCCTTTGCAGCTATAACAGCTTCAACTCTTCTTGGATGGCTGTCCACAAGGTTTAGGATTGTGTATATGGGAATGTTTGACCAATTGTGAGGTCAGGCACTGATGTGGAAGAAAAGGCCTGGCTCCCAGTTCCTGCTCTAATTCATCCCAAAGGTGTTCTATCGGGTTGAGGTCAGGATTCCGTGCAGGCCAGTCAAGTTCTTCCACCCCAAACTCGCTCATCCATGCCTTTATGGACCTTGCTTTGTGCGCAGTCATGTGGACGAGAAAGCCTGGCTCGCAGTCTCCACTCAAATTTATCCCAAAGGTGTTTTATCGGGTTGACTCTGTGCAGGCCAGTCAAGTTCCTCCACCCCAAACTCGCTGGGAAGAAAAATGTTTGATATCAACAAGAGGAAAAAATTCCTGGTGTCAGTGGTTAGTGGAAGGCAAAAAAAATGCTCAGGGTGGGAGTCAGTGCAACATAAAAAATATCCTGGCATTGGTGTCTATCGGAGGAAGAATGCCTTGATGGTTGGTGGGAGGAATAAATTACATTAACCACTTAAGGACCAGCCTTGTTTTGGAATTTAGGTGTTTACGTGTTTAAAACAGTTTTTTTTGCTAGAAAATTACTTAGAACCCCCAAACATTATATATTGTTTTTTTCTAACACCCTAGAGAATAAAATGGCAGTCATTGCAATACATTTTTCACACCGTATTTGCGCAGCGGTCTTACAAGTATGCTTTTTTTCGAAAAAATTCACATTTTTGAATAAAAAAATAAGACAACAGTAAAGTTAGCCCAATTTTTTTTGTATATTGTGAAAGATAATGTTACACCAAGTAAATTGATACCCAATATGTCACGCTTCAAAATTGTGCCCGGTCGTGGAATGGCGTCAAACTTTTACCCTCAAAAATCTCCATAGTCGACGTTTAAAAAATTCTACAGGTTGCATATTTTACGTTACGGAGGAGGTCTAGGGCTAGAATTATTGCTCTCGCTCTACCGAACGCGGCGATACCTCACATGTGTGGTTTGACCACCGTTTTCATATGCGGGCGCTATTCACCTATGCGTTCGCTTCTGCGCACGAGCTCGTCGGGATGGGGGGTTTAAAAATTTTTTTTTATTTTTCTTATTTATTTTATATGATTTTATTTATTTTTACACTGTTTAAAAAAAAAATTGTGTCACTTTTATTCCTATTACAAGGAATGTAAACATCCCTTGTAATAGAAAAAAGCATGACAGGTCCTCTTAAATATGAGATCTGGGGACAAAAAGACCTCAGATCTCATATTTACACTAAAATGCAATTAAAAAAAAGTAATTTAAAAAAATGATATTGAAAAAAAATATGCCTTTAAGACGTATGGGCGGAGGTGACGTTTTGACGTCGCTTCCGCCCTGCAGTGTCATGGAGATGAGTGGGCGTCATCTTCCCCTTACTCGTCTCCATGCACAGCTAGGGGATAGACGCAATCGCCTCGGGTAAGCGTCGGAGGGCACCGGATCTCGGCGGGAGGGGGGGCCCCTCTCCCGCCACCGATAAAAGTGATCTCGCGGCGAATCCGCCGCAGAGACCACTGTTATTTTGTAGCCAACCGTCGCACAAAAACGGGGATGCCAGGGTTAGGGCAGCTAGCTGCTACCATAACAACGATATCTGCAGGCAAAGTTAGTACGTACATCGGTGTGCGGCGGTCGGCAAGTGGTTTTTTAAGCCCCATTCACACTACTGTGTGCATCACTGTAATGCACAGTAATGCACATTACATGCCTTGGTGCTATTCAGTGCTATTCATTCTGAATGGCAGCCCAATGTGTCCTAAAAATGACATGCATTTCAGCAAACCACAATGCATTGTAACTCACTACTAAGTGTTGTAGTGTGCTCTGTTATAAAAAATAGTGCTTGCACAATTTTGATCAGCTTAGCAACACACATGTGTCAACACAACCTTAGGGGCAGTTAGTTGAGAAAAAAAAAAAAAAAACATTGGTATTAGTGGGGTAAAAAACGCATTAGTGTCAGTGAAGTAAAAAGAGCAAAAAACGTTGCCAGTCGGTGCGGTGGCGGGCGAGGGGGGGAATGGTGGTTAGTGTGGGTGGGCACCTAATGTCAGGAAGGAGCCCACTCCACCAGACAGTTTGTGAAAATTGTTTGACAGTTGGGGGTTATGGAGGCAGAAAAACACTTTTGGGTGTGTTCTAACATTTAATTAAAATGTCTGCAGCAGAGTGAGGTTGATTTACTACAAATAGAGAGTGCAAAACCTGGTGCAAGTCTGCATAAAAACCTATTAGCTTCCAGGTTTTTTTTTCAAAGCTTGTTTGAACAAGCTGAAGTCAGAAGCTGATTGGCTGCCATGCACAGCTGCAGCAGATTTTGCATTCTCTAATTCTAGTAAATCCCCCCAGTGTACCTCGGCTGGAAGAAAATTCAGAAATGCATTTTTAGTAAAATTATAGAATATGGCAAGCTCAAGCTAGAGGTAGAGCTATAGACAGGACATAAATAAACATGAACAGTGTGCCAGCTTATAGGCTGAAGAGTGGTCAAGATGCATTTTTTTATTTAAAACCTTATATTTGTATTTCACTGCTGAAGCTACAAACATAAGGCAGAAATTAAGTGAGACTAGAAGTGAGGGAGATTTCTGGAAACGTCAAAATGTGAAGCAGTTTTATTTTGTTGCCAGGTTTTCAAAAGCCAATACATACATAAAGAAATAGGCGCACTTAAATGGTGAGAGATGATTTACTTAACATAGTCCAGATAAACCTAAATGTATTGACAAAGTAAAATGATGTTAATAACATGTAAAAGAACTATTTGTAAACTTTACAACATATAAATAAATCTTTTCCTTGCCAAAGATGTCTAGCACACACCTGTAAGGTACAGCGTATGGGTGTACAGTGTAAAATACATTTGTTTTTGTAATGCCTGGGAGCCACAGCTGCAGCATATCTTTGCTCATAGGAATGCATTATAGAAAACACTGTGCGTACCTGCTGGTATCAGCATATACACACGTGAATAAATAACATTTTTTTTTAAAGAGATTAAAGAATTTGATTAGCTCATAAATTCTCTGTTTCAGAATTTTTCATAAGCTGGCCTCTGTGCCAGAATTATAATTACTTGTACCCCTGTCAATTGACTGGGCTTAGTATGACACCAATAAGATGGGAAATCATACAAGGCACAACCGAGCCCAGAAGTGGAGAGGGTGATGGCCCAATCTGCACCAATATATCTAGAACCAACAACTAAAAATGTGCTAAATTTTTCTTCTAGAACAGTGTTTCTCAACTCCAGTCCTCAAGGCGCCCCAACAGGTAATATTAAATATTAAAAGGACACATTAAGATTTTTTCATAAAATCCACCCAGCCCTTTTGATTCAGTAAACTGTGCCCCCCAACAGGATCTTATTTACCCCATCAGATGACTGACGTTGGGAGGAAAATAGCACTGCACTGTCTGCAGCCCAGCCAGGAAAAAATCAGAAGTACAGGTACACCCCATCAAAGTCAAAGGGACATAAGTGAGCAGATGTCCCCACCCTAGATTTTTATTGGCTGAGCTGCTGTGAGTATGAGAGGCCACAGCCATGGGACTGTTGTAAAAGTAAAAAGAAAGAACACTCCATTGATAATGGTCATTGGAGGAAAAAAGAAACACTCAAGCATCAGTAGTCTGTGGAGGGAAGAATGTTCCGGTGATCAGTTAGAGAGAAAAAAGGCCACAGTTTCAAAGAAAAATAGATTTACAATTTTGATAACTTTGTTTTTCATGGTTTTGTCAGCGAACGAGATTTAAGGCTTATACATATTTGTTATTTATTAACTGCTTGGTGACTGCACACTGTTGCTTTACTGCTACAGTGTGGCCCGGCTGTGCAGAATCACGTTTAATTATGGGCGTGGTGACTCGGTTGGGCTGTTATTCATCACAGCTCAGCCAATCACCAGTTCCCGGCCAATGACTGACCACCAGCACCTGGTGATCAACTCCATTCTTACTGAACACAGATCTGTGAATGTAAACAACACAGAGCTGTGTTGGGGTAGGTCACAGGTCTACGCGTTTCGTGGGATCCCCCACTTCATCAGAACCATGTGATGTTATATAAAACTTAGTTGGAAGGAAAAAATGCTATAAACTATAGAGAAAAGAGAGATAAATATCCATCAATCAGCCAGAAAGGATAATATAAATAAAAAAAACAGTCACTATCCTCATTAGTAAAACAAGGTAGAATAGGATATATATATATATATATATATATATATATATATATATATATATATATATATATATATATATATATATATATATATATATATATATATATATATACATATATATATATATATATATATATATATATATATATATATATACATATATATATATATATATATATATATATACATATATATATATATATATATATATATATATATATATATTAGGGATAAGCCGAACACCCCCCGGTTCGGTTCGCACCAGAACCTGCGAACGGACCGAAAGTTCGCACGAACGTTAGAACCCCATTGACGTCTATGGGACTCGAACGTTCGAAATCAAAAGTGCTCATTTTAAAGGCTAATTTGCATGGTATTGTCCTAAAAAGGTTTTGGAGACCCGGGTCCTACCCCAGGGGACATGTATCAATACAAAAAAAACTTTTAAAAACGGCCGTTTTTTCGGGAGCAGTGATTTTAATGATGCTTAAAGTAAAAAAAAAAAAGCGAAATATTCCTTTAACCACTTGACGACCGCCTCACGCCGATGTACGTCGGCAAAGTGGCACGGACAGGCAAAATCACGTACAGGGTACGTGATTTGCCTTCCGCGGGTGGGGGGTCCGATCGGACCCCCCCCGGTGCCCGAGGCGGTCGTCTTTTGTCCAGCGGCGATCGGTGATGAGGGGGAGACCATCCGTTCGTGGCCCCCCCCTCGCGATCGCCGCCGGCCAATGAGAACACTCCTTTGCTGCTGTATGCTAAACAGCAGCAAAGGAAGTGATGTCATCTCCCCTCGGGTCGGTATTTTCCGTTCCGGCCCGAGGAGAGAAGACATCTATGTGAGTGCACCAACACACACACACACAGTAGAACATGCCAGGCACACAAAACACCCCGATCCCCCCCCCGATCGCCCCCCGATCCCCCCCCAATCACCCCCCCCCCTGTCACAAACTGACACCAGCAGTTTTTTTTTTTTTTTTTTTTCTGATTACTGCATAGTGTCAGTTTGTGACAGTTACAGTGTTGGGACAGTGAGTATTACCCCCCTTTAGGTCTAGGGTACCCCCCTAACCCCCCCTAATAAAGTTTTAACCCCTTGATCACCCCCTGTCACCAGTGTCACTAAGCGATCATTTTTCTGATCGCTGTATTAGTGTCGCTGGTGACGCTAGTTAGTGAGGTAAATATTTAGGTTCGCCGTCAGCGTTTTATAGCGTCAGGGACCCCCATATACTACCTAATAAATGTTTTAACCCCTTGATTGCCCCCTAGTTAACCCTTTCACCACTGATCACCGTATAACCGTTACGGATGACGCTGGTTAGTTCGTTTATTTTTTATAGTGTCAGGGCACCCGCCGTTTATTACCGAATAAAGGTTTAGCCCCCTGATCGCCCGGCGGTGATATGCGTCGCCCCAGGCAGCGTCAGATTAGCGCCAGTACCGCTAACACCCACGCATGCAGCATACGCCTCCCTTAGTGGTATAGTATCTGATCGGATCAATATCTGATCCGATCAGATCTATACTAGCGTCCCCAGCAGTTTAGGGTTCCCAAAAACGCAGTGTTAGCGGGATCAGCCCAGATACCTGCTAGCACCTGCGTTTTGTGCCTCCGCCCAGCCCACCCAAGTGCAGTATCGATCGATCACTGTCACTTACAAAACACTAAACACATAACTGCAGCGTTCGTAGAGTCAGGCCTGATCCCTGCGATCGCTAACAGTTTTTTTGGTAGCATTTTGGTGAACTGGCAAGCACCAGCCCCAGGCGTCAGGTTAGCGCCAGTACCGCTAACACCCACGCACGCAGCATACGCCTCCCTTAGTGGTATAGTATCTGAACGGATCAATATCTGATCCGATCAGATCTATACTAGCGTCCCCAGCAGTTTAGGGTTCCCAAAAACGCAGTGTTAGCGGAATCAGCCCAGATACCTGCTAGCACCTGCGTTTTGCCCCTCCGCCCGGCCCAGCCCAGCCCACCCAAGTGCAGTATCGATCGATCACTGACACTTACAAAACACTAAACGCATAACTGCAGCGTTCGCAGAGTCAGGCCTGATCCCTGCGATCGCTAACAGTTTTTTTTGTAGCGTTTTGGTGAACTGGCAAGCACCAGCCCCAGGCAGCGTCAGATTAGCGCCAGTACCGCTAACACCCACGCACGCACCGTACACCTCCCTTAGTGGTATAGTATCTGATCGCATCAATATCTGATCCGATCAGATCTATACTAGCGTCACCAGCAGTTTAGGGTTCCCAAAAACGCAGTGTTAGCGGGATCAGCCCAGATACCTGCTAGCACCTGCGTTTTGCCCCTCCGCCCGGCCCGGCCCAGCCCACCCAAGTGCAGTATCGATCGATCACTGACACTTACAAAACACTAAACGCATAACTGCAGCGTTCGCAGAGTCAGGCCTGATCCCTGCGATCGCTAACGTTTTTTGGTAGCGTTTTGGTGAACTGGCAAGCGCCAGCGGCCTAGTACACCCCGGTCGTAGTCAAACCAGCACTGCAGTAACACGTGGTGACGTGGCGAGTCCCATAAGTGCAGTTGAAGCTGGTGAGGTGGCAAGCACAAGTAGTGTCCCGCTGCCACCAAAAAGACAAACACAGGCCCATCGTGCCCATAGTGCCCTTCCTGCTGCATTCGCCAATCCTAATTGGGAACCCACCGCTTCTGCAGCGCCCGTACTTCCCCCATTCACATCCCCAACCAAATGCAGTCGGCTGCATGAGAGGCATTTTCTTTATGTCCTCCCGAGTACCCCTACCCAACGAACCCCCCCAAAAAAGATGTTGTGTCTGCAGTAAGAGCGCGGATATAGGCGTGACACCCGCTATTATTGTCCCTCCTGTCCTGACAATCCTGGTCTTGCATTGGTGAATGTTTTGAACGCTACCATTCACTAGTTGAGTATTAGCGTAGGGTACAGCATTGCACAGACTAGGCACACTTTCACAGGGTCTCCCAAGATGCCATCGCATTTTGAGAGACCCGAACCTGGAACCAGTTACCGTTATAAAAGTTAGTTACAAAAAAAGTGTAAAAAAAAAAAAATATATGAAATAAAAAAAAATAGTTGTTGTTTTATTGTTCTCTCTCTCTCTATTCTCTCTCTCTATTGTTCTGCTCTTTTTTACTGTATTCTATTCTGCAATGTTTTATTGTTATTGTTATTGTTATTATGTTTTATCATGTTTGTTTTTCAGGTGTGTAATTATTTACACTTTACTGTGCTTTATTGTTAACCATTGTTAACCATTTTTTTGTCTTCAGGTACGCCATTCACGACTTTGAGTGGTTATACCAGAATGATGCCTGCAGGTTTAGGTATCATCTTGGTATCATTCTTTTCAGCCAGCGGTCGGCTTTCATGTAAAAGCAATCCTAGCGGCTAATTAGCCTCTAGACTGCTTTTACAAGCCGTGGGAGGGAATGCCCCCCCCCCACCGTCTTCCGTGTTTTTCTCTGGCTCTCCTGTCTCAACAGGGAACCTGAGAATGCAGCCGGTGATTCAGCCAGCTGACCATAGAGCTGATCAGAGACCAGAGTGGCTCCAAACATCTCTATGGCCTAAGAAACCGGAAGCTACGAGTATTTCATGACTTAGATTTCGCCGGATGTAAATAGCGCCATTGGGAAATTGGGGAAGCATTTTATCACACCGATCTTGGTGTGGTCAGATGCTTTGAGGGCAGAGGAGAGATCTAGGGTCTAATAGACCACAATTTTTTCAAAAAAGAGTACCTGTCACTACCTATTGCTATCATAGGGGATATTTACATTCCCCGAGATAACAATAAAAATGATTAAAAAAAAAAATATGAAAGGAACAGTTTAAAAGTAAGATTAAAAAAGCAAAAAAATAATAAAGAAAAAAAAAAACAAAAAAAAAAACACCCCTGTCGCCCCCTGCTCTCGCGCTAAGGCGAACGCAAGCGGCGGTCTGTCGTCAAACATAAACAGCAATTGCACCATGCATGTGAGGTATCACCGCGAAGGCCAGATCGAGTGCAGTAATTTTTCCAGTAGACCTCCTCTGTAAATCTAAAGTGGTAACCTGTAAAGGCTTTTGAAGGCTTTTAAACATGTATTTATTTTGTTGCCACTGCACGTTTGTGCGCAATTTTAAAGCATGTCATGTTTGGTATCCATGTACTCGGCCTAAGATCATCTTTTTTATTTCATCAAACATTTGGGCAATATAGCGTGTTTTAGTGCATTAAAATTAAAAAAAGTGTGTTTTTTCCCCAAAAAATGCGTTTGAAAAATCGCTGCGCAATTACTGTGTGAAAAAAAAAAATGAAACACCCACCATTTTAATCTGTAGGGCATTTGCTTTAAAAAAATATATAATGTTTGGGGGTTCAAAGTAATTTTTTTGCAAAAAAAAAAAACTTTTTCATGTAAACAATAAGTGCTAGAAAGGGCTTTGTCTTCAAGTGGTTAGAAGAGTGGGTGATGTGTGACACAAGCTTCTAAATGTTGTGCATAAAATGCCAGGACAGTTCAAAACCCCCCCAAATGACCCCATTTTGGAAAGTAGACACCCCAAGCTATTTGCTGAGAGGCATGTCGAGTCCATGGAATATTTTATATTGCGACACAAGTTGCGGGAAAGAGACAAATTTTTTTTTTTTTTTTTTTTTTTGCACAAAGTTGTCACTAAATGATATATTGCTCAAACATGCCATGGAAATATGTGAAATTACACCCCAAAATACATTCTGTTGCTTCTCCTGAGTACGGGGATACCACATGTGTGAGACTTTTTGGGAGCCTAGCCGCGTACGGGACCCCGAAAACCAAGCACCGCCTTCAGGCTTTCTAAGGGCGTAAATTTTTGATTTCACTCTTCACTGCCTATCACAGTTTCGGAGGCCATGGAATGCCCAGGTGGCACAAAACCCCCCCAAATGACCCCATTTTGGAAAGTAGACACCCCAAGCTATTTGCTGAGAGGTATAGTGAGTATTTTGCAGACCTCACTTTTTGTCACAAAGTTTTGAAAATTGAAAAAAGAAAAAAAAAAATGTTTTTTCTTGTCTTTCTTCATTTTCAAAAACAAATGAGAGCTGCAAAATACTCACCATGCCTTTCAGCAAATAGCTTGGGGTGTCTACTTTCCAAAATGGGGTCATTTGGGGGGGTTTTGTGCCACCTGGGCATTCCATGGCCTCCGAAACTGTGATAGGCAGTAAAGAGTGAAATCAAAAATTTTCACCCTTAGAAATCCTGAAGGCAGTGATTGGTTTTCGGGGTCCAGTACGCGGCTAGGCTCCCAAAAAGTCCCACACATGTGGTATCCCCATACTCAGGAGAAGCAGCTAAATGTATTTTGGGGTGCAATTCCACATATGCCCATGGCCTGTGTGAGCAATATATCATTTAGTGACAACTTTATGAAAAAAAAAAAAAAAAAAAAAAAAAAAGTGTCACTTTCCCGCAACTTGTGTCAAAATATAAAATATTCCATGGACTCAATATGCCTCTCAGCAAATAGCTTGGGGTGTCTACTTTCCAAAATGGGGTCATTTTGGGGGGTTTTGTGCCACCTGGGCATTCCATGGCCTCCGAAACTGTGATAGGCAGTGAAGAGTGAAAGCAAAAATTTACACCCTTAGAAATCCTGAAGGCGGTGATTGGTTTTCGGGGCCCCGTACGCGGCTAGGCTCCCAAAAAGTCCCACACATGTGGTATCCCCATACTCAGGAGAAGCAGCTGAATGTATTTTGGGGTGCAATTCCACATAGACCCATGGCCTGTGTGAGCAATATATCATTTAGTGACGACTTTTTGTAAATATTTTTTTTTTTTTTTGTCATTTTTCAATCACTTGGGACAAAAAAAATAAATATTCAATGGGTTCAACATGCCTCTCAGCAATTTCCTTGGGGTGTCTACTTTCCAAAATGGGGTCATTTGGGGGGGTTTTGTACTGCCCTGCCATTTTAGCACCTCAAGAAATGACATAGGCAGTCATAAACTAAAAGCTGTGTAAATTCCAGAAAATGTACCCTAGTTTGTAGACGCTATAACTTTTGCGCAAACCAATAAATATACGCTTATTGACATTTTTTTTACCAAAGACATGTGGCCGAATACATTTTGGCCTAAATGTATGACTAAAATTTAGTTTATTGGATTTTTTTTATAACAAAAAGTAGAAAATATCATTTTTTTTCAAAATTTTCGGTCTTTTTCCGTTTATAGCGCAAAAAATAAAAACCGCAGAGGTGATCAAATACCATCAAAAGAAAGCTCTATTTGTGGGAAGAAAAGGACGCAAATTTCGTTTGGGTACAGCATTGCATGACCGCGCAATTAGCAGTTAAAGCGACGCAGTGCCAAATTGGAAAAAGACCTCTGGTCCTTAGGCAGCATAATGGTCCGGGGCTCAAGTGGTTAAATATCGTACCTGGGGTGTGTCTATAGTAGGCCTGTAAAGTGGCTCGTGTTTCCCGTGTTTAGAACAGTCCCTGCACCAAATGTCATTTTTAAAGGAAAAAATCTCATTTAAAACTGCTTGCGGGTTTAATGTCATGTCGGGTCATGGCAATATGGATGAAAATCAGTGAGACAAACGGCATGGGTACCCCCCAGTCCATTACCAGGCCCTTTGGGTCTTGTACGGATATTAAGGGGAACCCCGCACCCAAATTAAAATAAGGAAAGGCCCTATATACTCTGAACAGCAGTATACAGGCGGTGCAAACAAGACAGGGACTGTAGGTTTGTTGTTAAGTAGAATCTCTTTGTAATTTTGAACGGGTAAATTTTTAAAGCGTTTAGCTCCAGCCAAAAAATCTTTTTTAAGCTTTTTGGAAAACATAGGGAAGGGTTATCACCCCTGTGACATTTGTTTTGCTGTCTTTCCTCCTCTTCAGAAGATTTCACCTCACTTTTTGTCCCAATGAAAAATGTTTTTTGAAAATTTGGGTTTTTTGTGGAACAAGGATTGGAAAGCATCAGTGGAAAGGAGAAATTGTTTTCCCATATTAACTCTTACAGGAGAGAATTTCCCTTCCTAGGGGTAGATTTCATCTCACTTCTTGTTGTCTCCTTCCGTTTGCAAGTAGGAGTCGTTTGTAAGTTAGATGTTTGAAAGTAGGGTCCTGCCCTATATTCTCAGCAGAAATTTGGGCCTTAGGTGTTGCTGTGGCCACAACACTGAAAGCCCTCACAGGGCCCTGCTGTGAAATATTAGATCAAGAATTGTAATTACATGCCCCTGTTGAACAGGAGCTGAAAAATTAGGCCTTAGGCACTGGTGCTGGTGCCACAACACTGCAACCCCTTACAGACACTCTAGTTGGAACGCAGGAACGAGCCCTGCTGCAAAGTATTGCATCAAAAATTGTAATTACACGCCCCTGTTAGACAGGGGCAGAAAAATTGGGCCTTAGGCACTGGTGCTGGTGCCACAACACTGCAACCCCTCACAGACACTCTAGTTGGAACGCAGGAACGAGCCCTGCTGCAAAGTATTGCATCAAAAATTGTAATTACACGCCCCTGTTAGACAGGGGCAGAAAAATTGGGCCTTAGGCACTGGTGCTGGTGCCACAACACTGCAACCCCTCACAGATACTCTAGTTGGAACGCAGGAACGAGCCCTGCTGCAAAGTATTGCATCAAAAATTGTAATTACACGCCCCTGTTAGACAGGGGCAGAAAAATTGGGCCTTAGGCACTGGTGCTGGTACCACAACACTGCAACCCCTCACAGACACTCTAGTTGGAATGCAGGAACGAGCCCTGCTGCAAAGTATTACATAAAAAATTGTAATTAACACGCCCCTGTTAAACAGGGGCTGAAAAATTGTGCCTTAGGCACTGGTGGTGGCGCCCAGAACCAAAAATGTTCTTACAAGCTATCAGCGTGATGATTGAGGAGGAAGAGGATAATTACTCAGGGATAGTCACTCAGCATCAGCATAGGCAGTCTTTGAAAGGATCTGAGATTTCAAAAAAAATTATTCGGTTACATCAGCATCAGGTGCTTGGTAGCTGGTGGTGATCCAAGACTCATTCATTTTTATGAAGGTCAGCCGATCGACCGAGTCGGTGGACAGACGCACCCTGTGATCGGTTACCACGCCTCCAGCAGCACTGAATGTGCGTTCCGAAAGAACGCTGGATGCAGGACAGGCCAGTAGCTCAATTGCATACTGTGCAAGCTCTGGCCAGTGATCCATCCTCAAGACCCAGTAACCCAGAGGATTTTCGGTGGGAAAGGTGTCCAAGTCTGATCTTGCCCCTAGGTATTCCTGCACCATGTAAAACAGACGCTGGCGATGGTTGCTGGAACCGATCATACCTTGGGGCTGCGGACCAAAAAATTGTCTGAACGCATCGGTCAGACGGCCACCTTCTCCACCGCTCCTTCTTTGACTGACCGAAGCCTCAGCAACACGTTGTCCAGAAACAGGAGTTTGTAACCTCCCAGTCTCTGGGAACGCATTGCACAGACCTTTCTGCAAGGCCTCCCGAAGATGTTTCATCCTCTGCTCCCTCTGCGATGGCAAGATAAGGTCCGCAACCTTACCCTTGTAACGTGGATCAAGGAGGGTTGCCAGCCAGTATTGGTCCTTCTCCTTGATACCACGAATACGAGGATCCTTACGCAGGCTTTGCAGGATCAGGGAGGCCATGCAGCGTAGGTTTGCTGAGGCATTCGGTCCGGAGTCCTCTGGGTCACTAAGGACGACAACGTCCGCAGCCACCTCCTCCCAGCCACGTACAAGTCCATGTGTTTCTTGGGACTGATCCCTTAAAGACTGCTGCTGATGCTGAGTGCCAGGCTCCACCTCCATACTGACACAATCTTCCTCCTCCTCCTCCTCCTCGTCCTCTTCCTGTGTGATCGGCGGGCACGCAGGAACACTGTCTGGATAAAGGGGGCCTTGAGAGCTAAGGAAGTCCTCCTCTTCCTGCCTCTGTTCTGCCTCAAGTGCCCTGTCCATTATTCCACGCAGCGTGTGCTCCAACAGGTGGACAAGGGGGACAGTGTCACTGATGCATGCACTGTCACTGCTCACCATCCTCGTGGCCTCCTCGAATGGTGACAGGACAGTGCATGCATCCCTGATCATGGCCCACTGGCGTGGGGAAAAAAAACCAAGCTCCCCTGACCCTGTCCTGGTGCCATAGTCGCACAGGTACTCATTGATGGCCCTCTGCTGCGTGTGCAGCCGCTGCAGCATGGCCAACGTTGAGTTCCACCTGGTGGGCATGTCACAGATTAGGCGGTTCTTGGGCAGGTTAAACTCCTTTTGGAGGTCCGTCAGCCGAGCACTGGCATTATATGACCGGCAGAAATGCACACAGACTTTCCTGGCCTGCCTCAGGACATCCTGTAAGCCCGGGTACCTGCCCAAGAACCGCTGCACCACCAAGTTAAGGACGTGAGCCAAACAAGGCACATGGGTCATTTGTCCCTGTCGGAGGGCAGAGAGGAGGTTGGTGCCATTGTCGCTAACCACCATTCCTGCCTTAAGTTGGCGTGGCGTCAACCACCTCTGAACCTGCCCCTGCAGAGCTGACAGAACCTCTGCCCCAGTGTGGCTCCTGTCCCCCAAGCACACCAGCTCAAGCACCGCATGGCATCTTTTGGCCTGCGTACTTGCGTAGCCCCTTGAACGACTACGGAGCACCGCTGGTTCCGAGGAAGAGGCCATGGAGGAAGAAGAAGAGGAGGGGGTGGAGGAGAGAGGTGTGTCACAATCAGCATTTTGGAGGCGTGGTGGCGGAACAACCTCCAACACTACTGCACCTTGTCCTGCATCCTTCCCAGCTGCCAGCAGAGTCACCCAATGTGCCGTGAAACTTAGGTAACGTCCCTGTCCATGCCTGCTGGACCATGAGTCAGCGGTAATATGCACCTTACCGCTGACCGCCCTGTCCAGCGAGGCATGGACATTGCCTTCCACATGCCGATAGAGAGCCGGAATCGCCTTCCGTGAGAAAAAGTGGCGTTTGGGTACCTGCCACTGAGGAACCGCACATTCCACAAACTCACGGAAGGGGGCAGAGTCTACCAACTGAAAAGGCAGCAGTTGAAGTGCTAGCAATTTTGCCAAGCTAGCATTCAACCGCTGGGCATGTGGATGGCTGGGAGCAAACTTCTTTCGGCGGTGCAGCAGCTGGGGCAGGGAAATTTGCCTGGTACAATCTGACGTCGGTGTACCAAAAGCAGATTGCCCACAAGTACTTGGCTGTGACACACCTAATTCTACACCTTCATTCCTCTCACTGCAGGTCTCAGAGAGGACTGGAGGTCTAGTGGAGTTGGAAATCTCAGCTGATGAGGAGCAAGGAGAGATCCTCTTTGTTCTTTGGTGTGGGTCTTTTAGATACGCTTGCCAACGAACTGCATGGCAGGTCAACATATGTCTGGTCAAGCATGTGGTACCCAAGCGGGAGATGTTCTGGCCACGTGAGATACGCTTGAGACATATGTTGCAAATAGCAGCGGTGCGATCTGATGCACTCGTCTCAAAAAAGGCCCACACCAAAGAACTTTTTGAATAACGCGCAGAGACTGCAGCGCCCTGCACATGTGGAGCTTTGGGGTGTGATGCAGTCAATGTGCTGCCCTTAGGCTGGCCCCTGGAGGGCATCCTGCCTCGTTGGTGATGTGCCGCCTCCTCCTCCTCCTCCTCTCTCCTATCAGGCACCCACGTTGAGTCAGTGACCTCATCATCCCCTCCCTCCTCATCACTGGAGCAAACCTGGCAGTATGCTGCAGCAGGGGGAGCATGACTGCCAGATTGCTGTCCTTCTTGGGCACCCCCTCTGTCCGTGCTCATGTTACTGCCTTCATCGAGCTCAGTATCATCATCAGAGCCTTCCAAACGCTGGGCATCCTCCTGGAGCATGTACCCAACACTGTGGTCAAACAGTTCAGGGTGAGAGAGGATGAGGAGGATGAGGACGGCTTGGTCATCCACTCGACCAAGTCTTCCGCATGTTGCGGCTCAACACGGCCAGCTGCCGAAAAAAAGGCCCAGCATGTCCCATGGCCACGTGCTGATGAGGATGCACCGTCTCCACGACCAGCACTAGACACAGAGCCTGCTTGCCCTCTCTTATTGGCTTGTGACTGTCTGCCTCTCCTTCTTGGCCTTCCAGACATACTAATGGCCTGTAGCTGCACTAAGCTGGGATAGAACACCAGTAATTTTCTTCAGGTAGCTTTATATACTGTAACCAGCCAAGCCTGCCTGTCAGTAGGAAGATAACAGGAACGGATCTAGCTGAACACTGTGAGCAGGACGCACTGTACTAAATGTAAATAGTCTAGCTGCCTGACCGTGGTACTAATAGGATCAAATAGAACACCAGTAATTTTCTTCAGGTAGCTTTATATACTGTAACCAGACAAGCCTGCCTGTCAGTAGGAAGATAACAGGAACGGATCTAGCTGAACACTGTGAGCAGGACGCACTGTACTAAATGTAAATAGTCTAGCTGCCTGACCGTGGTACTAATAGGATCAAATAGAACACCAGTAATTTTCTTCAGGTAGCTTTATATACTGTAACCAGACAAGCCTGCCTGTCAGTAGGAAGATAACAGGAACGGATCTAGCTGAACACTGTGAGCAGGACGCACTGTACTAAATGTAAATAGTCTAGCTGCCTGACCGTGTTACTAATAGGATCAAATAGAACACCAGTAATTTTCTTTAGGTAGCTTTATATACTGTAACCAGACAAGCCTGCCTGTCAGTAGGAAGATAACAGGAACGGATCTAGCTGAACACTGTGAGCAGGACGCACTGTACTAAATGTAAATAGTCTAGCTGCCTGACCGTGGTACTAATAGGATCAAATAGAACACCAGTAATTTTCTTCAGGTAGCTTTATATACTGTAACCAGACAAGCCTGCCTGTCAGTAGGAAGATAACAGGAACGGATCTAGCTGAACACTGTGAGCAGGACGCACTGCACTAAATGTAAATAGTCTAGAAGATAACAGGAACGGATCTAGCTAAACTGAATACAGTGTATATATATATATGCAACACCTGGGATGCATATATATACACAATACACTGTAAGTGCAGCTAACTGACTGACTGTTCTGCCTAATCTATCTAACTCAAATCAAATGACACTGTCTGCCTCTCTCTCTCTCTCTCTCTCAATGAACGCCGGAACACACACTACACAGGGCCGCCGTGCAGGCGGCCTTATATAGTGTGGGGCGTGTACTAAATCCCCTGAGCCATAATTGGCCAAAGCCTCCTTGGCTTTGGCCAATTATGGCTCTTTGTTCAGGCGGCGCTGTGATTGGCCAAGCATGCGGGTCATAGTGCATGCTTGGCCAATCATCAGCAAGCAATGCACTGCCATGCCGCAGTGAATTATGGGCCGTGACGCGCCACACGAATTTGGCGCGAACGGCCCATATCGTTCGCAATTCGGCGAACGGGCGAACAGCCGATGTTCGAGTCGAACATGGGTTCGACTCGAACACGAAGCTCATCCCTAATATATATATATATATATACATACATATACATATACACACACACATATAAACAGAACCTGTTAAAATCCATGTATATTCCCATACCAGAGGTCTCAAAAATATATATATATGTAAAAGAACTATGTATGTCTTACCTCAGTATAGAAAACAGAGGAATATGAACAAACATAAGGGATGTGTGTCTCAGTAAGACAATATCTTTCCTGCCATTTGTGAAAAAAATAACACTGACTGTGGGAACATGGAAGAAATCGTGAGGGCCTAGCTAGAAAATAACTAAGTAAAACTAAACAGGAGGGGAGAACAGAGCGAGATACCAAATCAAATACATTGTAGTGGCTCTAAACCACCACTTAGAGAGCATACTACAGAACAGTAATAACCTGAAGCACTTCAATACAACACAGAAAAAATTTCTAAAATGTCTCTAAACTCTGTCTGTAATATATTCCCCATTGCTTTGTGAATATCTTTGTGGGAGAACATTGTTTCTGAATGTTGCATCATGCAAATGTATGCGAATCATTTACAGTTCATATTCTTACCTTTCTTGGCTAAGCATCTGCAAGTGTTGCCCAATTCCTGATGTGTTAATATATCTGCAATCTGCAAATGTCTGTCTTTGACATTTGTTGCAAGAATTATGAACTAGATTGTGGCAGACTGAAAACACCAATCTGTTGCATAAATAAGAAGTGATATGGACTACTTTTTAAACAGGCTCAATTTTCTGAAAATGACTATCGAATTATTTTCTGAAATTTTTTAAGCAAATTGAGATTGCACAATGGCCAATCTGCACCACTTTCACATAATGCGACATTGTGGCAAATGGAATGTACATGCCTAGCGAAGGGGTCCTGCGTAGCTCCGAAACGTTGCACTACAGTGTTTTGTGTTGTGATCTTTCTTTAATTAAAAAAAAAAACGTTTGGACGTAATTGAATATCCTTGGTGTGCTAGCAAATATCTACATTCTATTGTGTATGTTCCAGTATGCAGCTGACGGTCACTACAGCACCTGATACCTTAAGAGCTCATTCCAGGAAAGTATGCAATGTGAATATGGATTGAGTATTGTGGTAATTCTGCCACCATTTCATACAGTCTGGCAAAATAAGGGCTCATTTACACTTGCGGTTGAGCTGTGTTTTTTCCGCCCCCTCAGTTACTCCCCCTTTAGCTGTGACAAAGAGGAGAGGAGTTGTATGGTTGACTGATGGGCTGGCCTACATCCCAAAAAGACAGTAGAGTGGAGAAGGAACTCCCCCTTATGGGGCTTTAATGGGCCAAGTAGTAGTACACCAAAAGTATGTAAAAGGAGTATAGAAAATGTATTGAAATATAAACAATTAAAACTTGAATCAATAGGTGGCTATAAACATCTGAATTACATAGATATGGCAAAAAACAGAAGAACAAAACTCTAGAGATTTCCAGGGACTACCATGATAGGGTTACTACGGCAAGTCGCACGGACCACACCCACACGTTTCAGAAAACTCTTTCTTTAGGGGTGTGTTAGCAATTTTGTTTCTATCTTTTAAAAACAGACAAAAAATGATAACAAACACCATGTACAGAAAAACATGTGTATATGCATGTATTCAGAATATACAGCCATTAGTTATTCAAAAACATATCTGAGTACAGGTATATGGAAAAAATATAAAGGAACACTTACATGTTGACAAGATACATGCAAGTACATGTCACAGCCACAGAGTGATTTTGTAAAATCCAGACAGCCATGTCCCAACAACGATCCGATTGCTGCAACCAGAGGCCTCCAGATAGAAACAGCAGTGAGCAACCAGCGAGACCGGCATAGGGTAAAGCACAGCCACAAGGGGCACACAGGTACTTGGAAGGGCTTCTTATAACACTAAGGAAATCCTCATGCTCTATTTGAACATAAGAAAGGATGAGTGTATAGAGGAGTATATGTAGCAAGATATACCAAAGAGTTTTTGTATATTTTATTTTGACATATATACAGCGAGTAGGTGTGTATATAGATGAATAGACAGGGACCATAGTATATAATATATACTGTCCATATGGATGCTGCTAAAAGAAAAAAAAACAAATGTTACTTGATCAGAAAGGCGATAGAACAATGCAAATTAGCCCACCAAGAGAGGGAGCACACAGCATAGATGAGTGTGGAGTGCTGAAGCACTCATTTTATAGTCCACAACAGGTGTATGTGACCAATCACTGCCAATCCCCCAATCACTGCCACACACACCTGCCCCCACCTGCAGCTAAAAATGATTAGAAGTGGAAGAAGCCGTCAGTGAAGCAAGTCGATGCAGCGTACAGACACCGCACACGAGCGGCATAGGGGCCAATATCTTCTGTGGAGGCATCCGTCGTGACATGATAACGTCACACAGCAGGTCATTGGTAGAATGTGTGCAGGTGAGATCAGGGGGGCGTGGTCTGCACATGGCCAGGTGAGGTAGTGAGAGACACGAGCTCCCGGATCCAGCCTGCTCCGTATGAGGCTGATTAACTGACTGACATACCAGCGGTGTACCAGGATTAGTCTGGTGGGACCTCAAGGCTATCTCTTGGTGAGACTACAGCAGTATGAACTCGGGGAGACAGAGGGAGACGAGAACCGCATGCAAAGCAGCCCAGCTGGTCCGGCTTCCCAGAGAGGGGGAGTTGCAGCCAGAGATCCACCGCTAGTTCCCCACAGTACAGAGCGCGGGACTTGAACCCAGAAATGAGAGAGAGAAGGCAGACGTGCTGCTGCAGCCTAGGGAGAGCACACCTATGCAGCCAGTCCAAGGGCAGATGGCAGTGAGAACCAGCGTGGAAGCGCTACAGACTATCCCACAGATCCCCAGAACGTTAGCTGCAGTAGCGGGGGCTACACCTCTCATCCCCCTACCTGAGGAGAAGGAAGCAGCGGGGTTGAAAATGGAGGACCTAAAGACACTTATACAGGCTCTCCCCACATGGGTAGACATAGAAACCCTCATTGGAAAAGTGGAGGATGCACACCGTAAGGAGCTGGAGCTGGTCCGGGGTGAACTACAAATACTAGCGGAGCGTGTGACGGATGGGAAGAGTGCATATCAAAGCCTGGGACAGCGGGTGAGCATACTGGAGAGAGATGGTTACACCCAAAAAGAGACCTCGTGGCGTTACAGCTACAATTGGAGGACCTCGAAGATCGGAGTAGACGCAACAATGTGCGCCTGCGAGGAATCCCAGAGGCATCAGACCAGGAAAACCTGCAGGACATGGTAAAATCTATTTTTGAAAACATGCTAAAAGACGCTATGGCTTTAAATTTGGAACTTGATAGAGTTCATATAGCATTAGGCCCAAAGTCCAAGGACATTAAATCGTCCCCGTGACGTGGTATGTCGTTTGCATTATTTTGCACATAGGGAGGCCATTTTGCGGAAAGCCTGGGAGACAGGAACAATAGACTTTAAGAGGGGCTAGTTGAAAATTCTACTAGACCTATCAAGAGCTACATTTCAGCGCAGAGCCCTACTATGCCCAGTATTAGAGTGGGTACGAGACTGGGGTGGGACATATCGGTGGAGGTTCCCAATTTCAGTGCTGATAAAAAGGGGCACTCTATCTCTCTGGTTGCGTTCCAGAGCAGACTTATCAGACCTTTTTTCCTTTCTTGGAGTGGATCCGTTTGAGGTTCCAGACTGGTTGCAGTTGGTCCCAAGAGTGCCCAGAAAATAGAGAGAACATAGTATTATAAACAGGAAAGTGGAGCTGTGAATATAAAGGAGGGGAGATTCGGAGGAGAAACTGGAAGAATGAAATGGGGGGGGGGCATGGGGTTAGGACACACGGAGCCAAGGGGGCTGGGTTTTTTTTCTTTCGTTGTGTGTGATCCCCCTTTTTTTTGGGGGGGGGGGCTACTGGGTGGTCCTGTCTCCCTCACCATTCCCTTTTCTGCCCATCGGGGGATATCCCTCCCCCTCCCCCTCCTTGACGACGGAGGGGGAGGGAGTCATATGGATCCTTGGGGGTTTTATTTTTTTTTTAATTTCATATATAAGTATACACATAACTATATACCAATTCCTTCTTTTCTCCAGCAGATTTATTGAACTGAACTCTGGGACTTGTGAGAATTATAAGTCGGGCTGGAAATGTTTTTGTTTTGAATTTTTATTACTTTATTATTCTAATTGATCGACGACAAGAAAGGTGATATGGTGGATGTATTGGGGATCTGGGATGTGCTGGGGGGGAGGTAAAGGGGTAGGGGTAAGAGGGATTGCACGAGATAGCATAAGGATCACCACACCTCCCCTGGGAGGAAAGAGGAAGGGGATATATAGATCCTCAGTTTATTAATATATAAGTATTATTATTATTATTATTATTATTATACAGTATTTATATAGCGCCAACAGTTTACGTAGCACTTTACAACTTGAGGGTAGACAGTACAAATACAATACAATTTGATACAGTAGGAATCAGAGGGCCCTGCTCCTTAGAGCTTACAATCTAAGAGGGAAGGTCAAGAGATACAAGAGGTAACAACTATGGGTGATGTGCTGATTGAGAAGATAAATGTACAGTTGTTAAGTGGGGGCCAGATAGGCTTCTCTGAAGAGATGAGTTTTCAGGGATCGTCTGAAAGTGGATAAAGTAGGAGAAAGTCAGACGGATTGGGGTAGAGCATTCCAGAGGATGGGGGAGGCTCTGGAGAAGTCCTGAAGGCGAGCATGGGATGAGGTGACAAGGGAGTTTGAGAGCAGGAGGTCTTGGGAGGAGCGAAGGGAACGATTAGGTTGGTATTTTGTGACTAGGTTAGAGATGTAGCTGGGGGGCAGGTTGTGGATGGCTTTGTAAGTTATAGTTAGTATCTTGAATTTAATTCGGTGACTGAGTGGCAGCCAATGGAGGGATTGGCAGAGGGGTGCGGCAGACGCTGAGCGGTTTGTGAGGTGGATGAGCCTGGCAGCAGCGTTCATGACGGACTGAAGTGGGGATAGCCTATTTAGAGGTAAACCAATGAGGAGGGAGTTGCAGTAGTCGAGGCGGGAGATGACCAGGGAGTGGATTAGAAGCTTTGTGGTGTCATTGGTTAGGAAGGGGCGTATCTTGGAGATGTTGCGAAGATTGAGGCGGCAAGCTTTGGATAGTGATAGAATGTGGGGTCGAAAGGTTAGTTCAGAGTCCAGGATTACACCTAGGACCTTGACGTGGGGAGATGGGTTGATAGTTGAGCCGTTGATCTTACAGGGAAATCAGGGGAAGTGGCACCTGAGGGAGGAAATATCATGAGCTCGGTTTTGGATAGGTTGAGTTTGAGAAAGTGATGTGACATCCAGGCTGATATGTCTGCTAGTAAGTTGGTAATGCGTGAGGAGACAGATGGAGAGAGCTGGAGGGTGGAGAGATAGATTTGGGTGTCATCAGCGTAGAGATGATATTTAAAGCCGTGGGAGGCAATCAACTGACCCAAGGAGGTGGTGTAGATTGAGAAAAGGAGAGGTCCAAGAACAGAACCTTGGGGACCCCAACGGAAAAAGGAAGAGGTATATAAGTATATGCCACTCCCTTCTCTCTTTCCTCTAACAGGAGTATGGAATTGAATATTTGGATTTATGAGACTTATAAGCCTAGATGGAAATGTTTTTTGTTGTTTAAATCTTTATCCAACTTTTTTTTTTTTTGAAAGGGGGTAAAGGGGTAGGGGGTAAAGGGGACTGCATGAGACAGCACAAGGAAAACTACATCTGTTATATGAAAAAGGAAGGCCATGCAACACGCCCCCCCCCCCCCCCCCCGTACCTCTATCCATGCGGGTTTTAGCTACACACATATACACAGAGTATTGCACCTTTTTTTTTTCACTAGACCCCCTGTGGTTTTTTTTTTCACTAGACCCCCTGTGGGGTTTTTTTGTGGGTTTTTTTTTGTTTTGTACTAGACCCCCTGTGGGGTTTTTTTGCACTAGACCCCCTGTGGGTTTTTTATTTTTCAGTTTTGGTGTTTGAAGTTTAGATAAAAGGGAATTAGTAACACAGACTCGGTAGAGCCGACACTGTTTGACACTAAGACACAAAGGAACACAACACATAAATACAAGAGTACAACAATAAAGATAATTAATCACTAAAGGAGATGCTTTTATTTCAAAGTCACCTGCTTAATTTATATATTTATAGACACAAAGGGGAGGTTGCATGGAATTGGAGGGGGGAAGGCTAAAAGAGCAGAAGCTAGCAAACAATGGAGTAGGATAATAGAAGAAGGGGCAGAGAAGTGACATTAGAGAGTAGCAGGAATGTGTTAGGGAGAGGGATAGGCTGAAGAAGTATAGGATAGGGGAAGGTGAGAAAGGGGGGGTTTGGTGCTTTTTTTTTTTTGTTTTTTTTTGGGGGGGGGGGGGTTTATTATGTAGTTGACATATTTTCCTGTGGAAGTAGACAGGGAGGGGTAGGGAGATAGGGAAAGGGGAGACAAAGGTGGGGGACACTTTAGGGCAATATACCCCATGACATATTGCAGTGATGGAGGGGAAAGCTTCTCCCCGGACCCTCTTCCTTTGAGGGTGGTATGTTGATATAAGTTTTACTTTCGTGAAGATCATATGAAATAGAGCAATGGGCAAGAAATTGATAATATAGAACGGTTGAGAATATAAATGTACAGAGAATAAATTATTATGTATTGACTTAGAGATATAAACACATATTGAGGCGATCATATAAGGAGCAGGAGCTGGAGGGAGGTCCGGGAGCTCCCCTCCCGGGTTCATGTGCAATCAATCCCCCATAGTAGGTTAGTACTCACTTAGAGTAGGGGGAGTTGAGTGCGTTAAGAAAGATATTCTTTTATCCCTTCATCTGTCGGAGGGAGATATGGGGGGAGTAGTAAACCCCACGTAACACATTAGGGTTATTAGAACCCTTTTTGTTCTTTTCTTCTTATTGTTCCTTTTTCTTTCCTTTTTTTTTTTTCTGTTGCTTTTTGGTAGGGGGGATGGAGGCTTTAAAGGTCACTTCTCTAAATGCGAAAGGGCTCAATGTACCGGAGAAAAGGAAGATTTTAATGCAAGATTTGAAACGCTCACACTCGGATGTGGCATACATTCAGGAAACCCATTTTAGAGAGGTAAGGTACCAATTCTTAAGAACAACTTCCACCCTTATGCATATCATGCATTTAATAGGGCAGCTAAAGCAAAAGGGGTTTCTATATTGGTTTCAAGACGAATTCCCTGGACATTAATAGACAAAAAAACAGCTATATAGAGGGCAGATTTCTATTCCTCAAAGGGACGATAGGTGGCATAAAAGTGACTTTGGCCACGATATATGCCCCCAATAATAATCAAGATCAATTTATCTGCGCTACTATTAACAAGCTGATGAAATTTACTAATGGTAAACTTATCTTGGGGGGGGCGATTTTAATCTTCCCCTAGACCCGAAAATGGACACATCAGGGGGAAGCTCCTCAGTAGCTACAGGTCTACGTAAATGAGTCTTACAAATATTGCATAATTACCAACTTACTGATGCATGGAGAGCGTATCACCCCGACGAAAGACACTACACTTTTTATTCAGTGCCACATAAAGTATATTCTAGAATCAACTTATTTTTCACTCCACAGAGTATGTTAACGGCGGTTAAAGAGGTGGCTATAGGGAGCATTACATGGTCAGACCACGCCCCAGTCTCACTGACATTAACTATGAATGAGTATTCCTCTGACAAGAGGAGACAGTGGCAATTGAATGAGAGTTTGATGGAAGATAAGATGGTGGTAGAGGAAGTTATTAAGGAATTGCAGTAATATTTTCAATATAATACTGTAGAGGAGACAGATGCAGGGACAATCTGGGAAGCGCACAAAACAGTAATAAGAGGGGTACTCATTAAGCATGGCTCCAGAATAAAAAAGGAAAGGGAGGCCCAATTGACCCAATTAATGACAGATATACAGATGTTAGAGACCCAACATAAACAGAACTCGAGGTGTACAGGGGAGACAGAACTCCTTAAATTGCGTAGACAAGTGACTTCAGAGATGCCGGAAATATTATTATGAAACAGGAGACAAATGCGGCCGTTCACAGGCTAGAGCTTTACAGGAACAGAGGACTCAATCCTATGTACCCCACTTAGGGGACCCCGAAGGTAGAAAGGTACACCTTCCCTCCCAGATTGTCTTGACCTTCCGTAGATTTTACCAATCCTTATATAATTTGCCTACCAGATCATAACCTCAAAATATCATGGAGGAATATATTTCCTCTTCAGGTACTTCTCAATTGACAGAACAGAATCGAGAAGAGGTGGACATTGCTATTACCTTAGAGGAACTGCAAGAGGCCATCAGGACATCCAAACCCGGGAAAGCTCCAGGTCCGGATGGCTTTGGCTTTACACATAAATACTACCAGACATTTTTCCCTCAGTTGGGTAAGCAGATGGTACAAACACTTAATGCAATGGGACACAGGACAGGATTTACTCCAGAAACCCTGAAAGCACATATCATTGTTATTCCGAAGGAAGATAAGGACCCATCAATATGTGGCAGCTATCGCCCCATTTCATTATTGAGTGTAGATCTTTGACTGCATTAGTACACCCAGACCAGGTAGGCTTCATTCCATAGCGTGATAATACCACTAAAATCTTGAATCTAGTCCACTTAGCCGTTCATTCTAAAACATCCACTGTGTTCCTGGGAACGGATGCCGAAAAGGCATTCGACCGGGTCAATTGGTCTTTTATGTTTTCAGTCCTACGGTATGTGGGTGTAGGGGAGAGGATGGTAGGGTGAATCTCGAGCATATACACAAGGCCGGAGGCACAAATAAAAGCAAATGGAGTTCTATCTGAACCTCTCACTATCTCTAATGGCATCCGCCAAGGGTGCCCTTTATCACCACTCCTTTTTGCTATCACTTTAGAGCCATTTCTTTGTAAGGTCAGGCAAAACTCGGATATTAGGGGGTTAATAACTGGAGATTTACATCATAAAGTATCCGCATATGCGGATGATCTTTTATTCTGCCTTACTAAACCTGTTATATCTATGCCGAACCTACTAAGAGAATTGGACCAATATGGTGCACTGTCCAATTTAAAAATTAATATGTCCAAGTCAAAGGCAATGGGTGTATCTATGACCTCGACTCAAATTAATGCTTTAAAAATTAATTTTAAGTTTACATGGACCTATATGGGCATTAAATACCTGGGCACGTTGATTCCACTTAAATTGGACCAAACCTTTGAGTTGAATTTTCCACATCTACTGAGTAGAGTGAAAGTGTTACTTTCTAAATGGCATCAGGGCCTTTTCTCTTGGTTCGGTAGATGTAACATAATAAAAATGTCAGTATTGCCTAAATTTTCCTATCTCTTTCAAACTCTACCCATTCATATACTCCCAGAATTCTTTAAACAGACTAATAAGATGATAACTGAATTCATTTGGGCCCATAAAAGGCCCAGAATTCAACGCCGTTTAATGACAATACCTAAACAATAAGGGGGGGGGTAGCGGTACCAGATATGCAGAAATATTATCAGGTGGCTACCAGCCCTCCCACAATTCTTACATGGGTCACAAGAATTGAAGAGGTTAATAGGATGGAGGATTTGTTATTGTCGGCTCAAAATCGAAAGGAGACATATTTAGAAACTTGGGGCCAATGAAATACATTTAAATTCTCGGAGGAAGGGAGTTCCCTCTTTGCTCCTGAGAGTATTTGAAAAAGAGAGGAGTGGGGGGCCTTGGGGGTGCCCTCACTTCCCTGGATGATGGTATAGTAAACTTGCCTTTTTCTCGGTACATTTCCCCTCCAACTCCGACTCCCCCTCCCCTATCAGTGTTTTTTTTTTTTCTTCTCTCTTTCTATCTTTTTCCTCTTTTTTTAGGAATTCTTTCCCTCATGGGGCTTCTTACTTTCTCCTTTTGCCTCTTCAGATATGTACAGGTTTTTCTTCTTAGTAAAGGATGTTGTCGGGGCATACAAGAGAAGCAGGTCTAACGGAAGATAGAATTGGGTCTCAAATAACTAGTTATTGTCTTTTCTGTGTATGTATTTAAGATAGGAGTTATTTCTCTGTAGGTATGAAAACTAAAGTAAAAAAAAAGATAATTTCACGCAGGTGCGAAGTGCGCTTCAGGCTGGTCCCCGGGTGAGCGACGTGTGGCACAGCCACAGGGTGGCGTGGCTGCGCCTAGCGTATTTCACCCACCGATGTGCACAGGGGCCATGGGCAGAGAAAGAAGCATGGGCCGAAGCCGCAATGCTTGCCAATGCCAAAGAGAGGGGGGCCATACAGTCGAAAGCATTTGCCACAAGGTACAAAGCACTAAGTGGCCTGGACGCTCTGGGTGGAGGATCACTGGAGAATGGAGGCAATGGGCAAGCAATCAGGACGATCGTGCAGGACATGGCAAGGCTGGAGTCCACAAAGTTCTGCGGAAGAAGAGAACAAAATAAATATAAACATAAAGGATCATACAAAATATATATACTAAACAGAGCAAAATGTAAAACTGTACAGTGATTACCAGGCAAGGCAAAGAAGAGGGGAAAGGGGAGAATAGGGGGGGGAGGTGGGGGGAAAAATAGAAGGGGGAAAAAGGAGAAAGGATGGGGAGGACAAAGGGAGAATGGGGAAGGAAAAAGGAGAGGAGGGGGGAAGGAGGACATATCATGGAAAATACTGATTGTCATGGTACATTAATACACAGGAGATACATCATGGACAATACTGATTATCACGGTACAATGATGCACAGGAGATAGAATAAAAGTGTATATAGCAGACCTATAAAAGGAGAGTTAAAGCAAAGATCACTTTTCCCAACCACCCGAAACAAAACCCTCCAGAAAAGGCTTGTAATTAACGGCTTCATTTAACCCCGGAGGGGATGTGGCTTGCAGTGAGAAAATCCAGCGCACTTCTGACTGGAGCAGTTTCTTATTCCAGTCTTCCCCTCTAAGGGGGGGTGGATAGGATCCAGAATAAGAAACTGTATATGGGGAAATCTGCCATTGTGTGCAGATATCACATGGCAGATCAGGGTTCTTTGATTTCATACTCAAGATATGCGGATATGCTCTTTTCCAAAACTCTTGAATGGTTTTACCCACATAGAAGGAGCCGCACTCACAGATCAGGAGATATATCACGACAATCTTTTTACATTTTAGATAATGTCTGTGCCTAAAGATGGCAGAATTAGGCAATGGAATTGTCTTGTTGGTGCACATATATTGGCAATAGTTACAGCCACCACAGTGAAAGAAACCAGAACACTTGCAAGGGTCTTTTCTAGTGCTGCCCTTGAATTCACTGTGTACCAATTGATCACCAACCGATATGGAAATCCTGTAAGTGATGGCTGATTTATCTGGCACAAAGGGGCCGAGGGTGTAATCCATGCTCAGCAACTGCCAGTATTTGGTCATGATTCTCCTGACCTGTGAGTGCTGGCTGCAGTATTGGGTTATTAAACGGGTGGTGACATCTGTCTTACATTTTTTATGGGCATAGAGAAGATGTCTAGTGGGTATGACATCTCTTCTGTATGCCTTTTTTAGGCATGTTTTAGAGTAGCCTCTGACCAGCAGTCTGTCCCACAGTGCATCTGACTCACGTTTGAACGCATTGTCATTTGTGCAGTTTCTGTGGATGTGCAGATACTACCCATATGGAATTGAATTCACTAGAGGTCTCGGGTGAAAGCTAGAAAAGTGAAGAATGCTATTCCCTGTCGTGGATTTATGGTAGAGGTTGCTGAAGAGTGTCCCATCAGGATCTTTGGAGATGGTGATATCCAAAAAGGCAATGGAGCTCACATCGTAGTTCGTGGTGAAGGTTGAGTTGAACTAATTAGAGTTCATGCTCAGCAAACAGAGATGGAGAGTCTCAATGGGTTCATCCCATATCAAAAAAATGTCATTGATGAATCTATACCATAAATTGATATGGTTTGAACATTCAAATAGATCATTGTGTGATAGAAAGTCCCGCTCCAAGTCCCACAGGTACAGGTTGGCATATGAGGGTGCACAGCACGTCCCCATAGCCACACCCTGCACCTGGAGGTAGTGGGAGCCTTGAAAAAGAAAGGCATTGTGAGTGAATATAAACTCCAAAGCCTGCACTATGAACTCATTGAGGCCCCATTCTGTATGATGAGTCTGTTGAAAAAGATGTTTAATGACTGAAATGCCACTATAGTGTGGGATGGAACAATATAAGGCTTCCACATCAATGGAAACAAAGAGGGCATGCTCAGGAATTTGAATACCTTCAATGATTTGAAGTAAATGTAGAGTATCTCTAATGTAACTGGGAAGTGCCAAGACAAAAGGTCTTAAATATTCATCAAAATATCGACTGATGTTTTACGTTAGACAACCATTACCAGATATGATCGGTCTGCCTGAGGGGTTCCTTTGACTTTTATGAACTTTGGAAGTGCATAAAAGGTGGGGTAACAGGGAATGTAGTTCGTATGAACTCCCAGCTGTGTTTGGGGATTACATTGTTAAGATAAGCAAGGTCTACCATCTCGTAAAAACTGTCATTGCATTTTTTATATAAGTGGCAGGGATGGGGCGATGCCAATCGCGATTGCGAAGGATAGTCATACACATTCTGATGTAATGTTCATTGTCCATTATTACAGTATTACCACCTTTGTCGGATGGTTTTACTATAATTTCCATTTGATTTGTGAGATTGGTGAGGGCTTGTCTTTCCTGTGGTTATAGGTTTCCTGCTGAGGATGAATGTATTTGCATGGCCTAGTCAGAGGCCAGACTAAAACCCCATTGAATATCTGTGGAATGACTTGAAGACTGCAGTCCACAAATAGTCACCATCAAAATTAACTGAACTTGAGCAGTTCTGCAAAGAAGAAAGGGCAAATATTGCAAAGTATAGATGTGCAAATATAGTAGAGACATATCCCAACAGACTAAAGGCTGTAATTAAAAGAGAAGCATGTTTTTTTCCCATCATACTTACCTAGGTGGATGCAGCATTTGACTGATGCTGCATCTGTCCCCCGGCGCCTCTGCACTGAGAACCGAGAGATCGAACATCACCGATGGCTCGGTTCTCTCAGCTCCTCGAGCAGAGAGCTGCTGCCTGTCAGTCAGCAGCTCTCCGCTCTGCCCCCCCACGCTCACTGGAGCACTGAGCTGTGGAGGGGCGGCACGCTGAGAGGCTGAAATGGGTATCAGTCTAGGCACCTGGCGGATCCAGACTTTATTGTTGTGATGATGCGGTGTCTGGACTGATTCCTGTGAAGTCAGCAGAGAGTGGACTTCAGCCCGCTCTCTGCTGAAAATGGGTCACAGGGGTGCAAAACTAATTGCACTCCTGTGATCCATAGGAGAAGCCCAGCCAAACAAGCTCAGGCTGGATTTAACCTTTAAAGCAAAAGGTGGTCAAGCAAAATACTGACATAAGAGGGTGATCCTTTTTCCAACTCAGTGTTTCTGTTTTTCATTTTATTTCTGACATGTTGGTGTTATATATTTCACTTGGATGTTATAAGTTGCACTAGTAAATACAGCTGGATAAAACAAAAACTGTGTCTGTCTTCATTTCAGACTGCACGGTAAGAAATGTGATTATTTTTTATACTCACTGTAGCCTTAATTTTTTTTTTGCAACCTTGCCCCTTTTAATCTCATTTAGGGTGATCTCGTTTGTTTTATTTTGTAGTCTCTCCCAAAGCCACATGTGACAGGTTGACAATGCAGGAGCACAATTGGGAGACAGTTGTCAACCCAGGACAGAAAGTGCCTAATCAAGGACCTTCATGGGAGAATCATGAGCTATAACTTGAAAGAAAATGACACATTTAAAAATATTGAAGCCAACATTTTGAAATTACATTAACTTCTAAAGCTTACATGAAATTTTAGTAATTGGGTTGACATACACTTTAAAGGTAAGGCAACCATATTCCATGGGGAAGTCTGAAAGTAGCTGCAGAAGAAATTAAAACTATTTTAGGTAGGTTGTATTCCTTTATAATTTTTTTTTTCTTTCCATAATTTCTTCTTTGAACATTGTATAAAGGTTTTCTCTGATGCCTGGTCAGTGTTGGAGCCCTGGTTTATAAGTGATAACATCTATACAAATGTCTGTGGTGCCTATTCTACCAAGTGGCACATGCTCATACTAAGTACTACATAAATTATCACCTAATTAAGGTCTGTTATGGTTCATGAGGAAGTGTGAACTCGATTCTCCTTGGAGACCAATACAGAGAAATATGATGTGGAGGATTTTCATATGAATGAAGGTCATAGGTCACTTTTAAATAACACTTTTTATGGGATGGAAGGGCTTTGTAAATAAGCTTTGTCATTCATTTTTGTCATATTTTTATAAATCAAAATGTCAGCACTGTGAATATGTTTTAACCCTTAAACTGCCAGTAATAAAAGACGGTCATTAGCGTATTGTATCTGTGCACTTTACAATGCCTTTGTTAGGTTGTGGATATTGTTTTCTCCCTGGTGCAATATATACACATACAAAAAAGTGTGAGCAAATATCTGCGTTAACTGAGATAAAAAAACATATAGTAAGCAGCCAGCATAGTTTGTTGATTCATCAAACACAAATACAAAAAATCAAAAATGCAACGCTAAATAAAACCAAAAAAAAAAAAACAAACAAACAAAAAAAAAAAAAAAAATATATATATATATATATATATATATATATATATATATATATATATATATATAAAACTATATATGATAGTCCATAAAAGCCAATGAAGAGTAGAGATGAGACCTCGACCAGACTTCTGTGTGCAAGGGAAAGGCACACCACACCCAAGTGCTGTCAATCTGCTTACCAGAAGGTTATGAAAAACAAGCGGTGTATTCATATAATGGAAAAGCTTAACAGTGAATCCAATTGGCACACTCCATCATGGACAGACAGATTAAGTAGTCACATATCACCAGGAACTCAAGACTCACATGGGACGACGAGTGAATAATGCGATCATCAGCAGGATAACCTGATGGTAGATTAACATGGATGTCCCTCTGAGATAAACGACCTTGATGCAGATCTGTATGGTATGTATATCCAAACGATGTTCCAATATGTCATTATTTAAAAGCAAAGCATAGGTGCCTCTTCACCTGAGCTGCTTAGCTGATCAGCAGGGCTATGTTCCATTCCGTGACACCTGCTGCTGGTCTGATTTATGGCAATTAGTTTGAGAAAAAGATAGATTCGTGTCCAAATAGATCGGTTCAGTACCCCGATTCCATATATCAGTGTAGGCTGGGGGGGGGGGGGTGCACGGCGGAGGTGCTCTCCCAGCATAAAACAGCTTACATGTTTCATTCCCTTACTTCATGAAACTTCTTTAGAGCTACATATATACATACAATATTATCAATTTGGGATACCTTCAGTTAGTGTGACTTTGGCTTGGCCATTGAGGGCAAAGTGAAAGGATCCCTTGATGGCCCCAACCCCCACCCACTGATACTCATCCTTGCATCCCTATCTCTATGTCTGCCAAAATGGTCTGCCTAATCCTTGTGTAAGATCTGTGTTTATCTGTGTCATAGCTTACATAAGATTAACACTTTTCCCTTTCCCATGTGACAGCATTCGGGCCTGGTGATTGGCTGCTCAAGCTTAAAGGCTAAGTTTACCTTTGTTCACCTTTTTTTCTAAATTCCAGCTTCCCTATGTACCATATTAGCATTAATGTACTTCTTTTCCAAAAATTAGAACGCTTTCTATTTATTATACACACGCATACTTCAGTGTCCACATAGCTTCTCCATTACTTCTGCCTTACTTTCTGGACAGACTATAGGTCATGACACAGGAAGGAGTTGACCAGCTGACCTCACTGACTGATTGCATTTCATTTAAAAAATGTGCACCTGGAAGTGGGTGGTAGGTAGGAGGGTAGATGATGCAGGGTGTGTGCTAATGAGGTCAGCTGGCCAACTCCTTCCTGTGTCATGACCTAAAGTATGTCCAGAAGGTAAGGCACAAGTAATGGAGAAGTTTTTTAAACAGCCATGAGGACAGTGAGGTAAGCGTGTGTAGAGTAAATGGAAACCTTTTTTATTTTTGCAAAAGAACTACATTAATGCTATATTGGTACATAGGGGAGCTGGAATTTAGAACAAGAAAAAAAGCTTTTAAACACTGAATCCTAGGAGGAAGGAGACAAGGTCCCTTGCTCCCCCATACCTGGATGTACTAGGTATTTCCAATGGCTTCAACAGATAAACAGAGCAATGGGAGAACATGGTGAGGGTAAGTATCAGTGGGAGTGTTTAGAGGAAGTTGTTGTTTTTAAGAGAACCTGTCACTTTGCCAACAATAGGTTACTTTTAATTACACCACTTCAGTTTCTATTATGCCCCAAGTTGTTTCTCATAACCAATCCCATTGGAAGCAGTGCTGTGTAGGCTCTGTGCTGACTTTCTTAATTTGGTGCTTGTGGCTGATTCTTTGACCTCTGAAATATCGGAAGTGCTTCTGAAACGTGATGGAGGAAAGCTATTGTTTTCCCAGGGATCAAAGAGTTAATTACAATTGCTTGCAAAGCAAACCAAATCTTGTCCATCTATGATTTAGATGTACTTCAAAAAGATCCAGTTGCCAGGTCATTCATTTCAACAAAATGTTCCCATAAGAGAATGTAAACTGAGGTTAGTAACCATTTTAAGGAACCCTGCCCCTTGGTGGGTGCTGTGGGTGAGACTAGCCTAATCCTTTATAATCTAGGGCAGGAAAAACTTTAGAACAGACAGTGATGAGTAGGGATGAGCTTCAAGTTCGAGTCGAACTCATGTTCGTCTCGAACATTGGCTGTTCGCCCGTTCGCCGAACAGCAAACAATTTGGGGTGTTCGCGGCAAATTCGAAAGCCGTGGCACACCTTTTAAAAGTCTATGGAAGAAATCCTCTTGGACTATCTCTTCTCATCACTAGAGATGAGCCGAACACCCCCCCTGTTCGGTTCGCACCAGAACTTGCAAACAGGCAAAAAATTTGTTCGAACAAGCGAACACCGTTAAAGTCTATGGGACACGAACATGAATAACAAAAGTGCTAATTTTAAAGGCTTATATGCAAGTTATTGTCATAAAAAGTGTTTGGGGACCTGGGTCCTGCCCCAGGGGACATGGATCAATGCAAAAAAAGTTTTAAAAACGGCTGTTTTTTCGGCCGCAGTGATTTTAATAATGCTTAAAGTGAAACAATAAAAGTGTAATATTCCTTTAAATTTCGTGCCTGGGGGGTGTCTATGGTATGCCTGTAAAGGGGTGTTTCCCGTGTTTAGAACACAGGAAAAGAGGGGGGGGACGAGAGGGCCTCATCCCCACAACCCTTGCCCGGTGGTTGTGGGGGTCTGCGGGCGGGGGGCTTATCGGAATCTGGAAGCCCCCTTTAACAAGGGGACCCCAGATCCCGGCCCTCCCCCTTTGTGAAATGGTAGGGGGTACAAAAGTACCCCTACCATTTCACAAAAAAACTGTCAAAAATGTTAAAAACGACAAGAGACAGTTTTTGACAATTTCTTTATTTAAATGCTTCTTCTTTCTTCTATGTTCTATCTTCCTTTGGTTTCTTCCTCCATCTTTTTCTTCTGGTTCTTCGGTGTTCTCGTCCTGCATCTTCATGCCATCATGGATGCGGAGCGGCCCGAGGAGAAGAAGGGAAGAAGACGCCGCGGATGAAGATGCAGGACGAGAACACCAGAGGAAGAACCAGAAGAACCAGAAGAAGAAGATGGAGGAAGAAACCAAAGGAAGATAGAAGATAGAAGATAGAACATAGAATAAAGAAGATAGAAGAAAGAAGAAGCATTTAAATAAATGAATTGTCAAAAACTCTCTTGTCATTTTTAACATTTTTGACAGTTTTTTTGTGAAATGGTAGGGGTACTTTTGTACCCCCTACCATTTCACAAAGGGGGGGAGGTCCGGGATCTGGGGGTCCCCTTGTTAAAGGGGGCTTCCAGATTCCGATAAGCCCCCCGCCCGCAGACCCCCACAACCACCAGGTAAGGGTTGTGGGGATGAGGCCCTCTCGTCCCCCCTCTTTTCCTGTGGCCTGCCAGGTTGCGTGCTCAGATAAGGGTCTGGTATGGATTTTTGGGGGGACCCACGCCATTTTTTAAAAAAATTTTTGGCGTGGGGTTCCCCTTAAAATCCATACTAGACCTGAAGGGTCTGGTATAGATTTTGAGGGGGACCCCAGACCATTTTTTTTTTAATTTTGGCTGGGGTTCCCCTTAATATCCATACCAGACCTGAAGGGCCTGGTATGGAATTTAGGAGGACCCCCACGTCATTTTTTTTTTAAATTTTGGTTCGGGGTTCCCCTGTGGGGAATTCCCATGCCATTTTTATCAATGAACTTTCATGTATATTGTCGGACCGGCAATTCATTAATAGCCGCAAGTAGTTTTAAATGACTTTTTTTCCTTTGAAATGTCATTTTGCTGTCAGACTGGTGCGAAGAGATAGTCCAAGTGGAGTACATCCTTTGGGGTAGGACCAGTATGGGCCATATCGCAGAACCCATATACAGTAACTTACAGGTGAGGGAAGTGGAAGTGCTGGTTGACATCCCCAAGTGAAAATTGAGTTCAGACTGTATAGTAATACTAATGTTGGATGAAAGGTGGAAGAGGTGTACTTGGGAAGAACTGTGCACTCTGTTCATATCACAGTAAAGCAGTAAAAAGACTAATCATGTAGGCATTCGTTTTTTTTCTGGAGGAGGGTCTTTGTCTGGAGGCATATTAATAGCCAAGATGGCGAAATCCCCCACATTCTACAGGTGTATGGTACTCCATCTAGTTCTAGTTGCAGGAGGACGGTGGGAGGTGCCCTTGGCCAGTTTGACTATTGCTGGCGGCAAATCAGGGCCCTGTTTACAAGTATATTTAACATCTTTTTTTGCATGTTATTTACCTGTAAAATCCTTCTATGTGTAGACATCAAAGAGCACCGAGACTGCTCCTGGGTGCTGCCATCTGAAATTTAATGTCAGCAACTCCAAGTGACACTCTATGGTATTTTTCTTCACTCCTTTTTTGGCAGCTGAATAAAAGGTTATTTCGTGAGGTGAGGAGCAGAGTAACTGGACCTGCACAGACCGTAAAGCTTTGTTCAGATGAGCTTTGTCACCTGCCCTTCATGCAGACAGCCTTTGTTTTTGCAGCTTCATCTGCCCTGAACTGCTTGCAGGCAGCCACAGAGGTGGATGAATGGTAAAATTTGAACACAGTGGAGGAGAAGCTGCATAAACCCAAAAGCAGACAGTGTGCACCAGCCTCAGTCTCTCAAAGAGAGATATTGTCAAAAGAGGAGAGGACTAAGACGTGGTACAAGGGAGGGGGAAACTATAGCTTTGCTAAGGAATTTACTCTTTCTGCAGTGGTCCAATTCCCTAGCAAGTTCAAAGACATATTGTAAGGAAATTAAAAAGTGTTTCTGGAAAGGAAACAATTTTGCAAGCAAGCATTTAAAACACTTGCCTCTTCTGTGCTTGTAACTGCAACTTGTTTAGTTGAAAGCAGGATCTCTTTTGAACTAGGTCAAGCAGAACAATGAATAACAAATTCTAACTATTTGTTCTGGGTTAGTGCTTTTTACACAACCTTTCTTAGCTTGGAAAATGAAAGCAAATGTGAGACGTGAGCTCAAAAATGTGGGCAGTTGTCTGGAATTGAGCTAAAAAAAAAAAATTTAATTTGAATCAAATGCATTCTATATTATGGTGAACAGTCCGTAACTGTTAACTTATAAAGATTATAGAGATGCTGTACTGTAGTTATACATGTAATGCTGAGATAGAGAAGTAGAGAAGGTAGGGATGAAGGGGAGGGATGTAAAAGACACAGTACTTTGTTTTTTCCAACCATAAAGATTTTAATTTATGGTCAAATGTCTTCTTGATTTAGGGTTGTTGTGGTTCTCTGTTCCTCACAACAGCAAATACTGAGCGTGGGCTTTAATTAGATTTGCATCTTGGAAAAAACATTCAATAGACTGTGGACTAGTAGTGGTGAAATGAGGCATCCATGTTTCCAATAGTTACAAATAACACACAGAGTTACTTGCATTAATGGTCACTGTCTGTGCTCTTTTGCCTTAAAACATTATGAACCTTCTCCAGTAGAAATGCCCACTGTTTTTAGGCATGAAGCTTAAATACTGCTTGTATGTTCGTTAAAAAAATTTCCATAAGCACTCTGACCTACTTTTCAAGTAAATATTACATAACTAACTGGGAATGTATGCTTACTGGAAATAAAGCTTGAAATAAAGGTTTAAAATGTTCATAATCCCTACATAGTGTTTGTATACAAATAGGGTGCAATTATCAATTTGAAATAGATACTTTCATAACTTAAGCCATATGTACTTACTGAGTCCTTAACTGTAATGATTCACTGTAGCCGATGTCAGCTGTGTATCTATAAGGAAAGAAGAAGATGGAGCATCTGCAGAAAGATTGTAAATCCTGTGTTTTATGAATGACCACCCAAGTGCTGAAGAAACTGGAACAGACAGGGCTCTTGTTGGGAAAAAAAACAAAGAGCACGAGTTGTAGTTAAAAACATCTAGTAAAACAAATATGTGGAGATGAACTGACACTTGTATGTGATTAATGTTGCTACTTTAACATACTGTTTCAATAGCAACTCTCCAAGATGACTGTACTGTGACTACTGTCTTACAGCTACTGACGGTTTAATAAGCCTGTTACTTTTAATTGTTAGATGACTGTTGATTGTAAATCACTTTTAATCAATCACATTTAAAATATAGCTTGTATACTGTATGTCCTGGGAGAAGAATGGGCATATTTGAACATGATGTTACAAATTCTCAACTCTTTTAGTAAATCAGTATATACAGTCATATGAAAAATTAAGTACACCCACATGGAAATTGTTGACATACAAAAATTAGATATTTATTCAAACAGCATCTGCAGATAAAGGTGATATACCTTTATCATTTGATATTACCTTTGATGTACCTTTTCAATCATTTACAAAATATCCATAGATGTAATGGTATACTGTGGAAAAAGAAAGTAAATCCTTGGCATCAATAACTGGTATTGAACCATGTAGCAGAAATTCATTCTTGTAGGCATTTGATATACGTGCCCACCGGTCTCTGACAACTTTAACCACTTTTCCATGTAAAATTCCTTGATTTGCAATATTTTTGTGGATTTCCTTTCCATTTAAAATCCCGCTACAAAAAGTCAATGTGAATCAAATCAGGGCTTTGATTAGGACAGTCCATAACCTTCTAATTCTTCTTTTTGAGCCATTCATTAATGTATTTCCTAGGGTGCTTTGGATCATTATTCTTTCCGGCTGAACATCAACTTTTGGACAGATGGCCTCACATTATCAATAAGCACACTTTGATATGATCCAGAATGCATAGTTTACTACATTACTGCAAGCTGTCCAGGCCCTGAAGCAGTAAAGTTACCCCAATACTTCTACCACCATGCTTCACATCGGTTATGAGGTTATTCTCCTAAAATTCTGTCTTCAGTTTACGCCAAACATGTCTACATGTCTACATGTACTGTGACCTCTTATACACCTCTTATATCTTATATAGGTTGAGGTGTTGCAATCTCTTTCTGATTCTAGAATTCTTTCAGCAATAAACAGTCATATATATATATATATATATATATATATATATATATATATATATATATATACATATATATATATGTATATATATAGAAATTATTTTTCATTCATAGCAGCTGTGTTTCCTATAGTGATGCTGCGATCCAGAGTAATACAGTGTCACTATGTTGACACTGAACTACTCTGCTGAAAGTGTGTAAAATAATTGTAAGATAATAAAACAAAATGTTTAAAAAAATGTAATAAATATTTATTTATTTTTAACATGCTGTCAGCAGTCAGCAACCTTGATCACTGCCATGCCAGTCATGTTCTGATGCTATACTGCACTAGTGACAGTTTGAAAAGAAAAACTGTTACAGAAAAATGTTTTTTATTTACTGTATTTATTATTTTCCAAAAAATTGTGACACAAAAATTACAATTTCATAAAACTCACCATGCCCCTTACTAAATACCCCAGAATGTCTAATTTTCAAAAAGGGGTCATTTGGGGGTGTTTGTACTGTCCTGGCATTTTAAGGACCTCAAGAAATTAGATAGACTGTCAGTACATCAGGATTGATCAATTTTCAAATATATATACTAAAGTTTGTAGACGCTATAACTTTCAAACAAACCAATTAATATGTTTTTTTTTTTTTTTTTTTGCAACGACATGTAGCAGAATACACTTTGGCCTAAATTTGTGAAGACATTTGATTTTATTAGATATGTTTTATAACAGAAAGTAGAAAATATCAGTTTTCTTTTCAAAATGTTAATTTTTTTTTCATTTATATAGCAAAAAATTAAAAAACCCAGTGGTGATCAAATACCACCAAAAGAAAGTTCTATTTGTGTGAAAAAATTATATAAATTTCATTTGTGTACAGTAGTACATGAGCAATTGCCAGTAAAAGTAGTACAGTGCTGAATAGCAAAAAAAGCAACCATACATTTATAAGCAAGTGATGCACAAGTTAAGCTTGTAGTGAAGAGTAATGGTGTGACATCCTGAGCTCAACATATGCCCAAATTTTTACTGCACCGCCAAAATACTGCAGGACATTAATACTACTTAACTTGTGTCATGCTGGTATGGCGTATATGTTGATTTGTCTGAATCTGAGCCCTGCAGTCTTATTTTACAATTTGTTGAGAATTGCTGCATTAAAAAATAACTTTTGTTCAAGTTGCTCTTTTGCATAAAGGAAATTTTATTTTAAACATAATAGTTTATGGGACCTTTAATAATTTCTGTTCAGGATTAGCAGAGCTTTTGCTACCAGCATTATATAGTGAATTGATAATGACAGCATCACTGCTATTTCCATAACTTGCCTACATAGAAACAAGGAGAGAACAAGGCAGGCAAAACTCAATAGCTCAACAACGGTCTAAATGTTTAACTTATTAGCTCTTATAAAACACACATCAGCTCATTAAAAAGAATGCATAAATGGCAAGTACTTGAAAATTAGATTAATGCTAAATTAGATCCTTGTATTTTTTCCATTGCAGTAGCAAAAACCGTAACCTATTTTATGACGCCTAATTATTTAACTTAAAAAAAAAATGCAACTGTTTTTCCTTTATGTTTGCCTTTTTATGGTATTCATAAATCCAGCAATCTCTCATATTTGGAGCCCGAGCCTCGATCAATAAAAGTATGTTTTCATTAGGATTTCCACGTTCATAATTATTCTCCTCGTTTTTCTGCTGTGAAAAGACAAGCTGGTATTTCATCGCTCCAGAGAAGTTAATAATATGGTAGGAAAAATTATAATGAATGAGGCTATAGAAGACTTAGAGAAACACATGTTTCTGTTATGAAATGTTCCCAACACAAATCCTATAATTTTCACAAAATTCACAAGTGACTACCAGTTTAATGCGTAAACACTTAATGGATTTAAAGGTAATACAGGTTTAATGTGGCGCTATGGGGAGTATAAAAATAAAGATATTTTTTAAAAATAATCACTCGTATAGTAATTATATTTTATCCATCCAAGATCTTCATCATCCTTGTCTGAAACCAAAATTGCTGGTTTAGATATCCCCACTATAGATTTTAAAAGCCATTTATTTCAATACATGTAAACATATCAAATATATTGGTTGTAGACAAATGGTGAAGATATGCTGAATTCTACAGGTTTTATAAATTAAATTCTGAACCAGAGTCTGATAACCCACTAAAGATTAGGTGCTATTAGAGTCCAATATCCCATAAATATAAACCATGCAAGTGACTGTAAACAAGTAAAAAAGTGGCTTTGTTTTTCCCAGTGGTGGAACCTCTCTTGACATTGGACTGTGAATGTAACCATGGTGAAGTCTTAAGTAAGAATGATATCAAGATTTCAGTTTCAGACCCTGGCACCAGTGCAGCCATTGTGGGGACTCCCCGCTAGCAGTACTACGGCATAAGATGCATTAAGGTGAAAAAACGCAAGGGTTTACAACCCCTTTAAGCTGGCCATACACCATGCAATTTTCTTGGTCAATTTTCCTTAGATTTACTTTCAACTATGTAGTGTAAGGCCCTGTCTGACTGCATATAAATTGAAAGTGTTTAGGTTTGACCTCATATTATATGGTTTTGGCAATACTAAAGGAAAGCTGTACAAAAAAATTGTATAATGCCTAAGTGTGGGACAACAAAGGGCATAAACTGACCACACTAGCATGGATCAGCATGGATTGGCTGCCATGCTGAGCAGTTTACTATCAGGAGGAGGGGCACAGGCAGGATCAACCAGGTAATAGAGAGGAACAGGAAGCACTTATAACAAAAGTAATATGAAAAATCAAGTACAAATACTTTAAAGATACAGTGCAATTTTTTTTAGTTTTAGGTTTACAAACACTTTAATAATAGGATGTTACTGAGAATGTAATCTAATGTTACTTAAGCACCAAAAAGTACTTGCAACTGTTTGGCTGTTTGGGCCTAGTGACACTTACCCTCTGTTCCTTGTGATGTGTAATCACAGTTCTTTGTACGTTACTGGATTTCATATAAAATTTCTTATGCAGTTTGCACTGTTTCCTTTCCCTCAGTTAACCTCTTTCATGTTCTTTTATTAAAAAGGATACTTAACTCTAATGCCCTGTACACACGATAGGAATTTCCGATGGAAAATGTGTGATAGGACCTTGTTGTCGGAAATTCCGACCGTGTGTAGGCTCCATCACACATTTTCTATCGGAATTTCCGACACACAAAGTTTGAGAGCTTGCTATAAAATTTTCCGACAACTAAATCCGTTGTCAGAAATTCCAATCGTGTGTACAGAAATCTGACGCACAAAGTGCCACGCATGCTCAGAATAAATTAAGAGACGAAAGCTGTTGGCTACTGCCCCGTTTATAGTCCCGACGTACGTGTTTTACGTCACCACGTTCAGAATGATCGGATTTTCCGACAACTTTGTCCGACCATGTGTATGCAAGACAAGTTTGAGCCAACATCCGTCGGAAAAAATCCATGGATTTTGTTGTCGGAATGTCCGATCAATGTCCGACCGTGTGTACAGGGCATAAGAAATTAGAGCATGTTGTAAGCAGGGGAATTAGTGTGGCTGTATTATAGAGGGACACACACTGCGTGGTATTGTAAATGAAGTAACTTTAATTTCCTGATAAGCAGAAGAGGAAAATTATATTTACAAAAGTGGAGTAAACAGTGTCTCTCAAAATGGTGGCTGGGCTTTCTTTTATATGGAAGCTAACAGAAAATGGTGGAAAAAATCTTAAGATAACTTGGTATCAATCAGAACAAGAGGCTTCTAAAAGATAGCTGCTGGAGACAATTTAGAGAACAGTTACAGGCTCAACAGGATTACACAAAACAGCAGGAAAACACAAACACATTCTGAATATAATATGACATTTCTGCGTGAGAAACTAAGTATGATACAATTGTAGTCCCACTTCTCCTCTCAGCCAGCAAGACTGTCTTGTCACAGTTAACTGTATATGAGGAGGCTACCTACCATGTTTTTGGTTTAATTTTTGAGGATAAACTCTCTGCTGCCGAGCCTGCTGTTGCATTAAGGGACACCCTGCTAATCAGAAAGTGACCTGATATTAGTTAGTGTCGTCTCAGACGAGCATTTGCTTTGTTTTGTTTTTTGCTGTGGACTTGCTGTAAAAAAGCCCTCCTCCATTGTGTTTGTGTGCTGCCATTCTTGGACGGTTCCTGGGTGTCCCGGTATTGTGCAAGGTTCATATAGTTACATAGTAGGTGAGGTTGAAAAAAGACACAAGTCCATCAAGTCCAACCTATGTGTGTGATTATATGTCAGTATTACATTGTATATCCCTGTATGTTGCGGTCGTTCAGTTGCCTATCTTTTTTTTTTAATTATTAAATGTTTATTAAATTTGACATATCCATTAAAAGCACCTTCATAATATATTTATCACAAAGAGTCAACACATCTTTATCCATTTCCCAATCCCTCCCCCCCCAAAAAAAGGGGGAAACTCTCCCTTCTCCCCCCTCCCTCCACCCTTCCACCCCTCCTCCAAATACCTTATATTAAATGTGTTCCCAATTCACCCAAACTAAGAAAGAAAAAATAATTTAAGGATCTTCTATGAGCCATGTCCATATTACTCTTAACACCCAAAAAAGAAAAAAACAATTATTATTATTCCCACCTTCCTCGACATCAAGTGCATCACTCCTTCCCCCTATCTATATCACCTAGAAAAATGGAAGAAAGAGGGGGGATAGGGAGGTGAAAGGGGAAAGGGAGAGAAAAAAAAAAAACCCTCTCCTCCTCCCCCCCAGAGGCAACCGCATCCGAGCCCAGAGACCATGCGGCTTTATATATTATTACTCTACATGATCTCCATAGAGCATTGTTCCCAACCTGCCCATATTACCCTAAATTTTTCCTTTCTATCTTTAATTGTTTATACCCAACTTTCAGCCTTCATTATTAAATTGACCTCTCTCTTCCAGTCCAACAGAGTTGGACATCTAGTCTGTTTCCATAGCCTGGGTATTAACAATTTGGCTGCATTCAATAGATGTGGAGTAATACTTTTCTTATATGATCTAATCGACATTGATGTCCAATGATATAGAAAATTTAAGGGTGTTAATTCCATGGGTCGAGAGGACAACCTCTCTACCCATGGAACAATCTCTTCCCAAAATACCTTAATCCTGGGACAGGACCACCATAGATGGAGATAAGTACCCTTTTGCCCACACCCCCTCCAGCACCTAGCATCTGCAGTCGGGTACATCTGTGCCAGCCTTACTGGAGTCCGATACCACCTAGCTAGAAATTTATATGACATCTTCCGAATCCGTGAACTTATAGATGTAGAGTGTGTTAGGTCAATAATCTTTTTAATTTGTGCCCTAGAGAGCCCCTGCTTTACCTCCCCTTCCCATTCCCTAATGAAAAAGGGAACTGTTTTATTTTGTGTCCCAAGGACCAGTCTATACATTTGCAACAGCAAATGTCTAGCGCTTGATATATGTACACACATAGATTCAAATACAGTAAGAGAGTTTAATGGCCTCATTAATGGTTTCAGCATGTTGAAAAAAAACACCAATTGATGGTATCTCCACTCCAGCATAGATACATTTCCCAGCCTTAATGCCAAATCCGGGAGGGGGGCTAGCATTCCATGTGGAGCAAAATTTGCCACATGTCATGTCTCCATCCTTTCCCCATGATCCCAAAGATCCCACCTCTTCTCCCAGAGGGAACCATGGGTACCCCTCCAATGAGGTCAGGGGTAATATCCGGGGGGGCATAATCTCCCAGTTGATTTAATTTAAGGTGATGTCCATTTTGAAAGGCCCCTATCTACACTCGGGATCCAAGGAATTCCCGCCAACTTCCTACCTGCCATTATCTGTTCTAAAGAGACCCATATTTTATTCGATGAGTCATGGCACCAGTTCAAAATCCTCACCAAATCCTCACCAAAGACATTGCCCTAATATGTAATATGTATTCCCAAGTATACCAATTAATTTTTATTCCAGATAAACAGATAGGAGCCCTGCAAAATAGTCTCCATTGCTGGAGGTACATGGCTGGGTAGAAGTATCAACTTCTCAAAATTGATTTTGAAATTGGATAGAGTTCCAAATTTAGATACCTCTGTCATCAGGGCCGGTAATGATATCTGAGGCGAAGAAAGGTAAAATAATAAGTCATCGGCATACGCCGAAACTTTATGTTCGTCAGGTTCAATACGTGTCCCCAAGATTTCAGTATTTTTCCTCACTCTACAAAGAAAGGGCTCCAATGTCATAGCAAATAGCAACGGAGACAATGGACACCCGTGTCTCGTGCTGTTGCGTATTTGAAAATAGTCGGATAATGTGCCATTCACCTTCATCTTCGCTCTCTGAGTCACATATAATGCCGATATCCAACCCATATGGTGATCACTGGTGATAAGGAATGTCAATGTGATATTGTATATATGCATATATGTGTATTCACATAACCTTTTAATGTTTTTTTTTTCTTTCTTCTTTTTTTCCTTGATTTTTTCAAATCAATTCATAGCGCAGCTTATTATTTTGTATGCATTCATATTTTTGCCACCCAAATGCATTATTTTACATTTTTCTACATTGCCCTGCTTAGCTTAGTATCGTCCGCAAATATAGAGATTGAACTATTTACCCCATCCTCCAGGTCGTTTATGAACAAAATAAATAGGATTGGTCCTAGCACAGAACCCTGGGGGACCCCATTACCCACCTCTGACCATTCCGAGTACTCTCCATTTATCACCACCCTCTGAATTCGCCCTTGTAGCCAGTTTTCAATCCGTGTGCTCACCCTATGGTCCATGCTAACGGACCTTATTTTGTACAGTAAACGTTTATGGGGAACTGTGTCAAATGTTTTTGCAAAATCCAGATACAACATGTCTACGGGCCTTCCTTTATCTAAATGGCAATTCCCCTCCTCATAGAAGGTTAATAGAATGGTTTGGCAAGAACGATTCTTCATGAATCCATGCCGATTGCTGCTAATGATACCGTTCTCGTTACTAAAATCTTGTATATAGCCCTTTATCATCCCCTCCAAGAGCTTACATACTATTGATGTTAGGCTAACTGGTCTGTAATTCCCAGGGATGTATTTTGGGCCCTTTTTAAATATCGGTGCTACATTGGCTTTTCTCCAATCACCTGGTACCATTCCCTAAGTACCCTTGGATGCAAGCCATCTGGTCCCAGTGATTTATTAATGTTATGTTTCCCAAGTCTAATTTTATTTCTGTCCTCTCTTAACCATGGTGGTGCTTCCTGTGATTTGTCATAAAGATAAACACTGCAGTTTTGGTTACTGAAGCCCCCCCGATTCCCTCGTGAAGACTGAGGAGAAGAATAAATTCAATACCTTCGCCATCTCCCCATCCTTTGTAACCAGATGTCCTTCCTCATTCTTTATGGGGCCAATATGGTCTGTCCTCCCTTTTTTACTGTTTACATACTTAAAGAATTTCTTGGGATTTTTTTCTCTCTCTTCTGCTATGTGTCTTTTGTGTTCTATCTTAGTCGCTGTAATTGCACCCTTACATTTCTTGTTGCATTCTTTATAAAGTCTGAATGCTGATGATGATCCCTCAACCTTGCATTTTTTGAAGGCCTTCTCCTTTGCTTTTATTTGCATTTTTACATTGCAGTTAAGCCATCCAGGACTTTTGTTCATGCTTTTAAATTTATTACCTAATGGGATGCATTGGCTAATGCCCTTATTTAATATTCTCAGCATTACAGGACAGAGTATACAGCCCCAGCATCACAGAACAGAGTATACAGCCCCAGCATCACAGGACAGAGTATACAGCTCAACATCACAGGACAGATTATACAGCACACATCACAGAAAAGAGTATATACTTCCCAACTTGAGAATGAGGGACACTTGAGGCTGATGTAAGCATGCGGCACGTTATGCCAAAAAGTGGGTGTGGCCAGACTGTTAACAGTGGAAGGGGCCTAAGAAGCATTGTTAAACAAAACAAATTCCCCTTACCACAATACCTCTCCTCATCAGTACACAGGACCCCTTCCTCAACACTACCCCAATTGTTACACAGGACCCCCTCCCTCATACTAACCACATCATTAAACACAGAGGTTATATTTTTTATTTGTTTAGGGTGGAGAGGCAGGAAGGGGAGTTATTGTTTAGGGTGGAGAGGCAGAGAGGGGGGTTATTGTTTAGGGTGGAGAGGTGGGGAGGAGGTTATTGTTTAGGGTCGTAAGGTGGGGAGGTTATTGTTTAGGGTGGAGAGGTGGGGAGGTGGGGTTTTTGTTTAGGGTGGAGAGATGGGGAGGAGGTTATTGTTTAGGGTGGAGAGGCAGGGAGGAGGTTATTCCAAATAGTACACATGCTGCGCTTATCAAAATAAAAATGTAAGAAATTTCTACTAAAATATTAATAAAGTGATATTGTGCTTAACATACAAAATATACAAAATCTATTAATACTACACATTAATGTGCAATAAACTTCAATGAATGAATAAATAGGTAAAAGTGCTCCAATCAGCCTGTGTATTGCAAATATTCCACAAAGCTTATGCAATTTTCAAACATTAATAGATAATTCAAAACAAACATCCATGCGATTTAGTGTTGCATCCATGCATTTCAGTGCTGCATCTATGCAATATGGTGTTAGTGCAATGTTCAAACAATAAAAATTAAAAAATACAAAAAAAACGCATCCATGAGATTTGGTGCTACATCCATGTGATTCTATGCAATTCAGTGCTGTGTTGCTGTGTAATAATCAAATTAACAGTCCTATTTAGTGTTTTATCCATGCATTTCAGTGCTGCATCTATGCAATATGGTGTTAGTGCAATGTTCAAACAATAAAAAATAAAAAAAACGCATCCATGCGATTTGGTGCTGCATCCATGTGATTCTATGCAATTCAGTGCTGTGTTGCTGTGCAATGATCAAATTAACAGTCCACAGATCTTCCACAATCCATTCATGTGTTATTGTGAACACAAACTAAAGTGCTGTGTGCTCATACAAGTGCTCCCCCAGGTGATAGCCCCTCACTTTAAGCTTGGTCCGAATGCGCCTTAGAACCTCTATGGGTTTGATGTTATATACAGGGTCCTGGATAGATTTGCACTGGTGCCTCTGTTCCTCACAGCAGTCCCATTTGCACTTCAATATATCAACACAAAAAGGACTTCATGGTGCAGTATGTACTAAATTTATTAAAATCATAAACAAATCCCGCAATGGGTACTCACAGTAACAAGGCGCTTAAGGGCGCCACACTAAAACAGCAGAAACGAACGGGCAACAGCGGCCGGTATGGGGTGGTGTGCTAATTTTTCCCAACAGGTTGTATAACGTTCCGTCCTGCAAGCATGCAGCACGCCATGCCAAAAAGTGGATGTGGCCAGACTCTTAACAGTGGAAGGGGCCTAAGAAGCATGGTTAAACAAAACAAATTTCCCTTACCACCATACCTCTCCCCATCAGTACACAGGACCCCTTCCTCAACACGACCCCCATTGTTACACAGGACCCCCTCTCTCATACTAACCCCATCATTAAACACAGAGGTTATTTGTTTTATTTGTTTAGGGTGGAGAGGCAGGAAGGGGAGTTATTGTTTAGGGTGGAGAGGCAGAGATGGGGGTTATTGTTTAGGGTGGAGAGGTGGGGAGGTTATTGTTTAGGGTGGAGAGGTGGGGAGGTGGGGTTATTGTTTAGGGTGGAGAGATGGGGAGGAGGTTATTGTTTAGGGTGGAAAGGTGGGGAGGTTATTGTTTAGGGTGGAGAGGTGGGGAGGTGGGGTTATTGTTTAGGGTGGAGAGATGGGGAGGAGGTTATTGTTTAGGGTGGAGAGGTGGGGAGGAGGGTTATTGTTTAGGGTGGAGAGGTGGGGAGGTGGTTATTGTTTAGGGTGGAGAGGTGGGGAGGAAGTTGTTGTTTAAGGTGGAGAAGTGGGGAGGAGGTTGTTGTTTACGGTGGAGTGGTGGGGAGGAGGTTATTGTTTAGGGTGGAGAGGTGGGGAGGGGGGGTTATTGTTTAGGGTGGAGAGATGGGGAGGAGGTTATTGTTTAGGGTGGAGAGGTGGGGAGGGAGGTTATTGTTTAGGGTGGAGAGGTGGGGAGGGAGGTTATTGTTTAGGGTGGAGAGATGGGGAGGAGGTTATTGTTTTAGGGTGGAGAGGTGGGGAGGTGGGGTTATTGTTTAGGGTGGAGAGATGGGGAGGAGGTTATTGTTTAGGGTGGAGAGGTGGGGAGGAAGGGTTATTGTTTAGGGTGGAGAGGTTGGGAGGTGGTTATTGTTTAGTGTGGAGAGGTGGGGAGGAAGTTGTTATTTAAGGTGGAGAAGTAGGGAGGAGGTTGTTGTTTACGGTGGAGTGATGGGGAAGAGGTTATTGTTTAGGGTGGAGAGGTGGGTTTTATGTTTAGGGTGGAGAGGCGGGGAGGGGGTATGTTTAGGGTGGAGAGTCAGAGAGGGGGGTTATTGTTTAGGATGGAGAGGCAGGGAGGGGGGTTATTGTTTAGGGTGGAGAAGCAGTGAGGGGGGTTTGTTTAGAGTGGAGAGGCAGGGAGGTGAGTCATTTTACGGTGGAGTGGCAGGGGGGGGGCGTTTTAGGGTGGTGAGGCAGAGAGGGAAAATGCAGGAAAGGGGGGAGGAATTTGGGGATTGGGAACCCCACAGCTGCCAGTCACTGCCCTACACCAAAACACTCAGCAGCCCCACCCTCCCCCCTCCGTGAAGCTCTGCAGCAGCTGAGAAAAGTGAACAGAGGTGGGGGAGGGGAGCCAGGCTCACGGCAGTACACACTACACACCAGGTGGAGCAGTCACTCTGTAGCCGCCCTGCAGAGGAGTCTGAGGACTCAAGGGAAGCATGTTGCCAGGAGGGAGAGACATGCCATTGAAAACAACAAAAACAGAAAATTGCAGCAGCCAGGTACACTCTGTTTCAGCTATTGCAATTCTCTGTCATTTACAGTGAGAGTGATCACCTCCGATCCCCGCACTCACCTTCTGCTCTGGTACACCGCGCTCAGGCTCAGCTCTGCACCCACCTGTCGCATCTGTGATCCGCTCCCCGCCTCACATCACAGGGTCCCGGGTTGCAGTAAAGTAGCCTCTGCAGTGAAACTGGAAGTGACGCTGTAGTGCTGAAAAAGCACCGCCCAGTCGCCCTCCGGTCCTGGCCAATGAAAGAAATGAACAAGAGCCAGGGACAAATCACTGGAGAGTGGGAGTGTTTGCGGGCGCATTGCTTGCGCCCTGCACACGCCCTAATCACAAGCAAATCAGCTTCCCAGCTTCCCTAGCCTGCAAACAGCTGATTGCAAGCTGGGAAGCTTCCCATAAATCGCCGTGTGTCCAGCGCTTGGTCACTCTTATGCCCTGTACACACAATAGGATTTTCTGACAACAAATGTTCGATGGGAGCTTGTTGTCGGAAATTCTGTCCGTGTGTAGGCTCCATCGGACATTTTCCGTCGGAATTTCCGACAAACAAAATTTGAGATCTGGATCTCAAATTTTCTGACAACAAAATCCCTCGGAAATTCCGGGTGTGTGTACACAATTCCGATGCACAAAACTCCACGCATGCTCGGAATCAAGCAGAAGAGCTGCACTGGCTATTGAACTTCATTTTTCTCGGCTCGTCGTATGTGTTGTACGTCACTGCATTCTTGACATTCAGAATTTCTGACAACATTTGTGTGACCGTGTGTATGCAAGACAAGTTTGAGCCAACATCCGTCGGAAACAAATCCAGGATTTTGTTGTCGTAAAATCCTGTCGCGTGTACAGAGCATTAAAGTGACTTTATTTATTTATTTATTTATTTATTTGTCAAAAGCTTGAGGGAGGGGGGGTGGCGCCACGTGGCGCCACTGGCCTACATCCTAACTATCTATACACAAACAGAAGGTTAGTATTGCTGTTCAAGTTGAAATCACTGTCTCTCCTTGTCCAAGGAAGACGCAATGGGTGCAGGAACACCTGAAAGAGAAAACACAAACAGCAGAGAAACACATCCTATCCCTACGATAACACAGTGCAATATATACATGAGTGATTAAGTAATTGTTAATTGTCCTCAGTCGAGAACAGTATAGCAGTGTAAGTACACCCTATGATATGTCTAAGTCATACACATATGAATGAAAGTGGGCCCCATTCTCATCCGAGAATGCTAGCCCCTTCCACAACTTTCCTACAATTTTCCTTAGCATTTCCTATAGGTGAACACATAATGTAAATGAAAGCTCACTCAGGCTGGCACTTCTCACACCACCTGGTGGCCAATATGCGACACTGGACAGTCCGTTATTCAGAGTACATGGGTAAGAACCTTTCTTACCATAGCCTATTCTATCTAACACCCCAGTGTCTGAATCTTCAGAGTCCATCAATATTATCACTTGGGTGAAACACATTTCCCAGCAGTTTCCCGTCTTCTTAGGGATACCTCCGGGGACAGGTGGCACAGCTGTGATTAGGCAACAAGCAGCCAAGCCATGGTGCAAGGGACGGCACTTCTGAACACGGGTCACCTTGCAATGATAGTCTCAGTCTGTCCACATGACATTTTTGGAAGGTCCACCCGCAAAGGGATTCGGAGGAAACTCTGCACAGCCTCATCTATCCATTGGGTTTCCTTGTCTAAGATCTCTTCCTCTAAGTGAGCCGGTAAATAGGGAAACAGGTATCCATAGTCTTTAGCTACTTTTTTGATAATTATGCACTGCACCTGGGCAGCGTTTTGGGGTCTCCATACCCGGGTAGGACCCATGCTTCTGGAGCACGCTGAACCGGATATCCTGCTACAACATCAGGTTTATAATCAGGCTTAGTCACGCCTGTTGATTTGGTAGGGGTGACTTTAGGGACACAACATTCCCAGCGGCCCTCCTCAAAAGATTTGGTGGCACACACGGTTGATGCAGTGTTTATAGACAGTTCAATCTTTACACTTGCACTAGGCCCCAGAGGAACCTTATCCTCTTCCAAGTCACACAACTGCTCCTCCTCACTCTCACTCCACTTGCCTGTCTAAAACAAAGTGTCCGAAAACAGTTCAGATAATCCAACAATTGGTTATTTTGGAACATTCTTCGGCCGGGTGGTAGTTGCGCTTGGCACTGGCTTTAATTGGCACAACCATATTATCTCCCTTAATGGCCACAGGTATCACCTCCCCCACTGGCATTTACCCCTTGCAGGCTTACCCGACTCCGGCGTCCTTTTCCTTGGTAGCTCTGATTTCAGAGAGAGCAGGTGGGTTTTGGAGCAGCTGCTGAGACAGGAGGAGCAGCTTCTAGCACAACTTGGGTGATGGCAGGTGGGCTCTTAATATCAGTCCCGGCCAGGATAGCAACATTCTTGTACCAATTTGCTTGCATTATCCGAGGAGGTTGGGCTGGTGAGACTATCTCAAGCAGGTGTTCCCCACAACATCCACAGATGATCCAAGGCCAGACCGGAACACTTCTTGCAGATCAGTCCCAAGGCCTCATAGCCTCCAGTCATGTACAGGGCAAGACTACCCTTCGCTGTATACCACACTCCGGTGTCAGTCAGGATTAGGGATGAGCCGAACACCCCCCTGTTCGGTTCGCACCAGAACATGCGAACAGGAAAAAAGTTCGTTCGAACATGCGAACACCGTTAAAGTCTATGGGACACGAACATGAATAATCAAAAGTGCTAATTTTAAAGGCTTATATGCAAGTTATTGTCATAAAAAGTGTTTGGGGACCTGGGTCCTGCCCCAGGGGACATGGATCAATGCAAAAAAAGTTTTAAAAACGGCCGTTTTTTTAGGAGCAGTGATTTTAATAATGCTTAAAGTCAAACAATAAAAGTGTAATATCCCTTTAAATTTCGTACCTGGGGGGTGTCTATAGTATGCCTGTAAAGGGGCGCATGTTTCCTGTGTTTAGAACAGTCTGACAGCAAAATGACATTTTGAAGGAAAAAACTCATTTAAAACTACCCGCGGCTATTGCATTGCCGACAATACACATAGAAGTTCATTGATAAAAACGGCATGGGAATTCCCCAAAGGGGAACCCCGAACCAAAATTTAAAAAAAAAAATGACGTGGGAGTCCCCCTAAATTCCATACCAGGCCCTTCAGGTCTGGTATGGATATTAAGGGGAACCCCGGCCAAAATTTTAAAAAAAAAATGACGTGGGGTTCCCCCTAAATTCCATACCAGACCCTTCAGGTCTGGTATGGATTTTAAGGGGAACCCCGCGCCAAAAAAAAAACGGCGTGGGGTCCCCCCTAAAATCCATACCAGACCCTTATCCAAGCACGCAACCTGGCAGGCCGCAGGAAAAGAGGGGGGGACGAGAGTGCGGCCCCCCCTCCCTCCTGAACCATACCAGGCCACATGCCCTCAACATTGGGAGGGTGCTTTGGGGTAGCCCCCCAAAACACCTTGTCCCCATGTTGATGAGGACAAGGGCCTCATCCCCACAACCCTGGCCGGTGGTTGTGGGGGTCTGCGGGCGGGGGGCTTATCGGAATCTGGAAGCCCCCTTTAACAAGGTGACCCCCAGATCCCGGCCCCCCCCTGTGTGAAATGGTAAGGGGGTACTTGTACCCCTACCATTTCACGAAAAAAGTGTCAAAAATGTTAAAAACGACAAGAGACAGTTTTTGACAATTCCTTTATTTAAATGCTTCTTCTTTCTTCTATCTTCCTTCATCTTCTGGTTCTTCTGGTTCTTCTGGCTCTTCTGGTTCTTCCTCCGGCGTTCTCGTCCAGCATCTCCTCCGCGGCGTCTTCTGTCTTCTTCTCCTCGGGCCGCTCCGCACCCATGGCATGGGGGGGAGGCTCCCGCTCTTCTCTTCTTCTTTTCTTCTCTTCTTCTCTTCTTCATTTTCTTCTCCGGGCCGCTCCGCAATCCATGCTGGCATGGAGGGAGGCTCCCGCTGTGTGACGGCGCTCCTCGTCTGACAGTTCTTAAATAACGGGGGGGCGGGGCCACCGGTGACCCCGCCCCCCTCTGACGCACGGTGACTTGACGGGACTTCCCTGTGGCATTCCCCGTGACGTGACAGGGAAGTCCCGTCAAGTCACCGTGCGTCAGAGGGGGGCGGGGTCACCGGGTGGCCCCGCCCCCCCGTTATTTAAGAACTGTCAGACGAGGAGCGCCGTCACACAGCGGGAGCCTCCCTCCATGCCAGCATGGATTGTGGAGCGGCCCGGAGAAGAAAATGAAGAAGAGAAGAAGAGAAGAAAAGAAGAAGAGAAGAGCGGGAGCCTCCCCCCCATGCCATGGGTGCGGAGCGGCCCGAGGAGAAGAAGATAGAAGACGCCGCGGAGGAGATGCTGGACGAGAACGCCGGAGGAAGAACCAGAAGAGCCAGAAGAACCAGAAGAACCAGAAGATGAAGGAAGATAGAAGAAAGAAGAAGCATTTAAATAAAGGAATTGTCAAAAACTGTCTCTTGTCATTTTTAACATTTTTGACACTTTTTTCGTGAAATGGTAGGGGTACTTATGTACCCCCTTACCATTTCACACAGGGGGGGGCCGGGATCTGGGGGTCACCTTGTTAAAGGGGGCTTCCAGATTCCGATAAGCCCCCCGCCCGCAGACCCCCACAACCACCGGCCAGGGTTGTGGGGATGAGGCCCTTGTCCTCATCAACATGGGGACAAGGTGTTTTGGGGGGCTACCCCAAAGCACCCTCCCAATGTTGAGGGCATGTGGCCTGGTACGGTTCAGGAGGGAGGGGGGGCCGCACTCTCGTCCCCCCCTCTTTTCCTGCGGCCTGCCAGGTTGCGTGCTCGGATAAGGGTCTGGTATGGATTTTTGGGGGGACCCCACGCCGTTTTTTTTTTTTTTTTTTGGCGCGGGGTTCCCCTTAAAATCCATACCAGACCTGAAGGGTCTGGTATGGAATTTAGGGGGAACCCCACTTCATTTTTTTTTTTTAATTTTGGCCGGGGTTCCCCTTAATATCCATACCAGACCTGAAGGGCCTGGTATGGAATTTAGGGGGACTCCCACGTCATTTTTTTTTTTTAATTTTGGTTCGGGGTTCCCCTTTGGGGAATTCCCATGCCGTTTTTATCAATGAACTTCTATGTGTATTGTCGGCAATGCAATAGCCGCGGGTAGTTTTAAATGAGTTTTTTCCTTCAAAATGTCATTTTGCTGTCAGACTGTTCTAAACACAGGAAACATGCGCCCCTTTACAGGCACACTATAGACACCCCCCAGGTACGAAATTTAAAGGGATATTACACTTTTATTGATTGACTTTAAGCATTATTAAAATCACTGCTCCTGAAAAAACGGCCGTTTTTAAAACTTTTTTTTGCATTGATCCATGTCCCCTGGGGCAGGACCCAGGTCCCCAAACACTTTTTATGACAATAACTTGCATATTAGCCTTTAAAATTAGCACTTTTGATTTCTCCCATAGACTTTTAAAGGGTGTTCCGCGGCATTCGAATTTGCCGCGAACACCCCAAATTGTTCGCTGTTCGGTGAACTTGCGAACAGCCAATGTTCGAGTCGAACATGAGTTCGACTCGAACTCGAAGCTCATCCCTAGTCAGGATGCTGTTTGACTCGCTCAGACCAAAGCCAACACCTGAAGCATACATCTTCCAATCCGCCCTAGTACTTTCAATCTGCGCCATCTTCTCCAACCCACAACCAGGCACACGTGGCAGCACTTCCTTATGCTCATCTGCAGAGAGGGGACTCCTCCCCCTGTTAACGGACTGGTGCAGATACTTCTTGGAAATTTCAGCACCCACGCTTCTTCTTTTGCAGCGCGCCAAATCTGTAATGGAGTCTGTTTTAACCCTCGCAGCACTGACGGGAAGTGTCAAAAGACCAGGCTGGTACTCTCCCATGAGCAATGAGACTTGTTGGCTCTTCCCCACGTTGCCAGAGTGCATAATAACATTGTCTATAAGAAGTAAAGATGTTACATGCCACCTTTCCATGGAGCCAGATAAAATCCCAATGGAGCTGTAGCCGGTTGCTATGGGCGACTGCTGTGGGAATAACGCCTTTGCCCCACATTGGGTGCTAAATGTAACCAAGTCCCGGGCCTCTCCAGGCCTGATGGTGACCTCCAGAGTTAGGGACAGCTGACATCCTTCTATGCAGAGTGGGTTGCGAGGCATGGTGGGTGCAATGCTAGGTAGAATAATGGGTGCCAAACACTTCAAGAATACAAAAATATTCATTTTCTCTTAAACAGAACGGTGGGAGAGAGGGTTAGGGCCAGGACACCCTTTAGTAGTTGCAATGTTAATTGGCAGACTCCGAGAATTCTACAGGTAGACAGCCATGCAGGGAAAGGCATCCAGCAGGACACCACATCTGCACGAGTAGGATCGCTGTCTCCTATGGCAACAGTCTTGTAACATTTTCTTACACAAATTGTAACGATTCCTTTACTTCCTCTACAATCTCCTCTTGTTGATCTTCACTAAACTGAGCTCCCAGTCTCTCTCACTAGACTTGCTGATCCACTGCCACTGGATCCCCTGAGCTCTTCCAAACTTCTCACTCAGTCTCTTCCTCAAGCATCACCCCCATGTCCCTGCTGGGCCCCTAGCTTGGCACTCACAGATACTCCTCAAGTATCACCCCGCTGGCCTGCTTGGTCCCTGGCTTGACACACAATACTGCTCTGCAAGCGTCACCTCAACTGGCTAGGTCCCTGGCTTGGCACCTGCTGAAGTTTCCCAATTCTCCACCATCCCTGGTTGGTGAGAACACTGCTCTGGTACTTGCTTGAGCTACTCACAGGGTTCCCTGGTAATAAGGTGGATGGTCCCTTAGTGACGATAGCTTCCCCTCTACCTCCGACCATGACAGGTTCTCTGGCCGGCAGAACCATTCTTTCTGGTTGGACTGCAAGCTGCAGTCCCAACCCTACGCTGCTCTCTTGCTTCTGGATAGACCCTCAGACAGCCTAGCAGCCAGATGTCCCTGGGATAGGCCACAGGTCTCTGGCCTAGCAGCCTGGGGCAACATGACACATGTCCACCCAGACAGCTGTCCAGGTGGCACAGAACCTCAATCACCTGACTCCACATGTGCACACTGAAATATTTCGTTTCGGAATTTCGTTTTCGTCCGAAAAATACATTTATTTAGTTACTCCCGAAATTCGTTTTTATTTATTTCGTTTTTCGTAAAAAATTGCATTTGTCCGAAAATCCAAATTAAGGTTGAATCTGTCATTGAAGGCTTATGGTGTCTGTCGTATGTTCAAAGAAGATTCGACGGAGCAGCTAAACTGTACAACGTCGTATAGTTTACCTGCTCCGTCGAATCTTCTTAGAACTTTCAACAGACACTATAAGCCAAGCTATGTGTGTACTTAGCTCTAGCTATTTTACTGCTTCTCCTCTTTGGTTACAATCGGCCAATAACATTCATCATCATCATTATTTTTATTTATCTTTTCTCCCCTACATCGAATCTTTCTCCCCTGCGTCAAATCTTTTCTCCCCTACGTTGAATCTTTTCTCTCTATGTAGAATAATCTTGGACTAATAGAGTTAAGGTTAGGCACATTCGACCACAGGTTTGATGGACACAGATTGTTATTGTCAGCATCATGTCGAATCTCCTATCTATATCGAACTGTTGTAGCAACAAAAACGAAAATAAAGCATTTGTTTATGTCGGATCTTTCATTTTTCAGATTCTGCATTTTCGTTATCGTTTTAACAAAATACCTGAAATTCGGACGAAAATGCATTCGTACGAAAACGAATGCACATGTCTACAAATAAATAGCCTCTCGAAGCAGGCCAAGGGATTAAAGAAAATCCCTGCCCATTGGCTAAGATACCCCATATACTCCCAATCTGTCCTTGCAATGCCCTTGTCTTATCTAATGCCACCAGGTACCCGGCCACCTAGTGGCAGAAGAGAGAAGTGCAGCAATTCCAGAATTAGGGCAAAGTCAGTTGACCTCCTAGCAAGGTTTTCAACATTTTTTACAAAAATTTGGTGAAAAATATGATGTGCATACTTTGTAGAACCACCTTTCACTGCAAATACAGCTGCAAGTCTTTTTGGGTATGTCTCTACCAGCTTTGCACATCTAAAGAGTGACATTTTTGCCCATTCTTCTTTGCAAAATAGCTCAAGCTCTGTCAGATTGGATGGACAGCGTATGTAAACAGCAATTTTCAAGTCTTGCCACAGATTCTAAATTGGATTTAGGTCTGGATTTTGACTGGGCCATTCTAACACATGCATATGGTGTGATCTAAACCATTCCATTGTAGCTCTGGATGTATGTTTAGGGTCGTTGTCTTGCTGAAAGGTGAACCTCCGCACCAGTCTCAAGTCTTTTGCAGACTCTAACAGGTTTTCTTCTAAGATTGCCCTGTATTTGGCTCCATCCATATTTCCATCAACTCTGATCAGCTTCCTTGTCCCTGCTGAAGAAAAGCATCCCCACAACATGATGGGATGTTGTGTTCAGAATGATGTGCAGTGTTAGTTTTCTGCCAACATAGAATTTTGCTTTCAGGTCAAAAAGTTCAATTTTGGTTTCATCTGACCAGAGCACCTTCTTCCACATGTTTGCTGTGTTCCCCACATGGCTTCTCGCAAAGTGCAAATGGGACTTCTTATGGCTTTCTTTCAACAATGGCTTTCTTCTTGCCACTCTTCCATAAAGGCCAGATTTGTGGAGTGCATGACTAATAGCTGTCCTGTGTACAGATTCTCCCACCTGAGTTGATCTCTGCAGCTCCTCCAGAGTTACAATGGTAGGTTTGTAGTTGTCCCATACTCTTTTTCGGATGATGGATTGAATAGTGCTCCGTGAAATCTCCAAAGCTTGGGACATTTTTTTATAGCCTAGCCTTGCTATACAATTCTTCACAACTTTATCCCTAACCTGTCTGGTGTGTTCCTTGGCCTTCATGATGTTGTTTGTTCACTAAGGTTCTCTAACAACCCTTTGAGGGCTTCACAGAACAGCTGTATTTATACTAAGATTAAATTACCCACAGGTGGACTCTATTTACTAATTAGGTGACTTCTGAAGGCAATTGGTTCCACTAGATTTTAGTTAGGGGTATCGAAGTAAAGCAGGCTGAATACAAATGCATGCCACACTTTTCAGATATTTACTTGTAAAACATTTTGAAAACCATTAATCATTTTCTTTCCACTTTACAATTATGTGCCGCTTTGTGTTGGTCTATCAAATAAAATCCCAATAAAATATATTTACGTTTTTGGTTGTAACATGATAATTATATGTTGCTTGAAACAAGGGCTCGTGCACATGCACACTAAATGCTGGGGTTAATTTACTAAAACTGGAAAGCACAAAATATGGTGCAGCTGTGCATGGTAGCCAATCAGCTTCTAACTTCAGCTTGTTCAAATAATATCCCTTTCATGACTAAGCCTATTTTTGAAATTTGGTGTTTACAAGTAAAAATCCATATTTTTTGCTAGAAAATTACTTAGAACCCCCAAACATTATATATATTTTTTTAGCAGTGAATCTAGAGAATAAAATGGAGATTGTTGCAATATTTTATATCACACGGTATTTGTGCAGCAGTGTTTTAAACGCAAATTTTTGGAAAAGGGACACTTTCATGAATTTTAAAAAATCCAAACAGTAAAGTTACCCCAATTTTTTTGTATAATGTGAAAGATGATGTTACGCCGAGTAAATAGATACCAAAAATGTCACGCTTTATAATTGCACGCACTCGTGGAATGGCGACAAACTATGGTAGCTATGAATTTCCATAGGCGACGCTTTAAATTTTTGTTACGGTTACCAGGTTAGAGTTACAGAGGAGGTCTAGGGCTAGAATTATTGCTCTCACTCTGACGATCGCGGCGATACCTCACATGTGTGATTTGAACACCGTTTACATATGCAGGCGTGACTTCCGTATGCGTTTTCTTCGCTGCGCGAGCTCGCGGGGACGGGGGCACTTTAAAAAATTTTTTTTTATTTATTTTATTTATTTTTATACTTATAAATTGTGTTTAAAAAAAAATGTTTTTTTTTACTTTTATTGCTGTCACAAGGAATGTAAACATCCCTTGTGACAGTAATAGGTGGTGACAGTTACTCTTTATGGAGGGATCGGGGGTCTAAAAGACCCCCGATCCCTCCTCTGCACTTCAAAGTATTCAGATCGCTGAAAACGGCGATTCTGAATACTGTGTATTTTTTAAAGTTCGGCGCCATTGGCAGCCGAGTAAACGGGAAGTGACGTCATGACGTTGCTTCCGCGTTTACAATTAGAAGGCTGGAACGAAGCCATTAATGGCTTCGTTCCAGCCCGCCCCCAGCCGCCAAAGGAAGCCGGCAGCTGCGGGTATCATCCCGGTATAAACCCCGAAAGCCGAGTACGCACATCTGCGTACGGTCGGCGGGAAGGGGTTAAACTTTGACAAAAAGACCTGGAAGCTGGTTGGTTTGTATGCAGAGCTGCACCAGATTTTGCACTCTCCAGTTTTAGTAAATCAACCCCATTGCGTGTTCAGATCCGACATACATACTTTTTTTTTCAGATGCGATTAGGAGCTACATTTAGCTGCATAACAAACAATAATGAAAAAAAAAGAAAAATCTGCATTCACGGTTCTGCATATAGACTATATTTAATGCTGTGCACATGTGAAGATTTGTGCTAATGTTTACATCTGTACAGTGTTTAGCATAAGTGTACACTATTAATCCTGAATGGATGCTAGGTGGAAGAAGCTGTCTGAGTCCTAGCAGCTGAGGATTTTAGGCAACAGGAGCCACCTACATCCTAGCAACCTGCTTTTTTATTTGCGCTGCATATTGTATGCAATGCATGTAATCATTAGCACAAACATTTTTTGTGTACATGCTATAGACACGATTCAAGAAGGATCTGACTGCCAGCAAGGTCCTATGCAAAATTCAACTTTAAAGTGTATGTACAGCAAAACTATTTTTCAGTCTTGGTAGAGTAGCGAGGGGTTAATGCCCCCATCAGTATAATCTTTACTGTCTGTGGGGAGGTTTTTCTTCACTTCGCCGCTGATATGACAGGAAGTGAGAAGTAATCTCTACAAAGTGAGGGGCAATTCCCTCTCAGACGGTTGTCACCAAAACAGTTGTTCCCATTAGAAGATTTCCTCTTACCTCTTGCTCTGGTGACAGCTGTAAAATGCTGTATTGCCCATCACTTTATGTTTTGATGACAATGATCACCAGGACAAACAAAGAGAGTACATCTCCCCGTTGGGGTCACAGATATCAGTAAAAACTTAAAATGGATTGTAAACCATCCTATTCAAAACTAAAAAACAATGATTATACATATACTTCAATTAAATATAATGTCAATTCCACATCATGGACCTAGTTGTTATTACAGCCTTGGACTTTGAACCACTCTATTCAACCCTCCTCTTCACTCACTTCAAAATTTTGAGTGCTAAAGCTATTAGAGTCTGATGATATATACAGGTTTTTGAAAGACCAGTTAAGGACAGTGCCTAATGCCGCGTACACACGGTCGGACTTTCCGGCATACTTGGTCCGGCGGACCAGAGTGTGTCGGACAATCCGCCCGTGTGTAGGCGCCGGCGGACTTTTCCGGCGGACTTTTTCCCAAAAGCCCGCCGGACCTAGATTTGAAGAAAGTTTTAAATCTTTCCGCCGGACTCAGTTTCGGGCGGAAGGTCCGCTCGTGTGTGTCCTGGTCCGACGGAAAGCCCGCTCGTGTGTATGCTGGTCCGACGGACCAGATACGACACGAGGGCAGGGTATTGCATCTCGCGCTCGCTGCAATAGGAAAAACACATTTTCCTATTACGGCGAGCGCGGGGCATACCAGGCCCTTAGGTCTGGTATGGATTATAAAGGGAACCCCCTACGCCGAAAAAACGGCGTGGGGTCCCCCCTAAAATCCATACCAGACCCCGATCCGAGCACGCAGCCTGGCCGGTCAGGAAAGGGGGTGGGGACGAGCGAGCGCCCCCCCCCCCCTGAACCGTACCAGGCCGCATGCCCTCAACATGGGGGGTGGGTGCTTTGGGGGAGGGGGGCGCCCTGCGGGGCCCCCCACCCCAAAGCACCTTGTCCCCATGTTGATGAGGACAAGGGCCTCTTCCCGACAACCCTGGCCGTTGGTTGTCGGGGTCTGCGGGCGGGGGCTTATCGGAATCTGGGAGCCCCTTTAATAAGGGGGCCCCCAGATCCCGGCCCCCCACCCTATGTGAATGAGTATGGGGTACATGGTACCCCTACCCATTCACCTAGGGAAAAAGTGTAATTAATAAAACACACTACACAGGTTTTTAAAATATTTTATTAAACAGCTCCGGGGGGGATCTTCCTCCGGCTTCGGGGGTCCCTCCGCTTCATCTTCTCCCGGCGTCCGGTTGGTTCTTCTCCCGGTGTTCCAGTTCTTCGGCCGGCTCCTCTGCTGTCTTCAGGTAGCTCTCTTGCCAGCAGAGGTCCGGACTCCTGGGCTTCTGGGCTTCTTCTCTTCTCTTCTCTTCTCTTCTCCAGATGTTGACACGACGCTCTCTCCGGCTGGACTGCTCTCCGAGGGCTGCGTTGTGACTTATATAGGCGGAGACCCCGCCCCCTTTTGATGTCACAGTCCCTGGGCATGCTGGGACTGTGACGTTTTAGGGGGCGTGGTCAACATCACCCAGTGACCACGCCCCCTAAAACGTCACAGTCCCAGCATGCCCAGGGACTGTGACATCAAAAGGGGGCGGGGTCTCCGCCTATATAAGTCACAACGCAGCCCTCGGAGAGCAGTCCAGCCGGAGAGAGCGTCGTGTCAACATCTGGAGAAGAGAAGAGAAGCCCAGAAGCCCAGAAGCCCAGGAGTCCGGACCTCTGCTGGCAAGAGAGCTACCTGAAGACAGCAGAGGAGCCGGCCGAAGAACTGGAACACCGGGAGAAGAACCAACCGGACGCCGGGAGAAGATGAAGCGGAGGGACCCCCGAAGCCGGAGTAAGATCCCCCCCCCGGAGCTGTTTAATAAAATATTTTAAAAACCTGTGTAGTGTGTTTTATTACTTACACTTTTTCCCTAGGTGAATGGGTAGGGGTACCATGTACACCATACTCATTCACATAGGGTGGGGGGCCGGGATCTGGGGGCCCCCTTATTAAAGGGGCTCCCAGATTCCGATAAGCCCCCGCCCGCAGACCCCGACAACCAACGGCCAGGGTTGTCGGGAAGAGGCCCTTGTCCTCATCAACATGGGGACAAGGTGCTTTGGGGGGGGGCCCCGCAGGGCGCCCCCCTCCCCCAAAGCACCCACCCCCCATGTTGAGGGCATGCGGCCTGGTACGGTTCAGGAGGGGGGGGGCGCTCGCTCGTCCCCACCCCCTTTCCTGACCGGCCAGGCTGCGTGCTCGGATCGGGGTCTGGTATGGATTTTAGGGGGGACCCCACGCCGTTTTTTCGGCGTAGGGGGTTCCCTTTATAATCCATACCAGACCTAAGGGCCTGGAATGCCCCGCGACGGGGCTCGCAAGGTGTCAATCTCGCCGATAAAAGCGGCAAGATTGACATCCTTTTCTAGTCCCGTCGCACCTGAGTCACGTTCAAAATGAACGGACTTGTCCGTGTGTGGGCAAGTCCGTTCATTCTGAAAGTCCGCCGTAACTCCGGCGAAAGTCCGTCGGAAAGACGGGCGGACTTAGCCCGCCGGAAAGTCCGGTCGTGTGTGGGCAAGTCCGTCCGTTTTAAAGTCCGGCGCACCTGGCGGACAAAGTCCGTCGGAAAGTGTGCCGGACCAAGTAGGATAGAAAGTCCGACCGTGTGTACGCGGCATAAGTGGTTAGCCTTGTAGCATTTGAGCATTGAGTCCAGTTGCCACCAAGAACACTGTCTACATGAAATTTGCTTGTACTTTCTCAGTCTACAAGGGTTTTTTCCCACTTAAAAATATATGGAGAGGAAAAATAACATTCTACTGACAGGATCAACAGGACTCAACAAAAATAATGTAGCAATGCCATTAAATTTGTCATTTTTAAAAAAAAGTTCTATGGTTCCATTTTGGGTGAATTCCCACAGTGCGGTGACAGACACTTCACTACATTGCTGTCCATTCAAATGTGAATTTGCCCTTTAACTATCAAGATATTCAAAATGATTGGTAAATCTGTGTAGTAATGTATAACCTGCAAAACATCATTTGTTTTTTTTTATCCTACTATCCCCTTCTCCTTCCCCAAATTGCCTCCCCATACCATGGCTGCAGTCGGCCTAGAACAGAAAAAAAGCTCACAGGAGAAAAAGAGACATACCCCTCACACTCGTTTTCACGTTCACTAGTGCACCCAAGCTAAGATGTTGATTCTACCATGGACAAGTTACATAGTTACATAGTAGGTGAGGTTGAAAAAAGACACACGTCCATCAAGTCCAACCTATGTGTGTGATTATGTGTCAGTATTACCTTACATATCCCTGTATGTTGCAGTCATTCAGGTGATTATCTAATAGTTTCTTGAAGCTATCAATGCTCCCCGCTGAGACCACCGCCTGTGGAAGGGAATTCCACATCCTTACCGCTCTTACAGTAAAGAACCCTCTACGTAGTTTAAGGTTAAACCTCTTTTCTTCTAATTGTAATGAGTGGCCCCGAGTCTTATTAAACTCTCTTCTGCTAAAAAGTTTTATCCCTATTGTGGGGTCACCAGTACAGTGTTTGTAAATTGAAATCATATCCCCTCTCAAGCGTCTCTTCTCCAGAGAGAATAAGTTCAACACTCGCAACCTTTCCTCATAACTAAGATCCTCCAGACCCTTTATTAGCTTTGTTGCCCTTCTTTGTACTCGCTCCATTTCCAGTACATCCTTCCTGAGGACTGGTGCCCAGAACTGGACAGCATACTCCAGGTTCGGCCGGACCAGAGTCTTGTAGAGCGGGAGAATTATCGTTTTATCTCTGGAGTTGATCCCCCTTTTAATACATGCCAATATTCTGTTTGCCTTATTAGCAGCAGCTTGGCATTGCATGCCATTGCTGAGCCTATCATCTGCTAGGACCCCCAGGTCCTTTTCCATCCTAGATTCCCCCAGAGGTTCTCCCCCCAGTGTATAGATTGCATTCATATTTTTGCCACCCAAATGCATTATTTTACATTTTTCTACATTGAACCTCATTTGCCATGTAGTCGCCCACCCCATTAATTTGTTCAGGTCTTTTTGCAAGGTTTCCACATCCTGCGGAGAAGTTATTGCCCTACTTAGCTTAATATCGTCTGCAAATACAGAGATTGAACTGTTTATCCCATCCTCCAGATCGTTTATAAACAAATTAAATAGGATTGGTCCCAGCACAGAACCCTGGGGAACCCCACTACCCACCCCTGACCATTCTGAGTACTCCCCATTTATCACCACCCTCTGAACACGCCCTTGTAGCCAGTTTTCAATCCAGGTACTCACCCTATGGTCCATGCCAACAGACCCTATTTTGTACAGTAAATGTTTATGGAGAACTGTGTCAAATGCTTTTGCAAAATCCAGATACACCACGTCTACGGGCCTTCCTTTATCTAGATGGCAACTCACCTCCTCATAGAAGGTTAATAGATTGGTTCGGCAAGAACGATTCTTCATGAATCCATGCTGATTACTGCTAATGATATCGTTCTTATTACTAAAATCTTGTATATAGTCCCTTATCATCCCCTCCAAGATTTTACATACTATTGATGTTAGGCTAACTGGTCTGTAATTCCCAGGGATGTTTTTTGGGCCCTTTTTAAATATTGGTGCTACATTGGCTTTTCTCCAATCAGCTGGTACCATTCCAGTCAATAGACTGTCTGTAAAAATTAGGAACAACGGTCTGGCAATCACCTGACTGAGTTCCCTAAGTACCCTCGGATGCAAGCCATCTGGTCCCGGTGATTTATTAATGTTAAGTTTCTCAAGTTTAATTTTAATTCCGTCCTCTGTTAACCATGGAGGTGCTTCCTGTGTTGTGTCATGAGGATAAACACTGCAGTTTTGGTTACTGAAGGACAAGTCATTCACATTTATCACTGTGCTTTATTCTAGTGCCTCTCCAGTCATTCATGGCAAAACATGCATGGATACATCGATGCCGCTGTACCATTGATGGTTAAATAAAAGTGCCTGGTAGAGCATATACTGGAGTGCGTGTTGGTAGGTGTTAGTGCCTCTTTAATAGTTATGCCTCCTTTGGTGGTGTAATGGGAGGGCACAGTGCCCTTTATATGCCAGCTGTGGGCGGGGCCCGGTACACCTGGGGTATGGAAGCAGGACACCCCTGATCAGTAAGAATGTAGTGCTGTACTGGAGTTGACCTAAGGAGCCATCTGCAGGGCTTAACTGCAAGAGTGAAGAGAGGGGACACTTATAAGCAGACAGAGAAATCTTTATCCCCTCGCTGAGCAGGTTCCGTGATTTGGTTTAGAGTGGTATGGAGGATCTCCTTTGTGTGTGAGGAAGGACACCCTGACTGAGTAACAACCTTTGTTAATTAGACTGTAACATCTGGGAAAGGTGGCTGTAATGGTTGAAAGTATTCTGCACTTGTGTGATCACTGAATGGAAAGTTATTAGAAGTAAGAGAGTGTTCTGCACTGTGAACTTCTGGCAGTTAGATATGTAGTGTTAATGTGCTGCTGCATTGCCTGTAACCTCTGCTGGAGTGATGTTCGTGCAGTAAAGCAGTTAAAATGCAACTGGAATGGGCATTCATTTATTCTAACAGGCCTCAGGTCAGGAATATGTATGTGGTGGGCTTCAGACCGGGTCAGGGTTACACAATATTGTAGAGTTGCTCTAAAGCAATAGGTGGGTGATTGTCCCATGCAAGCATAAGCAAGGTGGGTTCAGGGTCCACATGGCTCCAACAGCCAACCAATGCAACCCCACCTCACATACAGCTTTCATTTGTCCTTACTTTTACATCAGTTTTTATGGCATATTTATTACTTTTTGCTCTCAACTTGAGGTAACAGTAGGTGTTCTGTCTCTGGGACAGCTAGCTAAACCTTCTTATCCCAATAACTGTAGATACCATATTTCTTTGATCTCAGTTTTATTAGAACAAGCCAGGTGAAACTACAAATAACAGAAATAGACTTCAATAAGTAAAATATTGCATACAATACAGCATACATTGCAGAAACAATGATGTACAATACATGATGTGATAGTAAAAACTTACTTTTTAAGTTCTCTAATGCCGCGTACACACGGTCGGACTTTCCGGCATACTTGGTCCGGCGGACCAGAGTGTGCCGGACAATCCGCCCGTGTGTAGGCGCCGGCGGACTTTTCCGGCGGACTTTTTCCCAAAAGCCCGCCGGACCTAGATTTGAAGAAAGTTTTAAATCTTTCCGCCGGACTCAGTTTCGGGCGGAAAGTCCGCTCGTGTGTGTGCTGGTCCGACGGAAAGCCCGCTCTTGTGTATGCTGGTCCGACGGACCAGATACGACACGAGGGCAGGGTATTGCATCTCGCGCTCGCTGCAATAGGAAAAACACATTTTCCTATTGCGGCGAGCGCGGGGCATACCAGGCCCTTAGGTCTGGTATGGATTATAAAGGGAACCCCCTACGCCGAAAAAACGGCGTGGGGTCCCCCCTAAAATCCATACCAGACCCCGATCCGAGCACGCAGCCTGGCCGGTCAGGAAAGGGGGTGGGGACGAGCGAGCGCCCCCCCCTCCTGAACCATACCAGGCCGCATGCCCTCAACATGGGGGGGTGGGTGCTTTGGGGGAGGGGGGCGCCCTGCGGGGCCCCCCACCCCAAAGCCCCTTGTCCCCATGTTGATGAGGACAAGGGCCTCTTCCCGACAACCCTGGCCGTTGGTTGTCGGGGTCTGCGGGCGGGGGCTTATCGGAATCTGGGAGCCCCTTTAATAAGGGGGCCCCCAAATCCCGGCCCCCCACCCTATGTGAATGAGTATGGGGTACATGGTACCCCTACCCATTCACCTAGGGAAAAAGTGTAAGTAATAAAACACACTACACAGGTTTTTAAAATATTTTATTAAACAGCTCCAGGGGGGATCTTCGTCCGGCTTCGGGGGTCCCTCCGCTTCATCTTCTCCCGGCGTCCGGTTGGTTCTTCTCCCGGTGTTCCAGTTCTTCGGCCGGCTCCTCTGCTGTCTTCAGGTAGCTCTCTTGCCAGCAGAGGTCCGGACTCCTGGGCTTCTGGGCTTCTGGGCTTCTTCTCTTCTCTTCTCTTCTCCAGATGTTGACACGACGCTCTCTCCGGCTGGACTGCTCTCCGAGGGCTGCGTTGTGACTTATATAGGCGGAGACCCCGCCCCCTTTTGATGTCACAGTCCCTGGGCATGCTGGGACTGTGACGTTTTAGGGGGCGTGGTCACTGGGTGATGTTGACCACGCCCCCTAAAACGTCACAGTCCCAGCATGCCCAGGGACTGTGACATCAAAAGGGGGCGGGGTCTCCGCCTATATAAGTCACAACGCAGCCCTCGGAGAGCAGTCCAGCCGGAGAGAGCGTCGTGTCAACATCTGGAGAAGAGAAGAGAAGAGAAGAAGCCCAGAAGCCCAGAAGCCCAGAAGCCCAGGAGTCCGGACCTCTGCTGGCAAGAGAGCTACCTGAAGACAGCAGAGGAGCCGGCCGAAGAACTGGAACACCGGGAGAAGAACCAACCGGACGCCGGGAGAAGATGAAGCGGAGGGACCCCCGAAGCCGGACGAAGATCCCCCCTGGAGCTGTTTAATAAAATATTTTAAAAACCTGTGTAGTGTGTTTTATTACTTACACTTTTTCCCTAGGTGAATGGGTAGGGGTACCATGTACCCCATACTCATTCACATAGGGTGGGGGGCCGGGATTTGGGGGCCCCCTTATTAAAGGGGCTCCCAGATTCCGATAAGCCCCCGCCCGCAGACCCCGACAACCAACGGCCAGGGTTGTCGGGAAGAGGCCCTTGTCCTCATCAACATGGGGACAAGGTGCTTTGGGGTGGGGGGCCCCGCAGGGCGCCCCCCTCCCCCAAAGCACCCACCCCCCCATGTTGAGGGCATGCGGCCTGGTACGGTTCAGGGGGGGGGGGCGCTCGCTCGTCCCCACCCCCTTTCCTGACCGGCCAGGCTGCGTGCTCGGATCGGGGTCTGGTATGGATCTTAGGGGGGACCCCACGCCGTTTTTTCGGCGTAGGGGGTTCCCTTTATAATCCATACCAGACCTAAGGGCCTGGTATGCCCCGCGACGGGGCTCGCAAGGTGTCAATCTCGCCGTTAAAAGCGGCAAGATTGACATCCTTTTCTAGTCCCGTCGCACCTGAGTCACGTTCAAAATGAACGGACTTGTCCGTGTGTGGGCAAGTCCGTTCATTCTGAAAGTCCGCCGTAACTCCGGCGAAAGTCCGTCGGAAAGACGGGCGGACTTAGCCCGCCGGAAAGTCCGGTCGTGTGTGGGCAAGTCCGTCCGTTTTAACCACTTGACCACTGGGCACTTAAACCCCCTTCCTAACCAGACCAATTTTCAGCTTTTGGTGCTCTCACATTTTGAATGACAATTACTCAGTCATGCAACACTGTACCCATATGAAATTTTTGTCCTTTTTTTCACACAAATAGAGCTTTATTTTGGTGGTAATTAATCACCACTGGGTTCTTTATTTTTTGCGCTATAAAAGAAAAAAGACCGAAAATTCTGTAAAAAAATAAATTTTTCTTCATTTCTGTTATAAAATTTTGCAAATTAGTAATTTTTCTTCATATATTTTGGCCAAAATTTATACCGCTACATATCTTTGGTAAAAATAACCCAAATCGGTGGATATTATTTGGTCTTTGTGAAAGTTATAGCGTCCACAAGCTATGGTGCGAATATCTGAAAATTGATCACACCTGAAGTACTGACGGTCTATCTAATTTCTTGAGACCCTAACATGCCAGAAAAGTACAAATACCCCCCAAATGACCCCTTTTTGGAAAGAAGACATTCCAAGGTATTTAGAAAGATGCATGGTGAGTTTTTTGAAGTTGTCATTTTTTCCCACAATTCTTTGCAAATCAAGTTTTTTTTTTTTTACTTTTTTTTTTTTCACAAAATTGTCATATTAGCAGGTTATTTCTTACACTCCACATATGCATACCACAAATTGCACCCCAAAACACATTCTGCTATTACTCCCGAGTACGACGATACCACATGTGTGAGACTTTTACACAGCGTGGCCACATACAGAGGCCCAACATGCAGGGGAGCACCTTCAGGCATTCTGGAGTGCCCAGGCCAATTCTGACATTTCTCTCCTACATGTAAAAATCATCATTTATTAGCTAGAAAATTACATAGAACCCCAAAACATTATATATGTTTTTTTTAGCAAAGACCCTAGAGAATACAATGGCGGTCGTTGCAACTTTTTATCTCACACGGTATTTGCGCAGCAATTTTTTTAATGCTTTTTTTTGGAAAAAAAAACTGTTTTGTGCTTTACAGAAACCAAAACAGTAAATTTAGCCCAATGTTTTTGCATAATGTGAAAGATGAAGTTACGCCGAGTAAATAGATACCCAACATGTCACCTTTCAAAATTGCACGCGCTTGTGGAATGGCGCCAAACTTTGCTACTCAAAAATCCCCATAGGCGACGCTTTAAAATTTTTTACTGGTTACATGTTTTGAGTTACAGAGGAGGTCTAGGGCCAAAATTTTTGCGCTCGCTCTACCGATCGCAGTGATACCTCACATGTGTGGTTTGAACACCGTTTTCATATGTGGGTGGGACTTACATATGCGTTCGCTTCTGCATGCAAGCACACAGGGACAGGGGTGCTTTAAAATTTTTTTTTTTTTTTTTTTTTTATTGTTCATTTTACTTTATTTATTTTTGTTTGATGCTTTTTTACAAAAAAAAAATTTTTGACCACTTTTATTCCTATTACAAGGAATGTAAACATCCCTTGTAATTGGAATATGGCATGACAGGTCCTCTTTACAATGAGATATGGGGTCAATAAGACCCCACATCTCACCTCTAGGCTGGGAAGCCTGAAATAAAAAAAAAAAAAAAAAAAACGATCCTGGCTTCGATCGTAGCGGTGAGTCGGTAGAAGCAGCGGAGTGCGGCGGGAGGGGGGACATCCCCTCTCGCCTCCCGTAAGAACGATCAAGCAGTGGAACAGCCGCTATGATCGTTCTTATGGTGTAGGGAATCACCGGCTGAAAAAGCTGATATCTGAATGATGCCTGTAGCTGCAGGCTTTATTCAGATATCCCCGCACAAAGTCAAGGACGTCGTATGACAGTCGGCGGGCGGGAAGTGGTTAAAACGTATTTTTTTTTTTAACACAAAGTTGTCCATTTATACAATATTTCTAACACATAGCATGTACATACCAAAAATGACACCCCAAAATAGATTCTCCTGCTCCTCCTGAGTACGGCGATACCACATGTGTGAGACTTCCACAGCCTGGCCACATACAGAGGCCGAGTACAGCCGAGCGTGGCTCAGCATGGCAGGGTATGGCTGGGTATGGCGGGGTATTGCAGAGTATGGGGGGTATTGCAGAGTATGGGGGGTATTGCAGAGTATGGGGGGTATTGCAGAGTACGACGGGGTATTGCAGAGTACTGCAGGGTATTGCAGAGTATTGCGGGGTATTGCGGGGTATTGCAGAGTATTGCGGGGTATTGCAGAGTATTGCGGGGTATTGCGGAGTATTGCGGAGTATTGCGGGGTATTGCAGTGTACTGCGGGGTATTGCAGAGTATTGCGGGGTATTGCAGAGTATTGCGGGGTATTGCAGAGTACTGCGGGGTATTGCAGTGTACTGCAGGGTATTGCAGAGTACTGCGGGGTATTGCAGAGTACTGCGGGGTATTGCAGAGTACTGCAGGGTATTGCAGTGTACTGCGGGGTATTGCAGAGTATTGCAGAGTATTGCGGGGTATTGCAGAGTACTGCGGGGTATTGCAGAGTATTGCGGGGTATTGCAGAGTATTGCGGGGTATTGCGGGGTATTGCAGAGTATTGTGGGGTATTGCAGAGTATTGTGGGGTATTGCAGAGTATTGTGGGGTATTGCAGAGTAATGTGGGGGTATTGCAGATCAATGTGGGGGTATTGCAGAGTAATGTGGGGGTATTGCAGAGTAAGGTGGGGCATAGCAGAGTATTGCAGAGTAGTGGGGATGGCTGAGCATGGATGGATGGATGGTTGGATGTCTCTGTGCAGCGCTGTGGGCACTACACAACCAGCCCACAGCGCTGCAGCCATCCATCCATCTCCCTCTCCTCCACAGTGTACCGATCGGTACACAGGAGGGGAGGAGAGGAACCAGCGTCATCAGACGCCGCCGGTCTGTTTACATGTGATCGCGCCGTCATTTGACGGCGCGATCACATGGTAAATGGCCGCGATCAGCGGCCATTTACCGGGATCCGTGATGCGCCGGGTCCTGAGGACCCGGCGGTCACGGATGTGTTCGGGTGCGCGCCCCAGGGGGCGCGCGAGAGGGGAATTCTGAGAGGACGTCATATGACGTCCTCCCAGAGTTAAGCAACCGCCCTGCAGCCGTCATTCGGCTATGGGCCGGTTGTTAAGTGGTTAAAGTCCGGCGCACCTGGCGGACAAAGTCCGTCGGAAAGTGTGCCGGACCAAGTAGGATAGAAAGTCCGACCGTGTGTACGCGGCATAAGGAGTGATGGCGATAGATTGCGAAAGACATGACTTCCTGCAATGTGTTGAAAAAGAATGGTGGATGGTTCACTTCCTGCCAAGATTCTACCCAGAATTCCCTGCTTGCTGACAACTTCCTTAATTATACATACAAATAAACAGATAAACAGAACTGCAGCAATACCAAAAAGGAACACTAGATTGAGCTGGCACACCACATATGATTGTCTTAAGTAAATTACACATTTTGCATGTAAATTTAACAACACGGGTACAAATAAACAGTATAAAACATCTGGTGGACAATATCCATGTTGAACATGGACCTTAAAGTGTTGGCAAAAATTCTAGCAGCCCGCCTTAATATGATCATTGGTACCCTCGTACATCGTGACCAAGTAGGATTCATGCCCTCCTGACAGGCAGGTGACAATGTACGAAGAGCAACCCTCTTGGCACACATAGCTAAAAAACGTCACATACCTGTTTGCTTTCTCTCACTTGACATAAAGAAGGCTTTTGATTCTATTGCATGGCCTTACTTGAATTATACCTTGCAGAAATGGGGATTCGGTCCAAATTTTATAAATTGGATTACGGCTCTATATAACAAACCTAAAGCGTATGTCAAATACGCAGGTTATAAATCTGACTTCTTCAACATTGGGAGAGGCACAAGACAAGGATGTCCCCTATCCCCATTGATATTCGCCCTCCTAATAGAACCACTCGCACTAGTAATTAGATCTGACCCCACTATAACAGGGATAGAAATGGGAGGATTTCAACATAAGCTCTGTTTGTTTGCAGACGATATCCTCCTATTTCTTTCATCTCCACAAGTGTCAAACCTAATCCCAATTCTCAATAAATTTGCTAACATTTCTGGTTTATACATAAACTCTAAAAAATTTTTAGCATTGAACATATCTCTTTCTAACATTGAACTGACTTCAGCTAAAATTAGTCTTCCTTTCACATGGTCGAACAGATCAATCCCATACTTAGGCATACATCTTACAGCATCATTAGCAGATCTATTTTCAGTTAATTACCCTCCAATTTTAAAACAATTATCAAACTTAATGAAATCATGGTCTCATCTTCCATTATTGTGGTTCGGAAGAATCAACGCGGTAAAAATGATGATACTACCGAAATTACTGTACTTTTTCAGAGTATTACCAATTCCTATTCCAGCTTATCACCTAAGAATATTACAAAGGAAAACATCATCATACATATGGGGTTCCTCCAAACCACGCATACAACTACATACACTATATCTCCCAAAATTAAACGGAGGCCTAGGTTGCCCTAATTTTGCTTATTACTATAGGGCTGCACACATAGCAAGCCTGGCTAAATATCATGCATATCAGGAGACCCCGTTATGGGTACATATTGAAGCCACAAAATGCGATCCTATTCCAATATCAAACTTACTATGGATCACTCCAAAAGATCGCATAGACCTAAAGAATACAATTACTAAACACTACATTTCCCTTTGGGATAGATTCAAAAAGAATAACCATTTACAATCATCTCATAACCCGATGTTGTCATTCTATAAAAATCCTGCTTTCTATCCAGCATGGATATTCCCTAATTCCTTTAAAGAAAGGGTATCTAGAGACGTACTGTGTATGTATAAATTTGTACATTCCTCATCGTTCATCCCTTTTTCAACCCTTTGTGAGAGATATGGTCTACCGCAGTCGGAATTATTTAGATACTTCCAAATTAAAAATTTCTTTGCACCCTTAGTGTCTACCACATCCCCATTAACACATATGACTAGTTTCGAAGAAGTTTGTAAAAAAGATCCGCATGCTAGAGGCACAATCTCTACTATGCTGGTTCATTCCAGTAAAGACAAATTATCCTATGTCCAGAATTGGGAAGAGGACCTTGAGCGTACGTTTGATATTTCAAATTGGAAACAAATATGTTCAACAACAAAAACAGCTTCCCCTAATATATTGGCGGTTGAGGCTAATTATAAAGTTTTAACACGCTGGTATCTAGTACCTACTAGAGTAGCAAAATATGTGCAAAATTATTTGGCGCAATGTTTTCGGGGTTGTTTGGACCCTGGCACATACCTTCATATCTGGTGGTGGTGTCCATTAGCTCAAATATTCTGGAGGGAAATTTTTAACATTGCAACTAACCTTATTGGGAAAACAATCCCTTTCGATCCAGCAATGGCCCTTCTCAACCTAAAACCTGAATTCATAACGAATACCAAATTCAAATTGTTGGTATATCTCTTCACAGCAGCTAAACAGACTTTAGCAAAATCTTGGAAATCACCAACATTAGATATAAATGAAGCAAAAGCTAAAATGAATTACTATATGACTCATGCCAAGATGATAGCTATAGAATTGGACACGATCCCCAGATTTGAGGTAATATGGCAGCTTTGGATTACATATTCCATGCTAACCCTAGACAAGAGTGTTCTACTGCCATGGTAGTTGTGATAACAAGATATAGGCTATATTTCAGCCCTAGTTGTTGTGGTGACTTTCGGCCTGACCTCGCGGATTCTTTCCCTTAACCTTCTTCTCTTCTCCCCTTCCTACTATACTTTCTATCCTTTCTTTTCCTTATACTATATTATTCTATGATATGGCGCTCTAATTGATATTTAAATAATAATCTCAATTATTGTCTAGAAATAGAAATAAAACAAGGCAAACGATGTAGCAGAACTTACATAACTCATTTAATTCTATTCTTTTGAAATGGACAAGGACTCCAAAGTTCTTTTTCTCTCCTATTTCTTTATTTCCTTTTAAAATATATTGCCTTGTGTTAGAATATATTGTCTTGTTTTACGATATTAATAATGAATTAACTATTCTTTAATTGTAAATGAGCTTCCTTATACTGAATGTATGTTATTATTCAATGTTATCTGTACATAATCTCCGTACTCAATAAAACTATTTTGACAAGGAAAACATCTGGTGGACAGAACACTCCCCGCCTGACATCAAGTGATGTCACTAACAGAGTCCTCGGTAGAAAGCAACAGAATAAGTCTGATCACTGGTCTCAAGAATACTTCTGTTGAAAGATCTTGACCTCAACCTTACGGACACGATTATCCTTGCTTGGCAGTACGATGGTGATCAAACCTAAAGGCCACATATTCCTTAGTGCCTGGCAATCTTTCATGAGTACAACATCACCAGGTTTAAGATTAGGCTTTTCAGTGTGCCACTTTCTCCTTACTTGTAGAGTAGACATATATATTTTTCCCTCCACCGGTTCCAGAAGGTATTGGCAAGGGTTTGTACTTGTCTCCATTGACGTTCTCACAAAACTCTTCAGCTGGAGCACCAGCAAGACTAGTCTTTTGCGTGAGTAACATGGCAGGTGTGAGGACTACTGGATCTTCAGAGTCACTTGAAATGAATGTCAATGGTCTGGTTTTAATGATAGCTGTAACCTCTGTCATAAATGTCACTAAACATTCGTGAGTAAGCCTTGCAGTTCCTACTTGTAGGAAGATAGAGTCAAGAATTCTGCAGGCTATACCTATCATCCTCTCCCAAACACCTCCCATGTGAGAAGAGTGAGGTGGGTTGAAGATCAACGTGCAGTCTTGTTGTTCCAGCCTGGGTATGGTGTGTTCGGGAAGTGGTGCAAGTTTTGCTTTCCCCATTACAAACCCTATGTGGCATTGTCCTCTAGTGTCTATGGTTTTCAGGTAAGCTACAGCAGCAATTGCTTTAACAGAAGCATCCGAAAACACACAAAGTCTTTGCATCTGAACATCAGCAGATGACAGGGGAGCATATGGTCGTGGAAATTTAAGGTTGGATAGAGCTGTTAGTGAGTCCTTCCACTCTAGCCATAGGTTCTTCTTGTCGGTGGGGAGAGGGTGGTCCCAATCTAGCGACTCACAGGTTAAGTCTCTAAGTAGTGCCTTACCCTGGATGGTGACAGGTGCTGCAAAGCCTAAGGTATCATACAGGCTGTTTATGGTAGACAGGATACCTCTACGGGTAAAGGGTTTTTCTTCTGTGTTTACTTGGAAAGTAAATGTGTCAGATCTTCAGTCCCAAAGCAACCAAGACTGTGTTGCATGGGAAGTGAGTCTGTGCCTAGATCTGAGTCTCTAAGTCCTTTAACTCGTTAGAATGATCTTGGACAGGAAAGGCTTCTAAAACTTCTCTACTGTTGGAAGCAATCTTGTGGAGTCTTAAGTTGGAACACGCAAGCATTGGCTGAGTTCTTTTGAGGAGACTGATTGCGGCTTCATTGGTGGGTAGTCTGACCCATACTCTGACTCTCCCACTCTAGCAGAATGTCTGAAGCCATATATAGCAACTGCGGGGGAAGGACTGTTGCCAAATATGTGCACCCTCATGCGGTATTCTGTGATGTCTCCAGAGGGGGTGTTGTCCCTGAACCAGAGAAACCTCAGAAAGTTATGGTGTTCTTCTTTAACAAGAAAGCAATAGAACATTAGCTGTATGTCTGCTATGAATGCGACTGAATCCTTGCGAAACCGGAGAAGTACTCCTAATAGTCTGTTGTTAAGGTCAGGGCCAGAGATTAGGACATCATTTAGAGAGACACCCTCATGTTTGGCACTGGAATCGAACACCACTCTAAACTGTCCTGGCTTCTTAGGGTGATAGACCTCAAATGTAGGAAAGTACCAGCATTCCCCTGAGTCTTTGAGGTTTGGGGCTATCTCAGCATGACCATTCTGGAATATTTTCTCCATGAAGGAAAAGAAATGTTCTTTCATTTCTGGTTTGCTTTGAAGATTGTGTCTTAGGGAAGTGAGACGTTTATATGCTAGTTCTCTATTGTTAGGCAAACGTCGTCTTTGTGGTCTAAAGGGAAAAGGTGCAACCCAGCTATTAGTCCTGTCTTTCTCCATACTCCTTTCCATAACTTCTAAGAAGAGCCTATCCTCAATAGACATTGCTACCTGGTTGTCTTCCTTTGTTCTCCTGAACACTGTGCTTCCTAAGTTGCTTTGGTCATTGCCATAGGTTTTACTGTCACAGAGGGGACTTAGGAAGGGAAGAGGTACAGGGTTGTTGTGTGGTGGTAGATCCTTTATGAGGATGTGATTTTGACAGGGTTGGAAAAGAGAAGGACGACCATTCTTGAGGGTACTAGTGAGCAGGTTATTAACAGATGCTGGTTTGTGTGTACATCCCAGGCAAACATCACCTATAATGACCCACCCGAGATCCAGTTTTTGGGCATATGGGGCATTTTTAGGACCGTTGATCAGTTTTCTTACTTTGTGGACTTGCAAGATATCCCTCTCTAGGAGTAAGATTATCTGAGCTTGATCATCTAGTTCTGGTATAAGATGTGCTATGTGATTCAAGTGAGTCTGGTGAGCTGCTGCGTCTGGTGTGGGAATCTCTGATCTGTTGTCTGGCATCTGGTTGCACTCTATTATGGTCGGTAAGGGTAGGCATGTCTTACCATCCATAGATTCAATTTGTAGGCCGTCAGCTCTTCTCCCCGCTGTTTCCACTGTACCTGCACAAGTCCTAAGGGAGTAAGGACTGCTGGGGCCTTTAAGGTTTAGAATGTCAAAAAACATAGATCTAGCTAGTGACTTGTTACTCTGATCATCCAAGATGACGTAGAGCTTGACTGCTTTGTCTCTGCGTCCTTTTGAGTAAACTCTCACAAGACAGATTTTAGAGCAGGACCTGCCACCTGCACTTCCTTTGCAGACTTCAGTACACTGTGAAGTGATTGCTATGGCGTCTGTACTAGTGTCTTTGGTCTCACCGCCTTGCTCCTTGTCCCTATGAACAGGTTGGAAAGTTCTTGGAGTAGGCCTTGGGTGTAGAGCTGTGTTGTGCTCTGTGCTGTCACATTCTGTACATTTGACACTGACCTTACAGTCCTTGGTGAAATGTGTGGACAAAGAGCAGCACTTGTAACAGATGTTGTTCTCTTTGAGGAAAGCTTTGCGATCCTGGATGGTCTTTGTCCTGAAGGCTCTGCATTTCAGTAGAGGATGTGGCATTTTACGTAGAGGGCAGAACTTAGTAGAGTCGCTATCTTGAGCCTCTGGCTGAGACTCTGCAAATCTGTGAGAAGAAATGTTAGTTTTGTGCACTGCTACTGGAGCTCTGAGTTGTTTAGGGCCAGAAGAAGTGGTATAAGACACTGGAAAAATGAAGCTGGGGTCATCTTTCATTCTTGCTTGTCTGTCTACAAAGTCCACAAACTTACTAAAGGGTGGAAAAGGCACATTGTGTTTTCGTTTGTAGTTACAGCCATGCGTAATCCATCTTCTGTGTAACTCATAAGGAAGTTTTGTGCTAAGGAGTTAATACCTCTAGCAGAGTCAAGATAAGCAAGGCCAGGTAAGTCTCCTTCTGCTTTAGCAACTTGTAACTCCATACACAGGTCACTGAATTCTCTGAGTCTTTGGTAACCTCTGCTAGGTATTTTTGGGAAGTCTTCTATTCTTTTAAACAGTGTACTCTCTATAGCCTCTGGTGAGCCATAACATCTATCCAGTCTGTTCCGGATGTTTGCAAGGCCTATCTCAGGGTGGTTTATGTTAATGTCTCTGATCCTTTTGGCATGTTCAACAGAATCATTGCCAAGCCACTTTACGAGGAGGTCTATCTGGTCCCTGCAGGATAGATCTAGACCTTAAAGGTCACTCTGGAAAGAGGATCGCCACACGCTGTAGTGTTGGGGGCGATCACTGAATTTGACAAGTCCTTGGGTAACTAACTCTCTTTTGGCCAGGAACTTGGCAAAGTCTACAGTAGCCTGATTGGCATTGGGGTAGGCTACTGGTGTATTGTGGTGCGGTGTAAAGGCATACCTGGTAAAAGTCTCTTCTTTAGGCACGCTGGGTTCAAACTTGCTTAAGGTTGGCAGTTCGTACCGGCTCGTTGCATACACCTTTGGAGTGAAGACTGGTGTTTGATGCTTGTATGAAGGCTGGGTACCTTGTGGAGTAGAAGGTTTGGTTGGAACTGGAAAGTCTGGAACTCTGTCAGATTTTTCTTGCTTGTAGCACTGGGGTCCCAGGTCATCTTGTTGTTGCTTTATTTGATGCAACTCACTGACGTCATGTTTGATTTCTTGTTGTGGAATGCTGCTTGGGTCCCAGTGCTGGTAGACATAATCTGACGTGCGTTGTGAAGAATCTTGTTGGTCCTCCTCTAAACCCGGTATGCTGCTGTCTACTCTTGGCTCATCGTAGACGGCTGCTTCTAAAGCTTCTGCTTCTGCAATGGCGGCGGCAGCATCTCTTTCTACTGCCAGTTTCTCCATGTTAGCTTCTAAGATAGCTTGCTGCAATTTCAGGGATGCTTCCTGCTGGGCTAGCTCTTCCTCCAGGCGTATTCTTTCCTTCTCTTTCTCCTGTTCCATGCATACTTTTTCTTGCTCTCTCTCTTGTTCCATGCATACTTTTTCTTGCTCTCTCTCTTGTTCCATGCGTAATCTTTCTTGCTCTCTCTCTTGTTCCATGCGTACTCTTTCTTGCTCCAAGCGTACTCTTTCCTTCTCTCTCTCTTGCTCCAAGCGTACTCTTTCCTTCTCTCTCTCTTGTTCCTGTCTCACATTTTCTGCATCAAGGTGGGCCTTTTCTTTTTTCATCTGCAACTCTTGGTCTGCGAATGTGGCCCTGGCTTTTGCTGCTTCGGCTTTTGAACGGGCGATAGCTGCTGCATTTGAGACAGATGACTTAGATGAGCTTGCTTGTGAACGTGTTTTGTAAGAAGATGTCCCACTGTGAGACATGGCTGCGGGGAAGAAGCTGTCTTGCTGTATAGAGACCGTTCTAGTGTCGATGCTGCTTGACAGAGCGCGTCTCTGTGTAGCGTGGCTGCTTGCTTCGCCTACAGCAAGCCTGTATCTTTAAGGCTTCTGACTGTATGGATACTGCGTAGCCCCGGGTTGTACAGACTTCCGAAGTAGGCTTATCTTCCCTTCAGAGGTCAGCTTAAAAATTTCACTGTTCTGTCTCTGGGACAGATAGCTAAACATTCTTATCCCAATAACTGTAGATACCATATTTCTTTGATCTCAGTTTTATTAGAACAAGCCAGGTGAAACTACAAATAACAGAAATAGACTTCAATAAGTATAATATTGCATACAATACAGCATACATTGCAGAAAAAATGATGTACAATACAAGATGTAATAGTAAAAATTTACTTTTTAAGTTTTCTAAGGAGTGATGGCGATAGATTGCGAAAGACATGACTTGCTTCCTGCAATGTGTTGAAAAGAATGGTGGATGGTTCACTTCCTGCCAAGATTCTACCCAGAATTCCCTGCTTACTGACAACTTCCTCAATTACACATACAAATAAACAGATAAACAGAACTGCAGCAATACCAAAAAGGAACGGTAAATGGAGCCTGCACACCACATATGATTGTCTTAAGTAAATTACACATTTTGCATGTAAATTTAACAACACAGGTACAAATAACCTGTGTTGTTAAAGAAAGACATGACTTGCTTCCTGCAATGTGTTGAAAAGAATGGTGGATGGTTCACTTCCTGCCAAGATTCTACCCAGAATTTCCTGCTTACTGACAACTTCCTCAATTACACGTACAAATAAACAGATAAACAGAACTGCACCAATACCAAAAAGGAACGGTAGATGGAGCCTGCACACCACATATGATTGTCTTAAGTAAATTACACATTTTGCATGTAAAATGTACATTTTAAAAGGTACAAAAAACTAGTATAAAACATCTGGTGGACAGAACAGTAGGGTGTGCTCTCTCTTTGAGCCCTAGTGTTCCAAACAACAATCCTGGCATGCCTTCCTCCTAATTCTTCTCCATAAAGAAATAAAGTGTGAAGCTCCTGGGAAAATGACAAATAGTACTGTGCTCCCTCAGGGCAGGGGTGTCAAAACAGTAATGCCGCGTACACACGGTCGGACTTTTCGTCTACAAAAGTCCGACAGCCTGTCCGACAGACTTCCGGCGGACTTCCGGCGGACTTTCGGCGGACTTGCAGCAGACTTTCTAACGAACGGACTTGCCTACACACGACCACACAAAAGTCCGACGGATTCGTACGTGATGACGTACACCGGACTAAAATAAGGAAGTTCATAGCCAGTAGCCAATAGCTGCCCTAGCATGGGTTTTTGTCCGTCGGACTAGCACACAGACGAGCGGATTTCGGGGTCCGTCGTAGTTACGACGTAAAGATTTGAAGCATGTTTCAAATCTAAAGTCCGTCGGATTTGAGGCTGAAAAAGTCTGCTGAAAGTCCGGAGAAGCCCACACACGATCGGATTACCAGCCAGCTTTAGTCCGTCAGCGTCCGTTGGACTTTTGTAGATGAAAAGTCCGACCGTGTGTACGCGGCATAACTAAATTCTGTTCTGTCAGTCTTTTCCTCCCACTCACTGCACTGCTCAATCTCTCCCAATGTCACTCACTTAACTGACAATTTACCTATTCACATGTCCTAGGAAGATCTGATTGACTTTTATGGGATCATCTTCTGAGCATTTCCAGCACAGCCAGTGCACAGAAATCTGAAAATTCTAGTAGTCTGTTATAATGACCTACTGGCTTCAATTCTTTTAAGTCAATGGCATAGAACAGTGTTTCTCAACCTTTTTTCAGTCCAGGCACCCTTTAAAAGCGCCCCATTCTAAAACAAAACTAAACAAATAGGATTACATAATGAAACAGCATCCATACACGTAGGACACTCAACATTAGAGGTGATTTATTCTTCCAAAGCAAATACACTTTTGCACACTGATACTGACTAGTATTCCAGTGTTTCACTTTTCCCTCATTCTCTCACTCACCTAATGTGACCCCAGTGTTGATGGAGTGGGGCAAACAAGGATGCTATGCAGGTGCCTGACGTCCTCTATATCAACCAATGACGTCATTAGTTCTTAGAACTTCAACATCTAGAAGGTTGTAACATAAAGGCAGCCTTGATCCACCCAGTGGCTTATATACAATTTTGGCTCAATTTTTAGTAATTTTGCCAAGGCACCCCTGAAGAAACCTGAAGGCACCCTGGTTGAAAACGGCTGGCCTAGAACAGGTATGCAGGTATGTCAGAGAGAAGTAAACAATAATTATACTTGTTTTGGGTTATTACTCAAAGTAGTAAAGTAAGAGGGTTAGCATGACATCCAAGCGATTAGCTTTTTAAAAAAGAAAGGTCATAGTCGCCATGTTTCTCCTGTGGCTGATTTACTTTATGCTATATCATAGTGAATATACAGTAAGAACCTCCTCAAAGATGAGCTAAGTAAATGTGGGATTCAGTACTAAATTCTGCAACTCCCAACTCCAGTTTGGAAATGTTATTGAATCAGGGTGAATGTCTTACACCAAAGTCCAGCTTATTTGGAGATTACAACCCTGTTCAGGAAATAAGATGTTTACGTGAATTTATTATACAAGAGCCTAGATATGAGCTCAGGGACCTTTATACCTCATAGCAATGGTATTACAATTTACTTACATCTTCAAGCTGGCAGCTGAACAAACTTTTATGAAACGGGACAATTACACCCCTGGGAGCAGCAATTGTAGGCAGGGTTATAAATAGATTAAGGAGTCAAATAGTTTTTGGCACTTCTGCTGTAGATAATAGAACAGCTCTGCTAAATCGATGGAACAGTCTCCTTCTCGTAACTCGCACGTATACTAATTAAAGTTGACTTGTCAGGGATCGTCTGTGTGAACACAGCTAGGGCTATTTTGGCACCCAGCTCTGTTACCCCATGGAGAACAACGTTTTTCTAGTGATGTCATTTATTTAAGTTATATAATTTCGTGACATAATTAATGCAGAATTAGGAACATATGGACAAGCATTAATAAGTATTTAATTTGACGAGCGGGTCACAATCTCTTTTGTAGATGTCAGGGTAACTTTACGTTTTTTAGGTTTTTGCTTGATTAACATTACTTGTATTGATTATATTTAGAAATAGTACAGTTGTCACAAATTAATATTTCTTCAAGATGTTTTTACGTTTTTTGTCAAGTGTAAATATCTGAAAATGATAGGTGCCAGGCTGTCTCTGGCATTAATACTTTCTGAGATATTGTACCAGAACCAACACTTAACACTTATGTTAAAAAAAAATGTGTATTTATTATTTTTTCCTGCAGGAGCCTGGAAAGCATTGCACCCACAATCAGTATGTAGGCAGGTTGCCTACTGAGTTGTGTGTTTTAATTAGTTACTTGGCTGCCCAGGTCAGGGAGAAGGGGTTAATGTTTCTTGCCTCCTTCCCTGACCATGTTCATGGGCATTTTCTGGCCTCCCCTTCCATGTGATATAAAAGGTAAGAGGTTAAGTTCCCATGGGGCTAGAGAGTGGGCAAGAGAATGGGAATCTTGCAGAAGCTTCTGGGATCCATGGTCCACTTTCAGAGCGCCGAGCCATCGGGACACCTGTGACTATGGACACTTCTAATCGAGTTCTTACACTATTGGACTTTTCCCAAAAGAACTTCATCTTTGCAGGTATGCTGGGGCAGCCACAACTAGAGATAGTTAGGGAAGTTCTCTCATGTTATACTTGTTCTGCTGAAGTTTCAGTAAAAGTTGTTTAAACTGCTTTGAGCCTGGTCTATAGGTATTTAAAAGGTTAACTCTGCAAGGTGAAGAAGAGGAGGTAGTTGCCTTGGGTAGCTGAAAGGAAAAACAGCTACAGCAACCAGTCATTTGGTGTGGTACCTTGTTAGGTGATAGGCCATCCATTAGCAAGGGGGTCAGTGCTCTGACTCCCTCCCTAGCTGTCCATTTCCTCTAGTCACCAGGAGCAGATTAGCATTACGAAGAAATAAGACCTGCTCGCTAGGTTCGGAGAGGAAGGAAGAGTTAATGTAGGACATACATGAAAAAAATGCTATGTGTCTGGCAAGGTTTCATCCTGTTAGTAGGAGTGGGTAATGGAGGTACGCTGGACTGATGGAGTGGGCAATGGTTCTGCATGTCACTCCAAATGCAACACATACATCAGTTACAGGTGTGTAGTTACTTGGGATGAAACTTGTGGAGAAACTCTGTACATTAGTGCCGCAGACAAGTGGCTTATCGGGGAGTCGGGGACTGCCTTAATATTTGATTTTGCATGTAACCGCAGCCTCCGCCTGGTCCTGGGCATTGGTAAGAACGCCTTTGAGCGAGGTGTTACCCCACATGCACAGATACAGTTAGACCCTGCCCACAAGTAGATCGTTGCAATGTGGGCTCTAGCAGACATGTCCTACAGCTTTCAGCCTGTGCCTCTGTATGAAAATGAAAGCACATTCAAGAACGTCCAGCACTTCAGAAACAATTATAAAAGGTGAGTATTATCCCGCAGATGACTTTCCAAACACTTTACCAGATTTCCAATCCAATTATGCCAAATGAGTCCAATAAACTGACAAAACCACCAATGGTATGTCTTCTATTTTATTCACCTTTGCTTTCCAAATATCTTCAACTCATCACATGTAAAACCCAAAAGTATGTGTAGTATTTTAGAAATAAATGGAAGCAAACATGGCTATATTGTGCTCACATGTGAATATACCAACATCAGGGCACCCCCAGTGATAAAGTGCTCCACAGGCCACTTGTGCAGCCTCTTCAAATAAAACCGCATATCATTCCATTCCAGGTAGGTCAGCTGATCAACATCCCTTGGTGTTCCTCCTCTCAGGTTAACTCAAAAGAAAATTACTCAAAATAGTGTAATACTGTAAAGGTTAACACTACAAACCCTATGAATGAATAAATTATGCACACATTTATATCAATAATAAAGTGCAGACCTGTGATTCCCACACCACATTCCAGCTTAATGTGTACTAACCCCTTACTAGAGGTAGGTTCTTGTTATCAATCTTCTTCTTATTAAATTAAAAAAAAAAGACAAGTAATACACATCATACCATCTTCAAAAATACATACATTAAAAATTCCTTTTGCATAATAAATAATCTTAATGATACCAGGTAGGTTCTTTAAGACCCCTTTCACACTGAAACGTCGCTAAAACAGCGATAAAGTGCCGGTTATTTTTGCAGTGCTTTAGCTGCGTTTTAGCGGTGCTTTTTGGGCGCTAGCGGGGTGTTTTTTTGGTGTTTTGCGGTGTTTTCAAAGCATTTTTAAGACTCTTTGGAAGCACTGCCCATTCATTTCAATGGGCAGGGGCATTTTGGGAGCGCTATTTATAGCGAGGTGTGAAAGGGGGAAAGGGATCTAAAGCCTCATACACATGATTAGATTTTCTGCAGACAAAGCGTCAGACTTTTGCCCGAAGGCCATTGGCCATGAATTTGTATTACATACAAACGCCACACAATTGTTGGCCAACAAACACGAACGTAGTGATGTACTACATAGCTTTTCAACCCTTTGGGCACCTACTGCTAATGTTGTGTTTGGTGAGCATTGATTCCGAGCATGCGTGTTTGTACTTTGCAGTGATAAAGGAAGTGCTGCGCTGACCCTCCAAACAGGCAAAAAAATAATATTAAATAAAAGAGTATCAATACAGATCAAGTAAACAGCAGCTGACACACAAACAAACCAAGTCAGACCAATATATATATAATAAAGTCCCAAGTATAAATTAGGAACATAAATCAAACATGTGTATATCTGTGAGGAATTGGAAAAAAACCCCCTAGAAAAGATGATTATTATAAAATGAACACAATAAAAAGTGAACAAGTGAGATATGAACAAAAATGTCTATAGTGGAATGTAGTATGCTCTGGAGCCAGAGTCCATAAACGTAGAGACAGTGAAAATCTTCTCGAAGGGGAAGGAGCTTGAACACTGGACGGTGAATTGGTGCTTAGATGTAAGGCCACCACAGGTAACAAGCCACAGACATCATCAAAAAATGAAAGAGATTAGGTACTCTTACTGGATCCTGTAGGACATATCTGCCGTATAGCAGTACGTCTGGTTAGGCATGAGAAGGTGACCTCCCGAAAAGTCCACCATGATGTTGTCCGTGGGTCACGATAACCGGTGAGCGGTGGTTGTCCTGGGTGGGAGTTGAACAGCTATCACGCACACTCTCCAGTTCCGGAACGGAAAGATCAGAAGGGACTAGTTGAAGATGAAACCATGGAGGAAGAAAAGAAAAGGACTCCACATGGTGTAGGTCAAAAACGAGGGGTTTTAATGAATAAAAAACCTTACAGGATAAAAAGTGATCACAAACGAATAAAATGGCAATGTGAGAAGCTGAAACGCCAGCCCTACGCGTTTCAACTGCAAAGTCTTCAACAGGGGCATAAAACAGCCTCCCCACATTGCCCATATTTATAGACTGTACAAAACATTTCAAATTAACTAGGTCCGCCCCCATCATGGCGGAACCGGAAGTAGAAAGTCATAAGAGCATAATCATTTAAAAACAGTCATATACACTTTCAATTTCATTTAAACTAACAAATTACATGTGGCCTAAGATTGTGAAAGGGGATCGCAAGTCCAACAAGAGTACAGATTGTAGTAAAAATCATGGACATTAACTAGTCCGCACGGCTTGCGTTCCAAGCCTCCCAGACCCAGTAACTAGGGGAGCATAGTATGGTCCGCAAGGCTTGCGTTCCAAGCCTCGCAGATAACGTAACTCGGGAGGAGACAATAGCCATCAGCCAATCCGCCGCTGGTGTCTCCGCCACACACTCAGAAGTGGCCCAATCACACCGCCCTTATATCGGGTCACAATATAGACCCGACTAAAGATGGCAGCAATCTAGTGTACAAAGGATGTCACTCATAAGCCATCCTAATACACGAACGGGCTCACCAAACTGAATCCAAAGCAATCCATGATATCACACAGGGTAAACCAGGTCACCTAACCCCTGCAGTCATGACATAGTAATATATGCTTGAGCCCCCTCAATCAGTGCAGAGCAGTGCCACAGCGTCAACCTGACAGGGGAAGGGACACAGAAAACCCAGAAACAAAAAGAAAGAAATATAATGCCTGTAAAAAATTAAAATAGAACAAGTAATCTTGAAGTATTGAACTAGATAACTAATAAATACGCCCCCATGGGAAGTTGACCCCCTACTCCACAGATGCCATAAGACAGGTCACCCTCTGGTCAAACGAACGTATAGGCAGGCCTAAAATATGAACAGACCCCCAAAGACTATAACAATACAGGTGTCATCCAACTGAGTCAGAAATAAATACACTGGCGTGGATATATATAGTGGATGGCACCACAGACTCACTGTCCAGCAAATCTAGGTGTCCTGGCAGTTATTCAACTCCGTTATTCTACATCAAGCCTCTAATCTATCTCCACCTGATAGAAACCAAGGGTAAGAAGGTACCTGATCATAGGACATTGGAGTGGAACAGGGTGGCCATAAAATGAGACTCACATGCACTGCCAAACACTTGGAGGGGGGGAGGGAGGGAGGCAAGAAATCAAAAATCCCCCAAAACATAAACTGAATAATGAATTAAATATTAGAGAACCCAATAACCATCACGTTGGTATAAAACAGATCAATATATAGCAAGGCAAAGAACCGATAGGTGTGTCACGGCTTGAGAGCAGAGGTGCGCATCACGCACGGTTGATGAAACTATTAATGTCCCACTCTACGTTCATACCGTGTGGCGAAAAGCACCTCAGCTCATAAATCCAATACATTTCAAGCCGCGACACACCCCTAACACAAGACTCACCCCTCCAATGAGGCACGAATTTGTCAATAATCACAAATGACGTACCCGTAGGGTCCTTGTTATGACACTCAAGGTAGTGACGAGGAACACTGTGCTTAATACAGCCCTTTTTTATTTTCGCAATGTGTTCATTGACCCTAATGGAAAAGGTCTTGGTTGTGCACCCGACATATTGTCTCTTGCATGGACATGTAATAAGATACGCAATATGTCGGGTGGCGCACGTAGTGAAGTGTTTCATATTGTAGTCTTTAGATGTCACTGTGGAGTGAAAAGTCACTGTTTTGCATCTCCCACTTATATTATGCAGGCACACATTGCACTTTCTGCAAGGGAAATATCCCTTGCAGTCCTGGAAAAAGGAAACAGGCCGGGGGGGATCAATGGTGTTGGGGGCAATTTCGCCTTGGACAGAGCGTGCGCCCCGAAAAATTACACCAGCCCGGTCAGGCAAAACAGGGCCCAACACGCGATCATTTTTCAAAACTTTCCAGTGCCTATCTATAATTTTCTTAATTTCTTTATGTTGAGTAGAGAATGTAGTAAAGAAAGACCATTTAGAAAGGTTATCCCCTTGTGTTTTAGGGCGATCAACCAAGAGTGAATTCCTCTCAACTCTCCTAACCTCCCCTATGGTGGCATCCAGGTCGGAGGGTCTGTACCCTTTTTGCACGAATCTTTCTCTAAGGATCTGGGATTGGAACTGGAAATCCTCAATATTACTGCAGTTACGTTGTAACCGGAGAAACTGTCCCTTGGGGACCGATCTGAGCCACTGCTGGTGGTGACAACTGTCTACCGGGATACACCCGTTACGGTCCGTGGGCTTGAAGAACGTTTTAAGAACCAGTTGTCGGTTAACCACAGACACCTCTAAGTCCAAGAAATGAATGGTCTCAGAGCTGGCCTCAAAGCAAAGGGAGATATTTCTATCGTTGGTGTTCAAATATTTCATATACTCCTCCAATGATCTAAGGTCCCCCTTCCAGAGGAGGAGGATGTCGTCTATATATCTAGCCAACAGAACCAACTGAGATGGTCTGTGGGAATAGACGACATCCTCCTCCCATAGGGCCATGAAAAGGTTGGCCAAACTGGGGGCGTACTTAGCCCCCATGGCCACACCCTTAATCTGGGAATAATATGTTCCCCGGGACCAGAAGTAATTATGTTCTGTAGCGAACTTGAGTAGTTCCATGATATAATTGCGGTGAATGAGGGGAAGGCCAGAATCCCTGGAAGGGAACAGGTTGACAGCCGCCAGACCTTGATCCAATGGAATGGATGTATACAGTGCAGAAAAGAAGACCATCCTGGTATTCAACTCGTTCCAATAGGTTGATTACGGCCCTTGTGTCTTTCAAGTAGAAGGGCATCCGTTTAACCTGGGGTTGGAGGTAAAAATCTATGTACCTTCCGATTCGTGAGGTAACCGAATCTATCCCACTTACGATGGGGCGGCCAGGGGGATTGGTAGGATTTTTGTGGACTTTCGGAAGGTAATAGATGACCGGTATTCGGGGGGGCTACAGGTACAAGGAATTCTCTCTCTTTCAGATTAAGAATATTGAGAGAGAAACCTTCATCTATGAGGGCCAAAAGGACTTGTTTGTATCCTCTCGTAGGATCGTCAGGAAGGATACTATATGTGGTTCGATCATCTAATAAACGTTTAATTTCTGCGATATAGTCGTCCTTGTCCAGGACAACTATCCCACCACCTTTGTCGGCCGGGCGAATGACCAGATTGTTTCTATCACAGAGAGAATCAATGCCCGCCGTAATGGCCGGGTCCTGGTACATACGTTTGACAGGAATTTTCTCAAGATCATGTAGGACTAAATCCTTGAAAACATTAATAGAGTGGGATGTATTGTTTGGGGTCTATTAAAGAGTGATGGATTCGAAAGACCAGAGTGTATAATATCATTCTCTCTCATAGTTCTGGGGTTCGTGACAGGTTTAGATAGAAAATGCCTTTGTATATTGAGCTTGCGGATATATTTGTGTACATCCACAAAAGTAGAGAATTTATTTAGCTTCTTGGGGGGGACAAATTTGAGTCCCTTTTCAAGAACATATTTCTCATGGTTACTGAGGCTGACCTTACTCAAATTTTAAATGCCGGCACCTAATGTGACCTTTTTCTTTTTCCTCCATTGTAATCGCCACCCTCCTTTACATCCTCTCTTATTTTTGGACTTCGAGGGGGGTTGTAGAGGGGTTTGTGAAAACCCGGAGTTTGGGAGGGGCCAGAGTGATTATAGTGGTATGGTACTCTACTATATTCCTCATTCCCACTGTCATCTTGATATGAGTAATCATAATGTGCATCCTGGGACTGTCCATCCCGGAGTGCAGCATAGCGGTTATTCACATGGATGGGGGTACCATAACCATAACCCTCATTTGAATGGTCTGTTCTGGTATCATATCTTGGACCATAAGGCCCTTGGTGGGACCCTCTACCTCTGTCCCCCACGTTACCTCTACCATTAGATTGCTTGCTTCTTATCTGCGAGGCTTGGAACGCAAGCCTTGCGGACCATACTATGCTCCCCTAGTTACTGGGTCTGGGAGGCTTGGAACGCAAGCCGTGCGGACTAGTTAATGTCCGTGATTTTTACTACAATCTGTACTCTTGTTGGACTTGCGATCCCCTTTCACAACCTTAGGCCACATGTAATTTGTTAGTTTATATGAAATTGAAAGTGTATATGACTGTTTTTAAATGATTATGATCTTATGACTTTCTACTTCCGGTTCCACCATGATGGGGGCGGACCTAGTTCATTTGAAATGTTTTGTACAGTCTATAAATATGAGCAATATGGGGAGGCTGTTTTATGCCCCTATTGAGGACTTTGCAGTCGAAACGCGTAGGGCTGGCGTTTCAGCTTCTCACATTGCCATTTTATTCGTTTGTGATCACTTTTTATCCTGTAAGGTTTTTTATTCATTAAAGCCCCTCATTTTTGACCTACACCATGTGGAGTCCTTTTCTTTTCTTCCTCCATGGTTCCATCTTCAACTAGTCCCTTCTGATCTTTCCGTTCCGGAACTGGAGAGTGTGCGTGATAGCTGTTCAACTCCCACCCAGGACAACCACCTCTCACCAGTGATCGTGACCCATGGGACAACATCCGGGTGGACATTTCGGGAGGTCACCTACTCATGCCTAACCAGACGTACTGCTATACGGCAAATACGTCCTACAGGATCCGGTAAGAGTACCTAATCTCTTTCATTTTTTGATGATGTCTGTGGCGTGTTACCTGTGGTGGCCTTACATCTAAGCACCAATTCACCGTTCAGTGTTCAAGCTCCTTCCCCTTCGAGAAGATTTTCACTGTCTCTACGTTTATGGACTCTGGCTCCAGAGCATACTACATTCCACTATAGACATTTTTGTTCATATCTCACTTTTTCACTTTTTATTGTGTTAATTTTATAATAATCATCTTTTCTAGGTTTTTTTTTTCCAATTCCTCACAGATATACACTTGTTTGATTTACGTTCCTAGTTTATACTTGGGACTTTAGCGCTGCACTTTATTATATATATATGTGTTTGTACTTTGGACTTTTGTCTGATGGACTTGTGTACACACGATCGGAAAATCTGACAACAGACCGTTGTCCGTGGAAAATTTATAAGCCTGCCATCCAATTGTCCGATGGAGTATACAAACGGTCGGATTTTAGGCCAATGGTCTAGTCTGTCAGCACACAATTCTCGTTGGAAAATCTGATCATGTGTACGAGGCTTAAGGCACAAAATCTGGTAATCTTAGATTTCCCTTCCAATCTTCTCAGTGATCAACATTAATACCAGCCTGTTGCTAATCACTGCCATGCATTACCACAGCAAATAAATATTAGAATATCAGAAAAGTGCAGTGCAACATAAAAAATGATAAACAATTAAACTGTACATTGTAAACTAGGAACAATCTGCGCAAACTAAAGAATACAAAATAGGTGCAAGCTGAACACTATAGGGATTCACCAAGCCTATGTATCAAACTATAAAACAATATTAGTGCAGCGCAAATGATTATAAAAACAGTCCATATGGTCAAAGATGAAGGATTTCTCGTGGTAAAAGGGAAGCCAGTCCTTCTACATGAAACACCGATAATTTCCACCCCAGACACATGAATGTGCTTACCAGAAAAGGTGGACCTCTTAATTACAGGGGGTCATACGGGCATGGGTTCCATAGGAGCTGGATGGATGCTGTACGGCCTCTCTGAATATCCTCTGTGGTCACCGAAAATCAGCTCTCCAGTGTGAAAGTGAAGTAAATAAACCTCCTGTGCAATAAGGAATGCAGCAATCCCAAAGATAAAAGGTAAACCTCTAAGTGTATTCCGTTTTGTAAGCAGTTTTAAACTGCTTACAAACGTCATCACGTACAAAGCCGTCGGACTTTGGTTGATCGTGTGTAGGCAAGTCCGTTCATTCGGAAAGTCCGTCGGAAAGTTCGTCGAAAAGTCCACCAGACCTAGTCCATCAAAAAGTCTGTACGCGGCATAACACATCAAAATTTACCTTTTATTACCTAGCAGACAACCCTCCCCCCATATTTGATAATCCATTAATTAAATTTGTTATCTAATTTATAGTCTCAATATATTAAAACATTTCTCTAAATCATTTGACCTAGGACACAAAGCATGTGCCGAGTACTGCATTCTGGTTTACTGACATCAGCAGTCTTATGCATCTGAGTGTCATATTCTCTCCTAGCCAAAAGCTACTGACCACAGTGGCTTGTGTATGTTCAGATCTTCCTTATGTAAGCTTAGTGATGCTGAAGTTTGATAACATCACCATTACTATTGTGACTTTAGACCAGGGGTTCTTAACCTGGGGTCCATGAACCCATAAGTGGTCCATGGATTGGTTTAGGAGGTCCGTGGAGGTCAGATAAAAAATAAAATAGGAATAAAATAATAAGCGGCCATTACTTTTTGCGTGAAAAAGTGTTTTTTTGTTAAGTTTGTTTACTTTATTCAAACTTTGTGTATGTCATATGTATATGAGGCAAGCTAATTTCAATAAAATAAAGTACATAAATTCATTGCATGCAAAGTTATGTTTATGTGAATATTTCTGGGGAGTGGGTCCATAGCTTTAATCAGATTCCTAAAGGAGTCCATGACTCAAAAATGTTTAAAAACAGACATAATGCAAAGTAACAAGACATTTTCAATGTGCTTGGTGTCGGCGTAAGTATGTTGTACATGATGTCAGCGGAAAAAAGATGCTGGTCCATGATAGAGAAGGGTGACAAATATTATTTAGTTATTATTTTACACAACCAGAGCATTTTTTTGTGAAATATAGGACCACACTAAAAAACATTTCAATGTCCAAATACATATGGACATTACTGAAATGTATTCCTGCAGTAGTGAAGGACAAACCAGATTGGTACAACCAAAACTTGCAGATTTGTGAAACAGAAGCAGGGCATTTTTTTTTTCTAAATTTCCTCACATTTACCAATAGAGTTACATTTTAAGACAAGTACAGAAAACATAACAGTTCAGTGTCTTTAGTAGAATTTGAATTTAAGACATAGAAATGCAAGGCAAGACTTTTCACCACTTAGGATGACATCAGCCATGCCCACCGTACCTGACGCTGATGTCATCCCCACTCACTGACCATCCAGCTACAGCGGTGCCCTTATATCACACAGATTAGCGTTCCTTTCATATATATCCTGTACGTTGCCACCTTGTTGACTACTAGAAAAAGTGCTTTTAATATTACACTCAGAAGGTATGCTTTCTTTCTTGTTCTGGTTGTACACAATTTGATCAATAGATCAACATGTGTACAACCAGCCTGCCCATACATGGATCAAAATTCGGCCAGTCCCTGCTGAACCAGCCAAATTTTCATCCATGTATGTTTTGATGTACCTGGAAATTTATTTAGCTAATGTGAAACTGAAACTGAAAGTTTAGCTGGACTTTAAAGAAAACTGCTCACTAATTGGCATTTTAATACTCTGAATCTCCACTCTGCAAATATTTTAATTGTGCAACCTTAGACTTCAGGAAGTACATGATTGTTTACTTATATTTTTCCCTCTGAGATCACATTTAAATAAAAATTAAAATCAACAGCATAGTGTACGGAGTTTTGGAAGATCCATGATTTGCTGAATTCTCCACCCAGAAGGCAATACTGGTTTACACGCCTATAATGAACTGAAAGCAAGCTTTCTTCATCGTCTTATAAATATGCTTTGCAGAAAGTAAATGTAGCCAATTAGCACAAGGCAGAACAAAAATGTATAGTCTTGAACAGATGGAGTTTTGTGTGTGGTGAATATTACTCTATCTGATACAGCTTGATTTATTTAGACCCTTGTTGTCTTTGAGTGTTTGGAGAGGTGTGTAGGTGAATATATTATTTGCTTAATTGTCTTGTCTGATTGCATTCAGTTCCTGTGGTTACCAATCAGGGTAGTTAATTGCAGTCTTACTTCATCAGGTTGGTCTGTGACTATATTTAGCTGGGGTTAGTGTTGACCGTTATTAAATCATAGCAGTTTTAAGTAAAGTGCTTTTTGTGTAGTGCTTTTAGTTAGCAGCTCTGGATTAACACATGTGCTGTTTCCACATTAACCAGATTTACTGTTTAATATCTCTATTATTGATAACTTACTATTTATTTTTAATAAACATATAAAGCTTAAAAACCGGTGTAAGGGAGGACTTTTGAATTTGAAAATACCCCACTATATGTTTGTAATGTATTCCATTTGCACAGCATACCTAATAAAAAAAATCAAATATTTCTTACCTTTTAGGATATTTCTAAAGAAAAGGTGAGGAAAGATAGCGCTGGACCCATTGGTTTATTTACTGTTATTGTTATCTTAAGGTATTAATGTTGGCATAAATGATCTGGTCCCTGAGCAGGCGGCTTCTACACCCCAGAGGATTTCCACAGTCTTGGCTTCTAGTGTAATGTAAGAAGGGTGAAATTGAAGCGCCACGCAACTGCTAAGAGGTCCAGATATAACTTTATTGCATTAGAGGTCAGGGGTACAGATCAAGATATAGCCAACGTGTTTCAGGGGGTCTAGGTGCCCCCTTCACCAGGGCATGACTGGCACCCAAGAGAACAAACCAGTAGTGAACTGGGCCTGCAATAGAATTGATTACAGTGTGAGTTGAAAGCACAGGCTAAGCAGCAGTATCTCTATTAATGATAACTTACTATTTTTTTTTAATAAACAGAAAAAGCTTAAAAATTTGTAGAAGGGAGGACTTAAAGCATATTTTCATTTTTGCAGTAAAATTTGAAAATACCCCACTACATGTTATGTACTCCATTTACGCAGTATACCTAAAAAAATTAAAATATTTCTTACCTTTTAGATGTTTCTAAGGAAAAAGTGTCATGGCTGATACTAAGAATGTATGAAGATATTTAAGCTGGGATTACACTACTAGAATTTTGAACAAAAATTGTTAGGAAAATTCTCTAGAAAATTTGAATGTCGTTTGAAAGTAGTTCAAGATTTCACTTTTAACATTCAATTTTGGAATGACTGGTCTTTACCAAATGAAAACCACACACACTGTTAGAAATGTATGCATTCATAAAAATGTTTTAATCCTGCTCTGTCGAATTCTTAGAAGGATACTAAATTCCTAGAGGGACTCAATTCTTAAAAGGACAGAGAGGGCAATCTGTAACAAAGACCTGAAGCGCCGAACAATATGTTGTCTACCAGATTATTGGGAGGGGCTGGGGAAGACCCAGCTGTCATGGTGCACGTTGGCACCAATGACAAGGTCAGAGGCAGATGGAGTGTCCTTAAGAACGATTTTAGGGACTTAGGAGCTAAATTGAGGAAAAGAACCTCCAAGGTAGTATTCTCAGGAATACTACCGGTACATCGAGCCACACCAGAAAGGCAGAGGGAGATTTGGGAAGTAAACAAGTGGCTGAAGAGCTGGTGTAGTAAGGAGGGATTTGGGTTCCTGGAGGACTGGGCCAACTTCTCAGTCGATAACCGGTACTATAGAAGGGATGGACTGCACCTAAATGAGGAGGGTACAGATCAGCTGGGAATGAAGATGGCCAAAAAGTTAGAGGGGTTTTTAAACTAGGTGATGGGGGGAGTGTCCAGAGGTAGAGATAGTCAGCATGGAACATATTCCATAGGGTAGTATTGGGGGCATAAGTGGTAGGGTTGACCAAAGCACAAAAACCCAAGGTAAGTATAGTAGCAAGTCCTAGTTGCAATCTCGAAACACCCAATACGAGGACAATATGCGACCGGTCTAAACTATGTGGCATGTTCACCAATGCCAGGAGCATGGTGGAAAAGATGGGTGAACTAAAGATACTGTTGTACGAGAAGGATTTGGATTTTGTGGGAATTTCAGAGACCTGGTTCAACAGCTCTCATGATTGGCTGGCAAACATTCAAGGGTATACCCTTTACCACAAGGATAGAGAGGGTAAAAAAGGGGGAGGGGTATGCCTATATATCAAGAATAATGTACAAGTGAATGTGAGAAGGGATGAAGCTAAGAGGAAAATAATACTGGGAGTATGCTATAGACCCCCTAACCTGAGGGAGGAAGTGGAGACAGATCTCCTATCACAATTTGGATGGGAAGTGTTATCATAATGGGGGATTTTAATTATCCAGACATAGACTGGGCGGAGGGAACGGAGGGAACTGCGCATTCATTTAAGGCTCGCCAGTTCCTTAATGTCTTGCAGGACAATTTTATGGGTCAGATGGTAGACGCACCAACTAGAAATAAAGCATTACTGGATCTACTGATTACCAACAATACAGACCTGATCATGGATGTGGAAATACGGGGTAATTCAGGTAACAACGATCACAGGTCAATTATTTTCAGTATAAATCACACAAATAGGAAACATAAAGGGAATACAAAGACACTGAATTTCAAAAGAGCCAACTTCCATAAATTACAAACCTTGCTAAAAGGCATAAATTGGGATAAAATATTAGGAACAAAGAACACGTAGGAGAGATGGGTTTGCTTTAAGAGCATATTAAATAAGGGCATTAGCCAATGCATCCTGTGATGCTGGGGCTGTATACTCTGTCCTGTGATGCTGGGGCTGTATACTCTGTCCTGTGATGCTGGGGCTGTATGCTCAGTCCTGTGATGCTGGGGCTGTATACTCTGTCCTGTGATGCTGAGCATATTAAATAAGGGCATTAGCCAATGCATCCTGTGATGCTGGGGCTGTATACTCTGTCCTGTGATGCTGGGGCTGTATACTCTGTCCTGTGATGCTGGGGCTGTATGCTCAGTCCTGTGATGCTGGGGCTGTATACTCTGTCCTGTGATGCTGAGCATATTAAATAAGGGCATTAGCCAATGCATCCCATTAGGTAATACATTTAAAAGAGCGAACAAAAGGCCTGGATGCCTTAACTGCAATGTAAAAATGCAAATAAAAGCAAAGGAGAAGGCCTTCAAAAAATGCAAGGTTGAGGGATCATCATCAGCATTCAGACTTTATAAAGAATGCAACAAGAAATGTAAGGGTGCTATTAGGACGGCTAAGATAGAACATGAAAGACACATAGCGGAGGAGAGCAAAAAAAATCCCAAGAAATTCTTTAAGTATGTAAACAGTAAAAAAGGGAGGACAGACCATATTGGCCCCATAAAGAATGAGGAAGGACATCTGGTTACAAAGGATGGGGAGATGGCGAAGGTATTGAATTTATTCTTCTCCTCAGTCTTCACGAGTGAATCCTGGGGCTTCAGTAACCAAAACTGCAGTGTTTATCCTCATGACACAACACAGGAAGCACCTCCATGGTTAACAGAGGACAGAATTAAAATTAGACTTGAGAAACATAACATTAATAAATCACCGGGACCAGATGGCTTGCATCCGAGGATACTTAGGGAACTCAGTAAAGTGATTGTCAGACCGTCTACTGACTGGAATGGTACCAGCTGATTGGAGAAAAGCCAATGTAGCACCAATATTTAAAAAGGGCCCAAAATACATCCCTGAGAATTACAGACCAGTTAGCCTAACATCAATAGTATGTAAACTCTTGATGATAAGGGACTATATATAAGATTTTAGTAATGAGAACGGTATCATTGGCAGTAATCAGCGTGGATTCATGAGGAATCGCTCTTGCCAAACCAATCTACTAACCTTCTATGAAGAGGTGGGTTGCCATCTAGATAAAGGAAGGCCCGTAGACATGGTGTATCTGGATTTTGCAAAAGCATTTGACACAGTTCCCCATAAACGTTTACTGTACAAAATAAGGTCCGTTGGCATGTACCATAGGGTGAGTACATTGATTGAAAACTGGCTACAAGGGTGAGTTCAGAGGGTGGTGATAAATGGGGAGTACTCGGAATGGTCAGGGGTGGGTAGTGGGGTTCCCCTGGGTTCTGTCCTATTTAATTTGTTCATAAACGACCTGGAGGATGGGATAAACAGTTCAATCTCTGTATTTGCAGACAATATTAAGCTAAGCAGGGCAATAACTTCTCCGCAGGATGTGGAAACCTTGCAAAAAGATCTGAACAAATTAATGGGGTGGGCAACTACATGGCAATTGAGGTTCAATGTAGAAAAATGTAAAATAATGCATTTGGGTGGCAAAAATATGAATGCAATCTATACACTGGGGGGAGAAGCTCTGGGGGAATCTAGGATGGAAAAGGACCTGGGGGTCCTAGTAGATGATAGGCTCAGCAATGGCATGCAATGCCAAGCTGCTGCTAACAAAGCAAACAGAATATTGTCATGCATTAAAAAGGGGATCAACTCCAGAGATAAAACGATAATTCTCCAACTCTACAAGACTCTGGTCCGGCCGCACCTAGAGTATGCTGTCCAGTTCTGGGCACCAGTCCTCAGGAAGGATGTACTGGAAATGGAGCGAGTACAAAGAAGGGCAACAAAGCTAATAAAAGGTCTGGAGGATCTTAGTTATGAGGAAAGGTTGTGAGCAATGAACTTTTTCTCTTTGGAGAAGAGATGCTTGAGAGGAGATATGATTTCAATATACAAATACCGTACTGGTGACCCCACAATAGAAATAAAACTTTTTCGCAGAAGAGAGTTTAATAAGACTCGTGGCCACTCATTAAAATTAGAAGAAAAGAGGTTTAACCTTAAACTACATAGAGGGTTCTTTACTGTAAGAGCAGCAAAGGATGTGGAATTCCCTTCCACAGGCGGAGATCTCAGTGGGGAGCATCGATAGCTTCAAGAAACTATTAGATAAGAACCTGAATGACCGCAACATACAGGGATATACAATGTAATACTGACACATAATCACACATAGGTTGGACTTGATGGACTTGTGTCTTTTTTCAACCTCACCTAATATGTAACTATGTAACTATGAATTTTCCTAACACTGCGGTTGAAAACGACCGTCCATTGGAACCGACTAATGATTAGAAAAGTAAATAAACATTCTTACATCATTCTTACAATGAAAAATATTGAGTTTAATTCTACTAGTGTATACCCAGCTTTACAGTGTCTTGTCCCAAAACAGAGTGAGCTATCCCTCAGTAACATACAATGCAGGAGGACGCTTTCTAAATTTTGAACCCTTTGTTACGACAGACAATGTTTAAATCTAGTTTACAGCTTATACTGAAGAACTGCAACCACAGTACAGACAGGGTTAATTATGTTAAATATTACTCCACAGTCCACACCTAAACATTACAGAGCAGGGACGAGCATGTAAGGATTTGTAAGCAAGTAAAAATACCTAAAAAAGACAACCAGCATTTTCTTTTAAGGTATGCTATGTTAATAGTAACAATTATAAATTAGGTGTTACTCCTACTCCAACTAAGTTGTCTGCAAAACTGGAAATACACTTTAAACTAGATATTTTCACTTTGCAAAGCACCTTGTTCCCATATTGGTGAACACAAGGGCCTCCTCTACACAGTTACCTCCAGGGGTCATGAGGGTCTGAAATTGGGGGGCTTATCAGAACCTGGGAGCCCCTTTAACAATAAAGCCCCCCATCATGCGAATAAATAAGGGGTACAAGGAACACCTACATAGTGATGTTAATGACCAATAATGGACATGACCATATTTGGTTAGTGGCTTCATGGGGATGTCCGCCCCTTTGTTTCCTTTTAGTGGCAGGGTCCCAGGAGATGTCATTTGGCAGGAATAAAAATAGGGATACGAACATGTTGGTGCTCACCGTGATTATTTTTTTTTTAGCAGGTGTTGATTAGCATCTACCATCATTGCTTTTGATCTGCATCACTGTGTGATGTGAATGATGATGGACTCACATCATAGGTTGTTTTTCTGAATTTTTTAAAGAAAAACTTGTCAGAAAATGTCAGTGTATATATTTACTGTGTACTTTTTTGTGAATGAGTAGGGGTACTAAGTATACCATACTCCTTCACACAGAGGAATCTCAGTATCTAGGGACCCTAATATTGTTTCATATTCTGATTAGCCCCTGCCCACAGACTCCCACACCACTAGACCAGGGTTGTGTGGAAGAGGCTTTCGTCCTCATTAACATGGGATGGCAAAATATGGATTTTAAGAAGGAACCACACTCAAAAATAATGAAAAAAAAGAGTGACTTCCTCCCCAGAAATCCATACCAGAACCTTTTCAATGGATCCAGCCTAACAGACCAGGAAAGAGGAGGAACAAACGTGCATGCCGTACCAGGCCACATACCCTTAACATGGGGGAGACGCCCCTGGCAAAGCACCTTGTCCCCATGTTGATGAGGAAAGGGGCCTCTTCCCCATGACCCTGGCATGGTGGTTATGAGGATCTCCACTAGCCTATATTTTGCTGTTTGATAAATTACGCCTAACATTAATATCAAAGTATGATTTTGGTAAAGGAAAGGAAAATTGCTTGTGTGATCATTTTCAACAGTGAAACAATAATGAAAATATTACATTTGTTATGCTTTAGTGAACTCACCTTCATCTAAGAATTTATATAGGTAACTTATATTTAACACATTTGATCAAATAAAGTCTGTTTATTTGTTATAGGTTAGGATGCTTTACATAAAATCATTGTAAAATCCCTATTTAAAAAAAAAATAAAAAACTGTAATATATATATATCTATATCTATATATATAGATATATATATCTATATCTATAGATATATATATATGTATATATATAGATATAGATATAGATATAGATATAGATATAGATATATATATCTATATCTATCTATATCTATATCTATATCTATATATCTATATATATATATATATATATATATATATATATATATATATATATATATATATATATATATATTTATATATATTTGGTTTTAGATGTTGCCAAACTTTCAGTGAGGTGGTAAAATTATGTTGTATTTGTTGACTATTCTAAATATCTAAAACTGCATTCAAATTTCAAGTTGATCTGTGTTTGCATTTATACTCACAGCTGTAATTAAAAGGAAAAAGTACAAGCAAATAAAGCAATATATATTGTATGGAATTACACTCCCTTGATTGTTGGTAACACAGCCTCCCAGTCTGGAGTAGGAAGCCATTATTTCAAACGACATACTTAAAACTTTTAAATTTTAATAGGTTTAAAATAATATTGTTTTTTTTTTACTCCCTTAAATATTTAAAAATAAATATTATTGATCTTATGAATAAATACATTTTCTTAAATGATTTAGAAAGCACTGTTTATTCATATACAGACAGTGTTTAGAATATGTAGTAGCCAGCAAGTCTGCAGATATATTTATGTTGGACTGTTTAGATTGGCCTCACCTCTGTAATAATTTATAACAGTTTCAATGTAAACCTGCCACCGAGCAGGTCATAAAGATCTTGCATTTTAGCTATCATAATTTCAGATAAACCCACTTGGCTACTTTTTTCTGATGAAAATCCTAGTTGGTTTTGAAACACCTAAAATCAGTTTTAATGATAATAATATAAAGCAAATATACCTTTCTTAAGAACACAAAATATAATCTTTACAAAATTTGGTTTTCCTCTAAAAACAAATTGACTGACCTTGCTGTGACGTTTTGCAAACTTTTTTTGTTGTTGTTTTAAAATCCACTTAAGAGCAATGAGGAAATCATAGGACCCCCCAGCATATGTTGTTAAGTCAGGGTTTACTATTCACAGTTTAAATGTACATGTAGTTAAAAAAAATAATGTTATACGAGTGACTAGGCTTTCATAAATTCAGCAGCTGGGAAACCAGTCTTTTCTCCATCTAATGGAATGTACCCTTGCATACAGAAATGGAGCCAGCAGAGTATATTCGGTACATATGGGTTGCCGTTTTGCAGTGTCAGACTAATGAAAATCAAAAGTTAGTGATTTAATTTGCCCAACAGGAAATTATTTTTCATGGGTCTAGTTATGTTGCTTTTGCCTTACATTTCTTGGTGGGTGTTTTTTGTCATAGGACAGAAGGTAGAGGGTCAGATTTACAGTACCCCCACAGTCACAGATTAGCTGCAGAGAAACTTTGTTTTAGACTTTCTTTGTCAATCGTTTACCCATGCACAGGCCATAAATTTGAGAATAAGAGCTATCAGCTCAGATAACAAGAGTTAAAATGATATTAAACGCTTGTTTTTGCACAGAACAGAACAGAACATGCTCCTCTTCTTGGGCCTCCTGCCAGCGCTCTTGTACCCTGCCTCCTGCTAAGTGCCCCCAGGGCAAACACCCAGCGGGCTTGCGTACGAGCCGCTTCTCCGTGTGTCCATTCACACACATATCCACAGCTTGGCCCCATCTCCTCGCTCTCCTTATTGGCCCACTGACTGTGATTGACTGCAGCGGGCACCAATGAGGAGGGAGAGTCCCCGAAGAGCTGTGGCTCTCGTGCATATTGATGGATCGCGATGAGACTTAGGTAAATATTAGGGGGGCTGGGGGCTGCTGCACACAGAAGTTTTTTTACTTTAATGCATATATGGTAAAAGAACATTTTGCATTTAGAACCACTTAAAATTGAACATGATTGTTGAATTAATTGAGGGTCAAATTAATAATCAATTTTATTGTGCACTAATAGAATACTGGAAAGCAAGTCCATTCAGACTGCCTACATCTGCAAGATTTCCCCATGGATGGCCAACTCTATTGCAGACCAGGCTGCCCACTATTGAGAAGGAGAGGTCTCAGGTGTTCTGATTTGTGTGGGCAGCTTAGGATAAGGCTTTTATTAGCCCAAGGATAAGATAGAATGGCAAAAGAGTACACAGCAAAGCATGCTATCCACATTTTGTGTAACACTTTACTTATATCTTGATCTTGCAGGTTAAAGCTGCCATGTTGTGAATAAATCCAGCAGCAGAGGCTGAGGATTGCATGTGTCCCTGAAAGGGGCCACGAGGATCCTTGCAGCTCAAGTAATGCACAAGCATCTCCCTTTTTCTGCAACCATTTAAAGTGGTCGTAAGCCCTGTTCCACCACTTGTACCTACAGGTACGCCTATAATAAGGCTTACCTGTAGGTACTGTAAATATCTCATAAACCTGCATGGTTTAGGAGATATTTACCATATATGCTAGACCTAACATCATCAGCACTAGGGATGAGCCGAACACCCCCCGGTTCGGTTCGCACCAGAACCTGCGAACGGACCGAAAGTTCGCACGAACGTTAGAACCCCATTGACGTCTATGGGACTCGAACGTTCGAAATCAAAAGTGCTCATTTTAAAGGCTAATTTGCATGGTATTGTCCTAAAAAGGTTTTGGGGACCCGGGTCCTACCCCAGGGGACATGTATCAATGCAAAAAAAACTTTTAAAAACGGCCGTTTTTTCGGGAGCAGTGATTTTAATGATGCTTAAAGTAAAAAAAAAAAAGTGAAATATTCCTTTAAATATCGTACCTGGGGTGTGTCTATAGTAGGCCTGTAAAGTGGCTCGTGTTTCCCGTGTTTAGAACAGTCCCTGCACCAAATGTCATTTTTAAAGGAAAAAATCTCATTTAAAACTGCTTGCGGGTTTAATGTCATGTCGGGTCATGGCAATATGGATGAAAATCAGTGAGACAAACGGCATGGGTACCCCCCAGTCCATTACCAGGCCCTTTGGGTCTTGTATGGATATTAAGGGGAACCCCGCACCCAAATTAAAATAAGGAAAGGCCCTATATACTCTGAACAGCAGTATACAGGCGGTGCAAACAAGACAGGGACTGTAGGTTTGTTGTTAAGTAGAATCTCTTTGTAATTTTGAACGGGTAAATTTTTAAAGCGTTTAGCTCCAGCCAAAAAATCTTTTTTAAGCTTTTTGGAAAACATAGGGAAGGGTTATCACCCCTGTGACATTTGTTTTGCTGTCTTTCCTCCTCTTCAGAAGATTTCACCTCACTTTTTGTCCCAATGAAAAATGTTTTTTGAAAATTTGGGTTTTTTGTGGAACAAGGATTGGAAAGCATCAGTGGAAAGGAGAAATTGTTTTCCCATATTAACTCTTACAGGAGAGAATTTCCCTTCCTAGGGGTAGATTTCATCTCACTTCCTGTTGTCTCCTTCCGTTTGCAAGTAGGAGTCGTTTGTAAATTAGATGTTTGAAAGTAGGGTCCTGCCCTATATACTCAGCAGAAATTTGGGCCTTAGGTGTTGCTGTGGCCACAACACTGTAAGCCCTCACAGGGCCCTGCTGTGAAATATTAGATCAAGAATTGTAATTACATGCCCCTGTTGAACAGGAGCTGAAAAATTAGGCCTTAGGCACTGGTGCTGGTGCCACAACACTGCAACCCCTTACAGACACTCTAGTTGGAACGCAGGAACGAGCCCTGCTGCAAAGTATTGCATCAAAAATTGTAATTACATGCCCCTGTTAGACAGGGGCAGAAAAATTGGGCCTTAGGCACTGGTGCTGGTGCCACAACACTGCAACCCCTCACAGACACTCTAGCTGGAACGCAGGAACGAGCCCTGCTGCAAAGTATTGCATCAATAATTGTAATTACACGCCCCTGTTAGACAGGGGCAGAAAAATTGGGCCTTAGGCACTGGTGCTGGTGCCACAACACTGCAACCCCTCACAGACACTCTAGTTGGAACGCAGGAACGAGCCCTGCTGCAAAGTATTGCATCAAAAATTGTAATTACACGCCCCTGTTAGACAGGGGCAGAAAAATTGGGCCTTAGGCACTGGTGCTGGTGCCACAACACTGCAACCCCTCACAGACACTCTAGTTGGAATGCAGGAACGAGCCCTGCTGCAAAGTATTACATCAAAAATTGTAATTAACACGCCCCTGTTAAACAGGGGCTGAAAAATTGTGCCTTAGGCACTGGTGGTGGCGCCCAGAACCAAAAATGTTCTTACAAGCTATCAGCGTGATGATTGAGGAGGAAGAGGATAATTACTCAGGGATAGTCACTCAGCATCAGCATAGGCAGTCTTTGAAGGGATCTGAGATTTCAAAAAAAATTATTCGGTTACATCAGCATCAGGTGCTTGGTAGCTGGTGGTGATCCAAGACTCATTCATTTTTATGAAGGTCAGCCGATCGACCGAGTCGGTGGACAGACGCACCCTGTGATCGGTTACCACGCCTCCAGCAGCACTGAATGTGCGTTCCAAAAGAACGCTGGATGCAGGACAGGCCAGTAGCTCAATTGCATACTGTGCAAGCTCTGGCCAGTGATCCATCCTCAAGACCCAGTAACCCAGAGGATTTTCGGTGGGAAAGGTGTCCAAGTCTGATCTTGCCCCTAGGTATTCCTGCACCATGTAAAACAGACGCTGGCGATGGTTGCTGGAACCGATCATACCTTGGGGCTGCGGACCAAAAAATTGTCTGAACGCATCGGTCAGACGGCCACCTTCTCCACCGCTCCTTCTTTGACTGACCGAAGCCTCAGCAACACGTTGTCCAGAAACAGGAGTTTGTAACCTCCCAGTCTCTGGGAACGCATTGCACAGACCTTTCTGCAAGGCCTCCCGAAGATGTTTCATCCTCTGCTCCCTCTGCGATGGCAAGATAAGGTCCGCAACCTTACCCTTGTAACGTGGATCAAGGAGGGTTGCCAGCCAGTATTGGTCCTTCTCCTTGATACCACGAATACGAGGATCCTTACGCAGGCTTTGCAGGATCAGGGAGGCCATGCAGCGTAGGTTTGCTGAGGCATTCGGTCCGGAGTCCTCTGGGTCACTAAGGACGACAACGTCCGCAGCCACCTCCTCCCAGCCACGTACAAGTCCATGTGTTTCTTGGGACTGATCCCTTAAAGACTGCTGCTGATGCTGAGTGCCAGGCTCCACCTCCATACTGACACAATCTTCCTCCTCCTCCTCCTCCTCCTCGTCCTCTTCCTGTGTGATCAGCGGGCACGCAGGAACACTGTCTGGATAAAGGGGGCCTTGAGAGCTAAGGAAGTCCTCCTCTTCCTGCCTCTGTTCTGCCTCAAGTGCCCTGTCCATTATTCCATGCAGCGTATGCTCCAACAGGTGGACAAGGGGGACAGTGTCACTGATGCATGCACTGTCACTGCTCACCATCCTCGTGGCCTCCTCGAATGGTGACAGGACAGTGCATGCATCCCTGATCATGGCCCACTGGCGTGGGGAAAAAAAACCAAGCTCCCCTGACCCTGTCCTGGTGCCATAGTCGCACAGGTACTCATTGATGGCCCTCTGCTGCAGCCGCTGCAGCATGGCCAACGTTGAGTTCCACCTGGTGGGCATGTCACAGATTAGGCGGTTCTTGGGCAGGTTAAACTCCTTTTGGAGGTCCGTCAGCCGAGCACTGGCATTATATGACCGGCGGAAATGCACCCAGACTTTCCTGGCCTGCCTCAGGACATCCTGTAAGCCCGGGTACCTGCCCAAGAACCGCTGCACCACCAAGTTAAGGACGTGAGCCAAACAGGGCACATGGGTCATTTGTCCCTGTCGGAGGGCAGAGAGGAGGTTGGTGCCATTGTCGCAAACCACCATTCCTGCCTTAAGTTGGCGTGGCGTCAACCACCTCTGAACCTGCCCCTGCAGAGCTGACAGAACCTCTGCCCCAGTGTGGCTCCTGTCCCCCAAGCACACCAGCTCAAGCACCGCATGGCATCTTTTGGCCTGCGTACTTGCGTAGCCCCTTGAACGACTACGGAGCACCGCTGGTTCCGAGGAAGAGGCCATGGAGGAAGAAGAAGAGGAGGGGGTGGAGGAGAGAGGTGTGTCACAATCAGCATTTTGGAGGCGTGGTGGCGGAACAACCTCCAACACTACTGCACCTTGTCCTGCATCCTTCCCAGCTGCCAGCAGAGTCACCCAATGTGCCGTGAAACTTAGGTAACGTCCCTGTCCATGCCTGCTGGACCATGAGTCAGCGGTAATATGCACCTTACCGCTGACCGCCCTGTCCAGCGAGGCATGGACATTGCCTTCCACATGCCGGTAGAGAGCCGGAATCGCCTTCCGTGAGAAAAAGTGGCGTTTGGGTACCTGCCACTGAGGAACCGCACATTCCACAAACTCACGGAAGGGGGCAGAGTCTACCAACTGAAAAGGCAGCAGTTGAAGTGCTAGCAATTTTGCCAAGCTAGCATTCAACCGCTGGGCATGTGGATGGCTGGGAGCAAACTTCTTTCGGCGGTGCAGCAGCTGGGGCAGGGAAATTTGCCTGGTACAATCTGACGTCGGTGTACCAAAAGCAGATTGCCCACAAGTACTTGGCTGTGACACACCTAATTCTACACCTTCATTCCTCTCACTGCAGGTCTCAGAGAGGACTGGAGGTCTAGTGGGGTTGGAAATCTCAGCTGATGAGGAGCAAGGAGAGATCCTCTTTGTTCTTTGGTGTGGGTCTTTTAGATACGCTTGCCAACGAACTGCATGGCAGGTCAACATATGTCTGGTCAAGCATGTGGTACCCAAGCGGGAGATGTTTTGGCCATGTGAGATACGCTTGAGACATATGTTGCAAATAGCAGCGGTGCGATCTGATGCACTCGTCTCAAAAAAGGCCCACACCAAAGAACTTTTTGAATAACGCGCAGAGACTGCAGCGCCCTGCACATGTGGAGCTTTGGGGTGTGATGCAGTCAATGTGCTGCCCTTAGGCTGGCCCCTGGAGGGCATCCTGCCTCGTTGGTGATGTGCCGCCTCCTCCTCCTCCTCCTCCTCCTCTCTCCTATCAGGCACCCACGTTGAGTCAGTGACCTCATCATCCCCTCCCTCCTCATCACTGGAGCAAACCTGGCAGTATGCTGCAGCAGGGGGAGCATGACTGCCAGATTGCTGTCCTTCTTGGGCACCCCCTCTGTCCGTGCTCATGTTACTGCCTTCATCGAGCTCAGTATCATCATCAGAGCCTTCCAAACGCTGGGCATCCTCCTGGAGCATGTACCCAACACTGTGGTCAAACAGTTCGAGGGAATCCTCATGAGGACATGGTGGAGCTAGGGAAGGAGTCACTGATGACATTGAGCTGAGGGAAGAGGCCGCTGCTTTGCCAGACAAAGCACCCTGGGCATGGGTGAGAGAGGATGAGGAGGATGAGGACGGCTTGGTCATCCACTCGACCAAGTCTTCCGCATGTTGCGGCTCAACACGGCCAGCTGCCGAAAAAAAGGCCCAGCGTGTCCCATGGCCACGTGCTGATGAGGATGCACCGTCTCCACGACCAGCACTAGACACAGAGCCTGCTTGCCCTCTCTTATTGGCTTGTGACTGTCTGCCTCTCCTTCTTGGCCTTCCAGACATACTAATGGCCTGTAGCTGCACTAAGCTGGGATAGAACACCAGTAATTTTCTTCAGGTAGCTTTATATACTGTAACCAGACAAGCCTGCCTGTCAGTAGGAAGATAACAGGAACGGATCTAGCTGAACACTGTGAGCAGGACGCACTGTACTAAATGTAAATAGTCTAGCTGCCTGACCGTGGTACTAATAGGATCAAATAGAACACCAGTAATTTTCTTCAGGTAGCTTTATATACTGTAACCAGACAAGCCTGCCTGTCAGTAGGAAGATAACAGGAACGGATCTAGCTGAACACTGTGAGCAGGACGCACTGTACTAAATGTAAATAGTCTAGCTGCCTGACCGTGGTACTAATAGGATCAAATAGAACACCAGTAATTTTCTTCAGGTAGCTTTATATACTGTAACCAGACAAGCCTGCCTGTCAGTAGGAAGATAACAGGAACGGATCTAGCTGAACACTGTGAGCAGGACGCACTGTACTAAATGTAAATAGTCTAGCTGCCTGACCGTGGTACTAATAGGATCAAATAGAACACCAGTAATTTTCTTCAGGTAGCTTTATATACTGTAACCAGACAAGCCTGCCTGTCAGTAGGAAGATAACAGGAACGGATCTAGCTGAACACTGTGAGCAGGACGCACTGTACTAAATGTAAATAGTCTAGCTGCCTGACCGTGGTACTAATAGGATCAAATAGAACACCAGTAATTTTCTTCAGGTAGCTTTATATACTGTAACCAGACAAGCCTGCCTGTCAGTAGGAAGATAACAGGAACGGATCTAGCTGAACACTGTGAGCAGGACGCACTGTACTGAATGTAAATAGTCTAGCTGCCTGACCGTGGTACTAATAGGATCAAATAGAACACCAGTAATTTTCTTCAGGTAGCTTTATATACTGTAACCAGACAAGCCTGCCTGTCAGTAGGAAGATAACAGGAACGGATCTAGCTGAACACTGTGAGCAGGACGCACTGTACTAAATGTAAATAGTCTAGCTGCCTGACCGTGGTACTAATAGGATCAAATAGAACACCAGTAATTTTCTTCAGGTAGCTTTATATACTGTAACCAGACAAGCCTGCCTGTCAGTAGGAAGATAACAGGAACGGATCTAGCTGAACACTGTGAGCAGGACGCACTGCACTAAATGTAAATAGTCTAGAAGATAACAGGAACGGATCTAGCTAAACTGAATACAGTGTATATATATATATGCAACACCTGGGATGCATATATATACACAATACACTGTAAGTGCAGCTAACTGACTGACTGTTCTGCCTAATCTATCTAACTCAAATCAAATGACACTGTCTGTCTCTCTCTCTCTCTCAATGAACGCCGGAACACACACTACACAGGGCCGCCATGCAGGCGGCCTTATATAGTGTGGGGCGTGTACTAAATCCCCTGAGCCATAATTGGCCAAAGCCTCCTTGGCTTTGGCCAATTATGGCTCTCTGTTCAGGCGGCGCTGTGATTGGCCAAGCATGCGGGTCATAGTGCATGCTTGGCCAATCATCAGCAAGCAATGCACTGCCATGCCGCAGTGAATTATGGGCCGTGACGCGCCACACGAATTTGGCGCGAACGGCCCATATCGTTCGCAATTCGGCGAACGGGCGAACAGCCGATGTTCGAGTTGAACATGGGTTCGACTCGAACACGAAGCTCATCCCTAATCAGCACATGCGCACTGAAGAAACTGCTCACTTGTGTCGATTCTTCAGCAGCATGCCGTAACCGCAGGCTCCCGAACGTAAGAGACGTCATCATGGCTCCAGCCAATCACAGCGCCGGAGCCCGCGAACCCAGAAAAAACTGGTCACAGGTCGCTGGTCACAGAGGTGTGCGGGGCCACTGCAACAGCTTCGATCTGAGGTAAGTATTTCAGAATGAGCTAATGAGCTAATATGCGATGTATACTAGCTCATTATGTCTTTGTCTTACAGGGTTTGTTTGTTTTTTGTTTTTTTGGGGGGTTTACAACCACTTTAACTGCTTCACTGTCCATTTCTGTTTCTTTGCAGTATATATTAGACTTGCGCACAACAGAAAATTTTGTTTAATTTCATTGTCATTCGTAAAATACATAATTTCGTTCTGTTATATTCATTATGTTACGTTAATTTGTTTTCATATAATTCATTATTATTCATAGCGTGTCGATATTCGTTATACTGAATATCGAATCATGTCAAATTCGTTAGTTATATCCACTATAATTTCTTTCGTATTGGTTGAAATTCGATATTTATGTATGTATATTTATTCATGATAATGATTCGTAGCTTGGAAAGTTGTTTGTTTATTGAATCTTTTAACACACACAATGATTATATCTCTTCTCCTCTGCTCAAATACAATACAACACCCTTCTCACTCAGTTCTCAGGAATGCACTTTGACAGTAATCCAACCTCCAGCACAAAATTAATCAGCTGATTGGACTGTAAGATTTACTTTGAGTTGACCTTTTGTTTCATTAGATCGAATTACCGAATCATGTCAAATGCATTAGTTATATCCGCTGTAATTTAATTCGTATTAGTGGAAATTCGTTATTTTCTTATTTGGACATTCAGATGCATCCGAATGTCCGAAAGATGCAAAATTCGACCGAATTTCGATTTGTTATGAAACTGATTGCACATGTCTAGTATATATAGAGTGGACAGAATGCTGCCTTCAATAGTCCATTCTTAGTACGTTAACAAGCACTGAATGCAGAGGATAACCCAAGCCATCTGTGAAAGAATAGACAGTCAAAGCCTTGCTTACAGCATTCAGGCTGACGTGCTGCAATGGCCTGCCTACTGAATAACATTGTGTGACTTGATACCTGAAATGGTTTGCCAAATGCTTTTTCTGTCTGTATAAATTTATTAGGTGCCACATAAATTTTTTCCACTGTGCTATTGGTCCCCATGTCAGTCTCAAAGTGTCCTGTGGCTATAGTTTGGCCTTTTGATAATTCTGTTTTTAGTTCAGTTAATACTCAACTTATATCAGGGATGTCAAACTCAATTTGATTGTGGGCCACACCAGCAATATGGTCACCCTCAAAGGGCCAGTTTTATCTGTAAGACTAGATGCCCAGAGCACCCCCCCCCCCTTACATTAGAAGTCAAGAGTCCTCCACCCTCTTTTACCTTACAGTGCAGCCCCCTTATCATGTGCTGCTGCTTAGTAGAAGCTGGAGCCAGCGCTGGGAAGTAGAAAGTGCAGGGTCTAGAGGAGGACTAGAAGAGGGCTAGAGTCAGCTGCCAGAGCCTGCTGAATGCTGAGACCAGGGGAGGTGAAGATGAGGGGATGCTGCAGCTGCACAGAGAGGCGCAGGATCTGTAGGAGGAGTTCTGACCTCCTCCCTGCTGCTGACTGCTGACAAGGTAAGGATTGGGGCAAGGGAGGGGGGTTGTCACAGCTGCAGGAGAGGTGTAAGAGCCACATGAAATGGCCTTTGTATTTGACACATGTGCCTTACATGATTTGTGACAATAGATTGCAATTTTAAAATGCACTATTATTTAAGTTTGACTATAAACGTATGGATACTAAATACAGCCTTTATTATAGTGTCTGATTTTAGTCTTCTGTTAGTATTAAAAAAACCTAGATGACCTCTACAGGAAAAACAGTAGGCTCCACTGGATGTTTGAGTGTACATGTGTTGTCAAAAAATTTTCTTTTGCCCATGCCTTAAGACCCTATTTAAGCTCCTATGCAAACACCAATAGTAAGATAATATTACTATAATCCTAGGCATAACATCTAAAAGTGCTTATGGCCACTAAAAAGTTACTCTAAAATGATAAAACAATATCAACTAAAATTGATAAAGAAGGGGGGCATACTCTCTCTTGCCGTACTCTGTAAGTTGATTCAGGGAGGGAATATCCAATTACTTCTTGGGGGATCAGGAAGAATTTTTTTCTTCTGCTGGAGCAAATTGGATCATGCTTTGCTCGTTCTTTTGCCTTCCTCTAGATCAGGGATCTCCAAACTACGGCCCTCCAGCTGTTGTAGGACTACACTTTCCATAAGGCATTTTCACAGACATGACTAGGCATGATGGGAATTGTAGTTTATGAACAACTGGAGGGCCTTAGTTCGGAGACCCCTGCTCTAGATCAACTGTGGGTATAGGATTCTGTATATAGGATTGTATATTTTTTTCCCCTTTTATTGGTTGAACTAAATGGACTCGTGTCTTTTTTTAACTATGTAACTAACTATGTAACTATGTACCTGTATGTAACTATAAGAAACAGTATTGGGAACTTCAGAGGTGCTACATACAGGCAATAAAAAAATTCAATAAAAATTCATAATTTATTAACCACTTGCTTACTGGGCACTTAAACCCCCTTCCTGCCCAGGCCATTTTTCAGCTTTCAGCGCTGTCACTCTTTGAATGATAATTGCGCAGTCATGCTACACTGTACCCACATGAAGTTTTTATAATTTTTTTCCCGCAAATAGAGCCTTCTTTAGGTGGTATTTAATCACTACTGGGGTTTTTATTTTTTGCTAAACAAACAAAAAAAGACCGAAAATTTTGAAAAAAAAATAATTTTTCATAGTTTGCTATAAAATTTTGCAAACAGGTAATTTTTCTCCTTCATTGATGTGCACTGATGAGGCTGCACTGATGGGCACTGATAGGCAGCACTGATAGGCACTGATAAGATGGCACTAATGCATAATAATAGTTGGCACTGATGAGGCGGCACTGGTGGGGAATGATGAGGCTGCACTGATGAGGCTACACTGACAGGTGGCACTGATGGGCACTGACAGGTGACAATGATTGGCACTGATAGGAAGCACTGAAGGGCACTGAGAGGTGGCACTGATGGGTGGCACTGATGGGCACTGATAGGTGGCACTCATAGGCATTGGTAGGTGACACTGATAGGCAGCACTGATAGGTGGCATTGACGATAAGGCCCTGATGGGCACTGATTGGCAGCACTGATGGGCACTGATAGGTGGCATTGGTGTGCATTGATAGGTGGCACTGGTGGGCACTGGTAGGTGGCACTGGTGGGCACTGCTTAGCAGTGCTGACATGCACTGGTAGGTGGCACTGGTGGGCACTAGTGGACACGGCTTAGCAGCAGTGGGTCTGGAGTGTGCGGGACCGATGTCCCATTTACTCCAGACAGTAATTGGCTTTTTTTTCTCTTCACGATGTCAATGTGAGGAAAAAAAAAGCCAATTACGGCCTCTGTTTACATCAAGTGATCAGCTGTCATTGGCTGACAGCTGATTACATGGTAAGGGGCCGCAGGAGGCGTTTAGGCTCACGCTGTAGCCGTCTTTCGACTATAGCGTGGGCGGCAAGAGGTTAATTAAACATGTTAAAACCATTTCAAAATAAAATCATATACAATCTTAAAATGTGTCTGGTTGGTTTATTTCCATAGCGGTACCACAATATCAACTCCCAACATATTTCACCTGTTGGGCTTCTTCAGGGATGTGTTCACTGCTAATAATACAACACCTATAGTTTATTATATGTCATTTAGGTACAAAAAGCTGGCTACTGTGTCTCTCTTGAGGACTAAATGCCCCACATGTAGTTAATCTGGTATTGCACATTATATTTACTGTAGTCTGGGCCTTTATACCTCCATGGCACACGCAAGCCTGTTGTCTGACATTACTGTGAAATTGGTTTGATACCAATTGTATCTTGAGAAGTACAATTCAATATCCCCGTATTAAAGCCAAATTGACAGAGGTGACAGTATTTAGGGTTAGACCCCTGCAAATTGCAGTTCACCTAGTCTGATATTCACCTTCATCCTGGCTTCAGTGATCTTCACTGTGTGGCCACACTGGACACTGCACAATCTTGCTTCTGCAAACTTTGCAGGACCACTGGAGACTACCATGGGTACATTTCCAAATAGGAATGAACAGGGCCATGGTGTGCATATTGAGGCTGAAGAGAACCTGGCAAGGATGTTTTCAGAATCACAGCTGTGAGGGTCACATAGTGAAGATAGCTGGATCAGGGATGAAGGTGAGTATCGGGCAAGGTGGGCTGCATTCAGCATTGGGGCTGCTTTCATTAACAACCAACTTCTACCAAAGGTACAGTTGTCCCAAAGATTAAAAGTCTACTGCATTTAGCAATGTTTTATTACATGAATATGTTAGGGCCACTGTGGTTTATATTGCAGGCCCCACTATCATCGCTGTATTTAAACAGAAATTAGCCAATGAACTTAGAAAGCGGCACCACAATTTTAGGGATGCATACATTCTGTAATAGGATTTTTTTAAGCCGATTCATATGGAATCCCTTTAAAAAGCTAGTCACAACAAATCTTTGCTATTATTTATGATAACCAAATATACATTTTAAAGATATCTGCTAGCAATTAGCAATCACTATAGGATTAGTAGAAAATTTGAAGAATAATAACTAGGTCAATGCGTGCTAAAAACCACAATAATTATTGCAGGTTAATAAAACACTATTAGAAATAATTCACAGATGTAATAATGATTGAGTTTTTCAAACTTGTTTTTTAAAAATATATGTGAATTTTGGACATGTTAATTTATATGTTTTTATTTGAAAACCAAGCTGAAAAATTCAGTTGTCTAAAAACAAAAGGAAATTATATTTGTTACAACAAACATCTAGAAAATAGCCCAAAGCAATATATGCTATATCAAATTACACAATGGACTCACTCTATATTTTAAATGTGGCCCAAATGTAGCTCAATATAATGTGTTTTCAATTTTGGTTTCATGGGAAATTTTTCACTCTACATGTCCCGATTGATTTCATATCATAATATCCTTTATGCACTGAAAAAAAAACTAGACTTTGTTCACATTTCTTTACTGAAAATCATGGGAAAAAAAACTGAGATTTTGAAAGTGTGCTGATAAAGTTTTGTTAACCTTAATACACTATATTACCAAAAGTATTGGGACACCTGCCTTTACACACACATGAACATTAATGGCATCCCAGTCTTATGCCCCGTACACACGGTCGGACTTTGTTCGGACATTCCGACAACAAAATCCTAGGATTTTTTCCGACGGATGTTGGCTCAAACTTGTTTTGCTTACACACGGTCGCACAAAGTTGTCGGAATTTCCGATCGACAACCACACGGTCACGTACACCACGTACGACGAGACTAGAAAAGGCCGGTTCAGAACCAAGCGCGGCACCCTTTGGGCTCCTTTTGCTAATCTCGTGTTAGTAAAAGTTTGGTGAGAGACGATTCGCGCTTTTTCAGACTCGTGGCTTTCAGATCGTTTTCTGCTGTTCAGTTTGTGCTTGTGGGTTTGTATCTGCTCTTCAGTGCGTGCAGTCAGTTCGTATCAGAGTTTTCTGTGTGATCTTGCCTGCTCGTTGCTGTTTTTCAGGTCGCTCTTCACAGGCCTTGCTGTTCTTCAGTGCGTTCTGTTACTTCGTTCTGAGCAGCCGACCGTTTTCTAGCCATGTTTCATATGCGTACTCCTCGTACAGTTCGTGCTGTGTGGGGGCTTGGTGTTGGGGTCCTGACCTTGACACAAGTCCAGTCCATGAACAGGGTGGGGAGGAGTTCATGGACCAAGAATTGGTTGCTTCAGCGTCACCAGTTCTCTCATATGCTTTTGCTCCGTGAGATCCGTGAGAATAATCCTGATGATTTCAGGAACTTTCTCAGGATGACGGACCCCGTGTTTCACCGTTTGTTGGCTTTGCTGACCCCTTATATTAGCAGGCAGGATACCTGCACGAGGCAAGCCATCACTCCGGAGCAGAGGTTGGTCGCTACCTTGCGGTATTTGGCCACAGGGAGAAGCCTGCATGACCTCAAGTTCTCGACAGGCATCTCCCCCCAGGCTCTTCTTTGTGGACATTTACTGCTTGTGTTTGTTTGAGCTGACCCTGACAGAAATGTGTGGAGTGCAGAAAATATCGTGATTGTGTAACCTTATACAAAGCACTATTGGCTGTTATTTACTAAATGCAAAGACACTTTTCACTACATGTGCACTTGCAACTGCACTGAAACTGCACTTGTAGTGCAAAGTGGATTTCCCCTTAGGAAATAACCCCCATTTTCTCATAAAACAACAATTACATCACCCCAAAAGTGTTGTAGCATTGAGACAATAATCCACACATTCTTGATGAACAATCTTTTTAATACCTGCACAATCACATATGCATTTACCAAAGGTTTTTCTGACAAACCAACATGTTTGTTGTATACCAATTTTTGTGGTGTCATTATCCAAAATCAAAATGTGCATTTTATAGAAAACAGGCCTGTGTAAAACCAACAAGAAAGACACAAATCTTGATCTTACAAAGTTCACATTGGGTAGAACTGGAAGGCAATATCAGACATGAGTATTTAGGAACTGTGTTTGATATAGCGTTCAGATGGGGGGAAATCACCCCTGGAAAAGCCAAATTTGGAAGATGCACACAAATTTCCCAATGTCAACATGTGCTAGCTGCCATCACGGGGGATCAAGGGATGTGTTTTGGGGGAGAAAGCCCTTCCTCACCGCTACTTTATTATTGAGGAAGTGGTTGCACCCCCAAAACACGTCCATTGATCTCCCGTGATGGCAGATAGCACATGTTGACACACTGTGTGCATCTTCCAAATTTGGCTTTGGGAAAAATCACAAAAACATTTCGCACATTGTAGCACACAAAAAGAAGAAAGTGATTTGGAGGGGCTTTAAACTCGCCCCAAAACATCAATGATGTTTTTATATTTTGGAATAACATCATTGATGTTTTGCTTGATGTTTTCCAATTGTAAATTACACCCCATGATCTCCCCGATCAGGATCTGGGCACTTTCGGATGTGAAAGGATCTGGATCCACAACCTCACGATCACCTAAAAAGAGAGGAACCCCAAAATAAATTAGGTTTCAAAAAAATGCCGCAATCCATCTCTTATCGGAGCCTGTGGTTGCAGACACTCACCTGTTGTGGTAACTACTTCCACCACGTCTTCATCCTCCTGCTCATCTTGTGTTGGGGGGATTTCCCCTTCTTCCAGAGGGGGGGGGGCTCTGGTCTCCTCGGATGAGGGGTGTCTTCCGAGTCTTTTCTCCCCTATGTAAAACAAAAATGGTATAATTAGCACACAGATATTTGATGGCAGAACTATAAAGATGAAACATTGCTTGGAAGTGGGGTACAATTATCTATTTTAGCAGAGTTCCAAGATGTAGCTTTTTTAGTGTCCTTTGTCAAGCTGCAATACTTTACCTGTTTAGTACAAGCTTCACAGATGTAGCCCCCCCTATAGTATACACTGGAGCACCTGTGTGGCCCCCTAATAAAAATGGTGTTCTTGTGTCCCACACTATAGTGCTCCAGTGTCCAGATGTGAAAACAGCTACTGAGTGTCCTCTCCTTACACACAATCTAGTTTGCATTTAATTCTAGTAACAAGGCCATCTACACAACCCAATTCTTTGAAGACAAGTATAGGGCGTCAAAATGGTGGCCAAATGCATATGGCCTAAACAATGGTATTTTATCGTCCGAAATAACAATGTGTGATCCGAACGAATAATGTGCCCATGAACATGAAAGTTGCCATTTTAAACTGTACAACAGTTCCTAAAAGCACATGGAGCAGCACGAACGTAATAAACATAAAGAATAGGAACACAGCACAACTACTTACTTTTTTGCAGCACTCTCCGGATCTTTCTGTACTGCTCATGTTCTCGTAATTTGAGGTCCGACCACCGCTTCCTGAGCTGATCTTTCGATCGTCGTACCCCGAATTTCCGGTGCAGACTCCTGACCACTTTCGCCATGATCTTGGCCTTTCGGACATTGGGGTTGGGGTAAGGCCCATACTTTCCATCATAGTCGGCCTTCTTCAGGATGTCCACCATCTCCAACATCTCCCCAAAGGACATATTTGAGTCCTTTAATCTCCTTCTGGATCGGGACGTTTCAGGCCTTTCCTCCTCCTCCTCCTCCTCGTTGCTACAATTAGCATGATCCTGCTGTCTATCCGCTATGTGCTCTTCCCCCACTGCGCCGAACGAAAAGGGGCGGGGAATAGACTAGAAAGAACGTCAGGGGCGGGCGGAGTTATACGCATGCACAGTGTGTATAAATCGTAACGCGCGCGTCTTACGTACGATCTGTGAGCGGAGGAAGGAGCATCGGAGACGCCGATCGTGCTAACGAAGGTAGGATCTAAACTTGGGCCTATACTGCTTCGAAATGGAAGCCTATATTGTAACAAGATTAGGGGAGTTTGGCCTGACATTAGGCTTTGTCTTGTGTTGTGTCTTACAGAGAAAATGGATGGGTTCAACGACCACAATTTCCTGCCCCTGTTCATAGACAAGTACAGGGAGCTGCCCTGTCTGTGGCAAGTGAGACACCCCCACTATAATCACAAACAGAAGAGGCAGGCAGCGCTGGAGGAACTGCTGGAGTTGGTGAAGCCGGTGGTCCCCACAGCAACCATCCCTTATTTGAAAGCTAAAATTGGTGGCCTGAGGAGCACTTATCTTAGGGAGCGCAAGAAGGTCACAGATTCCCAGAGGTCCGGAGCTGCAGCAGATGACATTTATGTCCCCAGGCTGTGGTACTACGAGAGACTGCGATTTCTGTCAGACCACACTGAAGTCAGGGAATCCCTCTCCACTCTTCCTTCCACGCTTCCTTCCACCCCAACTGAGGCTTCCGATGTCCAACCTGGGCCTTCCAGCCAGGAAGAAGTGGAGGAGCCCAGCTGGAGTCAGGTATAGCATTCTTCTACAGATTTCTGGGCAATAAATAAATGATGTTTATTAGATGTTATTATTGATCACTAATTGCTGATTAAAAAAAGTGCTTTACATATCAATAGACAGTAGTGGGCACCCAAAATTGGGAAAAGAATGAAAACTGCTGGGCTCAGAAGGATAGTCTGTTATATTTGTTAACATTCAATTTGCAGCAGTCAGGAGGTGAAAATTGTGTGTGATTGATGAATAAAAAACTAAAACTATGTCCCTTTTTCATACACAGGAAGACCTCAGTCAGGAGGAGGTTGTGGAATGTGGCAGTCAGGAGGAGGCGGGGATTAGTGGCAGCCAGGAGGAGGCGGGGCTAAGTGGCAGCCAAGAGAAGCCAGGGACAAGTCACAGCCTGACTGAGTCTCAGGTCCCTCCCCTCCGCCTGCCATATAAACGAGCCAGGAAGGCCACTCCGAGTCCCGTGCAGGATTCAGCGTACAGGCTGATCCAGGAGGCTTCGGCATCCCTCCGAGCCTTCCCCAGTCCTAAAGAGGCCTTTGCCTGCATGGCTGCCACAAAATTGCAGGGCATGCAGGAGGGTCAACGCAAGATCTCTGAGGACCTGATTTATAAAGTCCTTCGTAAGGGGGAGAGTGGGGAACTGACACACAAGACGGATGTCATTGAGATCGACGATCCTCCTCCTCCTCCTCCTCCTGCTGCCACAACTACACCACCACAGCCAAAGGCTGGAAGGAAGCGTGGAAAGAAGACCTGAGAGTGATTGCCCTGGGTTCAGTCTGGTCTGACAGAAGCTGCAGTCTCTCGTATGACCACAGCCTGGGGACACAGATGTCATCTGCTGCTTTCCGGATCTCTGGGACTTCTGGACCAGACTGCCCTCCCTTATAATATGGACTCCTCAGGCCACCAATTTTGCTTTTAAATAGTTGATGTCTGCCCCGGGGGTCCAAGGCTTCGCCCACTTCTGCAGTTTCTCCAGCGTTGCCTCCCTCTTTGTTTAGTTGTGAGCCCTTAATAAAATTTTTTTGGGTAAATTCTACTCTCCTGTGTGTGTTTTCATCCAAAAAGGACAGTTTGTTGGTGACGATTCAGGTACATTTCTAAAGTACAATGTGAAATTAACAAGGGACAACAACACCAAACAATCTCCTACAGATTAAATAGAACAACATATTAGTGGTGTTGTGGGAACTTGTCACAAAAAACACACAAACATTTTCGGGAATACAAATCAAAATCACCAAAAAAAAATAAAAAATAAAAAAGAGAAACACAAAAAAAGAATCTACATTAAAGTCCAAAAAAAAAAAAAAAAATGTTGTCAGATGTGAGAAATCAAAATATATTGAGGGAATCCCGATAAATAGTAACGAAATAAGTTTGTGAGAAGTGTGTGTGAATATGAGCAGCAAAACTACTTAATTCTTGTCACATTATAAAGAAGAAGAGAGTGCAATGTATTAAACCATTTTGAACATTGCAGCGTGACGAAAGTGCTGTATCCATTCCGAACGCTACGTTTACCAGAACGAGCTGTCCCGTGTCGGAATTTCTTCTGAGCATGCGTGGCACTTTGTGCGTCGGAACAGGCCACACACGGTCGGAATTGACGCGATCGGATTTTGTTGTCGGAAAATTTTATCTCCTGCTGTCCAACTTTGTGTGTCGGAAAATCCGATGGAAAATGTCCGATGGCGCCCACACACGGTCGGAATTTCCGACAACACGCTCCGATCGGACATTGTCCATCGGAAAATCCGACCGTGTGTACGGGGCATTAGTCTGCAGGGTTCAGTATTGAGTTGGCCCACACTTTGCAGCTATAACAGCTTCAACTCTTCTGGGAAGGCTGTCCACGAGGTTTAGGAGTGTGTCTATGGGAATATTTGACCATTCTTCCAGAAGCGCATTTTTGAGGTCAGGCACTGATGTGGACAAGAAGGCATGGCTCGCAGTCTCTGCTCTAATTCATCCAAAAGGTGTTCTATTGGGTTGAGGTCAGGACTGTGCAGGCCAATCAAGTTCCTCCACCCCAAACTCGCTCATCCATGTCTTTATGGACCTCACTTTGGGCACTGGTCCAAATCATTAAGTGGAGGGGGGATTATGGTGTGGGGTTGTTTTTCAGGGGTTGGGCTTGGCTACTTTGTCCCAGTGAATGAAACTCCTAAGGTGTCAGCATATCAAGACATTTTGGACAATTTCATGCTCCCGACTTTGTGGGAACTGTTTAGGGATGGCTCCTTCCTGTTCCAGCATGACTGCAGACCTGTGCACAAAGCAAGTTTCATAAAGACATGGACGAGCGAGTTTGGGGTGGAGGAATTTGGCTTGCCTGCACAGAGTCCTGACCTCAACCTGATAGAACACCTTTGGGATGAATTAGAGTAGGAACTGCGAGCCAGGCCTTCTCGTCCACATCAGTGCCTGACCTCACAAATGCACTTCTGGAAGAATGGTCAACCATTGCCATAGACACACTCCTAAACCTTGTGGACAGCCTTCCCACAAAAGTTGAAGCTGTTATAGCAGCAAAGGGTGGGCCAACTCAATATTGAATCCTATGGACTAAGACTGGGATGTCATTAAAGTTCATGTCTGTGTAAAGGCAGGCACCCCAATACTTTTTGTAAAATAATGCATGTTACCTTCACCAAAGTGCTGCTGGCAGGAGTATAAGGCGCTCCATCACAAGACAACTAAACATTAGATATTCTAACTATGGGCCTCACAACTCACCACAACATTAGATATTCTAACTATGGGTGTCGCAACACACCTCAACATTAAATATTTTAACTATGGGTGTCACAATGCACTTCAACATCAGAATTTCTAACTATGGGTGTCACAAAACACCTTGACATTAGATATTCTAACGATGGCATAAAATGGAACACAATCCTGGCTTGTATGTGGCGAGGGAAGAAACATATTCAGAGTTGATATGCTTGGTGCTTCCATCCTGACTGGAAAGATAGTTCTACCAGTTTTTAAATGTGCTTGATAAATTGTTTGGGTCTTCCCAAAAATTAATAAAAAACAATTCTTCCATGGAGAATTGGCATGCGGAAGAAAGCATAAGAAACAAGTGACCCCCCCCTTCTAAATCCTATTGGGCTATAAACCTGCAACATTGGCAGAGTACCTTGAAAGGGGGGTGGCAATGCTTCCCCTCCTTTGCAAGGCACCTTGTGCCAATGTTGATAGTGGTAGGGACCTAATCCCCACATCCTGCCCCACAAAAAGGATGTGGAGGTTTGTGGGGGGCTTATCAGAATCTGGAAGACTTCCAGGGGACCTCATATATCTGGTTTCCCCCCAGGCGAATGAATAAGCGGTACATAGCACCCCTTGTTACTGATTAAAACAATAGTGAATAAAAACACCCAAATCATGAAAAAAGTTCTTAATTTAAAAAACAATGTCCCCTGTTGTAAATCCATCATCAATTATGATCATCCCAGTGATGGCGACCCGCTTCCACAATGACCCTTTACATCCTCTACACTCAATGATCTTCACCTGCTAATACTACTAGTAGTATTAACAGATTCTTGGCAGCTTCTGTATGTAAACAAGCTTTTGGATCCTGGATGATTTCATTGACTGAATATGGTGATGACAATTTTTGTCTAGGATGGCACCTTTACAGGCTGTCATTTATAGGGTAGTTTAGTTCCACTTTGAAGTTTACCTCATGCCATTTTTTTTATGTTTTGGATAAAGTGGTGAGGGGGTTGGCACCCTATAAGTTTTTTACAGCTCTTTGTTTCTCCACTGGGGAGACTCCCTATTTATCCCAGTGACGCTAGAGCTAAGTGATGGTAAGATCCATAATTTTAATTGTGACTTGAACAGGAATAGAGGGCAAATCTTCAAATGGGAACTCTTGTTGCAGTGCCAGCAATTTTCCTTACATTAAAGGGATTTCTGATTATTTGTGTTATATTTATGGGGTACAAAGGGAAATCTCCACAAGACAACAACAACGAAAAAAAATTATGAAGAGCAAACTCTTCTTTACTCATTCCACAACTATTAAAACAAGTTCTGGCTTAAAATGTACTTGATATGTTTATTTCTAAAACAAAGCTTTATGTAAATAAAACAGCTAAAACATATTAGTATGAAATACTTATAAATGTAATAAAACTTCCTGAACTCCATTTACTATTAACTAAAATTGTTGGGTAAAAAATGTCAGAGTAGCTGATGAATACATTGGGGGTCATTTACTATAGCGCCACGGTGCTAATTACCACGAACTAGCGCCAATCGCGCTAACTAGTGCTAAAACGGTATTCACTATAGCACTGATAAAAGAAACTCGCAAAATCAATTTTACTATAGTTTCTTGAAAACAAATAACGCCCAAACCCTTACTCTGCTAAAACCTGGAGTAGTGCACATGAAAATAATATTTAGAGAATGATATAATTGCCTGAATGGTACTGAAAATGCGGTATATTGTTTAAAGATAATCTGTTTTTAAAATGTGTGAAAAAAATGATTTCTACACTGAAATATCTTTAAAAGTCTGAGAAGAGATAAATTCCGTCTCTGTACAACTAGGTGCAAACACAACTGAGCATGCTCAGACCTGCAAACTACTCTCGTTTTAACTCCCATGGCTTTTTTACAGGGCGCTATAGTAAATACCAAAATGAGTGCTGGGATAAAGAGCGTTTTTTGGGAGTGAAAATTAGTTATGAGTTATGTAGCCCAATGCAAGTTTCAGCGATTGAGTCTAATGGTACAATTTTAACTTCCCCATATAAATACTTTTCTTGTTGAGATAAAATGTATCTTTCTCTGAAATAAATTGTCTTTGCAACAATGTTGCTTCTACATAATCTATTTTGTTTTTAAGAATGCTAGAATGTGGAATGTTTTCATGTTTTGGTAAAATATTTTTTTCTCTGTCACTTTCACTTGTTATGCCGCGTACACACGAGCGGACTTTTCTACTGGACTGGTCCGACGGACCGAATCCGACGGACAATCTGACCGTGTGTGGGCTTCATCGGACCTTCAGTGGACTTTTTCTGTCGAAAGTCTGACGGACTTTAGATTTGGAACATGCTTCAAATCTTTCCGTCGTAACTACGCCAGACCCAGTTCCTATCAAGAAATCCGCTCGTCTGTATGCTAGTCCGATGGACATGCTCAGAAGCAAGTACGACATGGAAGCGCCCAGTCTGGTAAAACTAGTGTTCGTATCGTAGCTAGCACATTCCTCACGCTGCAAACTCTGTGATCATTGAATTCAGTGCATTAATTGTCTTCTTTATAATGCTAGAAGAATGAAGTTGTTTTGCTGTTCCCATTCACACAGAGTTCTCCCAAACTGATTTCTAGATTCTTTTTCTCTTTGATCTCATGAATGATATAGTATTTTTTAAAAGCCTGATCTCCATACTAATGTTTACACATTTGTTTTTTGGAGTCATCTTTTATTATTTTTTATTTCATCAAGATCTTTTTTTAGAATCTTTACAAAATGATTTTATAGTGATCTCCATATATATATATTTTTATTGGTGTAAAGTTACTACAAGAACCTTTTTTTTTTTTTTTGGTGTAAAGTTACCACAAGAACATTAGATTTTTTTTGTTTTTTGGAACCTCAAGGAGGTTGTTGCCCCTTGTTAATTTGATATTGTCTTTTAAAAATGTATTTTAATAAAAACACATAGGCAAGTATTTTCTGAAAATAAAATATCCATTTATTCTGGTTAACAAAATAAAGATGAAATCAACACCGGAGAAACTTTTGGAATTTGTGAAGCCTTTTGGCCCCAGGGCACACATCAAGTCTGTGGAAAAGAAAATTGGGATCTTGAGGAGTCCATATAATAGGGAGCACAATCTGGTCCAGGAATCCCAGAGATCAAGAGCAGCAGCAGATGACATATATGTCCCCAGGCTGTGGTACTACACCAGCCTGGGTCTTCTGTCGGACCAGACTGAATCCAGGTCATCACTTTCTTCTCTTCGTTGCAGCCTTCCCTCCACCCTGCTCTGCACCCTTCCCTGCAGTCTTCCCCTCACGCTGCCTTGCAGCCTTCCTTGGAGGCTGTGGCTCTGGTGGTTGACTTGTGGCAGGAGGAGGAGGGGCTTGCTCATTTATTTGGGTATTGACAGTTAACTTGCCCTTCAGCCCCTTGTGAAGGACATCAGAAAAAAGTTTTTCACACAGGAGGTGTTGGCCCTTCTCCATTTTGAGCAACCTGCTGGCTATATGAGCCATAGGCCTCTTCAGCTTTGGGGGGGCTCTTTAGGAAATTTGTAGCTTCTCTCATGAGGCGCAGTGATGCCTCCTCTGTCACCATCCCCTTTCTGGGCCTTTTTGTATGAAGGTGGAGGGGAGGCACCTGTGATTGTGTGAGGCTCCTACTGGGCCCGGCCACCTCCTGGCTGACACTAACCACTGCCTCCTCCTGGCTGTCACTGGGCCTGGCCTCCTCCTGCCTGCCACTTTCCACACCTTCCTCCTGGATGAGCTCATCCTGTGTATAAAAAAGGGACAGTTTTAGTTTTTGGTTCATCAATCACACACAATTTTCAGCTCATGACTTGCAAATTCAATGTTAATACATATAAAAGAGTATCATTCATTCAGCATTTCAGCAGAGTATCAGCATTTTTTCAAGCTAGTGACAAACAATTTTGGCCACTACTGTCAATTATTATGTAGACATCATTTTTTGGATACAATCCTTAATAGGTAATCAATTCATCTAGTTCTAGAACATCTAGTTAACATAATTAATATTAGGACACTAAATATGTCTAAAAATAATATACCTGGCTCCAGATGGTCGCATCCGGATCTTCCAGGATGGAAGTCCCAGGTTGGTCCTCATCAGCCTCCGCTGGGGTGGAGGGAAGGGTGGAGGGAAGGGTGCAAGGAAGGGTGGAAGGGTGGAGGGAAGGGTGGAGCGAAGGGTTTAAAGTGATTCCCTGGCTGCAGCCTGGTCAACAAGAAAACATAGTTTATCGAAGTACCACACCCTGGGTACATACACATCATCTGCTGATGCTCCTGATCTGGATCTTGTTATGCTCCCTCCTATACAAATTTCACAAGAACCCATTTTTTTTTTCCAAAATCTCCACGGTTTAATGTAATATTGAGGGTATTTGACCTCCCACAGATTCCTCATCTCCCTGTACTTCTCAATAAATGGTATCAGAAATTCAGGGTCCTTAACCACTTGCCGACCGGGCCATAGCCGAAAGACGGCTGCAGCGCGGTCGGCTAGTTCTGGGTGGACGTCCGTGGGACATCCTCCCAGAATACTGCTCTCGTGCGCCCCCTGGGGCGCGCACCCGAGAACTTCCGTGACCGCCGGGTCCAGAGGACCCGGCGCATCACGGATCACGGTAAACGGCCGCTGATCGCGGCCGTTTACCATGTGATCGCTCTGTCAAATGACGGAGCGATCACATGTCAACAGACCGGCGTCATGTCATGACGCCGGTTCCTCCCGCCCCTCTCTGTACCGATTGGTACAGTGTGAGGGGAGAGGGGGAGGGATCGGATGGCAGCACCGCTGTGGGCTGCATGTGTAGTGCCCACAGCGGTGCTCAGTGACAATTGCAGTCACATCCATCCATCCCTCCATGCTCAGCCATCCCTGCAATATACCTCGCAATACTCTGCATAATACCCCGCAATACTCTGCATAATACCCCGCAATACTCTGCATAATACCTCGCAATACTCTGCATAATACCCCGCAATACTCTGCATTATACCCCGCAATACTCTGCATAATACCCCGCAATACTCTGCATAATACACGGCACTACTCTGCAATATACACGGCACTACTCTGCAATATACACGGCACTACTCTGCAATATGCCCAGCAATACTCTGCAATATACCCTGCACTACTCCGCAATACTCTGCAATACCCCGCAATTTTTAACCAGTTCCCGCCCACAGTCATATGACGTCCTTGACTTTGAGCGGGGATATCTGAATGATGGGTGCAGCTACAGGCATCATTCAGATATCAGCTTTTTCAGCTGGCGATTTCCTACACCATAAGAATGATCATAGTGGCTGTTACACTGCTTGATCGTTCTTACGGGAGGCGAGAGGGGATGCCCCCCCCTTCCCGCCACCCTCCGGTGCTTCTACCGACTCACCGCTACGATCGAAGCCAAGATCGTTTTTTTTTTTTTTTTAATTTCAGGCTTCCCAGCCTAGAGGTGAGATGTGAGGTCTTATTGACCCCATATGTCACTGTAAAGAGGACCTGTCATGCCATATTCCTATTACAAGGATGTTTACATTCCTTGTAATAGAAATAAAAGTGATCAAAAATTTTTTTGGGGGGGAAAAAGTGTCAAACTAAAATAAATAAAGTAAAATAAACAATAAAAAAAAAAAAAAAAAATGTTTAAAGCGCCCATGTCCGTGTGCTCGCATGCAGAAGCGAACACATACGTAAGTCCCGCCCACATATGAAAACGGTGTTCAAACCACACATGTGAGGTATCACTGCGAACGTTGGAGCGAGAGCAATGATTTTGGCCCTAGACCTCCTCTGTAACTCAAAACATGTAACCAGTAAAAAATTTTAAAGCATCACCTATGGAGATTTTTAAGTAGCGACGTTTGGCACCATTCCACGAAAGTGTGCAATTTTGAAGGGTGACATGTTAGGTATCTATTTACTCGGCGTAACTTCATCTTTCACATTATGCAAAAACATTGGGCTAACTTTACTGTTTTATTTTTTTTTAAAGCACAAAACTGTTTTTTTTCCAAAAAAAACGCGTTCGAAAAATTGCTGCGCAAATACCGTGCGAGATAAAAAGTTGCAACAACCGCCATTGTATTCTCTAGGGTCGTTGCTAAAAAAAATATATATATAATGTTTTGGGGTTCTATGTAATTTTCTAGCAAATAAATTATTATTTTTACATGTAGGAGAGAAATATAAGAATTGGCATGGGTGCTCCAGAACGCCTGGAGGTGCTCCGTGCATGTTGGGCCTCTGTATGTGGCCACGCTGTGTAAAAGTCTCACACATGTGGTATCACCATACTCGGGAGTAATAGCAGAATGTGTTTTGGGGTGTAATTTGTGGTATGCATATGCTGTGTGTGAGAAATAACCTTCTAATATGACAATTTTGTGAAAAAAAAAAAAGAAAAAAAAAAATCTTGATTTTGCAAAGAATTGTGGGAAAAGATGACAATTTCAAAAAAACTCATCATGCATCTTTCTAAATACCTTGGAATGTCTTCTTTCCAAATAGGGGTCATTTGGGGTGTATTTGTACTTTTCTGGCATGTTAGGGTCTCAAGAAATTAGATAGGCCGTCAGTACTTCAGGTGTGATCAGTTTTCAGATATTGGCACCATAGCATTTGGACTCTCTAACATTCACAAAGACCAAATAATATACACCAAGTTGTACTTATTTTTACCAAAGATATGTAGCAGTATAAATTTTGGCCAAAATTTACGAAGAAAAATTACTAATTTGCTAAATTTTATAACAGAAACAAAAAAAAATTCATTTTTTTACCAAATTTTCAGTCTTTTTTCTTTTATAGCACAAAAAATAAAAAACCCAACGGTGATTAAATACCACCAAAAGAAAGCTCTATTTGTGTGAAAAAAAGGACAAAAATTTTATATGGGTACAGTATTGTATGAGTAATTGTCATTCAAATTGTGAGAGCACCGAAAGCTGAAAATTGGTCTGGTTAGGAAGGGGGTTTAAGTGCCCAGTGGTCAAGTGGTTAAACTTGTTATTCATTTTTGCTGTAAGACAATACACAAGGCAAAAACACTAATGTCAGCCTAACTCACATAATCTTATCCTAAACATAAGTATCACTCTTTAAGCAGTATAGGCCGCTACAAAGTAAAGAAAATTTACCTTTGTTTCGGACGCTCGTAACTTCACTTGCTCCGCGCACAGAATGTACGTATGGCACATGCGGGTTAGCCTTATATACACTGCGCATGTGTGAAACTCCGCCTGCGTCGCCCGCCCCTGAAGTTCTTTTTCACAAATATTCTCTGTCCCTTCTCTCTACGGTACACAGTAGGAATAACAATGGCGGAGACACAGCAGGTGTGTAGTAATTATTCCAGTAACAAGGAAAGCCCGGAGCCCGAAATGTCCCGATCTGGGAAGAGGAGATTTAAGGCCTCCAATATGGCATTTGAAGAGATGGTGGAAATGGTAGCAATTTTGCAGAGAAAAGATTATGATGGGAAGCATGGACCGTTTGCCCAGCCTAATTTACGAAAGGCAAAAATGTTCAAAGTGGTGAAGACCCTGCATTATAATTTTGGGGCATGACGCTCTAAAGACCAGCTGAGGAAACGATGGTCCGACCTTAAATTGAGGGAGCCGGATCTATACAGACGAATTAAGAAAGTTCTTAAAAAAGGAAGTACTTGTCGTGTATTTCCTATTTTGATTATTAACTTGCATGCTGCTCCATGTACTTTTCTTTACTGTACAGTTTTAATCGTTATTCGTTCGTTGGAAACATCGTTCGTAGGAAACATCATTAGCAAGTATATACAATGTATTTAGTTGATAAAGGGTTTAAACAACATTTTGGTCTTGGTCTTAAAAGAAGTTTAGGACATTGTTGTCTAGATGTCTTTGAAACTAGAATGAATAGCAAATTTCATTAGTGGAATGTAAGGAGAGGACACTCAGCAGCTGTTTACACATCTGGACTCAGGAGCACTAGTGTGGGATACCAGAATACATTTTTTAGGGTAACCCACACAGGTGCTCCAGTGGATACTTGTTGGGGTGTCTCTATCTGTGAAATGTGGCTAAAAAAGGTAAGTATTCCGGCTTGTTTCAAAGGGGATTTTTATCATGTCTTCAACTTGGATCTCTGCCCAAACAGACAATTGTACACCACTTCAATACAATGTTTCATATTCCTGTTCCTGGACTCAAATATCTGTGTGCTAAGTATAACTTTTGTTTCATTCTCATAGGGGAGAAAAGACAACCTGATCCCAGGGACCCCCGACCTCGCCTGCCGGATTGGGAAATCAGCCCAAGCCCCACCGAGGATGTGGAGGAAGGAGCGGTGGAGGAAGTGGGTGACATGGGCACCCCACCAGGTGAGTGTCTGACACCCCAGCTTCTGGTAATCTATGTATGCCTGCATATTTCTAAATACATCTATTTTCATCAATTTTAGGTGATGTTCTGGTTGTGGAAGGGGAAGCGGTGGAACCAGTTCCAAGCACCAGCGCCCCCCCGAGGATGTTGATGAAGGAGAGGTGGAGGAAGTGGGTGACATGTGCACCCCACCAGGTGAGTGTCTGACACCCTAGCTTCTGGTAATCTATGTATGCCTGCATCTTTCTAAAGGCATTTTTTTTCCTCAATTTTAGGTGATGTTCTGGTTGTGGAAGAAGGGGAACCATTCACCACAGACAGTGCCCAAAGATTAATTGGGCAGATCATGGCCTGGAATGGGGATATTGATGCCATGCGCACTACCCTGGACATAATGCATAATCGGCTGGACAATATGCAGCAGGAAATGAAGTACATGATTGATGTTTTGGGGAGAATTTCCCCAAAAAAACATTGATCATGTTCTTCATTTCCTTTTTGCTGACCCCATTCTGGGCTTTGACTTTTTTAAAAATTTTAGGCCTGTTTGTTAAAACAAAAAACAAAGAATAGAGGCCTGTTTGTAAAAAAAAAAAAAAAAAAAAAAAAAAAAGGCCTGTTTATAATAAAAAACAAAACAAAAAAACTAAACAAAAAAAGGTCTGTTTATAACAAAAAAAAAAAGAGGCCTGTTTATAAATAAAAACAAAAAATAGAGGCCTGTTTGTGAAAAACAAAAAAATGTAAATAAATAAAAACCAATGACGCCTGTTTGTAAAAAATATATATATTTTTAAAAACCAAAAAAAAAGATATATTGTTTTAAAATATATATGTATGTATATATATATATATATATATATATATATATATATATATATATATATTTTTTTTTTTTTTTTTTTTAAATCCTAAACGCCCATCTGAATGTGCACAGATTAAAAAGTATGTTTTAATCAACAAAATGTGTGGCTTCTTCTTTCAGTGCTCAATACTAGTTTTGTAAGTTATTTGGTGTTTACAGTGACAATGGGGCTTATTTACTAAAGGAAAATACACTTGGCACTACAAGTGCACTAGGAGAACCTAGAAGACAGCCAAAAAGAAAGGCAACCAATAAATAAATTTCTAGATTTTATCTGATCAATATTTTTTATCGGAGCAGTGGCTTCCCTCGAGGCTTCCTTCGTACACTACCGCTGTCAGAACATCTTCTCCGAGGAGGAAAGCGTGATGACGTCAGAAAAGGCAGGCTCTTCCCTTTCTGTTTGAGCCCAAAAAATGTGATATGTGTACCAACATCAGAAATCAAAATATAATTCCCAAAAAATAGAGGGTAACATCACTATTCGACACTCACCCACCAAGAAGTAACACATTTCACAGAATAAATCAAGAAGAATAACTCTTGAGTAATGTAATTCCACCATCTATATGTCCAAAGAAATGCAGTATTTATGTATATTTATGTGTAGGAGGTTTTCACATGTGGCAGCTCAGTAACTTAGAAGTTAGAACCTCTGCTTAGCATACCTGAGGGTCTGGGTTTGAATCCCAAACATGCTGCTTCATGTAGAGAAGTTGTCTGATCTCTCAGGTCCTAAAACTATGTCTAAATGTAGTATTTATGTGTAGGAGGGTTCCACCACCATTGTAAATCTTGCCAGATACACTATTGAGCCAAAAGTATTGGGACGCCTGCCTTTACACACACATGAACTTTAATGGCAGCCCAGGCTTAGTCCGTAGGGTTAAAATTTGATTTGGCCCACCCTTTGCAGCTATAACAGCTTTTTGGAAGGCTGCCCACAAGGTTTAGTGTGTCTGTGGGAATGTTTGACAAATTCTTCCAGAAGCGCATTTGTGAGGCAAGGCACTGATGTTGGATGAGAAGGCCTGGCTTGCAGTCTCTGCTCTAATTCAGCCAAAAGGTGTTCTAGCGGGTTGAGGTCAGGACTCTGTGCAGGCCAGTCAAATTCCTCCACCTCAAACTCCCTCATTCATGTCTTTATGGACCTTGCTTTGTGTACTGGTGTGCAGACATGTTGGAACAAGAAGGGGCCATCCCCAAATGTTCCCACAAAGTCGGGAGCATGAAATTGTCCAAAATGTCTTGGTATGCTGATGCCTTAAGAGTTCCCTTCACTGGAACTAAGAGGCCAAGCCCAACCCCTGAAAAACAACCCCACATCATAATCCCCCTCCACCAAATGATTTGGACCAGTGCACAAAGCAAGGTCCATAAAGACATGGATGAGTAAGTTTGGGGTGGAGGAACTTGACAGGCCTGCACTCAACTGACCTCAACACAACAGAACACCTTGGGGATGAATTAGAGCTGAGACTATAAGCCAGGCCTTATCGTCCAACATAAGTGCCTGACCTCACAAATGCACTTATGAAAGAATGGTCAAACATTCCCATAGACACACTCCTAAACCTTGTGGACAGCCTTCCCGAAGAGTTGAAGATTTTAAAGCTGCAAAGGGTGGGTCAAATCAATTTTGAACCCTAGGGACTAAGAATGGGATGTCATTACAGTTCATGTGCATATCAAGGTAGGCAATGTATTGTATATTGCTTGTGACACTGAGCATGGCTATGGCCTTAAGGCTGGTTCACTCCACAGAGATGCAGACTATATGTGTGAGGCTGCCCACTGGCTAAGTGGGTAGCAATTCCATCTAGCAGCACTGGGGTTGCTGGTTCAGTTCTCCAACATGCTAATGCTTGTGTTGAAGTTTATATGTTCTCCCTGTGTGGGTTACTCACCACAATCCAGACATGCTGGCATTTTATTTGTCTCCTATCAAAATAGTCTCTAATGTAAGAAAGTTAGTTTTGGACTTTAGATTGGAAGCTCATTGCAGCCAGGGACTGAAGTTAATGTTTGTTAGCACTAATCATGCCCAGGGACTTGGACATTTTGAAATTGTAGGGTTTACACTGCGCAGGTACATATGCTTAGAAAACTGCTGCTTTGTTTATGTGCATACAAATGGACTTTGATCTTTGTCCTGTAGTTGAAGATTTGATGCTCATAGCCAAGGGCTAACACAGTTGCAAATAGTATTAAGTGTTCCTGCTCATCAGATGCAATCACTTTAGACATTCATGAAGAAACAGATTGAAAGATACTGGTGGGCGTGTACTTCTATTGGGCGTGTGTCAGTGTGCTAACAATACAACCTATCTTATATAAAGGGCTGCAGTGGGGGGGGGGGGGGGGGGGGTTCGTTTGGCCTGTGAAGAGGCCAGGTTTTTTGCTGTGATTTGTGGGGGTGGGGAGAAGGAATGATATAAATGCCATGACATAATGACTAATGCCCAACTAGGGATGTTTGCTGAAATTCGTGTGCATTTTTTCCATCAAAAGTGGGTTTATGTTGCCATGCTGTCAATGTTGTGTTTGTATTGTCCCTGTCTGACCATGCATTCATGGTTTGGGAGCATCTGCTGACCTTCTACTCTTTGAATGCTTTGTAAGAATAATGACTTTTAAGTATGTTTCTATAATCTTGGAGATAAGATAAAATTGTGATGTGAGCTGGTGGGTGAGTAGTTGTACTATGAAATGTATGTGAATATTATACTCAGCGCTGCTCCAACAAACAATAAAGTGCCTATATTAACTACTTCAATACAGGGCACTTATACACCTTCCTGCCCAGACCAATTTTCAGCTTTCAGTGTTGTCACATTTTGAATGACAATTGCGCGGTCATGCTACACTTTACCCAAACTAAATTTTTATCATTTTGTTCCCACAAATAGAGTTTTCTTTTGGTCATATTTGATCATCTCTGGGATTTTTATTTCCTGCTAAATAAAAAAAAGACCGAAAATTTTGAAAAAAAAAATGGTTTTTTTTGTTTTAGTTACAAAACTTTGTAAATAAATAAGTTTTCTCCTTTGCTGATGGGCACTGATGGGGCTGCACTGATGGGCACTGATAAGGTGGCACTGATGGGCACCAATGAGGTGGCACTGATGAGGTGGCATTGATGCGCACTGATAATGGGAAATGATGGGGCACTGATAGGTGGCACTGATGGGCACTGATAGGTATGAATGGGCACGGATGGGCATGGATGGGCACTGATAGGTGGCACGGATGGGCATGGTCGGGCACTGATAGGTGTCACTGAGGTACTGTAATGTATGGTACTGATGGATGCCAATCGGTACCAAACAGTAATGCCTGCCAATCAGTGATGCCCATTGTGGGCACTGATTGGTATCCATTGTGGGCAATGATTGGCATCTCTGGTGGTCTAGGGTGGCATACCTGGTGGTGGGCATCTCTGGTGTTCTGGTGGCATCCCTGGTGGTCCAGTGTGGGCATCCTCGGGCCGGGGGGGCTGTGCTGATAATCGATCAGCACAGACCCCCGTCAGAGGAGCAGCTGTTTACCAGCTCTTCCTGTGTACATCGTGATCAGCCGTGATTGGATACAGCTGATCACATGGTAAAGAGTCTCCGTCAGAGACTTTTTACCTAGACCGGAGTTGTGGTGTGTCAGTCTGACAACGATCACCGTGATGCGCGCCCCCATGGGCGCACAGCGGCTTAATATCCTGAAGAAGTCCAGTCAGGACATTGAAACCACATTGTCGCCGTCATTTTGCTATATGGCGGGCGGCTAGTGGTTAATATAATCAATACAATGAAATGTTAATCAACAATATAAAGTGCTTAGTGAAAATATATTGTGCAAACTTATGAAAGTGCAATCATATAAAGTCCATATGTGTATGTGTATATATATATATATATATATATATATATATATATATATATATATATATATATATATATATAGTGAACTGAACTTGTGCAACTTGTAATGTGCAGGTCCCGGCGACACTCCGTGCTCCCTTCCCGGGTCCCCACCCACCAACAACAATTTTTAAAATCGTCTGGTATATGGGTTGGAGTATTGTCTTCCACCAATGGCTGGGACTGCTGGATATGTTCTGTGTATAGGTGAGGATATCACCTTTCTTGCACTGATAAGACGTCAGGTATATCCTTTATCCGGGTGAAGGTATCATCTCTCCAACTCACCCAGTGATTGGATATCCATATTGTAGATGTATGGCAATGAAGAGAAAAAGGTGTATAGTGTAATACTGCTAAATTTATTATTAAAGGTCAAAATCATTACGCTTACATCAAAGATTTAAAAACATGCAAAAAACGCTGTCTTGGCGTGCAAATGACCGTCACTAGGTCTCCTTCGCTTGATGAGTTTCGCCCCTCCTACTGGGCATCTTCAGAAGCTTAGGGGAGCCCGTGACTGGTTACCATTTATGTATTAAGCCCCACCTACTACACCCAGCGACTCCTACTCCTCTCACTATGTGCGCAGTATAAATTCAATCACTTTCTGTTTCCACCAGAACCGGAAGTTTTGATAACGCCATCTTAGTACTCCCATAGACTTTATTAAAGTTTCTGTAGTATACTCAGTGGCTTCCTGTTTCCACATACACAAATACACACACTACAACTTTATAGACAGGATCTGATTAACCTACCAGCATGTCTTTGGATTGTGGGAGGAAACCCATGCAGGCACAGGGAGAACATGCAAACTTCAGGCAAATGGTGTCATGGTCAGGATTTGAACCAGCGACCCTATTGCTGCTAGGTAAGAGTGCTAACCACTACACCACTGTGCTGCCGTGTTAGGTGTAAAGAAAAAAAATGAGTACCAAGATGGGGACATTGACACTTCCTGTGGAAGCAGGAAGTGAGCTCACACTTGGCGCACACATCGTTGAGTATAGTGGGAGGAAACAGGAAGCCACTGAGTATACTACAGACACTCTAATAAAGTCTATGGGAGTACTAAGATGGCAGTATCAACACTTCCAGTGGAAACAGGAAGTGATTGAATTTATACTGCGCACATAGTGAGAGGAGTAGGAGTCACCGGGTGTAATAGGCGGAAATTAATACATAAAAGGTAACCAGTCACGGGTGCCCCTAAGGGGCGCCCGTGATGTAAGTTTAATTATTTTGACTTTTAACAAATAAATTTATCAGTTTTACACTATAAACCTTTTTTTCTTCATTGCCATACGTCTACAATATGGATATCTGATCACTGGGACAATTTGAGAGGTGATACCTTCACCCGGATATAGGATATACCTAACATCTTATAACTTATCAGTGGAAGAAAGGTGATATCCTCACCTATACACAGAACATATCCAACAGTCCCAGCCCTTGGTGGAAGGCGATACTCCAACCCATATACCAGGCGATTTTAAAGATTGTTGTTGTTGGGTGGGGGCCCAGGAGGGGAGCACGGAGTGTGAAAGGGATCTGCACATTGCACAAGTTCAGTTCACCATATATATGGATGGACTTTATATGATTGCCCTTTTATAAGTTTGCACTATATTTGCACTAAGCACTTTATATTGTTAATTAACAATTCATTGCATTGATTATATTAATATAGGCACTTTATTGTTTGTTGGAGCAGCGCTGAGTATAATATTCACATTCATTCACTTGGGGTTTTTTACCTTGCACTACTGCAGCAGCCCGAAAATTAATTTGTTTCTATTTTGATTTAGATTTTTAGGAATTGTCTCTATAGCGCGGGTATCTCTATTATTATTCACACAGCATTGTACTTTTCACAATTACACCCAGCAGCAATTGAGTTATTTGATTTTCTAAACAAAAAAAGAGTAAACACAGAGGAGATTTTTTTCACAAAATGCACCCAATGTAGATATTGAATATAATTTAAAGCAATTGAAACACATGTTGGATAAACAGGTTGAGAACCTGGTGGGATATTACCACATTGGAACAATATGTTAAAGATGGTATTACTCCCAAAAGGCTCCGTTGGGACATAGCACCCAATGATGGATTAGATAATCAAGAAATCACAGATGAATGGTTTCATTTTTTTAATGTCAGATAACAAAAACTATTGTCATTGATTATTTCCAGAAGGAAAAAAAACTAATGCCCCGTACACACGATCCATCGAACATTTGTTGTCGGACTTTAAAACAAATGTTGGCTAGCAGGTTCTCAAATTTTTTCGCCAACAAAGGTTTGTTATCGGACTTTCCGATCATGTATACACAAGTCCGTCGGACAAAAGTCCATGCATGCTCGGAATCAAATACGAGCCGGAGATATAACTAGCATTCATAATGGAGATAAAGTTCGATCGTGTGTACAGGGCATTAGATTACTGGAAAGTAAAATACAAACTTTTTTACCTTGCACTACAGCAGCAGCCTGAAAAGTTATTTACAATTTATTTGTTTCTATTTTATTTTGATTTTTAGGAATTGTCTCTATAGCGCGGGTATCTCTATTATTATTATTCACTATGAAATGTGTTACCCGTTATTCAATGAAAGTAAAGCTGTGTCCACCCTAATGCCGCGTACACACGATCGGAAATTCGGCCAGCAAAAGACCGATGAGAGCTTTTGGTCGGAATATGCGACTCTGTGTATGCTCCATCGGACTTTTGCTGGTGGAATTCCCGCCAGCAAAAGACTGAGAGCAGGTTCTCAATTTTTCGGTCGGAAAAAGTTCCTATACGAAAATGCGTTTATCTGTATGCAATTCGGACACGCAAAAAATCACGCATGCTCGGAAACAATTCAACGCATGCTCGGAAGCATTGAACTTCATTTTCTCGACTCGTTATAGTGTTGTACATCACCACGTTCTTGACAGTCGAAAGTTCAGAGAATGTTTGTGTGACCATGTGTATGCAAGGCAAGCTTGAGTGGAATTCCGTCGGAAAAACCATCCAAGTTTTTTTGGACGGAAATTCTGATCGTGTGTAGCAGGAACATTTATTGGCGCTATAGTAAATGACCCCCTGCGTGTTGATTTGGCTTTCAGAGTTTCAGATTCTGATGTCATTAAGCCAAATTCAAAATTCAGTTTACACAGTTTATGTTTCATCTGCGGATGACTTGAAGTAAGTGCTTGGGATTTGGTTTTATTGATTTTATCAGCAGTGGGTAGCTGAGCATTAGGATTATAAGCTTCCTTCCTAGATAATACTAGACCATCAAGTCTGTAAGAGTTATTTACAAAAATAAAGTTAGTTTACTAAACTAAATGGTCTTTGGTTTTCTTCTGCATTATGGCAATATTATACTGAGTGGTAAGATTTAAAGTTAGTTTTTTTTTAACAATGGTTTTTTCTTCAAATTGTGCATTTGTAAATGCTGCATAACTCTTTTCTCCAGATGGGTCTAGGGCCGTGTTGGTGCCCAACATATGGCCTGCGGGCTTTGTGTAGCCTGCTGGGCTCCCGTTTGCAGTCTGTTGAGCCTTGGGCACCAGGTAAACAAGAGCACCTGCTTCTGGCACTGGCCACAACACAATCTAAATTGTGTTGTACATTAAAGTGGTTCTAAACCTCTGAAATGAAAAATAAACAAAGCATATCCTTCTATAGCATTTATTTGCTTCAGTCCAAAGCACCTAGTGTGATTTCTGGTTTTTCTCTCCACCCTCTGCTATTTGAGTCATTTTTGATCAACTCCATATGCAGCGCTAAAAAAACATATTCAAATACAGTCCATGACAGTCTATGACTAATATGTTGAACAGTAGAAAGAGTCTCGCACCAGCTTCAGTGTGAAGACAGCACACCACACCACCGTGTATACAGCCAATCTGCTTACAAGAAGCTGGATGCAATAAGCTTAAATCATGGATCGCTTATCAATCTCCACATCAATCTGCAGTAGTAGGTGGACACCTTCACAGCATACAGACAACCAGTGGGAAAGCTCACATCATATAGATGGATGAATGCCAGGAATCCAAATATATGTTTTTACTATGCTGGCTCCACTTCGCTCAACTCCCCAATCACAAGGAATGTGCCATATTAATAGACATGAAGGAACTCATAGTGAAGTACGGTTTATACCATAAAGGAATCAAGTAAAGTTATACTTACAAGATCATGAATAAAAACGAGCATCAATAAAATCGTGCAGTGCCACGGCTCATAGCATGCTTGTGTTCACAGTGGGGCCCACCTAACGCGTTTCGACCAATAGGACATCATGATCACACATGTGATTGACAGTATTAGGTGTAAAAGCTTCCCTATGAGGCTGTTTAGAGGGGGTGTGTCTATTCACTCCACTCAGGTCTGAGATTACACTCAGCTCACCTCTCTGTGCTGTGCAGGGTGAGACATCAGATACATCAGATCCCTTCCCCTGTGACTTCTAGGGCTTAGAAATACCTTTTGATTAGCTGTAGAGAAGAGAGTGCAGCGGATAAACAGGTACAACTTATGTAGGAGGATTTGTTTCATTTCTGTGTATCAACTAAGGCTAGTTACTTCAGTGGGTATATGTAAGGGTTTACAACTACTTTAAGGTGCCTTTTACACACTTTGGCTCATTAATGTACACCCAATGATGAGCAATATGCTGTACGTCAATGTGCATTGTTTAAGGCAGCCAATTTAAAATGAATGGGCTATCAGCGTATCACAGCACACCAAAAATGGTGCATGCACTATTTTAGGTAGTGCACCACACCGTATTGCACATTTATCTGTTTATTTTATATTTGCTATTTATCTCTAGTTTAAGTACAAATTCTGTTGTGTGCTCATTTGGACATATCGGAGTCATACTTGAAGCCCTCTGCATTTAGAAGACTGACCACCACTGGTCTATGGAGTTGATTTATTAAAGGAGTAAAGATTGTACACTTAGCAAAGTGAATGTTCACTTTGGCACCAAGCTATTCACCAGACTATTCATTGGTAGAGATGGGCTGTCTGTTCGACTCGAACATTGGCTGTCCACCCGTTTGCCGAATAGCGAACAATTTGGGGTGTTCGCAGCAAGCCGCGGAACACCTTTTAAAAGTCTATGGGAGAAATCAAAAGTGCTAATTTTAAAGGTTAATATGCAAGCTATTGTTATAAAAAGTGTTTGGGGACCCGGGTCCTGCCCCAGGGGACATGTATCAATGACGAAAAAAGTTTTAAAAACTGATGTTTTTTCGGGAGCAGTGATTTTATTAATGCTTAAAGTGAACCAATAAAAGTGAAATATTCCTTTAAATTTCGTACCTGGGGGGTATCTATAGTATGCCTGTAAAGTGGCACATGTTTCCCGTATTTACAACAGTCTGAGAGCAAAATGACATTTCTAAAGGAAAAGAAAGTCATTTAAAAGTACTAGCGGTAGCGCCGGCAGCTATAATGAATTGTTAGGTCTCTGCAATACTCATAAAAGTAATTGAAAAAAAACGCCCTGGGGTTCCCCTACAGCGCATTACCAGGCCCTTTGGGTCTGGTATAAATATGAAGGGGAACCCCGAACCCAAATTTTTTAAAAAAATGTGTGGGGGTACCCCCAAATTCCATACCAGGCCCTTCAGGTCTGGTATGGTTATTTAGGGGAAACCCGCACCAAAAGTTTTTAAAAAATGGCGTGGGGGTCCCCCTAAAAATCCATACCAGACCCTTATCCGAGCACGCAACCTGGCAGGCCACAGGAAACAGGTAACCCCGCCCCCTCTGACAACACGGGGAAAAACATAGGGAAGTCCCCGTGCATCAGAGAGGGGCAGGGTCACCGGGTGGCCCTGCCCCACCCTCAGTTATATAAGAACTGTCAGAAGAACACAAGCGTCACACAGCAGGAACCTCCCATGGATGCGGATCGTCCGAAGAACGAAGCGTGGAAGAAGAAGCCGGAGGAAGGTGCGGACGAGAAGACCGAAGGAAGAAGCAGAGGATCGAAGAAAGAAAAGGAAGAAGCAGGGGAAAAACAAGATGGAGGAAGAAAACTGAATGAAGACCAGAAGAAGATGGAAAAAGAAGCGGAGAAAGAAGGAGACATTAATAAAGGAATTGTCAAAAAATGTCTCTAGTCTTTTTTAACATATTTGACACTTTTTTTGTGAAATGGTAGGGGTACCCCATTACCATTTCACACAGAGGGGCTGGGATCTGGGGGTCCCCTTGTTAAAGGGGGCTTCCAGATTCCAATAAGCCCCCCGCCCGCATACCCCCACAACCACCGGGCAAGGGTTGTGGGGATGAGGCCCTTGTCCCCATCAACATGGGGACATCCTCCCCATGTTGAGGGCATGTGGCCTGGTATGGTACAGGAGGGGGGACGCTCTCTCATCCCCCCCCTCTTTTCCTGCGGCCTGCCAGGTTGTGTGCTCAGATAAGGGTCTGGTATAGATTTTTAGGGGGACCCCATGCCAATTTTTTTATTTAACTTTGGCGTGGGGTTCCCCTTAAAATCCATACCAGACCTGAAGTCTGTTCATTTTGAATGTGACTCGGGTACGACGGGACTAGAAAAGGAAGTCAATCTCGCCACTATATTCAGCGAGATTGACACCTTGCGAGCCTCGTCGCGGGGCATACCAGGCCCTTAGGTCTGGTGTGGATTTTAAAGGGAACCCCCTACTCCAAAAAAACAATGTAGGGTCCCCCCAAAATCCATACCAGACCCCTATCCGAGCACGCAGCCCGGCCGGTCAGGAAAGGGGGTGGGGACAAGCGTGTGGCCCCCCCTCCTGAACCGTACCAGGCCGCATGCCCTCAACATGGGGGGTGGGTGCTTTGGGTGCTTTCTTCTGCTGCTCTTTTGCTAGTGGTGGCCCGGACTTCTGGGTCATCTTCTTCCCTCTTCTCTTCTTCCGATGTTGACACAACGCTCTCTCCCGCTGTAATGGTGTGTGAGCAGTGCGCAATGACTTATATAGGTGGTGACTCCGCCCCCTTATAACGTTACAGTCCCTGAGCATGCTGGGACTGTGACGTCATAAGGGGGCGTGGTCACCCGGTGCCACCGCTAGCAAAAGAGCGGCAGAAGATAGCGGAGGAGCCGGCAGAAGAAAACCGGACACCGGGAGAAGAGGTCGAACACCGGGAGAAGAGGCCAGAGAGCGGGAGAAGAACTGTACACCAGGAGAAGAGGCCGGAGAGCAGGAAAAGAACCAGACACCAGGAGAAGAGGCCGGAGAGAGCGGCGAAGTCGGAAGAAGACCCCCGAAGTTGGAAGAAGCTGTCTAATAAATTACCCCGGAGTTGTCTAATAAATTAATTTAAAAGCCTAATTTAAAAACGTGTCTAGTGTGTTTTTTTTTTTTACACTTTTTCCCTAGGTGAATGGGTAGGGGTACGATGTACCCCATACTCATTCACATAGGTGGGGGGCCGGGATTTGGGGGCCCCCTTATAAAAGGGGGCTCCCGGATTCTGATAAGCCCCCTGCCCGCAGACCCCGACAACCAGGGTTGTCGGGAAGAGGCCCTTGTCCTCATCAACATGGGGACAAGGGCGCCCCCTCCCCCAAAGCACCCACTTCTCCATGTTGAGGGCATGCGGCCTGGTATGGGGTTCAGGAGGGGGGGGCGCTCGCTCGTCCCCACCCCCTTTCCTGACTGGCCAGGCTGTGTGCTCGGATAGGGGACTGGTATGGATTTTGGGGGGGCCCCACGCCGTTTTTTCGGCGTGGGGATTCCCCTTAAAATCCACACCAGACCTAAGGGACATTGTCACCTCGCGCTCGCCGCAATAGGAAAATTTGTTTTTCCTATTGCAGAAAGCGTGAGAGGCAGTACCTTGCCCTTCCGTCGTATCTGGTCCGTCAGACCAGCATACAGACGAACAGGCTTTCCGTTAGGAACTGAGTCCGGCGGAGTTACAACGTAAAGATTTGAAGCAGGCTTCAAATCTAAAGTCCGTCGGATTTCCGACCGAAGCGGTCTGTCGGAAGTCCGATGCAGACCACACACGGTCGGATTGTCCGCCGGAATCGGTCTGCTGGACCAGTCCGGTCGGAAAGTCAGCCCGTGTGTACACGGCATTAGATAGTTTGTATCATTGTTTGTCTTGCATAGCGTCAGGGTACCCACCATATATTTCTTAATAAAGGTTTAACCCCCCCAGTTATCTATTTCACTCTCTGTCAATGTGTCAGTAGTATAGTGTACAGATCTCTTTTCTGATCACTGTATTACTGTCACAGGTAACATTAGTTAGGTGTTAGGGTCAGTTAGTGTCAGCGTCAATCCCAGACAGTGTCAGATTTGAACCCTTTGATTGCCAGTAGCGCTAACACACACACCATACACCTCCCTTACTAGTATAGTGTCTGAACGGATCAATATCTTTGACCTGATCAGATCTATACTAGCGTCCCTGGTAGTATAGTTACATAGTTGGTGAGGTTGAAAAAAGACACAAGTCCATCAAGTTCAACCTGTGTGTGTGTGCTTTTATGTCAATATTACATTGTATAACCCTGTATGTTGTGGTCGTTTAGGTCCCTATCTAATAGTTTCTTTGAAATTATCTATGCTCCCTGCTGAAACCACTGCTTGTAGAAGAGAATTACACATCCTTACCGCTCTTACAGTAAAGAACCCTCTATGCAGTTTAAGGTTAAATCGCTTTTCTTCTATTTTTAGTGAATGGCCGCATCTTTTGAAGTTTCCTTGTGCAGAAAATTTTTATCCCTATCGTGGGGTCACCAGTACGGTATTTGTACATTGAAATCATATCCCCTCTCAAGCGTTTCTTCTCCAGAGGGAATAAGTTCACTGCTCATAATCTTTCCTCATAACTAAGGTCCTCCAGTCCCTTAATTAGCTTTGTTGCCCTTCTCTGGACCCTCTCTAGTTCCAGCATATCCTTCCTGAGGACTGGAGCCCAGAACTGGACGGCATACTCCAGGTGTGGCCGGACCAGTCTTGTAGAGTAGGAGAATTATCGTTTTATTACTGGAGTTAATCCCCTTTTTAATGCATGCCAATATTCTGTTGGCTTTGCTTGCAGCAGCTTGGCATTGCGCCATTGCTGTGCCTGTCATCTACCATCCTTTTCCATCCTAGATTTCACCAGAGTTCCCCCCTAGTGAGTAGATTGCATTCGTATTTTTGGCACCCAAATTCATTATTTTACATTTTTCTACATTAAACCTCATTTGCCATGTAGTTGCCCACCCCATTAATTTGTTCAGATCTTCTTGCAAGGTTTCCACATCCTGCAGAGAAATTATTGCCCTGCTTAGCTTAGTATCATCCGCAAATACTGAGATTGAACTGTTTATCCCATCCTCCAGATCGTTTACGAATAAATTAAATAAGGATTGGTCCCAGGACAGAACCCTGGGGGATCCCACTTTCCACACCAGACCATTCTGAGTACTCCCCATTTATCACCACCCTCTGAACTCGCCCCGTAGCCAGCTTTTAATCCATGTACACACTCTTTGGTCCATGCTGACAAACTTTAGTTTGTACAATAAACGTTTATGGCAGGGATCCTCAAACTACGGCCCTCCAGCTGTTGCGGAACTACACATCCCATGAGGCATTGTAAAACTCTGACATTCACAGACATGACTAGGCACAATGGGAATTGTAGTTCTTGAACAACTGGAGGGCCATAGTTTGAAGACCCTTGGTTTATGGGGAACTGTATTGAATGCCTTTGCAAAACCAGATACACCACATCTACGAGCCTTCCTTTATCTAGATGGCAGCTCACCTCCTCATAGAAGATTAATAGATTGGTTTGGCAAAAATTATTCTTCATGAATCAATGCTGATTATGCTAATGATACCGTTTTCATTACTAAAATCTTGTATATAATCCCTTATTATCCCCTCCAAGAGCTTGCGAACTATTGACATTAGACTAACTGGTCTGTAGTTCCTAAGGATATATCTTGGTCCTTTTTTAAATATTGGTGCTACATTGTCTTTTCTCCAATCAGCTGGTACCATACCAGTCAGTAGACTGTTCATAAGAATTAGGAACAATGGTCTGGCAATTACTTGACTGAGTTTCTCAAGGACCCTCGGGTGCAAGCTATCTGGTCCCAGTGACTTATTAATGTTAAGTTTTTCAAGTCTAGTCCTAATTCTATCCTCTGTTAGCCATGAGGGTGCTTCCTGTGACCTGTCATGAGGATAAACCTTGAAGTTTTGGTTACTGAAGCCCCCCCTTTCCCACATTAAGAAAAATAAATTCAAAACTTTCGCCATCTCTCCATCCTTTGTAACCAGATTCCCTTTATCATTCTTTATAGGGCCAATATGATCTGACCTCGCTCTCTTACTATTTATATACTTAAAGAATTTCTTGGGATTTTTTTACTCTCCTCCGCTATGTGCCTTTCATGTTCTATATTAGCCACCCTTATTGCACCCTTACATTTCTTATTGCATACTTTGTAAAGTTGGAATGCTGATGATGACCCTTCAGCCTTGTATTTTTTGAAGGCCTTCTCCTTTGCTTTTATATGCATTTTTACATTGGAATTAAGCCACCCAAGACTTTTATTAGCTCTTTTAAATTTATTTCCCATTAGGATGCACTGTCTAAAACCCTTATTTAATATATTCTTAAAGCACACCCACTTTTCCTCTGTGTTCATTGTTCCTAGGATTTTATCCCATTTAATATCTTCTAGCAAGGAGCATAGTTTATGGAAGTTGGCTCTTTTGAAATTCAGTGTCTTTATATTCCCCTTATGTTTCTTATTTGTGTGATTTATACTAAAACGAATTGACCTGTGATCGCTGTTTCCTAAATTGCCCCGTATTTCCACATCTGTGATCAGGTCTTTATTGTTAGTAATCAGTAGGTCTAGTAACGCTTTATTTCTTGTTGATGCATTTACCATCTGACCCATGAAATTGTCCTGCAAGACATTTAGGAAATGGCCAGCCTTAGACAAATGCATGGTTCCCTCCACCCAGACTATGTCTGGATAATTAAAATCCCCCATTATGATAACACTTCCCATCCTTTGCTGCCATTCCAAACTGTGATAGGAGATCCGTCTCCCCATCCTCCCTCTGGTTAGGGGGACTATAGCATACTTCCAGTATTACTTTCCCCTTGGTTTCCTCCCTTTGTAGCTCTACCCATAAGGAGTCTACCTCCTCCCTTGCTCCATTAGTGATGTTGTCCCTCACATTCACTTGTACATCATTTTTGATATACAGGCATACCCCTCCCCCTTTTTTACCTTTCCTATCTCTGCAATATAGGGAATACTGTTGAACCAAGTCTCTGAAATTCCCACAAAGTCTAAATCCTCCTTGTACAATAGCAGCTCTAGTTCTCCCATCTTGTCCGCCAGACTCCTGGCATTAGTGAACAAGCTATGTAGTTTTGTCCGGACGCATATTATCTCCTTATTAGGTGTTCTGAGGTTGCACATAGGCTTTTACTATACTTACCTCGGGTTTAGGTGCTTTAGTCAACCTACCACTAATACCCCCAATACTACCATCTGAAATTTGTTCCATGCTGGCTATCTCTACATCTGGACACTCTCCCCCGTCGCCCAGTTTAAAAGTCCCTCTTACTTGTTGGCCATCTTCTTTCCCAGCCGATCTGCACCTTCTACATCTGGACTCTCCCCCCCATCGCCTAGTTTAAAAGCCCCTCTAACTTGTTGGCCATCTTCTCTCCCAGCTGATCTGCAAATTCCCCATTTAGGTGCAGTCCATCCATGCTAAAGAGCTGATAACCGACTGAAAAGTAGGCCCAGTTCCCCAAAAACCCAAACCCCTCCTTTCTACACCAGCTCCTCAGCCACTTGTTTACTTCCCCAATCTCTCGCTGCCTTTCTGGTGTGGCTCGATGTACTGGTAGTATTTCTGAGAATACTACTTTGGAGGTCCTAATCCTCAATTTATCTCCTATGTCCCTATAATCTTTTTTTTAGGACACTCCATGCTTTGTCATTGGTGCCAACGTGCACCATGACAACTGGGTCTTCACCAGCCCCTCCCAGCAAGCTGTCCATCAGATCCATGATGTACCAAACCCGAGCGCCTGGTAGACAACATACATTTCGGTGCTTCTGGTCTTTGTGACAGATTACCTTCTCTGTCCTTCTGAGAATTGAGTCCCCTACCACCAGAATCTTTCCTTACCCTTGTCTTTACCCTGCCCTCATTGGAGGAGTTATTCCCCTGGCAGCTAGGGGCGTCACTCTGCTCCAGCAATGCTGGTCCCTGACTAGTTTCTGCAATATCCTGCAAGGGGGTGTACTTATTGGGATGTTCCAGCCCAGGATCAGCCTCCCTGACTCTTTCCCCTCTACCCTTCCTGACTGTCACCTATCTACTCTGCTCTGGTGCTTGCACCTCTTTCTCCACCCGCCTCTGTGCTGGCCCCGGGTATGGAGAGTCTTCTCAGTGTTGACAGTTGCTTCCCTAGATTCAGGACCTGGTCTTCCAGGGAAACAATGTGCTTACATTTTGCGCAGCAGTATTTGTCCATGATCGGATGATCAAGGAACGCATACATGCCACAAGATGTACACTGAGTCCCATCTCCAAACCCGCCGGTCATTGTACCCACTAATTTAATGGGGATTGGGATTATGCTCTGTCCAATTAACTAACAATTAGCTTCCTGACACTAGTACTCAATAGCACATGGGTACTCACAGCACACGGGTCCTCACAGCGCTCGGGTACTCACAGCACACGGGTACTCACAGCCCTCGGGTACTCACAGCACACGGTACTCACATACACAGGTACTCACAGCACTCGGGTACTCACAGCACTCAGGTACTCACAGCACGCGGGTACCCACAGTGTTCCAAAAATGCAGCATTAGCAGGATCAGCCCAGACACCTGCCAGCACCTGCATTTAACCCATCCAGCCCAGCCCACCCAAAGTACAGTATCAGAAGATCACTGTCACTTTACAAAACACAGCACATAAAACTGCAGCGTTAACAGAGTCACACCTGATTCCTGCTAGCACTAACATTTTTTCTGTAGTCATTCAAGCAGTCTCTGACAACCAGGTACATTTTTTACCTGTGAGTCACACTAGCTGTACCTGTAAATTTAGTGGCCAAAATGTCAAACAAAAGGTACACTAGTGGAAACGCCTACAGGATACTGAGCATGACAGATGAGAGCACAGGGGAAGCCTCACTGTCAGAATCACAATCTGATTCAGGTTCACTATACGAACCTGTAGAGAGCAGTGGCACACTGACAGATAGCTCTGACGAGTAGCGGTCCCTGCTAAGGTCAGGCGTACCTGACCCCGTTCTTCTGTTGCTGAGGTGCAACAACCGCATGGTTCTCATATGCAGGAGAGAGCCAGTACTAGTGCCGCTCAACCTTCTGGTGAACTTGCAAGCACCAGTGGCCTAGTTTCTCCTGATCGTAGACAAACCAGCACTGCAGTAACACTTGGTGAGTCCCATAAGTGCAGTTCAAGCTGGTACGGTGGCTATCACAAGTAGTGCCCCACAGCCACCAAGAATTCAAACACAGGCCCGTAGAGCCCATAGTGCCCTTCCTGATATGTTTTTAAATCCTGATTGACAGCCCACCACTTCTGCAGCGCCCGTACTTCCCCCATTCACCGGCCAACCCGGAATTCAGGTGGAAACAGCAGATTTTACTTCCCTTAACTTTTACAAGCTGTTTTTCACGGAAGATCTATACAGATCTATTGTGGACCAAAGCAATTTACATGCTGGTCAATTTATCGCTGCAAATCCAAATTTGACCCTTGCCAGAGAACTTTGCTGGAAACCTATAACGATTCCCGAATTTAGGACCTTTCTGGGCCTATCCCTCCTCATGGGCATTACTAAAAAGAGTGAGTTGCGGTCATATTGGTCCACTGACCCAGTTCACCATGTGCCCATGTTCTCTGCTGCCATGGCCAGGACTCGATATGAGCAAATCTTGCGGTTCATGTGTGATGAGTCACTGATTAAATTTTCTGGCCACCTTGTGCTCAGTTTCTCCCAGCAAGCGTGCCATATATGCGGTCAAAATGTATAAGCTCTGTGACAGGGCAACAGGCTATACATATAGTTTCCAGGTGTATGAGGGAAAAGATAGGAGTGTGGAGCCCCCCAACTGCCCAGACTACATGGTGCAGCGGCAAGATTGTTTGGGACTTGGTGTCAGTCTTATTCAGAAAGGGGTACCATTTATACATGGGCATTTTTTATACAAATGTGCAACTTTTTAGACACCTTTTTTGGTTAGGAATTGGCTCATGTGGCACCGTGCGATCTAATCGCTGGGGCTTTCCCCAATTGCTTGTAGATGCCCAACTTAGTCTGGGGGAGAGAGCCTGCTTGAGGTTCAATGAATTGCTTTCTGTGAGATGGAAGGACAAACGGAACGTTTTTGTTCTGTCTTCCATTCAAACAGACACGGCAGTCCAAATTACTATGGCGACTGGTGTTGAGAAACCCCTCTGTGTCAATGAATACAACATTATAATGGTAGGGGTGGACTTCAATGAACAGATGATGGAGCCGTACGTAATTGCCCGTAAGGCCAGGCACTGGTACAAAAAAGTGTCTGTATACCTATCAGAATTGGCTCTGTACAACGCTTATGTGCTATACAAAGCATCTGGATGAACTGGATCTTCCCTAAAATTCCAGGAAGAGATCATCACAGCCCTTCTGTATCCAGGAGGTGCTGCGCCTCAATTTCCCAATCCAAATGCAGTGAGCCGGCTGCATGAGAGGTGTTTTCCCTATGTCCTCCCTGGTACCCCTACCCAACGATAACCCCAAGGAAGATGTTGTGTCTGTGGAAAACGCAGACATAAGCGTGACACCCGCTATTTTTGTTCCTCCTGTCCTTGCCAACTTGGTCTCTGCATCAGGGACTGTTTCCGTCGCTACCACACTCTAGTGGAGTATTAGCATAGGGTACAGCACAACACAGTCCTAGGGCACACTATCACACAGGGTCTCGAAAGATGATATGGCCATCGCATTTTGAGAGACCCTAACCTGGAACATTTACAGTTACAAAAAAAAGTGTAAAAAAATTTAAAAAAAAATAAAAAAAATTTAAAAAAATTAAAAATATATAAAATAAAAAAGCCAATAATAGTCATTTTATTGTTCTTCTCTCTCTATTGTTCTCCCTCTATTGCTCTGCTCTGTTTTACTGTATTTTATGCTATACTGTAATGTTTTATTATTGTGTTTTAATGTGTTTGTTTTGCAGGTATGTCATTCTACTGTTATACTGTACTGTTACTGTGATTTATGCTTTAACCCTTTCATGACTAAGCCTATTTTTGAAGTTTGGTGTTTACAAGGTAAAATCCATATTTTTTGCTAGAAAATTACTTAGAACCCCCAAACATTATATATATTTTTTTTAGCAGAGAATCTAGAGAATAAATTGGAGATTGTTGCAATATTTTATATCACACAGTATTTGTGCAGCGGTGTTTTAAACGCAAATTTTTGGAAAAGGGACATTTTCATGAATTTTAAAAAATCCAAACAGTAAAGTTACCCCAATTTTTTTGTATAATGTGAAAGATGATGTTACGCCAAGTAAATAGATACCAAACATGTCACGCTTTATAATTGCACGCACTCGTGGAATGGCGACAAACTATGGTAGCTATGAATTTCCATAGGAGACGGTTTAAATTTTTTTTTACGGTTACCAGGTTAGAGTTACAGAGGAGGTCTAGGGCTAGAATTATTGCTCTCACTCTGACGATCATGGTAATACCTCACATGTGTGATTTGAACACCGTTTACATATGCGGGCGCGACTTCCGTATGCGTTTTCTTCGCTGCGCAAGCTCCCGGGGACGGGGGCGCTTTAAAAAAATGTTTTTTTTAATTTATTTTATTTATTTTTATACTTATAAATTGTGTTTAAAAAAAAAAAAATGTTTTTTTTTTACTTTTATTGCTGTCACAAGGAATGTAAACATCCCTTGTGACAGTAATAGGTGGTGACAGGTACTCTTTATGGAGGGATCGGGGGTCTAAAAGACCCCCGATCCCTCCTCTGCACTTCAAAGTATTCAGATCACCGAAAACGGCGATTCTGAATACTGTGTATTTTTAAAAATTCGGCGCCATTGGCAGCCGAATAAACGGGAAGAGACGTCATGACGTCCCTTCCGCGTTTACAATTAGAAGGCTGGAACAAAGCCATTCATGGCTTCGTTCCAGCCCGCCCCCAGCCGCCGGAGGCAGCCAATTGGACACCGGGCCTCCCGATCGCACGGGAGGCCTGGTAAGAGCGGCGGGAGGCGGCGGGAGGGGGGGCGTCCCCTCCCGCTCCTCCGGTATAACAGCCGAGCGGCTATTAGCCGCATCGGTTGTTATATACGGATAGCCGATCACCGGTTTGAAACAACGGTACCGGGATGATGCCTGCAGCTGTGGGCATCATCCCGGTATAACCCCTGAAAGCCAAGTACGCACATCTGCGTACGGTCGGCGGGAAGGGGATAATGTAATGTTTTTGTCAGGAACTTGGTAGGAGGTTGAGATGCTGGGAGGGCTCCCCTTGCGGCCGAGCCCAGTACAACCCTGAAGATGACACAGGGGATGTGGTGCCCACAGAAGCACGAGTTGCCTGGTTGGCGAGGCTGGTTGCCAGGAACTTGGTAGGTGTCAGGAGATGCAGGTCGCCTCCGTCCGCCGGGCTTCGGGGCGCATGCGCGGTGGACTAGCGCTTCGACGTACACCCGTTCACGGCCCAATGGTGCGGCGCGCGTGGGTGCACGGCGGTCCCTGTGTGCTCGCCGTCGCCCGTGCGGGTGCCCGGTAGCGCGTCACGCTGTCCCGCTTGCCGGGGAGGTTACTTCTGATGGCTCCAGCTCCCAGTCGGGTTGCTGGTTTGTCGTCAGCTGTTTCCTGTCTCCCTGTACCGCTGAATCTCCTTGTTCCTGATAACCTGTGCTGAACATCTGGCCTGTATTACGGACTACTCTGCCTGCCTGATACCCTTTGACCTCTGCTTGTATTACGGACTACTCTGCCTGCCTGATACCCTTTGACCTCTGCTTGGATTACGGATTTCCCTCTGCCTGATACCCCGGTTCTGACCTCTGCTAGTGTAACGGACTCTGCTCTGCCTGATACCCCGGTTCTGACCTCTGCTTGTGCAATAGACTCTGCTCTGCCTGATACCCCGGTTCTGACCTCTGCTAGTGTAACGGACTCTGCTCTGCCTGGTACCCCGGTTCTGACCTCTGCTTGTGTTAACGGACTCTGCTCTGCCTGACTACCCGGTTCTGACCTCTGCTTGCTTAACGGACTTCCTGTTCTTTAGTTCCCTGGTCCTGAACGGCACCCGCTGGTGTACCTCCGGTCAGCAACTAAAGACTTCCACCAGGCCTTCCTGGAATCCCTCAGTTACCGGAAGCCCGTGCCTCCGCGTGCCCCCTGCTCCCTGTATTATCTCCAGGAGCTTGGGTGCGCGTGGTCGTAAGGGCGAGCTGCTCTCTGCATCTTGGCCTCGGTGAGTATTAGTTGTGACAGTACAAACCAGCCAGATGTCCGAGGCCAACAGAGCGCGCTCTCCCTTGGAGATCCTGTGTCAGCAGGTTTCCACTCTGGCTGACTCCGTTCAGAAACTACAAGAGGGATATACTCAGATTGACAACCGCCTCCAACAGATTACGGGGCCACTTCCTCCTGCCGCCACAGCTCCCGCACCCAGCAGTGGCGGTCCGCTTCCCCAGGCTACCGCCAGTCCCACAGTCGTCATGGCGCTTCCGAACCCAGGGTTTCTACACCCGAACAGTTCTCAGGGGACCGTAAGAAATTTAGGGCCTTCAAAAACGCATGCTCTCTCTACTTTGCCCTCCAGCCCCGAACCTTCGCATCAGAAGTTGTCAAGGTGGGATTGGCGATCTCACTGCTGTCTGAGGAACCACAAGCCTGGGCCCATGGCTTGATGGAACAGGGAAGTCCCATGCTAAATACAATAGATACCTTCTTCGAAAGTATGTCCCAGCTCTATGACGACCCACAGCGTATGGCTACAGCCATCCTGCACCACCTGTCCCAAGGAAGGAGACCAATTGAGGACTACACGGTGGAATTTCGTAAACTGGAACGAGCCGGCCCTGCACTACCAGTACCGTCAAGGCTTGTCCGAACTTCTCAAGGACGAGTTAGCCAGGATGGAAACTCCCGCTTCCTTGGAAGAATTAATTCAAGCAGCCACGAAACTGGACAGGCGCTTGCGTGAACATCGCTCAGAGCGTTTCCAAGGCCCACGCCCAGCGTGGACGCCATCCAGACCCCTGCCCGTGCAGTCACCATCTCCTATGGCAGCTGGTACTACAACACTTCCTGAGGCTGAACCTATGCAGCTTGGCCTGGTCCGAGCTCCACGGACCTCAGAAGAGAGGCAACGCAGACAGCAGTCCAACTTGTGTCTCTATTGCGGGGGAGCCGGACACTTCTTGCGCAACTGCCCAATAAGGCCCAGTAAGTTCTTTCAGCCAAAATTGATGAATTGCCAAGACAGCAATGCTCCAAAATCTTACGTGATGTTGTTTGTTTCTCTACAACTACTGGAAGGGGAGTCCCGCTTACCGGCCATCATTGATTTGGGTGCATGTAGTTGCTTTGTGGATGCTGCCTTGCCCCACAGCCTGCATATCCCCTTGCAAACCAAAGCTCAAGGTCTACGAATACATCTGGCTGATGGGTCTCTCCCTAGTTCAGGTCCTATCTTCCAGGAGACCCAACCTATTCTAGTAACCACAGATTCCGGGCATCAAGAGTTCCTACGACTAGACCTCATTCACTCTCCCATTTTTCCAGTTATTCTAGGCCTGCCCTGGTTACAGGCTCACGATCCACAGATCCAATGGAGTACTAAGGCGGTATCTTTCTCCTCTCCGTATTGTTCTCAACATTGCCTCCCCTCGGCTCCGAAAGTCTGTGCTACGATTACTGTTCCGTCAGATAAACTCCAACATGTTCCCCATGAATATCTTGAGTTCCAAGAAGTCTTCAACAAACAAATGGCTGACCGCCTACCACCTCATCGGCCTTACGACTGCCCGATCGACCTTCTGCCTGGATCGGAAGTCCCGTTTGGTCGTATATTCCCTCTCTCGGAGACTGAGCTGGAGACTCTCAAACAATATATCAACGAGAACCTGAAAAAGGGTTTCATCCGTCCCTCGTCCTCACCTGCCGGAGCGGGTATATTCTTTGTTGGGAAAAAAGACGGCTCCCTTAGACCATGTGTGGATTACCGGCAGCTTAATAATATCACCATCAAGAACAGGTACCCACTGCCGCTCATTCCGGAGCTGTTCCAACGGTTCCGATCAGCCAAAGTTTTTTCCAAACTAGACCTCCGAGGTGCCTATAACCTTGTCAGAATCAGGGCCGGGGACGAATGGAAGACGGCTTTCAGGTCCAGGTTTGGACACTTCGAGTACTTGGTGATGCCATTCGGGCTCTGTAATGCTCCAGCCACTTTTCAACACCTGGTGAATGATATATTCCGAGAATATCTGGACGATTTCCTTGTTGTCTATCTGGATGATATACTCATTTTCTCCTCCACGATTGAGCTACACAAGGGGCACGTTAAAAAGGTTCTTAGCATACTGAAACAGCACAAGCTTTATTTGAAAGTGGAAAAATGTGAATTTGAAAAATCAGTTGTACAATTCTTGGGGTTCATCATATCAGCGAATGGGTTCGCGATGGATCCCCAAAAGATACAATCTATCCAGGAGTGGCCAGCCCCATCTGATAAAAGAGGAGCCCAGCGGTGTATAGGGTTTGCCAACTTCTACCGGAAATTTATTGTCGGATTCTCTGCCATCGTGGCACCTATCACCCAGCTGACCCGCCAGCACGGTTCCTTCCGGTGGTCCCAAGCCGCACAAGAAGCCTTTCTGAGATTGAAGACCTTGTTCAGTTCCGCTCCAATTCTTTGTCACCCCGATCCTTCTCAGCCATTTGTATTGGAGGTGGACGCATCGGAAATTGCAACAGGAGCAATTCTTTCCCAAAGACAGGGACCTAAAGCCATCCTACATCCCGTTGCGTTTGCATCTCGGAGACTCAGCCCGCCGGAATTAAACTACGATGTGGGTGACAGGGAGCTGCTGGCCATAAAATTCGCTCTGGAGGAATGGAGGTATTTGCTTGAGGGGGCACTACACCCAGTGATGATCTTTACAGATCACAAGAATCTGGAATACCTCCAGACAGCAAAACGACTAAAACCCAGACAAGCCCGTTGGGCCCTCTTCTTCTCTCGCTTCAATTTCCACATATCCTACAGACCTGGTGCAAAGAATGGAAAGGCAGACGCACTCTCTTGATGTTCTCTGCAGATCCCCAAACTCGGGCACAATTCTCTCTCCTCAAAACTTCCTTGGGCTGGCACAGGCGGACTTGATGTCATCCATCAAGTCCTTGTCTAACTCATGTACGGAACCAGAGGTACATTCCTTGAAGAAATGTGGGAATTTTTTTGGGATCTGGGTAAAAATGTTTGTACCTCGGGAGACACGGTCATTAGCCCTTAGGATGTGCCATGACCATAAATTGGCAGGGCACTTCGGGATGAGGGAGACGTCTGAGCTGATCTCTCGCTCCTTCTGGTGGCCTGGGTGGAGACGGGATTGCAAAGAGTATGTGGCCTCCTGTCCTCTATGTCAGCGGAACAAGGGCCAAAACGCTAAGTCCTGGGGTCTGCTCAAACCCCTGCCCATTCCAGAACGGCCATGGGCCGACGTATCCATGGATTTCATCGTGGACTTGCCGGCCTCGGAGGGTTTTACCACCATTTTTGTCGTGGTCGACCGTCTCTCCAAGATGGCTCATTTCCTGCCCATGAGGGGCACCCCTTGTGCCGTTGACACGGCCAATTTTTTTTTAAAGAAATCATTAGGCTCCATGGTGTACCGAAGAGTATTGTGTCGGATAGGGGTGTGCAATTTACGTCCAAATTCTGGAGGGAGCTCTGCAAAGCCCTGAATATCAAAGTTTGCCTCTCATCAGTTTACCATCCTCAGAGCAACGGTCAAACGGAGAGGACGAACCAGACCCTAGAGCAATACCTCCGTTGTTTCTGCTCAGGATCCCAGGATGATTGGGCAAGTCTTCTCCCGTATGCAGAGTTTGCTTATAACAATTCCGTTCATGCAGCTACCAACCAAACGCTTTTCTGGGCAAATTGCGGGTTCCACCCCACGTTTCTGTCTAACGACATTCCTGAAATAGCAGTCCCTGCAGTTCATGACAGGATAACCTCTTTCCAATCTAACTTTCAGAGGATACAAGACATGTTACTGAAAGCTCAAGGGGACTACAAAGAACAGTATGACCGGGGCAGGAAAGAGAATCCAACGTTTAATATAGGGGAGGAGGTCTGGTTATCCACCACCAATCTTAAATTACCTGTGCCATCTCGGAAACTGGGACCCAAGTTCATTGGTCTTTTCCTTATCAAGAGAATCATCAACCCTGTGGCTATGGAGCTAGCACTACCAAAAATGTACAGGATCCATCCTGTTTTCCATGTATCCTTGTTAAAGCCTGTGGTGCCCATCGCTTTTCCGGAAAGAGGAGAACTTCCTCCCCCACCAATTAGGGTGGATGGGGAGAACGAGTTTGAGGTAGAGTCCATCCTTAACTGTAGGAAAAAGGGCAGGCAACTACAGTACCTGATCCAGTGGAAGGGATACCCACCTGAGGACAATTTTTGGGAACCCGCAAAAAATCTGCATGCACCACGCTTAATTCAAGCCTTCCATCGAGATCATCTGGAATTAATGTCCAGTCTGGGTGTCCAGTGTCCACCCTTAGGAGGGGGGCACTGTCAGGAGACGCAGGTCGCCTCCGTCCGCCGAGCTTCGGGGCGCATGCGTGGTGGACTAGCGCTTCGACGTACACCCATTCGCGGCCCAATGGTGTGGCGCGTGCGGGTGCACGGCGGTCCCCGTGTGCACGCCATCGCCCGTGCGGGAGCCTGGTAGCTCGTCAGACTGACGCGCTCGCCGGGGAGGCTACTTCTGATGGCTCCAGCGCCCAGTCGGGTTGCTGGTTTGTCAGCTGTTTCCTGTCTCCCTGTACCGCTAAATCTTCTTGTTCCTGATAACCTGTGCTGAACCTCTGGCCTGTATTACGGACTACTCTGCCTGCCTGATACCCTTTGACCTCTGCTTGTATTACGGACTACTCTGCCTGCCTGATACCCTTTGACCTCTGCTTGGATTACGGACTTCCCTCTGCCTGATACCCCGGTTCTGACTTCCACTTGTGCAACGGACTCTGCTCTGCCTGATACCCTGGTTCTGACCTCTTCTAGTGTAACGGACTCTGCTCTGCCTGATACCCCGCTTCTGACCTCTGCTTGTGCAACGAACTCTGCTCTGCCTGATACCCCGGTTCTGACCTCTGCTAGTGTAACGGACTCTGCTCTGCCTGATACCCCGGTTCTGACCTCTGCTTGTGTTAACGGACTCTGCTCTGCCTGACTATCCGGTTCTGACCTCTGCTTGCTTAACGGACTTCCTGTTCTTTAGTTCCCCGGTCCTGAATGGCACCCGCTGGTGTACCTCCGGTCAGCAACTAAAGACTTCCACCAGGCCTTCCTGGAATCCCTCAGTTACCAGAAGCCCGTGCCTCCGCGTGCCCCTTGCTCCCTGTATCATCTCCAGGGGCTTGGGTGTGCGTGGTTGTAAGGGCGAGCCGCTCTCGGCATCTTGGCCTCGGTGAGTATTAGTCGTGACAGTAGGGCAGGCAAAGTTACTGGAAGCAGGTGTCCTTAGGAGGTCCAGCAGAGGAGTACTAGTGGGATATTCAAGTAGCAGAGTCAGGTGCCAAGCCAGGGGTGAAACACAGCAAGGCAGTCAGAGATCAAGAGTAGCTGGATCCTCAGTACAGGAGACAGGGAAGCGGAGTCCATTAGCCAGGCTGGGGTCAGATGCAGGAAGCAGGCAGGAGGCAGTCAGGTACAAGCCATGTTGGTACACAGGAGATCAGATAAGCAGAAGATATGAGGCAGAGGAATGCAGGGGAAGCTGACAATAAACCAGCGATGCGCCACTGTCAGCGAGTTTAAATAGGCAGTGGCGCCCCTATCACGTCATGCATGTGCTGTTGCGCATGCGCGTTCACCTGATCGCAGTGCCGCGCGTCCGTCTGGTTGTGACGATGCGCATCCTTGTGTGCTGATACACATCAGCGTGTCCCTACCTATACCGGTTCACCATCCTCGTAGTATTGCGCATAGAGGTGCGCCTATTTCCCTGGCAGTTTTATTGTTACTGTGTTTTATTGAGTTTTCTTTGCAGGTATGTCCTACTGTTATACTTTACTGTTACTGTGTTTTATTGTTAATCATTATTTGCTTTGCAGGTACACCATTCAGCTGCACCACGGGTTTATTTATTTTGACAGCAACAGGGTTAGCTCTCACGATAGGTAAATCCGTGACTCCAGCCCTGTAGGAGGTGATTTCACCACCACAGTTAAAAAAATAGCATATAAGCATTGGGGCAGGGGTGGACATTAGGGGTGGATTGCCCCTATACTTCGGCATATACTTTTTACTCTTTTTTTGGCACAGATTTCAATAACCAAAAAATGTTTTTTTATTGAGTTAACTTTTTATTGATACTGTGAGTTATTGTTACCATTGTTTACTTTGCAGGTACACGATTCAGCTGCATCATGGATTTATTTATTTTGACAGCAACAGGATTTTCTCTCATGATACGTAAATCCATGACTTCAGTGCAGTAGGAGGTGATTTCACCACCACAGTTAAAAAAAGAACATATATGCCTAAGCACAGGGGCAGGGGTGGACGGGGGCAGGGGTGGACATAGGGGCGGATCTCCCCTATGCTTCGGCATATATTTTTATATTTATTGTATGCCATCATTAGAAGTGGGTGTATGCAGGGCGGTATTCAAATGGTGGGCATACCATGGATCAATCGATGTTAATGGAGAAATCTGCCCACAGGCTACATGAAAAAAAAAGAAGATTACAATATATGCTCAACAAGGAGCAGCGACGTACTGGTATGTTGCTGGACTTTGAGTGGTTATACCAGAATAATGCCTGCAGGTTTAGGTATCATCTTGATATCGTTATTTTCTGCTGGCGGTCGGCTTTCATGTAAAAGTAGCCCCTGGACTGCTTTTACAAGCAGTGGGAGGAAACGCCCCTCCGTCTTCTGTGGTTTTCTTAGGCTCTCCTGTCTCACTGGGGAACCCGATAATGCAGCCGGTGATTCCGCCAGCTGACCATAGAGCTGACCGGAGACTAGAGCGGTTCCAATCATCTCTATAACCTAAGAAACCAGAAGCTACAAGCATTTCATGACTTCGGTTTCGCTGGCTATAAATAGCGCCATTGGGAAATTTGGAAAGCATCTTATCACACTGACCTTGGTGTGGTCAGATGCTTTAAGGGCTGAGGAGAGATCTAGGGTCAAAAAAGAGTACCTGTCACTACCTATTGTGATCATAGGGAATACTTACTGTACATTCCCTGTCATAACAAAAAAAAATGATAAAAAGCAAAAAAATAAATAAAAGGGACAGTATAAAAATAAAATAAAAAAGCAAAATAAAGAATTTAAAAAATAAAATTCAAGCACCCCTGTCCCCCCATGCTCGCGTGCAAAGGCGAACGCAAGCATTCATGTCGTATGTAAACAGTGTAGGGAGCCAGTGATTGGGAGCCAGTGTAGGGATTGGAGGAGAGGGCTGGCAGACACTGAGTGGTTGGTAAGGTGGATAAGTCTGACAGCAGCATTCATGATAGACTGAAGAGGGGATACCCTATGGAGAGGCAGGCCAATGAGAAGGGAGTTGTAGTTTGTATGTATGCTGTATGTAGTTTGTCGCGGCTGCACGGGTATGCATAATTTGAAAGCATGTAGTGTTGGTATCTATGTACTCGGCATAATATCATCTTTTATATTTTACCAAACATTTGAGAACTATAGTGTGTTTTTGTGCATTAAAATTCAAAAAAGTGTTTTTTCCCAAAAAAATTGTGTTTAAAAATCGCTGCGCAAATACTTTATGAAAAAAAATTGCAACACCCACCATTTTAATCTGTAGGGCTTCTACTTTAAAAAATATCTAATGTTTGAGGGTTCAAAGTAATTTTTTAGCAAAAAAAAAAATGTTTCATGTAAACAAAAAGTGTCAGAAAGGGCTGTGTCTTCAAGAGTGGGTGATGTGTGGCATAAGCTTCTAATGTTGGGCATAAAAGGCCAGGACAGTTCAACCCCCCCCCCCCCCAAATGACCCCATTTTGGAAATTAGACACCTCAAGCTATTTGCTGAGAGGCATAGAATATTTTATATTTTGCCAGAAGTTTTTTTTTTTTTACATAAATTTGTCATATTATATATAAAATTACATATTGCTACCCCGGAAACCAGTCATCACTTTCAGGCTTTCTAAGGGCATAAATTGTTGATTTTACTACTCACTACAAATCACAAATCATCATGCCAAGATAGCACAAAACCCCCCCAAATTACCCATTTCCAGAAAGTAGACACCCCAAGGTATTTGCTAAGATGCGTGGTGAATATTTTGCAGCTCTCATTTGTTTTGGAAAATTAAGAAAGAAAAGAAATGTTTTTTTTTTTCTTTTTTCAATTTTCAAAACTTTGTGGCAAAAAGCAAAATCTGCAAAATACATAACATGCTCTCAGCATGTAGCGTAGCGTAGCGCGTGGTGTCTACTTTCCGAAAAGGGGTCATTTGGGGGGGGGGGGGGTGTGCTATCTTGGCATTTCATGGCCTCCAAACTTTGGTAGTGAGGAGTGAAAATCAACAATTTACACCCTTAGAAAGCCTGAAGGCGGTGATTGGTTTTTGGGGTCCTGTACGCAGCTAGGCTGCCAAAAAGTCTCACACATGTGGTACCTGAAACTGGGGTCAAACGGAAAGCATTGTAAAAATGACCGACTTAGTTGCATTCATTCAACCATGCTATAAATCTTATCATTGATCAGCACTGTATTTTATAGTGTAGTGTAATCATATATACTTCTTTCACAATGGTGGTTATTTTATAGGTGAAGGGGTTAAATGGGCATAAACCTAAGAAAACAGAGGCAAATGAAAAGAAATAATTCTCCCATCAGATCAATTGATTCTCAGGGCAAGGTCAGTGAATGTAGCACTTTTTTTTCTGCTGCTCGTGTTTCTTTCCTAGCAGGACTCCAAAGTAAGCTGACTATGCAAGCAGGGCTAAAACACACAACCCCCTTGTGACTGGAAGCAGTAAAGCATTCTCTACTTGTGGTTTCATCAAATGAGCCTGCATGGAATATGTGTTTCAAAACAGTGAAACTCTTTATTAATCAAGTACTTTGCTTGTCATGCCAGCATAAAGTTTCTTTTATGTCAGAAGTCCAATAAAAAGGGTTCTGAGTGCTGTCACTTGTGTACAGACCTTAACAGCGGCAATATTTTGGGAATTGCACATTCAATTATTTAGGACACATATTTGCTCAGTCTGTAAAGATGATTCATGATATGTCACCAAATGGAGTTCATAGATTTTGGTTGTTTATAGATGATAGGTTTTGGTCAAACTTTGTAAAATAAGTATATAAAGTATATTTATTAAATAGTTGACCTTTGAATGAATTTTCTTCACAAATGTTAATGAATATTAGTAAGAACTTTCTTTCCTAAACTTTGCATTTTATATGCCAGTGTAAATGTGTAATAATTGTACATTTTCTTGAAACAATTACTGTGCACTTTTACTGATAAACTACCTTTGAACTGCTGTTACCTACCAGTACATAATGTGGCTATGTTTTGTTGGTACTCTTCTTTTCTCTGTACAACAGTGTACTTTTCAGAAGATTTCAATAAAAAAACTTGAAATGTGAAAAAGACCATTAGTAAGAGGAGTGGCCTGTTTTGTTTGAAAGTTTTGTAGAGATTTTTATGGCTTGTGAGGCATATTTTCAACTAGGACATTCTCTTCTTAAGGGATTGAATAAACAAATGTTGCTTTTTTGCGTTAGATGTGCTTTTGAAACATGGGTCAGCAGATTACCATTTTCTTCTATAGTGTAGTGTGGACCACAGTTCTAAAGGTGCACTTTGTGTGCATTGTAGACACATGCAATTTGTTTCTGTCCGAATCCGAATTCGGACAAATTTTTGATCGAAATTAGTTTTGATGCATTTATTCATTTTCTAACAAATTTCAAGTTTTCGTAATGCTTCCAATTCAGATTAGTTGAAAAATGACTGATTCTAATTCTGTGTGAAGAATAGCTGGTTGTTAAGGTGTGGGCAGGGAAGCCGGCCGCAGCATCCTTGTCAAATGATGACTCATCAGCTGTCAGCAGGTTTCCCCCCGCTGACAGCTGAATGTAAACACAATTGCCAGCAAATAAAAATTCTGGAAAAAAAACATTGTGAGGTACCTCCCTATCCATACCAGGCCCTTCGGGTCTGTTATGGATTTCAAGGGGAACCCCATGCCAAAATGAATTTAAAAAATTGCATGGGGTCCCTTCCGAAACTCATATCAAACCCTTATCCGAGCATGCAGCCTGGCAGGCTAGGAATGGGGAAGGGAAGAGTGAGCATCCCCCTCCTGAACCATATCAGGCAACATGCCCTCAACATTTGACAGTGGTTTGGGGCAGGGGGGACTGCCCCAAAGCAGCCCTCCCATGTTGAGGGCATGTGGCCTGGTATGGTTCAGGCAGGAGGTGCACGCTTGCTTTCCTGTCCTGCCAGGCTGCATGCTCAGATAAGAGTCTGGTATTGATTTTGGGGGGACCCCACACCATTTTTTTTAAACAATTTTGGCGTGGGGTTCCCCTTAAAATCCATACCAGACACAAAGGGTCTGGTATGGATTGAGGGGGAACCCCCACGCTGTGTTTTTATTTATTAAACCGCCATTTGTTTTGTTTACATTGTGCTGTCAGCGAGGAATCCCACTGACAGCAAATGAATCATATTTGTTAAGGATGCCAGCGCCCGACCACTCATTAACAACCAGCTATACTGATTTCTGAATATACAAAAGTAATTCGGAAGATATGAAACAAATTTAGAAATTCCGAAAAATCAAATTGGTCCAATATTGCGTCAATGGATCAATTTGTTTTCGGAAATTCTGAATTTGTTTTGTATTTTTATCATTGTTTATTCAGAATAGCATTGAATAAAGAAAAAAAAAAACAGCATGTAGTCCCTTCCCCAAAACCCTACCAGACCCTTATCCAAGCGCACAGCCAAGCAGGCCAGGATAGGGGGAGGGACGAGTGAGCCCCCCCCCGAACCATACCAGGCCACATGCCCTCAACATGGGGAGGTGCTTTGGGGCAGGTTTGATAAGGACATGGCGGCTGGCTTCCCGGCCTGTTCCTTGACAACCAGATATTCACCACACAGAATTAGAATTGGTCGATCATTTTTCGAACAATCTGAATCCAAATTATTCCAAAAATTTGGAATTCGTTAGACAACGAATAAATGAAATGAAACTAAAAGAAAGTAAATAAAACAAATTCCAAAACAAATAATTAAAATAAAATTAGTATCATATTGAATCTATCCGAAATTAAGCTACACAAATTTTTAAGTTATGCATATGTCTAGTTCATTATATTTTGTTATTGGGGACACTGCTCGGTTCATGGAGAGATAATTCCATTGCAAGCAAGGCCGGTTTTTTGCTATGTTTTGTTTTCAAACAACATTGATTTTAAATGCAAATAAGCAGCATCTACACACTCTAAACCCAGGACCCTGCATTTACTGTATCTGGTCTCCCACAGAACATGGAAATGCAATTATTTTAGTGAATCTATTGAATGTTAGTAGTCCTCTGCACTACTATGTAGTGAAAGGGATTATATAAGTGAATAAACAAAAGTGATTACAGGGGAATTGCTGCAATACCTAATTTGTTCACAACTACACGTGTATTAAGTAAAATTTATAGTGGTCTGGCACTATTCCTTAGTGAGTAATAATCAGTGAAATATACATTCAATATAAATGTGTTCAATGGTGTATAATGCAAATAATCAAACAATCCAAAAAACAAAAATGATTGCTATTCAAACATATAATGTTCAATAAGCTGATGGGAATCAAGTGCTCAGGTTATAACTCATGATCAGTCCTTTTATAGAATACTCCAACAAATTCTTTGTCCTTCCACCAACACCTCAGTGCTCACAGAACTCTTACCTCATAACCACATATCAAGAGCCCTTGATCAAATTCCAATGAGGGACTAGTGATCCTTCCTCCCAGTACCTCCTCTGTATCTCCTCTGTCTACAGTCAACCATCCAGGCTCCTAGGGCTCCAGTTCCATATGTGGGTATGAAATAGACAATATGGCTCCAATAGTGTAAAACATTTAAAATAAATCCATTTATTTAAAAGATGATAACATGCTTACATTAAAGCAAGATAAAAAGCACATGGAATTGTAAAAACAATGGCGTTTTCCGCTTCTCACATCTCTTCCGATCCACGGCCCACTCCGGCCATGCCCTACATGTTACGTCACATCACGTGAATTCCTCAGGGGAACTGAATTTGTCATTTAATCAATCTATTTATAGGCTAGGGACAGGAAATGTAATGGTCACCATTTTGTTGTAGACTATGTTAATAATATCATGGCCGCCATTTTCCTTATGACCAATTCACTACATTCAGATGATAGAGGACCAGGATCAATCTTAAATGGGCATTTAGCTGGAGACCATCCTATAATCCAATCTACATTTCAAAACACGTTTATGGGATATGTAAATGTTTATGGCACAGTGGGAAGAAGAAAGAGTTTATAAGAACCCACTTGTGGACCTTTCATAAAAGATTTATAGACCATCTGATCATCATTTGGAATGGAAGTAAACACTGGAACTCTTCCTACTGAATTTAAACCAAAATAATAGGAATATACAACATACCTGGAAAATCGATGGAAAATAAGATAATTCCCTAGATTCAGGGCTGGACTGGCCTACCGGGATAGCGGGAAATATCCCGGTAGGCTGCCTGTCAGCTGGGAGCTCTGTAACTTTTTTTTTTTAAGAACAGCTGACTCAGCTGAGAGGGAAGCGGCTGTGCTGTGATCAGGAGGCGGGGCTGGCTGAGGAAATGTGTAGCAGGGAGGGGGGGGAGCGAGGAACCATCGTGCAGCAGGCAGTGTAACCCCCCTCCCTCTCCAGCCCGCCACATTTAAATGTGCAGAGGTGCTGCATCGGGGATGAATGGGGCCGTCGGGAGGGAGATACACACAGTACCTGAAGCTGAGCTGAGGAGATAGAGGAAGGTATGACCACAGCCAAACGAATCCTGCAGCACACAAGAGCTCTGGCTGAATGGAAACAAGAGCAATGTCTGATGTAATGCTGGCCGGTGTCATCCAGAAATCTCTGCCTTCGGGCAGTGTGCAGGTTACTATCAGCCTCCCCACCCTCATGTCTGGCTCTGTACTCCTTTTGTTTTAGCTTCCTAATCTGCACACTGATAAGATATCTGGGAGACTTCTGTGTCCAGTGACAGGTCACACATGGTTAGCTGTTAACCATTTCAGCTCAGCTATTTAGCCAGAGCTCTGTGTGTTCTGCACAGTTTGATGTTTTTTTTGGATGATTTACTGCTGATTCAGGCTGGAAGCTTCACAGACTCATTAACTGTTTAAAGTTCTCCACTAATCCTGACCACTTCACTGTAAGACAATTAGAATTTTGGAAATTGGATGTGTTTCTGTCTTCTGGCACTTAGTTGTACTTTAAAATCACAGTGTGCGGCTGTAGAGATCGGGAAATGTCTCACTGCCTGTGATTAGCACAGCGCAATGCCGACTTCCTGGCGGGCTCTGCACATGGGCTGTGCAAACACGCCGGAGCTCATCCTTAGTTTGCAGTCTCTGACCATCTCCTCTAATGTGTCCACATTCTCTGACCATCTCTTGTATCATGTCTGCAGTCTCTGACCATCTCTTGTATCACGTCTGCAGTCTCTGACCATCTCTTGTATCACGTCTGCAGTCTCTGACCATCTCTTGTATCACGTCTGCAGTCTCTGACCATCTCTTGTATCACGTCTGCAGTCTCTGACCATCCCCTGTATCATGTCTGCAGTAAGGATGAGCTCCGGTGTGTTCGCACAGCCCATGTGCAGAGCCCGCCAGGAAGCCGGCGCTGCGCTAATCACAGTGCGCAGCTGCAGAGATCGGGAAATGTCTCACTGCCTGTGATTAGCACAGCACAGTGCCAACTTCCTGGCCGGCTCTGCCCATGAGCCTTGCAAACACGCCAGAGCTCATCCTTAGTCTGCAGTCTCTGACCATCTCCTCTAATGTGTCTGCAATCCCAGACCATCTCCTGTATCATGTCTGCAGTCTCTGACCATCTCCTGTACTATGTCTGCAGTCTCTGACCATCTCCTGTACTATGTCTGCAGTCTCTGACCATCTCCTGTACTATGTCTGCAGTCTCTGACCATCTCCTGTACTATGTCTGCAGCCTCTGACCATCTCCTGTATCATGTCTGCAGCCTCTGACCATCTCCTGTATCATGTCTGCAGCCTCTGACCATCTCCTGTATCATGTCTGCAGCCTCTGACCATCTCCTGTATCATGTCTGCAGCCTCTGACCATCTCCTGTATCATGTCTGCAGCCTCTGACCATCTCTTGTATCATGTTCACAATCTCTGACCATCTATTGTAGTGTGTCTTACACACATACAAAAATGACATTTAATTCCTGCAAGGCTATTTAAAAACACCTGAACATATTCAAAAAATATGGGGATTTGGTCACACTATATGGCAGCCCACTTACTTTGTCAAAGTACCCCTTAATTAGTGGGTTCTACACTAGTAAAAGAATGAAAGGTCCTGCGGCTCAACCATTGGAGATACACTCCTCTTTTATGGGAGAACTGAAGAGACTCCTCCTATGAACTGGTGGACACTAATAAGAGGTAATGGGGGGGGGGGTGGAGTTCTCCCATAAAGAGGAGTGTATCTCCAATGGTTGAGACGCAGGATCTTTCATTCTTTTATTAGTGTAGGACCCACTAATTAAGGGGTACTTTGATGCAGTAAGTGGGCTGCCATATAGTGTGACCAAATCCCCATTTTTTTTTGAATATGTTCGTTTTTTTTTAAATATCCTTGCAGGATTTTAATGTCATTTTTGTATGTGTGCGCTGTAATATTTTTACTGTTTGTTGGTCTTATCAGCACCATCCTGAATGTAAACGCAGAGAGGGAGAGGAAAGGGGGCAAGAAAGGAAATGAGAGAGGGGGAAATAAGAGAATGCATGGAAAAGAGGGGGAGAGACATAATAAGAGAGAGAACAAGAAAGATGGATGGAGAGAGAGAGATGGGGGAAAAAAACAAGAAATTATGATAGAGAGAAATAAAGGGGAAAGAAAGGAGAACAAAGAGGAATGGTACATCCTAAAATGTACCATAAGGGGTTTAATACAGTTTGAGTGGAAGAGACTCGGGGAGCGCTAAATGTCCGCCGGTTAGGGTGCAATTTACTTGCCTACCTTGGGTGCTGACAACCCGCGCTACGTCCCTGGGGCTGGTATGAAATTATTTCCAGGGCTGGTTTTTATTCCCAGTCCGGCCCTGCCTAGATTTATAAATTAGAAAAGAAGAAAATAAACTCCTTTCAAGAATTTCAAAATGTGGCCAGAAATAGTTACTTGTCTGTAGATAGTTGCCATTACAAACCATCGCTGTATATTATATTCCAAAAGGACAGCTTATAAGAATCAAACGTAATTGTACAAAAGATGAAGACTACATGACTCAGGCTCAATTAATTGGTAATAGATTCATAGATAAAGGATATACTCAACAATTCATACAATCCATAGAACAGGTCAACTAAATGGATAGGGCATCTATGACACATGGAAACCCCTTCCTTTATTTCAGACTTCAATATTCAACATAAAGAAGTGGAAAAACTTATTACAAGACATTGGCATGTATTGAAAGGTGACAGACATCTACATAGTATCCTACCAGATAAACAAACCTTTATTTATAAAAGAGCAACAACATTGAGAGATTTAACCACTTAAGGACCGAACATCTTTCTGAGATTTGTTGTTTACAAGTTAAAAATAGTTTTTTTTGCTAGAAAATTACTTAGAACCCCCAAACATTATACATTTTTTTTTCTAACACCCTAGAGAATAAAATGGTGGGTGTTGCAATACTTTCTATCACACTGTATTTACGCAGCAGTCTTACAAGCGCACTTTTTTTGGGAAAAATACACTTTTTTGAATTAAAAAATAAGACAACAGTAAAGTTAGCCCAATTTTTTTAATAGTGTGAAAAATAATGTTACACCAAGTAAATTGATACCCAACATGTCACGCTTCAAAATTGCGCCCGCTTGTGGAATGGCGACAAACTTTTACCCTTAAAAATCTCCATAGGCAACGTTTACAAAAATCTACAGATTGCATGTTTTAAGATACAGAGGAGGTCTAGAGCTAGAATTATTGCTCTCGCTCTACCGATCGCGGCTATACCCCACATGTGTGCTTTGAACACTGTTTTCATATGCGGGCACTACTCACATATGCGTTTGCTTCTGCACGCGAGCTCGGGACAGGACGCGTTTACAAAAAAATGTTTTTTTCTTATTTATTTTAACTTTTATTTTTTTACTTTTACACTGTTTTAAAAAAAAAAAATCACTTTTATTCCTATTACAAGGAATGTAAACATCCCTTGTAATAGAAAAAAGCATGACAGGACCTCTTAAATATGAAATCTGGGGTCAAAAAGAACTCAGATCTCATATTTACACTAAAATGCACATTTACAATAAAATACAAAGCGCAGATAAAAGTGATCTTGTGGCGAATCCGCCACAGAGACCACTTTTATCTTGTAGCGGATCGCCCGCTGAAGAAGAAGATACCGGGGTTATGGCAGCTAGCTGCTGCCATAACAATGATATCCTCCTTCAAACACCCCACATAAAACTGGGGCGAGCAGTCCGTAAGTGGTTAATTGTTAAAAATGTTGTTGAGCCACCCCCCAAAAGTAATTTTCCCTTTTTCACTGGGAAAGGCTCTTTCTCATGTAAATATTGTTACGCCTGCCAACATTGAAAGAAATTACAAAAGAAAAGAACAGAATTTGAGGTTACCTGTACAGGATATGTCTATACCATTAAGAACTTTATTAGCTGCAACACTGAAGGTACTCCTTCAGTCTATGTCCCAGAATGTACTTGTAAATTACAATACGTAGGGAGAACAAAAAAGGGCACTAAAAACTAGAATCAATGAACATATACAAAATATTATTAAAGGATTCCCCAAGCATAGTGTATCAAGGCACTTTGCATTAGTTCACAATAAAAATCCAGCACATTTACAGTTTTAGGGCATAGAAAGATATAACAAATCATGGAGAGGAAGTCATAAAATTAGGACCCCAAGCTAAAAGGAATCTAAATGTATACATACCCCGAGGACCCTCACAACAGAAGGTTTGAACGTTGAGTTCGACCTCAATTGTTTTATAAGTAAATATTAAAATTCACATTAACCATTCTCCTATTCATCTGAATGAAGTATAGGATTGTACTATTAGGGGTGTAGTAAAAGATATATTGAGGATTTAACGATTGATTTCAGTTTTGTATGATATTGAGTCACTAGTATGTGAGCCTCACATTTTATTTCTGGTGTGCATGAAATATTTATATGTTTTTAAGCGATGTCAATTACAAATATACTTTAAAAAAAAAAAACATTTAATATTATATTTAATAACTATAAATACTATTAGGTCCACCATCTTTATACATATACATCGGCCCCGCTAGATAGACACCAGTATTGATATATGATTGTGGCTCTCATTGTCAACAAAGGTGTTCCTTAAACACCAACCCCTGGAGTCTGTATTAACTACAAATAGGTATCAAAGGCCCGCTTCAGGTTAATTTCATACTTAGATAATATGATTTATATATCTGGACAATATAATGTGAGTTTACAGCTAATTAATAGTGTTTATGATGATTGGATTATATACGTTCTGCAATTACTCATCTTATACATATGTCCCATAAACGTGTTTTAAAATGTAGATTGGATTATAGGCTGGTCTCCAGCAAAATGGCCATTTAAGATTTATCCTGGTTCTCTTTCATCTGAATGTAGTGAGTTGGTCATAGGGAAAATGGCCACCATGAAATTATTAACATAGTCTACAACAAAATGGCAACTGTTAAGCCCCGTACACACGATCAGACTTTACGATGGGAAATGTTCGATGTCAGGCTGTTGTCGGTAAATCTGACCGCGTGTATGTCCCATCGGACAATTGTTGTCGGACTTTCCGCCAACAAATGTTGGCTAGCAGGTTTTCAAATTTTCCGCTAACAAATGTGTGTTGTCGGATTTTCCGAGCGTGGGTGCACAAGTCTGCCGGACAAAAGTCCAAAGTACAAACACGAATGCTTGGAAGCAAGGACGAGCCAGAAGCGGTCGGTCTTGTAAACTAGCGTTCGTAATGTAGAAGTAGCCTCCCTGACGGTATTCCCGAGTGGGGCTCAGGGTTAAATTTCAGCACCATTAGCGGTAACCCCGAGCCACACTCGGGATTGCATTGCAGGATTCTGGTGAGGTATACTTACCTTGTCCCCAGGATCCTGCGATGTCCCCCTATGGTGTCTGTGGGCTCTGTCCTCCGCCGAAGCCTTTTTGTGCCAGGCTCCGTTCCCTGTGAGCGTCGTAACGCACAGGGGTGGAGCCTGGCGGCAAATTCAAAAAATGTAAAAATCATAACACATATAGATTACAGATTACAGTACTGTATGAAATCATTTCACATCCCTTTTGTCCCCAATGCCTTTTCCAATGCCCTGCATGCAGTTTTATATTATATATACTGTTCTTTCGCCTGGAAACTTGAGATTATCCATAGCAACCAAAAAGTATCCCTTTACATCAAAAGTGGCTTTAGACCAGCTAGAAAACAGCGATAGTAAATTAGAACACTTGCAGAATTGAGCGATAGTGAATCGCGGGGAAATTTATTTTATTATTATTATTATTTATTTTTTTTTTAATTATTTATATTTATTATAATTCATGATTTTGTGTTTCAAACGTCATCATACCCGGGATATCTACTAGACTCTTGTTTGGACAGATTTAAGTGTGTTACTGCTAAGATTTACAGGCCTACAATATAAAACGCCAAATTTCCATGCAAAATATTTGTACCGCTTTCAGCACCTAAAATCCGACATAATCATACCGCCAGGGAGGTTAACATTCGTGATGTGGCAAATTATGAAATCTCCAAATGCAGAGCACATTCTCTTCTTCTTTAATGAGATAATAATATAGCTGCTGGTGATACTGATAGAGTTATTGCAAATGAATTTTCAAAGGCTTTATGTTTTCTAGTGATATCAAGAATAATATTATTATGCTTTTTTTTTTATTTGGGCAAGTTACCACAACACCATAGTTTTTAAAATCAAAGATACAACTATGTTGGTGTCCCTTGTCAGTTTTACATTGTATTTTTTAAAATGTAACTGCCTACTCCCAAACTGTCATTTGAAGTAAAACACATAGCCAAGTATTATTCTCCACAATTTTTTTATTGTGCATTAAAAAGAGAAAACAAATACAATTAGACATGCTATCTGCCAATAGAACTTAACCAAAAAGTGCATTCTATGAATTTAAAAATATAGAAAATAGACCAAATCAAATCATTATTCAACCCAAAAAATAATGTCAAAGCAATAACTCAAATGCCAATAAATAAATAACACATTATCTCCTCTGATTCCGCAACATATCTGATTGACGAATGGCCGTTCAGCGTGAACTGAAAAGTGCTAAATGAAAAACGCAAAAAGAAAAGCACGAATCAACACTCACCAAACTTCTACTAACACGAAATTAGCAGAAGGAGCCCAAAGAGTGTAGCTAAAGAGCTGAAAAATCACGTAGTACGTATAGTACACCACTACGTTCGTAATTGTTGGCCAACATTTGTGTGGCCGTGTGTATGCAAGACAAGTTTGAGCCAACGTCCTTTGAACAAAATTCCATGGTTTTGTTGTCGGAAAGTTCGATTGTGTGTACGAGGTATTACACTTCCTGTCCCTAGCAGATATTTAGATTGATTAAACAGCCAATCTGGTTCCCCTGAGGAAGTCACATGATGTAAGGCGCAGGGTGTGGCCAGAGCGGACAGCAGACCGGAAGTGACGTGAGAGGCAGATTTCCAAAGGGAATTGCTTCTGGTTGAGTTTTCTTTTTTAAACATTGGGGTGGCGCTGTTGCAGAGTTTTGCTTTGGTGCGGAAATCAGTGCTGAGGACAGCGTGGAGTGAGAGGGAGTAGCGCGCAGAGGACCGGACCAGACCCCCCCTCCCCCAGAGCGGCAGCGTGGTGGACCGGACCCCCTCGACTGGACCAGACCTCCCCAACCAGACCCCCCATGACTGTGAGTGGCAGCGGGTGACCCGAGGACCCACAGCGGCAGCAAAGTGGGACATCCTGGTGCGGGAGTGGGTGTACTGAGGGCAGTATCATCCCACAGACACAGACAGAGGAGGCAGGACGACATCCAGCGGGACCGGGAGGTGGAAGGCTGATGGGGAGAGGTGGCAGGTAAGTGAGTATTGAGAGAGTAGTGGGAGTACCTGAGTATTGTATGTACCTGAGTATTGTGAGTACCTAAGTATTGTGGGTACCTGAGTATTGGGGTACCTGAGTATTGTGAGTACCTGAGTATTGTGTGTACCTGAGTATTGTGGGTGCCTGAGTATTGTGGGTACCTGAGTAGCGCATGTGAGTCTGCGAGTGCACATGAGTCTGCGAGTACACGTGGGTCTGCGAGTGCACGTGGTCCTCGATTGCACGTGGGTCTGCAAGTGCACGTGGGTCTGTGAATGCACGTGGGTCTGTGGGTGCACGCGGGTCTGCGAGTGCACGTGGTCTGCAAGTACCTGTGTATTGTCTTGTTACGTACCTGTGTAGTGTATTGTTGAGTATTAATGTCAGGAAACTAGTTGTTAGGTAATTTGGACAGGGTATAATCCCCAATCCTCATTAAATTGGTAGGTACAATGCCCGGCTCGTGTGGAGATGCGACTCGAAGTACATCTTGCGGTATGTATGCGTTTCTTGATTAGCTGATCAAGAGCAAATACTGCTGTGCAAAATGTAAGCACATTGTTTCCCTGGAAGCCCATGTCCTGAATCTAGGGAAGCAGCTGTCAGCACTGTGAAGACCCTCCACACTAAAAGAGAGCCGGGAACGTTCAGGGCTTGAGCTTCCCAATAAATACGCTCCATTGAGTGACATTGCTGAAACCAGTCAGGGACTCAAAGTATCAACTATTGAGTAGATCCCCATTTTGCCGCCAAAACAGCCTGACTAGTCAAGACATGAATGCCACTAGAAAGTATGCTGGGGTATCTGGCACCAAGCAGATACTTTAAGTACTGCAAGTTGTGAGGTGGGACCTGCATGGACCTGCAAGATATTTAATTGTCACTTTTTGCCATTTAAAAGGGAAATTTTTCTGAAGAAGTTCCTGATCTTTATTTGGCAGTGATATATTTAGCATCTCTAACTTATCATAATTGACTTTAAAATTACTTAAACTCCCAAATCTCTTAAATTTCTTCACAAGGATTGGTATAGTCATTATTGGGTTGGTAACATACAGTAGATTAACAGCTTCAGATCCGGGCCATTGCCAAATGACGGCAACAGCGCGGATCTAAATTGCCGGGACGACGTCTATTGACGTCGTCCCGTGCATGAGCGGCCTGCGCGCCCCCTGCAGGGCGCGCGCGGCGCGCTCGGTGATCAGCGAGTCTATGAGACTCGCCTGATCACAGATCAGAGTAAGGGGTTGGTCCCGACCCCTTACCACATGATCAGCTGTCAGCCAATGACAGCTGATCATGTGATGTAAACAGAGCCGGTAATCGGCTATTTTTCCTCCTCGCGCTGACAGCGCGAGGAGGAAAAAAAAAACCCGATCACCGGCGGCCGTGATCGGGACATCAGTCCCGATCACGGCGATCTTCTAACACAAGGCAATAGGCAGCAGTGCTGCATACCAGTGCCCACCAGCGTCACCCATCAGTGCCCACAGTGCCAACAATCAGCGCCACCCATCAGTGCCCACAGTGCTACCCATCAGTGCCCACAGTGCTACCCATCAGTGCCCACAGTGCCACCCATCAGTGCCCACAGTGCCACCCATCAGTACCACCCATCAGTGCCACCCATCAGCACCCACATCAGTGCCACCCATCAGCACCCACATCAGTGCAACCTATCAGTGCCCATCAGTGTCACCTACCAGTGCCCATAAGTGCCCATCAGTGCCACCCATCAGTGCCCCCCCATCCATGGTACCTATCCGTGCCACCCATCCGTGCCACCCATCCGTGCCACCCATTCGTGCCACCCATTCATGCCACCCATCCGTGCCACCCATCCGTGCCACCCATCTGTGCCACCCATCCGTGCCACCCATCCGTGGCCATCAGTGCCGCCTTATCTGTCCCCATCAGTGCCGCCTTATCTGTCCCCATCAGTGCCGCCTTAACTGTGCCTATCAGTGCCGCCTTAACTGTGCCCATCAGTGCCGCCTTATTTGTGCCTATCCGTGCCCATCAGTGCAGCCTATCAGTGCCCACCAGTGCTGCCTCATCAGCGCATATCAATGAAGGAGAAAAATTACCTGTTTGCAAAATTTTATAACAAACTATTAAACATGATTTTTTTTTTTTCAAAAATGTCCATCTTTTTTTGTTTGTTTAGCAAAAAATAAAAATCCCAGATGTGATCAAATACCACCAAAAGAAAGCTCTATTTGTGGGAAAAAAATGATAAAAATTTCATTTGGGTACAGTGTTGTATGACCGCGCAATTGTCATTCAAAGTGCGACAGTGCTGAAAGCTCAAAATTGGTCTGGGCAGGAGGGGGGTTGAAGTGCCCAGTAAGCAAGTGGTTAATAAATCATCCACATATACTGACATTTTGTAATCCTTTCCCTTAACTCTTATCCCTTGAATATCCCCATTATTTCGGATAGCTGTTGTCAAATGCTCCATACCTATAGTATATAACAGGGGTGATAAAGGACATCCTTGTCGGGTGCCATTTGATATTTTAAGATGAGTCTATATATATATATATATATATATATATATATATATATATATATATATATATAGCGGCAAGGTGACTCTCCTGCACTGGATCACGTACCTAGTATATGATCCTGCACTTCCGGTTCTGGGGCGCGCAAGCTCCCGCTGTGATTAGACACAGCAGGAGCCAGCCAGCGGGTCCAGCGGACTCAATGTCCGCCAGGACCCACGGATTATTCGGGACAGAAGCAGAATGGCGGTTTGCCTCTGTAAACAAGGCTGACCGCCATTCTGAGAGTAGAGAATGTAATGATCCTATCTTTCAAAGCAGGAACATGGATCTCTGCCTTCCCATAGTACAAGCACCTCTCACACAGTAACCAAGTCCCTTTTTATGCACACTTTTAACCCTTTGATCTCTTCTGATGTTAACCCCTTCCCAGCCAGTGTCATTAGTACAATGACAGTGCATATTTTTAGCACTGATCACTGCTTTAGTGTCACTGGTTGCCAAAAAAGTTTCAAAAGGGTTCCCAAAAAAGTTTCAAACGTGTCAGTTAGTATCCAATTTGTCTGCCACAATATCACAGCCCCGCTATAAGATGCCGATTGCTGCCAATACTAGTAAAAATAAATAAATAAAAATTCCATAAATATAATTCATAGTTTGTAGATGCTATAACTTTTGCGCAAACCAATCAATCTATGCTTATTGGAGTTTCTTTTACCAAAATATGTAGCAAAATACATATTGGCCTAAATTTATGAAGAAATTAGATTTTTTACATTTTTTAATTGGATATGTTTTATAGAAGAATGTAAAAAATATTGTTTTTTTTTTCAAAGATGTCAATCTTTTTTTGTTTATTTCGCAAAAAATTTAAACCGCAGAGGTGATCAAATACCACCAAAAAAAAAAAAGCTCTATTTGTGGGAAAAAAAGGACATATATTTAATTTGGGTACAGCTTCACACGACCGCGTAATTGTCAGAGCTGTATCACAAAAAATGGTCATGAAGGGGGTTAAACTTTTGGGAGCCGAAGTGGTTAAAAAAGTAAATTTCACTCAGAATCAAACCTTTCATAAAATATATGCAGAATATTGGCATTCAAAGTTGTTTAGGTGGTAAACTCTTTATCAAACCAAGACTTTGACCACTTACTAATGGTTTAGGTAATGAGCTTACAAAGAGTTTTCCTTGACATCAATACCAGACCCTAATCAAGGGAAAGGGCCTAGTATGTATTTTGGGAGGAATATTTTTAGGGTTTCTCATTAACATTTATACCAGACCCTTATCTAGGAGTGCAAGTGAGGTGTACAAACCTGCACATGATAATATGATAATGACAATAAAAATGGCAAGCATGGGAAATGGAGGTTGCATTAAAAATAAGTTTTAAAGTTTTAGGGGGTTGTAACATATGCTATATTATTTTTTTTATTTGTGGTATTTATGTTCCCACTAAAGTGGAATAACCCTTTAAGTACATAACTAATAACAACCAGTACCAATTTGAGGCCTAATACTGCGCAGAGGTTGAGATAGGCTTTAATGAACTAGTAAATGGATCCTGTGTTCCCAAAAACCAGACTCACCACCCCTCACAGCTATCCCCCATCTGTCACTCATTCACTATACTAGGGTCTCCAAACTATGGCCTGTGGGCCACATCTGCTCCACTGCAGGATTTCATCTGGCCCACAGCAACTCTAATGTGATTGAGGTTTTGTGAGGTGAAAGGGGGCTCTGATTGAAAGGCGGGGCTCTCATGCGATGGGGGGCTTCTGATGGGAAAGGAAGAAAGTGTCCAAGAAGATAGAAATTTCTGCTAGACAGGGCAAGAAGTATTCCCTGCTTACAGATTACACTACCTGTAGCTGATCTGTTGCAACTACAGTTGTGCCGAACACCCCCAGTTTGGTTGGCACCAAAACTCTCAAACATTGCAAAAGTTTGGACCCGAACCCTGAACCCTATTGAAGTCTATGGGACCTGAAGGTGAAAAATCAAAAGTGCCCATTTTGAAGGCTCAATGCAAGTTATTGGCCATAAAAAAGGGTATGGAGGCCTGTTTACTGCCCTGGGGGACATGTATCAATTCAATTTTTTTTTTAAAAGATCGTTTTTACAGGAGCAGTGATTTTAATGATGCTTAAAGTGAAACAATAAAAATGAAATTTTGCTTTGAATATAGTGCCTGGGGCTCCCATTAGTCTGCCTGTAAAGTAGTGCATCTGTACCGTGTATAGAACCTGCTGCATTTTTTGGATAAATTCTGGTGTCTCTCTGGCAGACTTTGGATGGAAATAACGCATTTTTGCACCAGTGAGCAAGCCTTATGTGAAGAAGCCAAATTATAGTACACTCAGGCCAAGATTAAGTGACCTTATCATCCTCATCCCCTCCATATTCATTATCACTGGAGCCAACTTGGCAATATGCTGCGGCTGGGGGAACATGACTGCCAATTTGTTCTTTATCAGTGTTCTCTCTCTGTAGGCTCAGGTTACTCCCTTCCTCAACCTCAGAACCAACATCAGAATCCCGTAATGTCTATGCATCCTCAAGAAGCAAGAGGCTGACGCTGTGTTTAAATAATTCAGCTGACTCCTCCATGCCTGATGCTGGGGCTATGGCAGGAGTAGCTGTGGACAAGGAGGAAGAATAAGCCAACCTGGCAGCTGCAGTGGACTGTGCACTAGTGTCAGCTTGGGTGATAGAGGATGAGGATGGTTTGGTAAGCCAGTACACCACCTCCTCTGCATGCTGTGGCTGGATAGCACGGGCAACATCACTAAACAGGGACAAAAGTGGCCTGCCTGAGGACAGACCACGTCCACCTTTGGCTGGCCCCCCTCATAGTGGCATGGGAACGTCTGCCTCTCCTTGTTGGTCTCCCAGACATGATGGGGGGAATAATACCCAAATTTAATAGAAACTGGGAAATGTGTGATTAGATGCACTTTATTGAATGAAAAGTGGTGTTTGGTGCACTTTAAATTGAAGCCTGATGTCGACAGAAATGTAAAATCTATAAAAAAAAGGGGGAACACCAGCGTCGCAGTCAGACAAACTGTGGCTGACAGTTTTAAAAAAGGGGGGCAGGCAGGGGACAAAAAAAAGACAACCCCCCAAAAAAAAAGCATGTAGCGACAAAATGAAAAACCCCAAAAGGGTATACAACACTGAATAAAGCACTAATTGTTATGTAATGTTGTGTTAAACACTGCAAAACACTAACACAGTAAGTCATCATCACTTTGTCCAATCAGGGCTCTGACAGTGTTCTGTGCTCTAATTGGCAAAGCTGGTCAGGTGCAAGGCTTCATTTAATTAGGGCCCTAGAATGCACTGTGCAGTGCGCAGTGCATTGTGAGGTGCTCAGTAGCAGCAAACATCCTGCCGATCGCCCCTCAAATTTGGGTGTTCGCCAAACGGGTAAACAAGCGATGTTCAGACCGAACTTTTGCTTGGCCTGAACCGTTCACCCAACAATAGTTGCAAACTCTGGGTCAAGGGCCTAAATCTTCCCAGAGAGCGAAAGATCCATTGAAACGTGTGAAAAAGTCTGTGACTGTTCCTATAGATTAGCAAACCTGAATTGCGGCTTTTCCTAAAGTGGAACTGAAGTTCCATTGTAAGAAATAGCAGGCAGGCAGACTTTCATTGCAGAAGAGACATACACTGTCTCTTCTGCAATGCAATGCCCCTACCTGCCTGCTCGCTATCTTCTCTGAATTGTAAACTGAGATGAGCATGCACATCTCAGCTTTCAGTGCCAGGCTGGTCTCTGAGTGTTTGTGCAGGAGTGAAGTCATCCCCCTCTGATCAATGAAGAGACCCAAAGACCAGCATTTAGAAGAGGCTTTGGACAAGTAAGTATTAAACCTTTAGTTCTGCTTTAAAGGGACAGGAATTATCAACTGTACCAGAAAGAGGCAGCACCAGCAATTCTAAATTGGGGTTTGGAAATTGGGATTCACCCTGTTACCAGATCTGCTGCCGTCCTTTTTTGGGTATGCTGTATCCCTAACCCTCTCTCCCGAAGTTTAATAAGCAAAAAAAATACCAAAAGACTAAAGGAACCTCTGCCCTGAGATTGGATGCTTCCAGGGCAGTAAGTACTTGGGCATTTGGAGATATCAACCTACTATCCCACTTTGGGTTCATTACACACCACCCTGAGAGCAGCAGTGCTACACAGATCAAAGTATCGCTGGCAGGGGTTCTCCTCATTTCTTTGAATTTGTCCTATAATGTAGCGTAGATTTCCTGGTCACCTGAATGGCTGCCTCAATTCAAATGAATGTCAAGAAATGATGTTTTTTGGCATCAGAGTGTCCCTTCGAGTACCTGTGCCGCAAGATGCATGGTTTAGCAGGAGGCAGGGGACAGTGAGCCCAGGCAGGACAGGTCACTTACCACCAGGATAAATAGTGTTACCTCTATGTGACACGTTCTCTTTCTGGTTGCATGTGTTGCAGGCATTAGTGAGGGAGAATGTGCTGGATATGATTGAAGATTGTTGTATGTATTACAATACTTTGGTTTTGAGGACATGGTTCTCCTCTTTTTGGCCTCTGTTTGTTTGGTCCCACACAGACTCCTGGATATGTGTATGCCCTATACAACATGTTCATTTCTTTTTGGGGAGTGTTGTGTAAGGAATATGAGTGTTTTTGGCATAGTGCTGTTAGATTCTTTGGGCTATAAGTTTTCATCTGTTGGAGTAGGTGGGTATATACATGTTTTTTTTAATTAGATATATTTGCAGTATATCAGATAATTTGTTGAGGCCAATTAGCTAGAAGCATTTATGCAAATCCTCTATTTTTCTATTTTTAGATTAAGAGTATTATGGGAGTGTGAATCTTCCTTTTCCATATGGTTTCTTGATGATTATTCATAGTTTATTCCTTTATCTTCACTTAGTGACTCATATGGGCAATATAATGTATGTATAAATATGGCAAGGTGATACAGCCCTAATTTGTGCTCTACCTTTTAGGCTGCCCCCCCCCATGGGCCGCTCCCTGCATCCTAGACTTCTTTGTCTGGGCCTGCATGTAGACATGGTATAATGTTTTGTATTTATTATTAAATTGTATGTGATATTGTTTTTTGTTGTAGCCATCTCCTGTATGTGAATTTCAGCGTGAATCCTGAGGAAACTGTTTATGTGAAACGCGTTTATTCTACATGCTGATATGCTGTAACAATTATTGTATGAAGAAAGGAATATGTTGTAGCTGGATTTGACATTAATGTTTTTTGGATGGTGGTTATATTTAATTTTAAAAATATATATTTTGATTTTAATTATTGTTGTTACCTGTATTACCCCTTATTTTGGCACATTTTAAAGTCCCATGTTTCATCTGGGGATCACCTCCATCTTAGGATAGTTGTGGGAGTCCCAGAATTTTTGTGTGAAGAATTTTTCCTCATCCACAGGTAACTCAGTCATCATAATCTAATCTTCATGGTGTCATAAAACATAGCAAGTAGGATCTTGAATGTCCAAGTATATGAAGCATTTCTTGATGGCAGATAAATAGAAAGAATAGTAAGCCAAAAGGCACAGTACCCACAAATGCTTAAAGTGATAATAAACACACACTGTTTAATCTACATTGTCCGTTCTGTTTCTGTATGTGGATGGTGGCACTGTAATTTAAAAAGAAAATCAAAGTACCTTTTTTCTAATTGATATACAGTGGTCACATGACTCAGATCTTACCCAACCTGTCTGCAGGGAACCATAAGCAGGAAGAGCTTTTAGTCCCCCTACAGCCTGTGTCTTTAAATAAGAGGGAGGTGAAGCCTCCATTAATCTACATGTAATATGCCGCCCCCATTGTGTTTAGCTGGTTAGTGGGCATGGAGGAGTAGGAAGGGAGTGGGCTGTTATTTACCACTGTGTATACATCCACATGTGTGACTATAGTCACATGGGCTGCTCAGAGGTGATAGGGAGGAAATGCTCAGCAAAGAAAAAAAAAACTGAGCATGTGCAGAGTTGCCACACCAGCTGCAAAATCCCTAGCTGAATTGGGAACATGAACAAAAGATGGAGATAGAGAGCAGCAGGATCAACCAGTTTTTTTGCAGAATACAGCAAAAAAATCTCACAAATCTCAGACTGTGTGAGTATGAACAGCATGTAATACAGCATTTTTTGATAGTTTTTTATGATGTGGGTTTACTGACACTTTAAAGATAAATTTTAATTTTGCTCATTCAGGGCAAACTGACAGTATCTGCTGATAAACTCCCCTTCCCTCTCTCCAACAAGGTATACCCACTCATCAGTGCAGCAACACCACCTTTCTTCTGCACCTTTCTTCTGCACCAGCTCACCATAGGTAAGTTCCAGAGACAGATGATGTTAAAGCAGCCATTCTCAACCAGGGTTCCTCCAAAGGTTGCTAGGGGTTCCTTGAACTGTGGCCGATTGACCTCCTATCTTAAGATGTCCGCATAGTTCTGGGGTCAAAGCCACTTGGTAGAGTCAGTTGCATGAAGCCAACAATCTTTTAAGCCATCCGTAGGGATTGCATTTTGATCACCACTGTAAGGGCTGCCTCATTCCACATGACCACAAATGTAAGGGGCATTTGTTTTCACTGACCACCAATGAATTGGTTTTAGTAAGGGTTCCCCGAGACTAGAAAATGATTTCAAGGGTTCCTCTGGGGTAAAAAGGTTGAGAAAGACTGTGTTAAAGTTTTCCCAAGTGGAAAAGGTCACTGCCCATCCCCAAATGTCAATTGGCTGTTCAGGCCAGAGAACTACCATATAGAGAGGTCACCTGGTCTTGCCCGAAATCCCCAAGCCCCATTTTAGCAACACATCAAGGGAAGCAACTGAGTGGGGAGGCATTGAAGGATCTTTGACTACAATTTGCTGATGGAAGGGTGGTGACTATATACAGACATTGTAATTATACCCTCAATGAGAAGGTGATAGCATTTCTTTAATCGCTATCGGAAGATTTTACCCCCCTTCCTGACCAGAGCACTTTTTGCGATTCGGCACTGCGTCGCTTTAACTGACAATTGCGCGGTCGTGCGACGTTGCACCCAAACAAAATTGACATCCTTTTTTCCCCACAAATAGAGCTTTCTTTTGATGGTATTTGATCACCTCTGCGGTTTTTATTTTTTGCGCTATAAACAAAAAATTTTGAAACAACAATTTTGAAAAAAAAAGCAATATTTTTTACTTTTTGCTATAATAAATATCCCCCAAAAATATAAAAAAACAAAAACAAATTTTTTCCTCAGTTTAGGCCAATATGTATTCTTCTACATATTTTTGGTAAAAAAAATCACAATAAGCGCATATTGATTGGTTTGCGCAAAAGTTATAACGTCTACAAAATAGGGGATAGTTTTATGGCATTTTTATTATTATTTTTTTTATTAGTAATGGCGGCGATCTGCAATTTTTATTGTGACTGCGACATTATGGCGGACACATCAGACACTTTTGACACTACCACCAATTAAAGGGGACGTACAGGTACGTCCATTTGCCCACCGCTGCCATTGTGCCGACGTATATTGGCGTGCAGCAGTTGGCAAGTGGTTAATGCTTCATTCCTCTGGCACGCTTATGTTAACCCAGGTTGCAGCGTCAATGTTATAGCCCTAATTTTTCTTTGTAATTCTTTGCTGAACCTCAAAGTGATTTCAACACAGAAAATTAGTGTGTTGGGTACAAGGTGACATTGTTCTTGTGTATATGAATGTATTTAAAAAATAATGTCAGTAGCATTACATGATGTTTGGTATTTTAAAAATGTGATTTATTTGCACAATATAAACTTAAGTCTATATTTCCAAGTACTTTAAATCTTACTCCACTATACTAAATATTAATTACTTACAGATATTTATGTAGAATAATATGGTCAGCTCCCCCTTCTATTTTATTTGGAGCCTTTCACTTGGATTAAGAAATTAATCTAGGGATTTTTGTGGGATATGATGAATAAGATCCTTAGTGCAGAAAAATGTGAAATGTGTCCAACGGCCAGCTGCATGAGGGGGTGTCCCAAAATATGACTTTCTGTGGTAGATGGAGGGCGACTCTTTGTTTGTCTTCGGTTTACTTTCTTAATATATGACAGGTTCCCAAATTATCCAGCTACCCTATAAATCATACAGTACATGTGCATTTTGAGTATTGGTTAGAGCCTCATCAGTGAGAGCCTTTTACGAAATAAAAATAAGACCAGAAATGTGCAATAAGATGTTTATTGTCTAGGTTTGCCACCCATTCAGTTTTGAATCAGGCCATTTGTTTTTTATAACTGCTTCTTTAATTGGTATATAGAGTGTTAAGTTTGGGCCTAGCACACTAGCCTTCCCCTCCTCCGCTGTGCATGCTCTATCTGGAGTATTCGCTGAGTCCTAATCTTGTGTAAATTCAGTCTGCAATGCTGTTTGCAATCTTCTTCACAAATAAATTGTAACAAGATGTAGCACCCTCCTAGTTAGGTTGCTAGGATGTTAGGTAAATTTAGTTATTTTGGCTCCCCTGTAATCATTGGAGCAGGTGTTGATTTCTTTTGGCTGTGTTGGATTTCACAGGCTGCAGGTCTGATTGCTCCCTGCCTTCTAGAAAGTTCTGGAACATAGGAGTGGAGCAAGGCAAATAGGCAGCATAATTATATATTGTTCTGGAGGTGTGCCCAGAAGATGGCTGGCATGCACATGAATAGTTTTTAGAACAGCAGTGTCTTCCTGTTGAAGGGATCCCACCATTCTACTGATTCCCGCTATTGTTCATTAGAGTCCAGGCTGTGGCATAGCTGTAGGGCCTACAACTAAAGGTTTCTCTGACACCATGAGACTTCACCTAAGGATCCAGTCCGCACAGCCTCACTGAAAAGCACCTAGAGGAAGCTGAATGGGCACAGCTGCTCCCTCGGCCTTGTGAGTACTGCTTTTCTGTAAAATCCTGGTGGCAGTGTACTATTGGAATTGTTGGATGACATAGTTCCTTCCCTGAGAGGTACATACCAACTAGTCCACTTTAGTCTCTCATGGAAAGACTTTACACTAAGTTTGGGCTAAGTAGTTCCTCTCCTGAGAGCTTCATACAGTAGTCTCCTCTAGTTTTTCGTGTGAGAACTGTGGCAGACCCAACCGGGACAGGGGCTTTTGGAGGGGACTGCAGAAAGCACCCCACTGCTGCTACCAAATGTGATGGACTACCTGGCACTGCGACTGGATGTTTCCACCAATATACAGCTTCCTCCACTCTGGAACCAGGTATTATAGCTGAGCATTGCACCCAAGAACTAGACGACACTAGCTTAGTCCTGAGAGGCTCATACAGTAGTCTCTTCTACTTTTTCATGGGAGAACCATCCCCCAAACCTGGATCAAGTAGTTCCCCCCTGGAGGAGTACATACTGGCATTTTACTATTCTCTCATGGGAAGGTTGTACTCTGAGCTGAGCAGAAGGACTGTTCCTGAAGTTTGCAATTGCAACATAGAAAAGTGTGTCCTCTTGTTTCTATTAGTGGTTCTGGAGTATACCATACCATCCTACACCCCATCCAAGTTATTTAACTGTGCTCTGTGTGTGCTGGCAGCCCCTGTATTGGGGGGGGGGGGGTGGGTATAAGGGGGGGTTTGGGACTTTAAATGAGGTCCATGGCATTCTATAGCCATTATCCTCCATCCCTGAATCTGAAATTTGAAAGGAAAAGGTTTGGGACTTTTAATGAAGCACGTAACACATAGCTGGTAAAGTGGTCAAATGCATGATAGCACATTTATTCTTTCATATACATACAGATATCATGATGACATATTATCAATATAATTCATATACGGTATATACACAGATGTCATGAATAACACATTGCAGTATAAAGTATAATGGTTGTGGGCTGGCTTGTAATGTATAATATAAAATAATATTAAAATCATTAATGATTGCAGAAAGTTCATAATAATCTAAGCTGTAAACGCATGATTAAAATGCATGTATTGGTGAGGAAGAACCATGGTCATTATTATTATCTGTGTCATGGTTTTTCAGAGGAGCATAATGACTGTGCTTTTGACCATAATCAACCAGTGGCCCTTTTGGGAGTACCGCTACAAAAAGTATTACAAGGCATATTGTTTAGTGTTTATACAGAGACCAAAGTTCTTTGATATGCATATAATATCAGTTCCATCAAACATGCATATGAAAAAGTTGAAAAAATTTTTTTAGCTAAACTCAATTGGTGAACAAAGGAGAAGCAAACATCCTGGAAATATGTACCCAGATAGACAGTGCAGTCAAGGTGATAGGATAAGTTTGATTACTGAGACAGTGCATGACACCTTGTGGATTCTCTACTTCCACAGGAGGTTAGTTCTACTTACTGACAGACAGTAGGCTTGTGTCATGCTAGTTCCAATGTTTCATTTGTGAGTGCAATGTTGTATTTCTTTTATCTCTAATAAGATTTCTAACATATTATACTATGCCCTTACACTTTTGTTTCATTTATATTTTTGACAGTTTAATAGAGTACTTCTTCTGAGATGTACAAGCTATAATAAGGCATATAGGCATTTCTCCTCCTATATCTGCTTTCTAGCAGCAATAACAATTAAAGTGTTTAGTAATTTACTGTAGATGTAAGCATGTTATAGGTTTATGGTTTAGGTTTGCTTAGTGTATAGACATTGCACAGATTCTGTGAAGTCTAGGTGTGTTTTGTACTCTAGTTCACCCTATTTGAAACCCTTTCTTCTTTTGACTCAGAGATGGCACCGCTATGGCTATCCTGGTGCATTTTACAGCTTTGCTATGAGGTTATATAAAAAGGATAAATGGCGCAAGAACATACAAACAAGCTAGAATGAAGTAATATACATGCATATAAAGAGTCCAGAGTAAATGTGACCTGAAAGAACAGGAAAAAATGGTAAAAATAATAATATAAGGACTTTGCTAAAACATCCAGGGTGTGATAGTCAATAAAAATGTATATTTTGTATATGTAAAAAAAAAAAAAAAATCTATATATATATATATATATATATATATATAGTCACTGAAAATAAGGATCTGATACTAGGCACCAGCGGCAGCTCACTTGAGAGTGGAAGCAGACAACTCTGAAAAAACAATGTGAAAAAACAGCAAGAAGCGCCAATCTAAGTGCAGTATCATAAAACTTTAATGAGATTTTATGAACGGACAACAGCCAAATGGCTACTCACAAAGATGAAATAGATTAAGGCAAGGACAAGTGATGGGTCCAGGGACGTCATCCTCAGATGTGGGCAAAGTGCATAGTGCAGGTTCTCATGGAAGCGCTGTCAGCGTTGTGATGTGCAAATGGTCCACAGGGTCACCGCTGGGCGCTGGGGTGCAAAACGATGGAAGTGTCCGCAAAGGAAGCCAGCATCTAGGCGGACATGGAGAGCCAGAGCCGTCGCAGAACCGGAAGACAGGCGTGGAACGCAAAGCACTGATCCAGGAACCAACAAAGCGGAAGTGACGTATGGACGTGTCGGATGACGCGTTTCAATGCTTCCGCATTTTCTTCAGATCCGATAGGCTAATACAACAGGTGTCCTTTTATGAGAGCTGTGGAATCAGTTACTAGGCAACAGCTAAAAACAAAACACAATATACTGAATGCAATAGAAATGAGATGAAGGAATTGAGTTCAGAACACCAGGAAAATGTGAAAGTGGAATATAAAATGGTAGAAAAAAGAAGAAGAAGAGCGGAAAAAGATGAATAAATAAAATAAGGGAAAAATCGAAGATAAAAATGAAAATAATAATAAATATAAAAATAAAAATAAAAATGAAAATAATAATAAAAATAAAAATGAAAATAAAAATAAAAATAAAAAATAAAAATAAAAATAAAAATAAAAATAAAAAAATATAATAATAAAAAAAAAAAATATAATAATAAAAAAATAAAATAATAATGAAAATAAAAATAATAATAATATAAACCAAAAAATAATAAATGTGAAAATTATATGAAAATTATACAAAAATTATAAAAAATTATTGGAAGAAATAATGAAAAACCCTGGTAGTAAAAAAAGGAAAGAATATATATATTGGAATATATATATATATATATATATATATAAAAATAATAGATAGAAAAAGAGAAAGATCTGAGCAAAAATCGAGAATTAAGAATTAAGAAAAATCTCAATAGATCAATAGAAATAATCAATGAAAATACAAATAAATAATAAAACCAAAAAGAGGTAAAAAAGGGAGCAGTTGATTAAAAACTGTATATGGGCTATAATAGTCACAAATGTATAAATGTAGGAAACGTACATGTAAACAAATACAACACCTAAAAAAGGCATCCATATGCAAATGGATGAATATGGTGACCTTAAAAAATAGAGAATTTTTTGAAAACCTAAAATAATTGTTGTTGAGACCTGTAGGTGAACTTATGTGTGTACATGTATACACCCCCATATACACACGCACACACACATAATGGCAATATTATTATTAATGAATTCGGATAGAGTGGGAGAAATTTACCCGAAGGTAGCAAAAACCAAATATGGCTATAGAATATGGCTATAAATCTGCAATATTTTGTTGGTGATGAGTAGTAAAGTGCCGAGCGGTACTGTATAGGGGATTATTGGCCTGTACTGCTCTTCTGTGTTCCCCAAACCTGGCCCGTAGGGTCCTGATGGTTCTGCCTACATACAACAGCCCGCAGGGACAGGAAATACAGTATATGACATAGGTGGTGGAACAATTGAAAAATGATTTTAGGATATATTGATTCCCATTGGTATTGAAAGATTTCTGACCATGTGTGACATGGGGGCAAGTAAGACATGATGCTTTCTTGCATCGGTACATGCCTAACAATGGAATAAGGGTAAGTTGTTTAGATGTAGATGATTTTTTCTGAACTGGGATTTTACTGGGAGCAATCTTAGTCTTGACATTGGGGGCCACTGATTCCACAGCTCTCATAAAAGGACACCTGTTGTATTAGCCTATCGGATCTGAAGAAAATGCGGAAGCATTGAAACGCGTCATCCGACACGTCCATACGTCACTTCCGCTTTGTTGGTTCCTGGATCAGTGCTTTGCGTTCCACGCCTGTCTTCCGGTTCCTGTCTACTGCGACGGCTCTGGCTCTCCATGTCCGCCTAGATGCTGGCTTACTTTACGGACACTTCCATCGTTTTGCAGCCCAGCGCCCAGCGGTGACCCCGTGGACCATTTGCACATCACAACGCTGACAGCGCTTCCATGAGAACCTGCACTATGCACTTTGCCCACATCTGAGGATGACGTCCCTGGACCCATCACTTGTCCTTGCCTTAATCTATTTCATCTTTGTGAGTAGCCATTTGGCTGTTGTCCGTTTATAAAATCTCATTAAAGTTTTATGATACTGCACTTAGATTGGAGCTTCTTGCTGTTTTTTCACATTGCTATAAGGTTATAATGTTGCCATCTGATCACTGGGGAAGAGAAGACCAAGGAAATGCTTCCTGCTGCCTAAAGCAAACTGATGACATCATCTTAGTCTAGGAAAAGTCTTCTCTGTTGAGCTAAAAAGCGTTTGATAAAAGGTATAGCTTTTTGGAAAAATTTTATTGTTGCTGTATTTTGTGACATGTCAGAAATTTACTCACGCATGTTTACTGAAAGGAATACTTTAAATAGTTTTATGATTTTATTATAGCATATGATTAGACCAGCATACATGTAATTACATAGCAAACTCTTTTCATATGACACAAAGCAACATTCCCAGCTTAACCATAGACTTCACTGTCTAAAATGTTATGTAGACCAATCCAGAAGCCCCCAAACCTATGTATCTGCAGTATGAAAATGTCAACCTTTACAAAATTGGACACAAGCTTGCCCACACCACATTCCACAGTTCAATGCACAGCCTCAGCAACCTCTTAAGAGGCACACATGGCATTATGGAATGTGATGCTGATCTTCTAAAAAGCCAGAAGTTGCATGTTATGGGTACTTGAATTTTAGGGTATCAGGATGCTTTGCAACAATGCTTTGAAAAATAAACCTATGGACCAGCACTGGGTGGTATCTAGTATTGACTGGTAAGGTTAGCTTTTACACGTGAACAGTAGTGAAAGTTTTGTTTAACAATTGAATATGCTCTAGGTATAGGTCCATTTTTAACTTTTAGGTTGATGGCTGGGGCTACCCTGCATTACAATAATAAGAACAACAATGTGATCTATTTCAAATGATATAACAAAGCATGTTTGCCTATCTGGGCTTTTCAGCTGAAAAGGACATATTTGGACACACTAATGATGTCTGTCAAATAAGTATAGTTGGAGTAATGAAGCAGAATAAGTGAAGATGTTCCATAAGCACACATGTCTTATTCTAACAACGAATATGCATTGGCTATAGTATTTTGTGCTGGCCTTCTGAAAAAGCAACTACACATATTCATCATTTTCCAATTAGTAAAACATTTCAATATAACAAGTGTTTTTTTCTTATTGTAGAGTTCATTACCTTTGAACGTGTAAATATTGGTAAACTGCTTTAAACGGACACCTCCTAAAGACAAACTCTAGAAACACTTTTTAAATTAACTCAGATGACACAGTTTTACTGCTAAATGGTTCTAATTTTCTCTGGTCTTCCCTTTGTGCAGCTGGCTGCAATGTAAACTAAGCCACTCTGGTGGCTGCTGTACTGTATTTGTCTTTTGAGCAGCCGTGAATTTAGATTTTTTTTTTTTTTAACAAATATTCATTGCTCTTTTTTTAACATTATTTTAATTGTATTTTTTGGGATTTTCAAAGTTAACGAGAAAAGGATATACAAATATTATCAGCATGAGTCAAGTATAGCATGAATATCGAATAGGTTACAGCCACGTAAGAGGTAATTATCACAGTACATATAACAACTGTAGATCTCAGTGGAAATCACAAATAAATCAGAAGATATGGTTTTATAGGGCAACAAGTGTGGATCACAAGCGTAACCCAGGGTGGGACCACCCTTGACCCCAGATCACTCAAATAGTAAGCATATATAAAATAAAGTGACAACAGAAAATTTATACTCAGCGCTGCCTCTCTAAACCATAAATGTACATATGGTCGCATCAAATATGTGTCATATGACAACATGTATAACAAAGTGCCAATATAGTGCAAAAAAAGTGCATTCAATAAAGTTCAAAAAAGTGCAAAATAAGGTACAATCAATAAAGTTTATCAAGTGTGAGGTACAGGGCTGGTGACACGTTGATGTAATCCTCCCCCTCCACCACTTGATGTAGCTTCTGATGACGCCCAGTGGGAGGGGCGAAACATGTCAAGCTAAGGATAATCTGTGAAGGCTGTTTGGATGCCAGGGCGGCAATTTTTGCACATTTTAAAGATTCTGATGTAAGTGTAATGATTTTAAACCTTTTAATAAACCTTGCAGTATTACATTATATGCCCTCTTTTCTTCACTTGTCCAAACTTTACTACCTCGATCGTCTTTGAAGTATGTAGGATCTACATCAAGTGGTGGAGGAGAGGAGATTCCATTCTCTGAGGCACAACCAATCTACATATCTGCTGGACAGGAGACACCATCTTGATAAACACAGGCGTATTTATCATCTTTGTCTGGTGAGTGGGGACCCAGGAGGGGAGCACAGAAGTCACCAAGATTAAATCAACGTGTCACCAGCCCTGTACCTCACACTTAATGAATTTTATTGATTGCACCTTATTTTGCACTTTTTTTAACTTTATTGAATGAACTTTTTTTGCACTATATTGGCACTTTGTTATACATGTTGTCATATGACACATATTTGATGCGAGCATATGTACATTTATGGTTTAGAGAGGCAGCGCTGAGTATAAATTTTCTGTTGTCACTTTTTTTGGGGTACTTACCTTGCACTACAACGACAGCCCTACCACATATGTACATGTATGTGTGTGTGTAAACGCACACATACAGTGGGGACGGAAAGTATTCAGACCCCCTTAAATTTTTCACTCTTTGTTATATTGCAGCCATTTGCTAAAATCATTTAAGTTCATTTTTTTTCCTTATTAAATTACACACAGCACCACATATTGACAGGAAAACACAGAATTGTTGACATTTTTGCAGATTTATTAAAAAAGAAAAACTGAAATATCACATGGCCCTAAGTATTCAGACCCTTTGCTGTGACACTCATATATTTTTGAGCTGGTTCTACAGCTTCATTTGAGTCCAGCTGTGTTTAATTATACTGATTGGACTTGATTAGGAAAGCCACACACCTGTCTATATAAGACCTTACAGCTCACAGTGCATGTCAGAGCAAATGAGAATCATGAGGTCAAAGGAACTGCCTGAAGAGCTCAGAGACAGAATTGTGGCAAGGCACAGATCTGGCCAAGGTTACAAAAAAATTCTGCTGCACTTAAGGTTCCTAAGAGCACAGTGGCCTCCATAATCCTTAAATGGAAGACGTTTGGGACGACCAGAACCCTTCTTAGAGCTGGCCATCCGGCCAAACTGAGCTATCGGCGGAGAAGAGCCTTGGTGAGAGAGGTAAAGAAGAACCCAAAGATCACTGTGGCTGAGCTCCAGAGATGCAGTCGGGAGATGGGAGAAAGTTGTAGAAAGTCAACCATCACTGCAGCCCTCCACCAGTCGGGGCTTTATGGCAGAGTGGCCCAACAGAAGCCTCTCCTCAGTGCAAGAAACATGAAAGCCCTCGTGGAGTTTGCTAAAAAACACCTGAAGGACTCCAAGATGGTGAGAAATAAGATTCTCTGGTCTGATGAGACCAAGATAGAACTTTTTGGCCTTAATTCTAAGTGGCATGTGTGGAGAAAACCAGGCACTGCTCATCACCTGTCCAATACAGTCCCAACAGTGAAGCATGGTGGTGGCAGCATCATGCTGTGGGGGTGTTTTTCAGCTGCAGGGACAGAACGACTGGTTGCAATCGAGGAAAAGATGAATGCGGCCAAGTACATGGATATCCTGGACGAAAATCATCTCCAGAGTGCTCAGGACCTCAGACTGGGCCGAAGGTTTACCTTCCAACAAGTCAATGACCCTAAGCACACAGCTAAAATAATGAAGGAGTGGCTTCACAACAACTCCGTGACTGTTCTTGAATGGCCCAGCCAGAGCCCTGACATAAACCCAATTGAGCGTTTCTGGAGAGACCTAAAAATGGCTATCCACCAACGTTTACCATCCAGCCTGACAGAACTGGAGAGGATCTGCAAGGAGGAATGGCAGAGGATCTCCAAATCCAGGTGGGAAAAACTTGTTGCATCTTTCCCAAAAAGACGCATGGCTGTATTAGATCAAAAGGGTGCTTCTACTAAATACCGAGCAAAGGGTCTGAATACTTAGGACCATGTGATATTTGAGTTTTTCTTTTTTAATAAATCTGCAAAAATGTCAACAATTCTGTGTTTTTCTGTCAATATGGGGTGCTGTGTGTACATTAATGAGGGAAAAAAATGAACTTAAATGATTTTAGCAAATGGCTGCAATATAACAAAGAGTGAAAAATGTAAGGGGGTCTGAATACTTTCCGTCCCCACTGTATATGTACATTTGGTATTTATTCAACAATTTATTTGCAATTTTATTTATTTATTTATTTTTCTCCACGGCGCAAGTTTTATCTTCATTATTTTTATATATAAAATAAAAGAGGAAATTATAAAAAACATGAGATAGACACCAGAGGCAAATAACAATAACATTCCATTTAGCTAAAGGTCAAAACTTTGTTGAATTGTGTTAGGGTGCCACAAGTTATGGCTGTGAGATGTTAATTTCTTCTAACATCTGCAATGATATTCAGAGTTTGAGATTTAGATGGTGGGTCAGTAGACAGCCAATGCAGAGGAACAGGTCTCTTGTCAGCAGATAAAATATGTGAAGTTCCTTTTTGGAATGCTTAGCGATACCAGGGAAAGGTAGACTTAAAAGGTAATGGACCTTTTCACATTTTCATTTAAAGCAAAGGCATTTTCCATTGTTCTGTGACATAATATAGGATAGTTAAATTACAGTTCTCAAAGGAAGCCTCTACTTCCTTTGCCAGCTTGTTACCGATCCAGCCTGTACCCTGACTCCACTCCAGCCTCTGCATCAGTTCCTGACTTGCCCGCCTGTGTATGACCCAGCCTGTCTGTACCTGCCTTATCTCCAGCCCTCTGGGAGCATTCATTCCACCTGCACCTGCATCTGCTTTTCAGCCTGTGGTGTTCCAGTATCAGTCTGTTCCAGCTTCCAGCTAACCACTGTTCCTGGTCTTCCACTGTGTCGGTGTTCTTCCACAATCCTGCTGGAAGTTCCATTCCAGCTCCGCTGTCAGCAATCCTGCCAGGCACTCGTGCGACTCTGCACTCCTTCGCCTCCTGTCTTCTCTACCAGGGGCCTCAAGACAGAGGTGTAAGAGAGGCTGTCCTCTGCATATCAGGCTCTACCACCAGGTACGTGACAGTATGTCTTCAAACTAGGGTTGCACCGATACTAGTATCGGTATCAGTGCCAATACCGAGTATTTGCACAAGTATCGGTACTCGTGCACATGCACCGATACCTGAAACCGATACTTTCAGGCTCGGTTCTTTGAGCTGTCAGTGGCTTATTAACCGTTAGTTTACTCTAATCAGCCTTAATTAACTCCCTATTCTCCATTTAATTATTATTTTCCTGCTTTTTTTTTTGTTCACGTCTATTTTATAAACAATAAACAATTAAAACTTTTTTTTTTTGTTTGCTTTGTTAGTGAATATTTTTATACATTTCACATTAAAAAAGCGCAAAATTAAAAAACAAAATCAATGTATTTAATTTGTAAATGACTTTTCAATGCTTTGTACCATTGCTGACAGCTGAAGTAAACAAAACAGTTGTGGTAATACCAATATCTACCAACATTGTGAAGAAAACAACCTCACAATGTTTCTACTTTGGTCATGATGCCCCCCCCATGCCCTAATCCAACCACCTGCCCCCCCCTACATTTTTGTTTTGTTTTGTTTTCTTATCTTACAATCCTAGGGATTTTCAATAAACAGATCCATCCAGGTATCTCCTCTTAGAGAATAGCTATTGGAATGTTTTGTTCTGTTTATTTTACTCCGTTTCCCATCCTGGTACGTATGTATACAACCCCTAGGCTACTTTATATACATAAAATGTACTGTAACATGTCTTACAAAATGTTGTATACTATATTTTACACTTTGTACATCTCAATAAAAACTTCTTGGAAAAAAAAAAACAGTTGCAGTAGGTATCGGTAATTGGCATCGGCGAGTACTAAAAAAAAGTATCGGTACTCATACTCATTGTAAAAAAAATGGTATCGGTGCATCCCTACTTCAAACGATTGGATTTCTTATTATTCCAATGAGGTTGGTAGCCGTAGTCGTGTCCTGGTACGCAAAACATAGTAATTTCCTCTGCATACCAGTTTGAGTATTTGAACGGTTTGACTATGGCAACATTTTCTTGATCAGTATACACATGTAATATAAAAGGTTTTAATTTGGTTAAAAAAACAATTAAATGTGCTAGACCCCTTCAATATGGTGTTTCGTGGTGCTCTCTCCACATTACAGCTTGAATGTCTTAAATAAGGCCATTTATAGTTGGCAGTTTAGCAGACATTGGGTCCTTATTTCAATTGGATCAATTGGACTGTAAGTTTTCATGTTTGTGGGATAGAGGACCAGTAGCCAAACAGACATATCCATGAGTCCTTAAGTAATAAAGAGCAACATTAGGAAATGTAAACCTTCCTCCGGATATGTACCTAATAAATGGGACTTTCAAGTATACCTCTAATGGTTTAACAAGCAGAAAATGTATATACCAATGATTTCAAATTCTTAATGCATTTTATTAATACAAGTTAATAACATGTAATTTCTCTAAAACCATCAATTGAACATGAATTTAGCCCCAATTTTATTCTGGATAGTATAGGATCCTAGATGGTAGAGTTCTTGGAGACCAGTAAACATTGGTCAATGTGTTTCGCAGGACCACTTGCTTCCTTAGGACCTTTGATCTCCACCAAAAGGAGTATCACTCTGCATGCGTTTTAGATCTCTTCAATCCATCTATCTCAATTCTAATTCAAATAGGTGCACTAAGAAGAGGGGGCAGGGGAACAATCCTGGTAATACCTGCTGGACGCGGGGAGACCACCGACATGGGATCCTCACACTCATGTAACTCTTTAATTTAAAGAATAAGGGGAGATGTGTGTATATAAGGTTCTATCCCCAAGGTTTAAATGTGAATACACATTTAATATGTAGGAAAGCAGGTTGTCAACATCCAGCATGTATGCTTAGCTTCCTACATGTTCCTCCAAAATGGCGTCTATTGGTGCTCAACATAATTAGAATTGGGATAGATTTATTAAAGAGATCTAAAACACATGCACAGTAATAATCCTATTGGAGATCAAAGGTCCTGAGGAAGCGGGGGGCCCCGTGAAGCGCATTGACCCACGTTCAATGATCACCAAGGACTCATGTTCAATTAATGGTTTTAGAGAAAATACATGTTCTTAAACGCTTCCGGACCAGCTGCCGCAGTTTTACTGTGGCAGGCTGGCTCCCCTGCGCGAAATCACGTTACTGTACGTGATCTCGTGGGGTCCTGATAGCAGGAGCCTGCTGCACAGCGGTGGTGCCGATGCTCGTGGCCGACGGACGCGTTGACCGCCGGCCACGGGCGATCATGACCAGGAGACACAGAACAGGGATAAGTGTGTGTAAACACACACTTGTCTGTTCTGTTCTGACAGGAGTGACAGCTAGGAACCACAGTCTGTCACTTCCTGTAGTTAGTCCCCTCCCCCTTCAGTTAGAATCACCTCCCAAGCAACACAGTTAACCCCTTCACTGCCCCCTAGTGTTAACCCCTTCACTGCCAGTGACATTTTTACAGCTTGTTAAAACATTGAAGGTATACTTAGAGTCCCATTAACTAGGTAGATATTCTGATCTTACACAAGGGATGATACTCTCCAATGGGATTATGTATCTAAAAAAATTACTCCCCTAGTCTGTTCAATTAAACTCCCACACCAATTTTGGCATCACTGGTCTATCACTGGTACTTCCACTTATTGCTGCATTGAGCAGCGTTCATGTAATTATGTGAGAGTAGGACTCAGTTTAAATAGCTGTGATGACAGAACCCCAGAAAGCAGGTCCCTTACAGTCACAGGAAATGGACTGAATAATGCTGGCCATCATTCAACCCATAAGAGGAGTGAATCTAGCATAAGAATAACAAAAGCTACTTTTTTGTTTTTAAATATGCAGGGCTATTCATTTTTTAAAGATCAGCTAGATGGGGTAAGCAATATTTGATTAGCATTATAAATGACCCCCTTAGTAAACCTTATGAGACTATAAGGCACAGAAACAACCTTGTTTGTATTTTAATTGGACACTTCAAACAGGCACCGCAGCATATGCAACAAACATCAGTGTGAACTTTAGAAGATCCATGTCTGCTGTGGTTGTTCATAGCTCCCCTATGTACCAATATACCAATAATGTACCTCTGTTGCACAAAAATAAACGTTTTATTTGGTTTTGAAGACCAGGCCTACCTTCATCCATGGATGTAGTTTGCAGATCATTTCAGAAACTTCCTGGTAGACAGAGGATGGACAAACAGGACAGAGAAGCCAGGATGACCCAGGAAAGAGTTTACCAGATGTCCTCATTAGCACACCTTCACACATCAACTGAGTTTTCACAGCACCCCCGGCATTCTTCAATGTGTGAATTTGCCTGACTTCCCCAGCGTCCCTTCGGACAGGCTCAGGGTGCATGCTAAATTCCCTGGGGCCACATGTAGCCCATGGGACACCCCTGATGTAGTGCAAGAGGCTGCCTGATTGGATCCAGTGTGATTGGATAGATGGTGTGTCCTCCTATTATATCGTTTTGGTAAATCTAAAGGAGATTGTAAAGAGATTGTACAATCAGATTGTATAGTGTATGGCCACATTTATACACCTAAAATTACCTAGTTGTGCTTTAAGGGTCATTACTTGTTAACGGCATACCAAACACAGAAGCAAACACACATTTTGCCACATGAAAAAACAGGTGACAAATGTAGTAAAAAAATTACAAAAATGTCCCACGAGCTACTTTGCCAGGTGTAGCGCAGCCCATTGAAATCAACAGGCTGCCCTATGTGTGCCACAGGATAAACGAGCCAAAAAACATGCACTCCACTACTCTAGGTGTGAATGGGGACTGAAAGTGAAATTGGTGCATTTACACAAGAACAATGGGGCTCCATTCACATCTGTGTGTTTCCACACACATGGCAAACGGCACAGAAAATGTGCGCTTTGCTATGTGTTTCAGACATGCGCTGCAAATGTGCATTGTGTTGTCATTAACGCACCATGTGCCGCTCCACAAAAAAATTTCCGAGCTTCTCTGGAGGCAATTGTTGCTCATAGAGCAGCCTATTCAAGTGATACACAATGGGTGAAAATGCATGCAGCAATGTGAGTCTTCGGTACGTGGAGATGTGAACGAGGCCTGACAACTGAATGTTTCTGCCCACTCCCTCCTATGTACTTAGGACTTATGTACTTGTATCTGTATAAAGATGGCCATACACTATGCAATCTGATTGTACAATCTCTTTACAATTTCCTTTACATTTACCAGAACTATGGAATAGAGGACACACCTGAACAATCCATTTAATTTCTATCAAATCAGACAGGCCCTTGTATTATATAGCTGATGGGAGATCTAAAGGAGATTGTACAATCAGATTGCATAGGAAGTGGGTGAAAGGTGGTATTGTAATGAGGGGTGTGTGGTCTAGAGTGGTGAACACACCCCATCACATCCTGTTCTGTGATGCAACAAGGAAGTGAAGGCTTCTGGGAGATGACCTAACAGGAAGTGAATGCTGATACAAGCTACAGGAAGTGATGTAATCTGAAAATCTTTTCAAAGATAGAAGACTGACAAGATTCTAAATATCATGTGAATGGGGTAAGTGAGAGAACAGCACATTGGGAGGGCTGGGCCAGTAATGGCATTGGAAAATGCTTCTATTTAATATGAAAAGTGAAATTCTGCCCGAAAAGGATAGCTTATCCTTTAAGCTATCTCTAAGAAAGATAATGTCTATACACATAAGTACATTAAATAAATACTGCAGTAAAAATGAAATGTGTTCATCTTAGAATAAGGATGCTATAAAACAACCAAATTAGACAGAACTTCATCATTTATTTGTGTCTATCATCATTAGCATAAAATTATGTCATGAATGCTAGTAAATGCTTTTCTTATGACCCTGTTTAATATTTCAGTTTCTGCTGTGGAACAGATATGCAGTATAGAATCCTTCATCACATTCTGATATTGGTCAAGGCCAATGGTAGTAACTCCTGAAAAATGTGGTTAGAAGATTCCGAGGCAGATGAGTGCATTCTTTAAAATGCATTCCGGTAACCATTTGCATGATTTGTCCCACATTTCTGTACACAGTGTGAAATATCTGCTTTTCAGATATTTTCACTATGGACTTCGAAGCCTTATACATAGTTAAAGTGTTCGTAAAAGCTTGACATTTTTAAAACATTTTCAAGATAAAAAATGTCCCACCATTTGTATCACCTTCCCCCCTCCCCAAATACTCACTCGAGTTCTCACTTAATCCAATGCTGTGCCCATGTGCAGCGGCTCTCTCCTTTCTCTCCCTGCATTCACAGGACTGAAGAAACAGTGTGAGCTATTGGCTTCTGCTGCTGTCAATAAAATCACCAGCAAGTATAAACCATTTAAAATTGTGTTCAGATAAAAATGTTATTATTTTAATAAAAAAAAAAAAAGACTTTAACTTTAAATTGTATCTAAATGAAAAGCTCTTAAAAGTATAGTGAAGATTGAGTCACTTTCACTTGTTTGCACACTTGTTTTGGTTTGTGGCTGGGCAATGGCATCATCAACAGGATTTCTTCAACTTCTTTCTATGGAAAGGAAAACAAAATGCTTCCTAATGAGTTACTCATATTTCTCACCCATTTGAACTGAACACACATTTAGAATTGTGTTCAGATGAAAATGTTATTTTAATAATAAAAAAAAAAACCTTTATAATTCCTTTAAAGTATATTCAAATCCTAAAACAAACATGGAAAAATGTGCAACTTAAAGAGCCCATAGATAAGATAACTTAAATTGTTTTCCTTTCTAAGGCTGGCCATAGACAGAGCGAATTTCTGTTGCAGAAAAGAAATCCGCTTGACTCCCCCATCAACACAGACAGTGTTGACAAGGGAAAACTTCCCACAGAGCCATTGTATTCTCCTGGCTGGGGTGGGGCGCTAGCGATAATCGCATGTAAAATCCAGCAAGCTGGTTGTACCCAAGTTGATTGATCGATTAACTTGGGTACATTCAGCCTTCCCATATATGGTTTGAATTTCAGCCAGTCCCTGCTGTACTGCCTGAGATTCAAACCATCTATGGCTGGCTTTAAGCTTTGTTCTCTTTGTTGTTACCTGATAATACTGCAAATAACACACTTTCTGTCCCTTGGTGGTTATGCTCACTTCTTCAAATTAGCTATGGAGGGAGCCATGTTTGTCGCACACTTTGGATTTTAAATGTGTTTGCCTTAGTCCAGGGCTCTCCAAACTACGGCCCTCCAGCTGTTGCAGAACTACACATCCCATGAGGCATTGTAAAACGCTGACATTCACAGACATGACTAGGCATGATAGGAATTGTAGTTCCTGAAAAACTGGACGGCCATAGTTTGGAGACCTCTGCCTTAGTCCATCTCCATTACATGGGAGGTGACAGGACTAGTTTACAGAAGAAAGAGTTCAGCTCACAGGGGACACTGCATTTCTAGAAAGATCAGCAGGTATTTTTTGAAAATGTTCTTAGTCTAAAAACTGTAAACGAATGCAACTTTGAGTTCTAAAGACTGGTAAGCTGTACTATTTTATAGCTTTGTTCTTAGGTCAAGTTAGCATTTAAAGTAAACCTGAAAACGAAAACTGCTATAATCTCCTGCACATCAGCTAAACTTTCCGTCCAGAGAAAAATATAGGGGATGCCAGTGCTGATCTGTTGGAAAATGCTTGTTGCTTGACCATCATGCTGCCCCCCTAGGGTACTTTCATAGGTGAGCCATTTTCGTGAAACAAGTACGCAGTAAAACTGATTTCAAGAGACTCATCCACTTGAAAGACAAGTTCTAAAATAACTTGTCTGCAAAAGTAGACTTGATATTTACCTCTTCAGCAAATGACAATTCCTCCTTTCACTTTCTTTAAAGTTCTACTAAATCCATGACCCTGCATTCACTGTATCTGGTCTCCCAAAGTACTCTGAACACGGAAATACAATTATTTTAGTAAATATAAACTGTTAAATACATTTTCTCATTTATAGCAGTTTTGTGATTTCTATCAGTGTCCAGCCAAACACTGGTTAAAGCTTGTAGGAGGGGTTTTCATTCTCCTCTGACTGTCCTATGAGGCTGCATGACCTCTGACCCTCTGTCTGGACAGTGCTGATTGGCCCTGTGCTGATCACATGCACCCCCCCCCGGCGAGCGAAGAAACAACCCCCGGTAAAGATGAGCATCGCCACTCGCTCAGGCCAAGATGGCCGCTGCCATACCGTCCACGGGCCTAGCTCATCCCCAGCCTCTACTCCGGATCTCTTTGGAGACGGCCTGGACAGGTGCCCACCACCCTCCCCTGAGATTCTGGACCCTGCAGCCATCCCCTCGGTACCGCCCCCGGGCTCGGCGGTCGTGGATGGTGCCAAGGAACCCACCCTGGCAGATGTCCTGGCCACTATCAAGGTAAACCATGCAGACCTGGTGGGGAAGGTGGATGGGCTTAAGATTGACTTAACCATTATGCGGCAGGATGTGCTCAAGTTACGTGGCCGGGTTACCGAGACTGAGCAACGTATCAGTGATTTGGAGGACACTGTTGCTCCCGTTTTGCCTAAACTTAATACATATGGGGGAAAGATTGCAACTTTGGAGAACAAGGTCGATGACCTTGAAAACCGTCTACGCAGAAACAACCTGTGCTTGGATGGACTTCCGGAGCGGGTGGAAGGGTCTGACCCTGTAGCCTTCCTCGAGAGCCGGCTTGAGCAAGAGTTTGGGCGAGAGCAGCTGTCTCCCTGTTTTGTGATTGAGAGGGCCCACCGAGTCCCCGGGCACCCCCTACCAGAAGGTCACCCCCCACGTACGATGGTGATCCGTCTCCTTAATTACAGGGACCGCGACTCCATCTTGGGGGCTGCCAGGCGGAAAGGAAGTCTCCGCATTAATAATGCTGTGGTGTCACTCTTTCCAGACTACTCAGCGACAGTCCGCAACCGTAGAGCCAGCTATCAATGGATCAAGCAGAAGCTCCGGGAGCAAGATATCCAGTACTCCATGCTATTTCCTGCCACCCTTTGGGTCACATATCAAGGGAAAGCCCACTTTTTTCAGTCCCCGCATGATGCCATGTCCTGGTGGGAAGCATTACCCCGCTCCCCTAAGCCTCCTGCCTGATGCGGATCCCCACATTTAATGGCTCCACGGCTTTAACAGAAGTTTCCTCCCTCTGGATTCTCCTTGCCTGCATTATTATTTTCTTCTCCCCCCCCCCGTTTTGCTTTTTGGGTTATGGCAAAGTTTTTTGTTATTTTGCTGACCTTGGAGGGTCCTACTTGTCTCCGGAGGGAGAGTACCAAGTCTCGGTTTATAACCGGGCCCGAGCTGCCTTGGGGCTCAGTCCCCTCATTTTATTTTATTTTCTTTTGAAATATTATACTTGACTAATGACTTCTTTTGTTGCTTTTGAACTTATATTTTTTCCTGCCTCCTGTTCCGGGCCATGTGCCCCAGGCATGGTACAAGTTCAGGGTATAGGCCCTCTCCCCTTTTTCGGAGCTGGGCAAGGGAATTATTACCCCTGTTGGATATTGAACGTGATAATGTCTGTTACTGTGTGGTTGTATGTGTGGTGTATGTATGGTTGAATGGATGTCTGGCACTGCGACCCTTAATCTTATATATGGCCGTGACCGGGGGTGGGAATCTCTTTAAGACCCCCCCGACCCGTGTGCACCCACATTATTAACTCCATGTCTAACGTAACCTTTTGCTCGTGGAATGTCCATGGGCTGAACTCTAAATTTAAAAGAGCATCTATTTTTGAGGCCTTGAAACATAGTAAGGCACATATCCTGTGCCTCCAGGAGACTCATTTAATGGGGTCCAAGGTGATGGCACTCAAAAAACACTGGGTGGCCAACCGATATCACTCTACCTACTCAAATTATGCCCGGGGCGTAGCTATAGCTACAGATTTTATGGGCTTCTTTGAATCCCTTGACCTCCCGGCACTCAGCACCTCTCAGCAATCCCTCCTAGACAAACCCATCATGCTGGAGGAGGTCACCGAGGCCATAAGCCTGCTTCCCTCTAATAAAACTCCGGGCCTGGATGGGCTTCCTTCGGAGTGGTACCAAGCGCACGCAGAGATACTGGCTCCTAGGCTCCTCAAACTGTTTCAGGACTCCCTTAAATTAGGGAAGCTTCCTGAATCTTTAAATGAAGCACTTATTGTGGTTATACCCAAACCCGGTAAGGATAGTAAATATTGCGGATCCTACAGACCTATTTCACTTCTGAATGGTGATGTAACGATCTTAGCAAAAATACTCGCTCTTAGACTTCAGTCGGTTATCCTAGCCCTCATACCGCTGGATCAATCCGGTTTATTGCCTGGCAGGAGTACATTTGACAATATCCGAAGGTTATACCTACATGTTCATGAAGCAGCAAGTGCGAGGCGATCTGGTCTAGTCCTGTCCCTGGGTATGTTAAAAGCTTTTGATACTGTGAGTTGGTCTTTCCTATGGGAAGCTATGGCACGGATGGGTATTGGCCCAACTTTTATTCGCTGGGTTCGCTTATTATATGCAGACCCGAAGGCTAGGGTTCGCACAAACATGGACATCTCTGCACCATTTTCCTTAGGCCGGGGTACTCGGCAGGGGTGCCCTCTCTCTCCCCTGCTGTTCGCAATAGCCATTGAGCCACTTGCTCTGGCTGTGCGGCAGACGGCCGAGATTGGGGGTATCCGTTCAGGCCCACTGGAGGAAAAAATCTCTTTATACGCAGATGACCCCTGGTATACCTACATGGAAGGGAGAGCTCCTTTACTAAATTAATGCAGGTGGTGGAGGAGTTTGGTGTGGTCTCGGGACTCCGGGTGGGTTGGGAAAAATCACAGGCCTTTGCCATCGGTCCCCCTTCTTCCTACGACTATCTGCAGAGGTCATGTGTTCAGTTAACACCCTCCTTTAAATACCTTGGTATTCAGATACATGCCGACCTCCCTAGGTATGAAGAACTTAATGTCACCCCTATAGTCCAGCAGATGACGGAGAAATTCCGTACCTGGTCGTCATTGCCCCTCAATTTAATTGGTCGCATAAATATATTTAAAATGATCTTTCTACCAAAATTTCTCTATAGCTTTAGGGTCTCCCCGGTTTTCCTCACCAAAAAATTATTTGCAAAACTTGACTCTGCCCTGTTTACTTTTATTTGGAACGGTTGCCAACCTCGTATAGCCAAATCCTCTTTACAAGCGGCCAAGGCCGTAGGCGGATTGGCTTGCCCAAACTTAAGGAATTATTTTCTCGCTTCCCAACTCACCTATATCCATGATTGGTTGCACTCTGATCCCCAAACTCCTTCCATGGCTTTTCTATCGTCCTTGTTTGCATCTCCTGCCTCTTTGAGGGACGAACTGCATAGGTCAAGGAAAACGGGTGGTTCCGGATTCTCTCCCATTGAGGTTTGCTTCATGGCATGGAGGGAAGGGGGAAAGATACTGACACAATCCCAAGTGGATATTTCGCCACAGGCTCCCCTGTGGCGGAATTCGAATATTCCTGAGCTCTATGGTCACCCGGATTCAACGTGGTGGGCCCGTTTTGGAATCACACACCTCTTTCATATTTTTGAGAAGAATACCTTACTGCCCTTTGAATCCATTAGACTTAAGTATGGCATTGAAAACAAATTCTTCTTCAAATACCTTTTATTGCGACATGCCCTTAAGACACAATTTGGCTCATTGACCATAGAGCTCAAGGAATCCTCCATGGAAGACCTTCTGTCATTTCCAGAAATAAACAAACTGGTGACGACATTTTATGGGCACCTTCAGGTGATGGGCGCGGATCCTTTTCAGAACTCTCAATGTAAATGGCAAAGGATTATGCCTGAGCTTTCTGAAGAGGACTGGGAGGAAGCAGTGGAAATATGTTTTCAGGATATCATCAGTACGGCTGATGTCCTGATACAATTTAAGTTTATACATCACTTACATTATACTAGGTTGGTTACAATGGGACTGGGTCAAGATATTGCATGTGCTAGATGTAAAATAAATGCTGCCAATTTCTTTCATATGTTTTGGACATGTCCTGGACTTACAACATTCTGGAAGGATGTATTTTCTTTTTTCAACCGTAAGCTACATGTACCATTGCCGCAGACTCCGGAGGTTGGACTTCTAGGGGTACTAAATGATATTGTTCCTCGCACTCATGTTAGAGTGTTGATACGTATCTTATTATTTTATGCACGTAAGACAATTCTGATGCATTGGAAAGATACTGTCCCCCTTTCAGCCCATGCCTTCTTCCGTATTGTTCATGGGACCCTCCCAAAATTTAAGTTGATATATAAAAGTAGGGCATGCCCTAAAAAGTTCACCAAGATATGGCAGCCATGGCTGGACGTTTCGAAGGACTTCTGGGGGGATGTCCTCTCCTCACAGTTGTCTCAGTGAAGAGATGAGATGATGTGATTTTGCAAACACTATTTGGCATATATATGAATGTGGATGATGACCTGCATACGAGTCTATTTTGTAAGGCTTTCTGGAAATGTACTGCACTAATGGGGTCGTGTGTGCTAGGTGTGTGAATGGGTGTGTGTGTGGATGGTGTAACTGTGTTTTTGTTTGGGGTATCACTGTTTTATACAGTTGTACTACTTCATGAGCTCTGATATATCAACATTAATCTAAATGTCTATGATATACATGGATGTAGAGCAGTCTGTATTGTTGGTTACTTTATTATTTTATTGCATTTGTATTTCTTTTGTTATAAAAATGGAAAATAAACACCTTTAAAAAAAAAAAAAGAACATACATTTATGCCGCGTACACACGATCAGTAATTCGGCCAGCAAAAGACCGATGTGAGCTTTTGGTCGGAAAATGCGACCGTGTGTATGCTCCATCGGACTTTTGCTGGCTGAATTCCTGCCAGCAAAAGATTGAGAGAAGGTTCTCAATTTTTCAGGCGGAAAAAGTTCCTATCCGAAAATGCGATCGTCTTTACAAATTCTGCCGCGCAAAATTCCTATGCATGCTCAGAAACATTTCAACGCATCCTCAGAAGCATTGAACTTAATTTTCTCGGCTCATCGTAGTGTTGTATGTCACGGAGTTCTTGACGGTTGAAAGTTCAGAGAACTTTTGTGTGACTGTGTATATGCAAGGCAAGCTTGAGCGGAATTCCAAAAAAAAAAAGTTTTTTCCGACAGAACATCCGCTCATGTGTACGCGGCATAAGAATTGTGTTCAGATAAAAAGGGGAATCGGTGTCTTGTACCAGGTTAGAAGCTAATGAGGGTAAATAATTAAGCAATAAACCAGTGCTTCACAAGTTTGTTTATGTGTCTAGACAAATATCACTGAAAGCAATCCCAGCCTTTCAGCCTCAGTATTGTGATAAGTAGTGGGCATTATCAGCATTTAAGTCTAGGCAATGAATTTAAAGTGTACCTTTTACCCCTCCATTTGGAGAGATTTCTTCTCAATTCCTGTTCAATCCATAGGATTGACTGCTGCATGGAGATACAAACAGTAATGAGGTTGGAAGCATTTAATGACCTTTTGATCAGTGAGCAGATGCCAGCAATGACTTCCAACCTGGACCAGTCTGACGATTAGAAAATGCAAGACATTCTCTCCATAAAATGTCTAAGGACTGATATTATCACAGAAAATATTGATGGACTTCTATGCATTGACAAATGTGAAAGAAAAGAAAAAATCTTACAATAGTTGTTTCTAGGGAAATATGAGCACCACAGCATTTTTGAATTCTTATCTAGCTGTGACAGGAAATATATATTTTTGAAACACAGGAACTTTTTGCCAGAAACAAAAAAAAAACTATTTTCAATTGTTTCCTACAGGAGGGCAACTAATTAAGGATTATATGTAGGTTATTTTATAGGGTACATAATAGCAAAAAGCCATTGACTCCCAATTTTATCCAAAGAGAGAAATGACAGTTTGTCATTTAAAATGTGGCATAGGAATCATCAATAACAAAAAAAAAAAAAAAAATAATAAATCCAACTACAATAATAATAATAATAATAATAAAAAACTAAACGTAAAGTTCCTTTACTTACCTAAATCTATGGTCTTTTTTTTTTTTATTTCCATATTTTTTATTGGAATTTTCAAACAGAATACAGTGCACAATTGGACATTGTACGTCGTGCAACGACGTTTTAGTTAGACAATACAAGGTAAATGATACAAAGTATGAATTCAATACATGTTACTATCCGCTAACATGGATCAGTTGTAGCGATTATTAAACATATATCCATTATTAATTCTAACGTTATATATATATATATAACGTGTACTTGTATAGTTGGTCCTCTTCACTAATGTCGCACCCCAAATGGGAGCTTTAGTGCCACAGGAGTGAAGAGGCCCTGTTTAGTATGAACTTACATTGATAAATATGGGCTAGTTAATACTAGCTGTTGCATACATCTTGTTTCTCTTGCGTAGGTAAAGGTTGTGCTCGGTCAAGAAAGAAGATCTATGTGTCAGTGCTTAAGCATGTGGGTTGCGCAGTGTGTAGTCCAGTCAGTCCATGGTTGGCAGTTCCTGTGCATTTTTGTCGCCTGGCCAGTGTACGTAGCTGTTGTGATCTCATAACTGTAGTGAAGGGCTACTAAGTCAATGACTTGGGCGAGTGTCAGGAGGTTGTCAGATTTCCAATGTCTGGTTATGTTGAGCCTTGCTGCCATGAGGATATGAGTGGCCACTAGTTTGAATGAATGAGGGATGGTCTCTATAGTTAGGGAAAGTATCGCCAGTGCTGGCGAGGGGGGAATTTTAATGTGGGTTATGTTCGAGATTAAACCAAAGATGTTTTCCCAGTATTGATGCAGTTTAGTACATGTCCAGAATACATGTAATATGTCACTAGGAGATGTGTGACATCTCCAGCAGTTGTTGGGGATTCTTGGATTGAAGGATTTTATTCTGGCTGGGGTGAGATACCAGCGTAGTGAGATTTTCTGTGTGAGTTCCCATAGGGCCACGCATTTAGTGGCCATGTAGGTAGTTTTGAGGGCAAGTTGCCATTGATTGTCCGTATAAGTATGGGCAAGGTCATTTTCCCAACTTTGGTGTGATTTTAGTTTGTAAAAGGTGCGTTTGTTGTGAAGAATGTTATAGAAATAAGAGATAACTCTAGTTTTAGTGGCTGGGTTGGTGAGGTATTCCCAGGTCTTGGGGTGAATATTGTAGGGAGGGAGGGGAATAGTATTCAAGTAGTGGCATATGCGGATGTAAGTGAAGTGGTCAGATGTAGTTAGGTTGAATTCAGATTGGAGTTGTGTGAATGTTTTAATGAGGTTGTTATGCATTAGATCTTGTAGGAAATGTATGCCTTTGGTGATCCATGGTGATAATGAGAGTTCGGGTATTGTGTGTATTAGGGGTTCCAAGGAAATGTAGTATGGGGATGTGGTGGGTGCGGATGTCAGTAAGGCTAATGATTTTTTCACAGCGTGTGCCGATGCTTTAATGGTCGGGGATAATGATGTTGGTATTATGGTGCCCAGCGGAGTACTAAGTAGCCAAGTTTTCAAATTGGGTCGCGTTAGTGAGGAATTCTCAATTTGTCCCCAAAGCGTGTTTGGGTGTGCTTGGAACCAGGAGGGTAGTTGGGCTAGGATTGTTGCTAAATAATAGTCCTCGAAGTCTATAGAGCCCGTTCCACCGACTAGCTTGTGTTTTACTAGGTTGTGGTGAGCACTCCTCGGTTTTTTCCCATTCCAGAGGTATTTGTTGTATATAGTTCGGAGAGATTTGAAGAAGCTAACTGGCAGAGGTATAGGTAGGGTTCGGAAATAGTATAGTATTTGGGGGAGGCATATCATCTTAAATGCCGCAAGTCTGCCTGACCATGAGAGTTCATGTTTTGCTATTTTTTGTGAGGTTGATTGAATTTGTTGGAGAAGTGGTAGGTAGTTACATGAGTATATTTTCTTAGTTTCTCTCTGGAGTTGAATGCCCAAGTAGGATATGTCAGTATCTGCCCATTTAAATGGGTATTGTAGTTGTAGGAGGTTTTTCATGGTGGCGTTTATGTTTATGTCTAGTATGAAGGATTTGGTCACATTAGCTTTGTAATATGAGACCGAGCTAAACCATTTAAGCAGTTTTTGTACTGCTGCCAGGGAAGCAGTCGGATCTGTAAGGATAAGAATTACATCATCAGCGAATAGACTGATTTTGTGGTGGGAGAGGCCAATTTGCATACCCGAAATGTTGGGATGGGAGCACACATGTTCCGCCAGGGGTTCCATAATCATGTTAAATATTAAAGGGGAGAGGGGGCATCCCTGGCGGGTGCCGTTTGTGATGGGGAATGGGCGTGAGAGCATGACCTCTGTGAACACCTGGGCCTCAGGGTTGGAGTATAATGCCAGGATGGCTGTTAGGATTTGCCCCTGGAATCCAAATTTTTGGAGGGCCGCTTCAAGGTAGGACCAGTGGACTCTATCAAACGCCTTCTCTGCATCTAGGGAAAGAAGCAGAGAAGGCGTTCTGGTGGATTCAGCATGATGTATGAGGTTAATCATTCTTCTGGTGGCATCTGAGGATTGTCTGCCTCTGGTGAAACCAGTTTGGTCTTGATATATGATAGTGGGCATAATTTCAAGTAGTCTGGTGGCTATGGTTTTGGAGTAGATTTTTAAGTCTAGGTTGAGTAAAGAGATCGGGCGAAAATTTTGGGGGGTATCCGACTGCTTCCCTGGTTTTGGGATTGTAATTACTAACGCTTTTAAGTATTCTTTCGAGAAGCTAGCAGAGGAGGCAGCGTGATTAAAGAGCTCAGTGAGATGGGGGACTAGTTGAGGGGAAAATAGTTTGTAGTATTCCCCTGTTATCCCATCAGGGCCTGGTGCTTTACCACTAGGTAACGAGTCAATAGTAGCTTTGATTTCCTGTTCAGTGAATGGTGCGTTCAGGGTAGTCAATTGGTCAGTAGATAGTTTGGGTAGGTTTATCTTGCTGAGAAAATGGTCAATGTCGTCTTGTGTGGGTTGGGGGGTAGGAGGGTCTTGTTTCAAGTTATATAGATCTTCATAGTAGACACTGAAAGCATCAGCAATGTCTTGGGGGTTGCTCAGTGGGGTGTTAGTGTGGGGGTGGTTAAGTTGAGTTATTCTGGTTTTATTGCGTCTACCTTTGAGGCGTTGGGCTAATGTCTTTCCTGCTTTGTTAGAGGTGGAATACGAAGATGCTTTGAATTTCCTTTGAAGGAATTCATACGAGTGGAGGAGAAGGGTTTTCAGTTCCTGTCTGAGGGATATTAGATGGTTTGTCTGTGGGTTCTGAGGGTCAGATTTGTGTTTCATTTCTAGGTCCGCTGTTTGAGCTGTTAATGAATCTACATGCTGCGTCCTCTGTCGCTTATGGTGAGAGCTCAATTGAATGAGCATTCCCCTAATATACGCTTTATGTGCTCTCCACACCATGGCAGGGTCGGGTACCGAGCCCTTATTTAATGACAAAAATTCTGAGATGTGTTCTGAAATTTCTGGGGTATATTTAGCATTTTGGATGATGGAGTTGTTTAGTCTCCAGAGGAATGCATTTCGCTGAGGGTTGTGATCTTGGATTGTAATTGAGGTGGGGGTGTGGTCGCGGTGTGGATCGCAGACTTAGATATTTTTTGTAAAATATGCTTATCAGTTAGAAACAGGTCGATTCTGGAGTAAGAGCGGTGTCTAGAAGAAAAAAAAGTGTTCGGCGACATGATGGCATCGCCAGACATCATACAGTTCGTGGGAGTTTATGAACGACTTCAGAGGTGAGTCGCGTCTCTTAGCTGAAGAGGTGGAGTCCATAGATATATCTGGGACCAGATTGAAGTCATCACACAGAATTGTGTGGCCTTTTTGTATGGGTTTCAATGTGCGGAGAAGTCTGTGTAAGAACTTCATCTGGTGTGAGTTCGGGGCATATATATTGATTATGGAGTAAGTTGCTCTATTGATGGTGCAGATTAGAATAATGAAACGACCTTCAGGGTCCGGGACTACTTCTAGTAGTTGAAAGTCTATGGTATCCTTGATTGCAATCATGACTCCTCTAGTCTTGGTAGATTGTGATGCGTGGAATACATGCGGAAAGTGATGGTTCTTGCATAGTAGAGTATTGGGGGCTAGTAGATGGGTTTCCTGGACACATAGAATGTCACCTTGGAGAGCCATGACGGTTTTCCATAGTGAGTGGCGTTTGGCGGGATGATTAAGCCCATTGACGTTTAGTGAAAGAATGTTGAACGGCATCCTGTGAGTGTGAGGTTGGTGGGTGCTGTGTACAACACTTACGGTTAGTCGTTACTGTGTGGAGATGGCTGTTTCAGGCGATGGGGTGGGGAGGATGGGTTATGGAGATCCGAGGCTTAGGTCAGATGAGTTCCGAGTGGAGGATCAGTGTCCGTTGGTTCCTGGCTGACCAGGGAGCTGAGGCGAGGATGGACTAGGAGACTGCAAATAGAGCAATACATTAGGTAGCAAGACAAGTACAGTCAAACAGAGATCATGGATATATTTGAAGAACGGTGAAAACTTTGAAAAGGTTCTGCGATGTGAACCATTGGTTTAACTTGCAGAACAATAGGTGATGTATATATCCTTACAAATAAAAAAAATTGAGAAAAATAAAAACAAAAAAGAGAAAAAAGCAAACAAATTAGAGGGGGTGCTGAGCACCTTAAAAACCTCTGTATTGGGGGTTAGGCGGTTCTGGGTTTATACCCCAGGCGTGAAGCAGTTTGAGGCCTTTTTCTAGTTCCCCTATCGCGTGGGTTTGACCGTTGCGTATGATGAGAATGGTGGCGGGGCATCGCCATTTGTATTGCAGCTTGTGATTTTGCAGGCCCTTGGTGATCGAATTTAGTTTGCGCCTCATTTGGAGGGTGTATTTTGAGAGATCAGGGAAGAGTTGAATCCCTGTATAGGGAGCTGGTAATGGCGATTTAGCTCTGAGTCCCATGAGCAGTTTTTCTTTGATGTGATAGAAGTGAACCCTCATCAGGACATCTCTGGGGACCGAGGCAGCTAGATGAGATGGTTTAGCGATTCTATGAATCCTATCCACAATGACGTCACGTGGTGAAGCCTCAGGGAGAACTAAGTGCATCAGTGCTTTTGCATAGCGAGGCAGATCTGCGGGTAGTATGGACTCAGGTACCCCCCTCAGTTTAACATTATTCCTGCGAGATCTGTCTTCTAAATCGGCCAGCGTGGCGCACATCCATGTCTGTTCTTCTCTAATAGCTTCATAAGCTTCAATGGTGTCATTCACTGTGGAGGTGCAGGCATGTATTCCTCTCTCAGCGTTTGTCACTCTATCATCCAGTGTGTGAATGTCAGTGGTGATCTTGTGAAAGAGGGATGATAGATCTGTCATGAGGGAGGTCTGCAGGGATATGAACATATCCTTGAGTGTTGTATCTATGACTGGCTGGCCTGAGGTGGGGAAGGAGGACATGGATGAGTGTAGGGCCTGGTCCAGTGAGTAGGGGATAGGAGCCTGGGCCTCAATTTGTGAGTACCGCGGCCGCTGTGGCATTGCGTCTAGCCGCATCTTTGCTTTTGCTGGGCTGCCAGGGAGAGGGTCACCTTCTGGGGCATGGGAGAGGTTGTCCACAGTACCTGTGGCTGGAGAATCGTCTGTCAGATCATCCGGGAGGTCCGTGTACTCTGTGGATGGCGCAGTCTGGCCGGCGCCATCTTGATTTTTCCAGCCCGCCGGCTTGTAGGTGAATTCGGTAAGTTTTTGTGGCTTGTGGTCTGTTAATCTCTTCCTTGAAGGCATCATCATTGTCCCCTGAGTGTGAGGAGCAAGGATGGGTGTGGATGGATTGTCGTTGACAGCCGATGGCGTTGGATTTTGTCCCCTGGCTTTAGAGCTGTGGAATCAGGCGTCCATCTGCTATCCCAGCTGGCCATGCCCTCCAATCTATGGTCTTTTGACATATGTAGCCCATTCAATTACCTAAATCCATGGTCATGCAATGTGCTGAGTCCAGAGTTTTCTGTCTTCTAGACTGTATAGTGGGATTGTTCTTTTAGCATTTGGGTCACTGTATTTTCAGTGGTGGGTCCTCTCAGCTCTTGGAGACAGCAGTGTTATGATGAGGACACTGCATGCTGGATCACTGCTCTTCCCTCCCAGAAATTAGAGTGCCTTGAAAAAGTATTCATACCCCTTGACATTTTCCACATTTTGTCATGTTACAAGCAAAAACATAAATGTATTTTATTGGGATTTTATGTGATAGGCTAACACAATGTGGCACAGAATTGTGAAGTGAAAGGAAAATGATTAATTATAATATAATTTTTTTTACAAATAAATATGTGAAAAGTGTGGCGTGCATTTGTAGTCAATATTTTGTAGAACCACCTTTCACTGCAATTACAGCTGCAAGTCTTTTTGGTTGTGTCTCTACCAGCTTTGCACATCTATAAAGTGAAATGTTTGCCCATTCTTCTTACTAAAATAGTTGAAGCTCTGTCAAATTGGATGGCGGGCGTCTCTGAACAGCAATTTTCAAGTCTTACCACAGATCCTCACTTGGATTGAGGTCTGTACTTTGATTGGGCCATTCTAACGCATGAATATGATCTATTCATGATCTAAACCATTCTATTGTAGCTCTGGCTGTATGTTTAGGGTTGTTATCCTGCTGGAAGGTGAACCTCCACCCCAGTCTCATGTCTGTTGCAGACTCTAACGGGTTTTCTTCTAAGATTGCCTGTATTTGCCTCCATCCATCTTCCCATCAACTCTGACCAGTTTTCCTGCCCCTGCTGAAGAAAAGCATCCCCACAACATAATGCTGCCACCACCATGTTTAACGGGGATGGTGTGTTCAGGGTGATGTGCAGTGTTAGGTTTCCACAACACATAGCGTTTTGCTTTTAGACCAAAAATGTACATTTTGGTCCCATCTGACCAGAGCATTTTCTTCCACATGTTTGCTGTATCCCCCACATGGCTTCTTTCCCCCAAATGGCTTCTTGCAAACTGCAAACGGGACTTCTTATGGCTTTCTTTCAACAATGGCTTTCTTCACACCACTCTTCCATAAAGACCAGATTTGTGGAGTGCACGACTAAAAGTTGTCCTCTGGACAGATTCTACAACCTGCGCTGTGGATCTCTGCAGCTTCTCTAGAGTTACCATGGGCCTTTTGGCTGCTTCTCTGATTAATGCTCTCCTTGCCCGGCCTGTCAGTTTAGATGGATGGCCATGTCTAGGTAGGTATGCAGTTGTGCCATACTCTTTCCATTTTCAGATGATGGATTGAACAGTGCTCCGTGAGATGTTCAAAGCTTGGCATATCTTTTTATAACCCATCCCTGCTTTAAACTTATCCACAACTTTATCCCTGACCTGTCTGGTGTGTTCCTTGGCCTGTTTGTTCACTAAGGTTTTCTAACAAACCTCTGAGGGTTTCACAGAACAGCTGTATTTATACTGAGATTAAATTATACACAGGTGGACTCTATTTACTAATTAGGTGACTTCTGAAGGCAATTGGTTCCATTTGATTTTAGTTAGGGGTATCAGAGTAAAGGGGGCTGAATACAAATGCACGCCATGCTTTTCAGATATTTATTTGTAAAAAAAAATTGAAAACCATTTATGATTTTCCTTCCACCTTACAATTATGTGTCACTTTGTATTGGTCTATCACATAAAATCCCAATAAAATACATTTACGTTTTTCATTGTAACATGACAAAATGTGGAAAATGTCAAGGGGTATGAATACTTTTTCAAGGCACTGTATATGCTGTGTCAAACTCACATAAGTTCAAAACTGCTTAGAAGCCTTTCTTTACTTTGCTGAAGGATTGGAGTTGGGGGATATGGGGTGGATGGAAGATGGACTTTAGATTGTATGTTTCATTTTTTTTTTTGTTTTTCCAAATACATGTCCCAATGACTGCTTCAGAGATTTGGCATTTGAAGTGAATTCTCTTCCCTACACTTGGCCACAAAGAAGTTCAATAGACTACTTTGGTTATAATGATCCCTATGCCAATCTGACATTTCCTCGGTTTCCTGTGGTGAAACTACATAGTCCAAACATTTATGGATAAAATAGATTTCCTTTGGGGATTAAATATTAATGCATAATATTTTCATTTCATATGAGTATACTTATGCCTTCTGTGCCAAACTTGTTGGGGTGGGGGGTATAGCAACTATGCATTTGAGTTTCCTCTAAAAACGGAATTTGCACATTAAACCCAAAATGTTTTCCTTTGGCAATCATGCAAGACTTATATTATAGTGTTCAAAATAAAAAGCCAGAATTTAAGGCATATTATAGTTAAAGTACCATTTCATAAAGGAATTTGTATGCATACACTGTATGTGTGTTCATGCTTTCCTTTTGTATTAGGAAAACAGATGTACAAACTACATTGCATGTACTGGCATTTGATTTTGGTAAAGCTGGTTCACTCCATACTGATATCCTCAAATGTGTGGCCATTTGCTCAAAAGTCATTTTGCCATTTCTAGTACATAATGCCCTTTGCCAGGATTCCCACTCCATCGACCTATGTGCCTGCTTTTTTTGTTTGTTGTGTTGCAAAGAGAATATTGGTTACTTCCTCTAAATGCCCTCATTGCTATTACCAGTCATAGTCAGTCCAATGTGTCAAGGCCATAATGTCATTGTTATCATCAATCATTAAAAAGGTAATGGTTGGTAATTCTCACTTTTTCTCTCAGTGCAAACAGCACTGTAGTAGACAAAGGTTAGATTGTCGCACACAGGCAAGAGTCAGTTTAAGGGACAGACACTCTATAACTTAGTGAGGGTCACAATATCTCAGTGTGAGATGTTGCAGCTCTTGTAGTGGAGTGACAAGTACCAAGACTCTTAAAAGATATTACAGCTAATTAATTGACCCATTCCATCCACATGAATATACTGACCTTGAAGGTTGCAGGGATAAAATATTTCACAGGAAGTTTGGTTTTGAAGTGAGTCAATCAAACCCATAGCGCTCATACACAATCTCAAGCAAAATACAAAAATATATTAACTTATGTTGTTGTTGACTAATCAATACTGACAACGTATTCTCATTTTACATATTTAAAGCTTCCTGTTCCAAGTTGACTTTTTTCTTTATGGTCAAAGTTTAAAAAACTATTAAACCGGACGTTATACACTACTCTTCAATATATTTGGATGTAAACACGTACTTTTCTAAACAAAAAGTAAAATTTGAAAGAAAAAAATTAGCAAATTGCAATTTCAGTTAGTTTACTCCTGTTGTTGGTCAACAAATATATATATATATATATATATATATATATATATATATATATATATATATATATATATTAAAAAAAGATCCTTATTCCACCTGTGTCATTTTCAGCCTAATTTAGATCACAATTGCAAATCATTTTCTCTGACATTCATGCCATATAATTTGAACTCACAGTCAGAAGTTTCAGAAAAAAAATATTTGCTATTTTAATGTTATTGCCTTCAACCCTCTATATGTGTATCTTCTGATACACTGTAGATACACGTACATTGTAGGTATTATATGAGTGGGTTTAGTTTACTCATAGTTGTCAAGTGGGGCTATAGCTGATGAAAATATGAAGATAGAAAACACAAGAAAGACAGTCTATAGTTTGTTATTTGTTGCTGCTGGTCTCCCTTGCCGTTCTAAGCACAGGTAACATGGTTGTGGGTATGCATCCATGCCCATAACAAAAAAATTATGTTTTTTTAATCTCAATAATTTAGTTGATTTAAGGAGTAGAACATACTTAACTAAGTGAATAAAACAAAACCTTTCTAACTTTGATTACCCATCTGTAGTGGAACTGAAAAAAATGAAAAAAATTTCACCTTGCATATGGTTGGATGTTTGTGAGCACAGATTAACGTTAATCACTAATAAAAGCTTCATCACAGCTTTTTAAAGCTGTGATGAAGCATTATGGCCTTCTTCAGGGTTGAAAATGTAATGTTACTAAAATCAAAACAACATGTAAAATATACAATTTTCATAATTTTATTTTAATATTCTTGTTTTGTAAAAAAAATATGATAAAAAATATTATACACTGTAGACACACAGCTAGCTACACTGCTTGCCACATGCCACAAACAAATATGAAAGAGTTTAGAAACATTTATGTACAATATCAACAAACACAAACAATCATTACCTTTGTTTATTATTTGCATCATTTTTTTTTAAATTATCTTTTTGGTGTTTATTTTTTGCTTGTGATTAAAACCGTTGCATTACCTAATTTGTATTACACAAAATATAGAGTATAAAAAATATAAAAGAAAAATAAATTTTTAGCCAAGCAAAATGTGATCAAATATTTGTACAATAAAATGATCTCTGCTGTTTTTACAGATACATTGAGAGTATATGAAATACCTATTGCTTAATGAAATCATCACTAATTTAAGGTGAAAAAGGTGCTTTGTAGTTGTTATAAACTATGCTAAATTATTACTTTGTTAATTAAACAAAGTGTAATTTACTTCCATGTAAGCTTCCTATCGAGACATATATTTTTACCATTACATTTTATAATTAAACCTTTGCATATGACATAAAATATTAAGGGGAGTCCTATTTCTGTGGATTACTCTCCTTAAATGTTATTAATTAATTGATGTATAATGAATTGACATAGGAAAAAACTGAAATAATAAAGAAGTTGGGGAAAGCCTGTATTTTCTTTTAAAAATGTTACTATCAATGTGTTAAATAAATAAAAGTATAACACTGTAAATAGGGTTAAGTATATATTACACATCACCTTATAAGAACATAGACTAATTCTTAGTGGTTACTCTAACCTGCTAAGTTATATGTAGTTGTGTTAAATTACTTCCAGTTGAAATAACAAATTTTTGCCATATCATATATCATTATGTTATTATTGTGGATAATAATAACAAGCATGTTGCAGTATATTTCGGGGCTTTTTTATTATCCCTTTTTTTAGTATTGTCCCATGTGAATCTATTATAATATTCTTCTCATGCTCAAATCTGATGGCTTTATTTTCACATATTACAGAAACAATATCCCGTATTTTTTGGCTGAATTCAAGCAGCCCAACATTTCCAGGGCTTAAGATTCCCTACACAATAGATATCTTAAATTTCAGAAGGTTCAATTTCACTAATTGCATGTTTGCACCTTTACAATTCTGTCATTTATTTAAGTTAACAAATGTATTGCTGACATTGCCATGGCACGTCATTTTCTTTGAAAGCACGCAGTGTTACTTTAACATCAGCCGTAAGAAGTGTTATATTTTTGCCTTTGCCATTAGGTTGCTATGTTTTTAAAAAGAAACATTTACTCTAAGCACAATTAGGAATAATCATTCTTGTTATGCTTGTTCAGGTGTATTTTCAGAATTTTTCTATGAACCTTGGTGAAGGTACTAATGGAGTGATGACAGGAAGGGAAACTTCAGTGAAATTCAACAAAGAGAATAGAAAGGTGTAGTTTGGAATGTGTTTTTAAGTGGGACCAGACTGAAACACACTGCAGATCTTAAAACACACCATAATATCACATTTATAGTAAACACAAAACATTTGGTGTCTTTCTATTTTGCTATAGAGCGCAAATATTACATTTACAATTATTCACTTGGCCACAAATTACTATTGAATATATTTATGAAAATGTGTGTAAATATAGGATAATTATAAAAATGGTTTATTATTTTTCTGGTATTACACAATTATTATTTTAATTGATTATATTATTATCAATATTATCATTATTATTATTATTATTATTATTATTATTATTATTATTATTATTTCTTATTCCTATTGTGCAATTTTTTTAAAATGCAGAAAAATCAACCATCTGTGTTTACTGTAAAAATATTATTTTTTTAATTTCAAGAGGCAGATTTTTAGTAAGTAAGCCATACTGAATGTATTTTAAAGCATTAAAGGGAGACCCCCCCCCCTCCCCAACTTACACTTTTGGTTATCATCCAAGAGCAAATGAGGTACTTAATAAGATATCTTTTGTAGCATTATAGCATAAGCAGCAAAAAACATTACTGTAGTTTTCAAAACATTTTACGTTTTGTTGGCTGTCCTTAACTTTAAAAATTGTGTAACAAATATAAACATTCACCTTGTTTTATCAATAAATGAACAATTACAATTATGAAACTAGAAAATACATCTATAGCAAAATGTATAGAAAAATAAAATAGCCTTTTTTTAAATTCTGTTTTAAAGAAATGGTGATGTTATTTGCTCATAATGATGATTGATTATTTCGGACCCTGAACACAAATGTTATGCCATTAAATACTACATTTTAAGAGAACCTAGACATTAATAAAATTGAATTGGTAGAATGTAAGAAATAACTGCGTATCAAATATCCCACAGTGTATGCAAAATAACTTAAAACTTTATTAATAAAATTAAAATAGTTTTATGTAAAAGCATTTTTACCTAAACATTTCACTGAAGCTAAATACTAGACCAACTTTAAATACTGTAAGAAAAAATGCATCTAATACGTAAAAATATATTTATAAGATGTAAAACATTAGTCAATCTATAGATATTTAAATAATATTTTCCATCTATAAAATCATAAGATAATATACATGCAGTTCTAGTATATAGCATGCATAACAAAGCCAGTTACACTATATTACTACTTATCGGTTTTAGAGATCCCGAGGTAGTTGACATTCAAGTACAGGAAAATGTAGATAATGCAAGTAGTTTATATTATGTAAACACAAACAATATTTAACTACATATATTATTTATAATGATTATCAAAGAAGGCACACCAAAATGTCAAGATTTAGATGCATTGCTGGCATAAGAATTACAGCTAGATTGCAAAATACATTATTTTATTTTTTTTAAATGTAAAGATAAAAAAAATGATTGTTAGAAATTAGGCTTCAATTGTAGTCTCAAAGTTGTGATAATTGCTACAATGTTCTACTTTTAAAAATATATTTAAAAAAACTAACATTATTCATTAAACAAAAAAAATATATATCATTACAAACCTATCGCTATTAAAACCTGCATGTATGCAACTTAATGTGCTTTTTAATGTATAAAATAAAATCATACCAGCTGTGACATTCCGATTAGATTCAGATCCATTCTTTACAAAGAAAGAATTGATATACAGCGTGTGTAAAGATGCACGGCATCATACCATAAATATTTATATACTGAACCATCTTTTTTTTTTTAATGTCTCTTATTTCCATCTACTTGTTTTTCATAATTATACTGATGGGACATCAAAAGGCTTCATGTGTTTAGTTAGACAATAGTTCCCCCTGGTGGTTATTTGTATTCTTAACTCTGGAGCTCTGTTGGTATTTTCTCATAAATTTTAAAGAAGTGAAAAATACAAAAGCTACCAATGTTCAGCTCACTTTTCAAAAAAGCCAGTTTCTTGGCTGTCATGCTTACCCTAACCCCCCCTCCATTGGAGAGGTTAGAGACAAGGGTTGCAGGAGAGTGTAGTTTTGATACACTAAAGACCTAAGAGTTTCCATACCCTCTCACATATTACTAAAAATGCCTTGCATCCTAACCCGTGGCATTTCTTTGCTTTGCCATTCAGTGAACTTATGTTAATCCACTTGAAGACCAGGCCTTTTCTGGAACTTTTTGTTTAAAAATTAAAATCAGTAGTTTTTGCTAGATTAGAAATGATCCCAAACATTATATATATATGTACACTTTAATGAATAATTTAAAAAAAACACAATATTTACCCCATTTTTTGGGTATAATGTGAAAAATTATGTTACGCCGAATAAATAGATACCTCCACAGTAAATAATGAAATAAATACCCATGATATTTCATGTCAAAGTAATGACATACATTTACTGTAGATGGTCGGCGTGTGGCTAAGGAAAGTGTCTGCTGCCTTGATTTAGTTGGTAATAATCATTGGTTGTAGGGCTTCGGCCTTATTACTTACCTAGGGAGATTCCACATGTTATTGCTGCGGCAGTGTATATCCCACCTTCTGCCAACCCAACATTGGCAAGGGATGCCATCCACTGTGTTATTGTGAAACTTCAAACTAAACATCCCAAACCCTTATAATAATCTCAGGTGATTTTAAACATGTCACCATGGAGAAAACATTGACTAACTTCATACAGTTTGTGAACTACCCAACTAGAGAGAATAAGAACCTAGATCTGCTGTATGCCAATGTGCAGTATGCATACAGCTCTTCTCCTCTTCCACCTTTAGGCATATCAGATTATAATTTGGTCTACCTTGATCCTTGTTATGTGCTCATAGTTAAGATACTGTACAGCCTGTGACCACCAGATCAATAAAGAAATGGTCTGAGGAGTTGAATTATTGTGATGCTGTTTTGAGGGGACAGTTTGGAATGCACTCATGGAAAGAACATTGATGAACTTACTGAGTGCATAACACATTATATTAATTTCCTTGTGGATTCTACTGTTCCAACAAGAATGATTCATACCTATTCAAAAAAAAAAAAAAAAAACATAGGTAAGAAGGTATATGAAGGATATTCTTAACTCCAAGAAGATGGCTTTTAGAGTGGGTAATAGGGAGGAGTTAAAATGATTCAGAGGGACCTGAAGATGAAGATTAGAGAGGCTAAGGAGAAATAAAGGAGAAAGCTGAAGTGGAAACTCCAGCAAAACAATGTGAGAAAGGTCTGGAGTGGCATGAGAACCATTACAGGTCTTGAGCCAGTTGGCGGAGGGACTGGAGGAGGTGTGGAGATGGCAAATTAACTGAACCATTTTTTTTTAACAAGTTCAGTTTGGAGGCCCTGACTTTGACTTCCTCAGATTTAATACAGATTTAAAGTTGTAGACAAGCAGAGTTGAGGCAAGTTCCCTCCACTCCTCATACTAGATCTCCTGCCTACTTTAGGATGCATTCTGCTTTCCCCCTATTTGTTACTTTCACCAGTTGTTCTTTTTATAAGAACAACTCTACTCCTCCTTCTTGGGAAAGCACATCAATGTCTTTTACAGCTAATCAGGTGAGTAGACAGTTGAGGAGACTTAAGGCGGAAAAATCAGTAGGCCCTGATGGTGTTGGCCCCAGGGCGCTTACGGAGTGTGCAGACCAGCTGGGGGTGTCCTTCAATAGGTCTTTAACCTGAGCCCGAGACTACTGTATTGTGGAAGACATCTTACCTTGTTCCTGTGACAATAATACTGTGTCCTTGTGGCTGCAAGGTTTACAGACTTTGACCAAGATCAAGAAGTCCTTGGAAAGATATGTTTTACATCAGTTATGGCCCATGGTTAGTAACTATTAAGACCCTTTGCAGTTTGTCTACCAGACGAGACTGCGAGACTGGGAGTTGAGGATGCTTCATGCTAAATGGCATGTATGCACACCTGGATAAGCCAGCCAGAACTGTGAGGGTCATGTTTTTTTACTTCTCCAGTGCTTTTGATACTATCAGGCTGGCTCTCCTATGTGAGAAGCTAGCAGCGATGCAGGTTGATGACTCATACCAAATGGAACTACTCTATAGAGCAGTCCTTTTCAACTTCTGTCCTCAGGACCCACTAACAGGCCAGATTTTAAGTATTACCTTGGGGAGATGCAGACTAGAATACTGCAATCACTGAGCAGCAAATTATATCACCTGTGATGTATTTCAGTTATCTTGCAAACCTGGCCTGTTAGTGGGTCCTGAGGACAGGAGTTGAGAAGCACTGCTATAGAGGATTGATTTGGATGTCTAAGCAAGAGGTTTTCTATCCAGCTGACTTCGTTGAGGTGATTGCATGGAGGTCAAGCAGATCAAACTAATAAAAATCTTTTGATTTCAAAGCAGACATTTCTTCCTTACCTGACAAAGATGGAGAGTTTGATTAGAATTGGGACTGTTCTGATCATCATAAAGTATACATTTACTTTATCTTACTGTTGCTTTAAATTGGCATCCATTGCTGGCAGAAACTGTAGTAAACTATGCCCACTTCCTTCCCAGCAGTTATTTTTCCTAATCCATTTTACAGTGAAGAAGCATGTGAAGAACTCCACTGTTTCTTAATACTGGCCTTGGAAGCATAAGTCTGTAAGAAGGCTGTCATTAGTTTTCAATTAATTCGTATATGTTATACTAATTCAGCTACATTTGTATGTGTGTTTGGTAGTATTTCTGTCAGGGAGTTATTTTAGCTAGTGCCTTAACAGTAATGTATCATGCCTACCACTATTTGCATTTTGTAATGTAATATTAAATGCTACTGCATATTTTTACAATTTGTGTTTCGCAGTTTTACAAAAAATCTAATTCTCAGTAAAGATTACAACTGTTAGCACTTCCTCCTGAGTCTTTATTGAGAAACTGTTAGCTATCTGCCAAGCCTTGTACTTCAAACACATAGTGAAGGCAGAACAGTAAAAAAGGCTTACAACACAGCGAGTCTAGTCTACTCATCATCAGCTAACCTCTACAGCCACAGACCCTACAGAGAGGTTATCTGTTTTATCATGCAGCACACAGGCCAAGATACTACACCAGTCATCCCTCAGCATACACAAGCAGAAGAAAGCACATACAGTATGCCAAGGACCAGGTCACATTGCAAAAGCTCTAGAGTCTCTAGTCTATCGGATCAAACATCAGCTATTGCTGGAGCTGCCAGGTCCAAGCGCACTAGCTCTAGACATTCAAGCTGCTCTAACCTGTCGTCTACCAGTGCTGCAGCCACCAGGGCCCATGCAAAAGCAAAAGCCACACATGCACTAGCTTCCTATGCAATATGTGAAGCTGAAATGATAAGAGAACAGGGCTGCATAGATGGAGAACATCATAAAAGATCCAGCCATGGTTTGGGCCTGGGTGGTCAGGTCCCTCAGGACGCCTGGGCCCCTTACATGTGTATGAGGCGTCTCCCTCTGATGGCAGCCCTGCCAATGACCCTAGGGCTGCAAGGGAGAAGTTCTAGCCACTAAGCCTCTTTGCTACCCCAATGTTTTTCTTCGTTTAACTTTTAGGTACAGAGAGCATGCACATGTGCTCCATTTCAAGAAGGCTGGATTTTTTTAGGGGGCTGCAACAGAAAATCAGTAAGTTGGGATGAAAGGTAAGAGATAGCAACCTAGAAGATGCAAATTTACTATAAAGAGACCCTGTCAATACCTTAAAACATTGCAGGTATAAGCAGGGAAAAAACAAGTATTTAAAATGCTTAGTTACAATGTTTTACCTCACCATAACTTATTCTATATGTTGTATTTGCTTGTAATGTGCCTTTAAACTTGCTAGTAAATTTGACTACTTCAGCAGGAGTCAATTCCCTTGCAGTCCTTTTATGGGAATGTCAAATTTCTGTCTGTGCTGGCCCAGCATTACTTCTCCCTCCCCTCACCTTCCTACATAACCTTTTATGTAGTTACCATGGGAGGAGAAAAGGGAAATACTATAGAATATCACTTGAGTGACACCTGAGTCTGCTGACAGCCCAAGTGTGCAGTCATGAGCCTGAGGCTGTTTATATTACATCCAAGATCATTTGCATTCTCAGTGCTTTTGGATATTTACACAAGAAAGACTTTACAGGTAAATAATATGCATAAAATACAGTAAATGCTCATAAATTCCTCTGCAGCCTGTAACCAGCTTTCTTCCTGTGCAGTCCAGGAGTGCTGCCACCAGTCACCTCTCTTTGCAGTCCTCTTGAACCCCTCATTCACACAGCCTGAGACTTCCGCTTGCTAGAATTAGCCATTACAACCTTTACACGATTTTCTCTCCCCCTACAACCTTACTTAGTTGGCCATCTTTGGGATGTTACTTCCACAGCAGCCACCTCATCTGCCAGCCCTCTACCTTGCAATTGTCCCTGCAGATTGTTGCGTCACCCACCTGGCTACAAAATTACTTTGGAAACCCTTCCCTGCAGTCAGGACTATATTCATGGTTGATTTTTACAGCTTGGTATCCTTTGAGTGGAATCAAGTGGTGCCAGCACTTCAGCTCTCAGGCACCGTAAGATAACTCTCATAAGTCTGCATCTGCAGACTTACAATAGTGGACCAGCCAAGAGTTCCAGGCAGAATCAATACTACTCATACATCCTTATACATCACCACTTCACGCTCTCCATTTATTGCAGTTTCTATCACATTACTGTGAACACTTATTAATCTGAAAACTTCCCCAGAAGTCCATGTCCCACACACAAGTCGCCGCCCGCGCTGTTCACAAACCTTATCATACCAGCTAAGAGCTTCTGTTGTTCTATACTCATAGAGGATGTGAATCCTCTCAACACCCTACTTTATCTCAAGACAGAGCAATGCAAAAATATGTATTTTGGCAAAACATTCCAGTCATGGCAAAAAAAGCTTTTGCCAAGCTAAAACAAAAGTGCCAAAGTCAGGAAGATGTCACTGAACTCTCTTGTCACTCTCGTCTCATTTGTCTATATTGAGCACCTGTATAGATATCATGGATGACTCCTCTCAAGACAACACAAGCCCTTCTTCTTCAGCTTATTCTTATGGTGGAGGAGGTCTCCAAAATACTCCCACCTTACTTTGACAAAAAGTTTGCACGCTACAAAAATCAATCAAAATAGTGTTGGGAACAGTTACCTCCAATACTAACATAATTCAAGCACTGGAACAATGTGTAAGCAACCTAGAAGACCAACTCTTTGTAACACAAAACTAACCCAAAGCTCAGTCACTGCTTATTGCTTCATTGGGTGAAAAGTTGGAGGAACTCGAAAACAGAAATCTTAGATTCAATTTATGCTTCATAGGCATCCCAGAGTCATATAAAAGGGACAGCCCTAATTCACAATGTCATGGTTGATCTGAGACCTCTTTAAACCTTGACCCTTGCCCTAGTCACTACATAGAAAGTGAACATCGATTTGGTCCAGAAAAACAGTAGCTTACCTAGACTCATCATAGCCAAACTTCAATTTTGCAGATAAATAAGCCATCCTCTCTGCCTACAGAAAGCTCAAGGAACTTCTAATTAGGATTGGGATTATATTCTCATAGTTCAGGACTTTTCAGAATCTGTCATGCAAAAATGCAAAGAATTCATCCCGGATTGTAAACACCTTTCTGAAAATAATATCAGCTTTGCCCTTCTCTATCCAGCCAAGCTAGATGTCCTCTGGAACAGAGAACCCAAATTATTTGAAGATCCAAAATCAGCCACTCTCCACTTGCAACTGCACTCTGTACTCCCAACCACCTGAAAAACAATACCTTTCTTTATAGTGCATTCACTCTTTCAAATGTTGACTCTTGATTTTTTGGAGGGAATCATCTCTCCCAGAGTCACCTCTATTTACTTTATACAATTTTATTTCTGTTTTCTCTGTGTTTCATATGAAATCTTATGCTCTTTGCTCAAAGTTATGACCCCTCTATTTGAATAGATGAGTCACAGGTGAACCTTATTCTAAGCAAAATAGAGAATGCTCTCGTTTTTCAGAGCAAATTGTATTGTGATGTTCTTTTAATTTTCTATTTCTGTTTCTAAACCAACCTGGATCTAATGGATGGCAGTCAGTTTTTATGAGGGATTGTGAAAACCAACTTCTGCTTCATGTACTGGTGATGGCAGCTTCTTGGGACAGCTGTCCCCACCAGTCAGGTACTTTTATTTATTCTTTTTGCTCTCCTTCTGCCCCACTACTCAAATGGCAATGGAAACATTCAACAATTCCACCTTTCGCCATCACACTGTAATCTTAAATTAGTAGAGAAACAAAAGGGGGGGTTTTCCGGCGCTCCGCAACATGTGATGTCTAAGGTAAATAGTACAATGGTAGCTATAATAGGACATTAAAATAAGGCAGGTAAACTCTAGAATGAGGAGGCAGCCATCCTCAGAGGGTGTCCATTACCTCTGTTGATAATCAATGTTGAAAAAAGGAGGGGTGTGGAGGCGCCAACTGTGGTAGCTTGTTTATGCAAAAATAAAAGTTAGTGTAACAATTACTGGTTCGCAGGGTGGAGGTGTTTCTTTGAGATGGAAAAGTGTCCTGGGATGTGCTGTTATCTTGTTTCCGGCTCAGATTTCATTCCTTCAGGCGTCTGGGTGTGGAGTCTGTACACAGGCTGAACTGCTGCATCCAGTGTATGGAAAGCTCCACGCTGACCACTCTGGAGTGCAGAAGAGGAAATGTCGTCACTGATGCACGGCAAACGTCCAGGCTGGTGTTGGGGATAATGCAGGGATACTATCTCAAAGAAACACCTCCACCCTGCGAACCAGTAAATGTAATTGTTACACTAACTTTTATTTTTGCATAAAACAAGCTACCACAGTTGGCGCCTCCACACCCCTCCTTTTTTCAACAATCTTAAATTAGTATCTTGGAATATAGCATATTTATACACACCACTTAAGAGGAAAAAATTGTATATCACTTAAAGCACGTGAAACCAAATATAGTCAGTTTGCAGGAAACCCATTGGAAACTAGGCCACCATAACATGGTAAAAGATAGTTGGATAGCAGAAACTATTGCCACATCATATAAAACTGCAATAAGTTGGGTAGCAATACTATTAAATACATCTCTTCCCTATGCAATTCTCAACACAATTCTTGATCTGGACAGCGGATACATATTGCTAGAACTGGAACTGAAAGGGTAATCCCTTTCTTTGTAATCTTTGTGTAGCCAATGTATCCCCCTCGCCCTTCTTCGTCCATCTTACCCAACTCTTCTCGGCCAAAGAATATGCTGGTAGTGGCAGGAGACTTTAACACAATCATTAATCCATCTCTTGACCTCTCTTACTCAACAACCACTCTGCAATCTTTGACTTTTGAAGGTCTCCAGTGCCTTTTGACCACAAACTTCCTGGTCGAAGTTTGGAAACTACTACATACTAATGAATGGGATTACACACGCTACTTGCAGGCCCACACAATACTCTCCAGATTAGACTGTTTTTTGATAGCTGATTCCCTTTCCCCTTGGGTTGAATCCACCATTATAGGACCCGTTTCTCTTTAAGACCACTCTCCTATTATTCTTTTCCTAAATATGGCTACTTGTGAGTCTAATTCTCCCATTTGGAAATTCCCCACTCACCTTACTAACTCAGATAACTTTAAGTTCTTCCTTCAATTACATTGGGCCAACTATTTTGCTGACAAAATCACCCATATGGACACATCCGCCCTTTTATTTTATCAGACAGCAAAAGCTGTCCTCGGGGGTCATATCATATCCTACAACACTGTTAAGAAAAAAGGAAACTGAAGTGTCAGCGAATCCTCTCTTTTATTCCATGAGGTTAATGTACCACAAAATACGCACATGCTGTATGCTAAATAACCACTGATCTATTTTTTCCCCCATTATGGAACAACTCAGACAATCCCACTCTTAAACAGTGGCACTAGGGAGGCCTTCACCACATAAAATTTTTGGTAGATGTTGACAACAAGCAACTATTTTCTTCAAATATAGCGCTAGAGAAATGTCCTTACTTATCCAACAAACCTCTTCTTCTTTCATAAGGTCAAATCCTAGATTACTTTAATCATAAAAAATTATCTCAAAACCCCACTAGACAAGGCCACTTCAATTGCCCATTCATGGTTGCAGCACCCCAAGATCACGGGGGTGAGCAAACACAGGAGGAGGTGGTTGGTGGAATTAAATGAAGAAATAACGGATGAACAATGGAGGTATGTTTGCATATTAGCACATAAATGCTCTATTAGCACAAAAGTACAAGAAACGAGTTACAAATTGTTGACACATTGGCATAACACTCCTGACAAACTTCATAAATGGAATGAACAAGTCAGAAGTTTGCTGGAGATGTCAGTCCGAGCGGGGTACATTGACCCACATTTGGTGGCACTGTCCCCTGATCAAACCCTTCTAGAATGAAATCCGGAAGCTAATTAAAAAGATTGCTGAGACCAAATTAAACTTGACTGCAGCTTGCTGCTTACTGCACGTGTCCAATTTCTCATTTAAAAGATATAAACACTCCTTGACAAAACAGCTTCTTAATGCGGCTAAATCGCTGACCCCTCTCTAGTGGATTTCATCCCGGGTCCCCTCCATTTCGGAGTGGCTGAATAGAGTAGAGGACATTTGTGAAATGGAGGGCACTCTGGACCAAGACAAAGGCACTGTGGAAAGATTTCACAAAACATGGCAACCATGGTTGATCTTTAAATATTCGCAGGATTTTGTGTCTGCTAGATCTTGTCACTTTTCATGTTAATATACCTAGAATTCTTCACCAATGGTTTTTCTCTTTGCCTCCTTTGGCCAAATGGTACCAACAATACCCAGCCCGCAAAGTACCTACCCTTTCCCTACCCTTCTCTTCTTGTCTCTCTTTTCCTTCTTTTTCTTTTCTCTGTTCACCAATTTCAGCTATAATCGTGACAGCGGATGACGATGGTCATACGGTTTAGTATATAATTATAATATTGGTCAAACTGAATAAACCTGTTTTGAATTTATGTTCATATTGGAAACTCTTTGTTCAAACACACTTTAGTCTACTTTCATGTAAAATTACATAAGTTGAAAATAATCAGAATATATTTTTAGGTTACTTTATGCCTTAATCATTATGCTGCTAGCATTAGTAAATAGATAGAAAAATATATCATACACTATTTACTTTTTCACTTGCTTCCTGGTTTCCAGGCCTAGGCAAATTATGTCATACATCCCAGGAGTCTTCAAGAGGGGAGGAGTGGTTTTCTCAGATTAGCACAGCCTTATGCTGGCCTGCTAGAACTAAGGGCAGATGGATTCCAGGAAGTAAATACTACATGAATCATCCGCCCTTAACCTTCCTGGTGGTATTCCAGAGTGTGGCATGGGGTTAATTTTCAGTACCAAAAGCGGTAACCCAGAGCCACACTCAGGATTGCATTGCAATATCCTGGTACAGTTTACTTACCTTGTCCCCAGGATCCTGCGATGTCCCCCCGCTGTGTCCTCCGCCAGATCCTCCACCTGATTCATAAATGTTCTGGGCTCTGTTCCCTGCGAGCATCGTGACACATGGGGGCGGAGCCTGGTGGCAAATTCAAAAAGTGCAAAATACATAACATATACACTACACTGTAATCTGTAAGATTACATTACTGTATCAAATCATTTCACCTCCCTTTTGTCCCTAGTGCTTTGTCCAGTGCCCTGCCTGCACTTTTATATTATATATACTGTTCTTTATGCCTGGAAACTTGAGAATATCCATGGCATCCAAAAAGCGTCCCTCTACATCAAAAGCGGTTTTAGACCAGCTAGAAAACAGTGATAGTAAATTAGAATCACTTGCAGAATTGAGCCATAGTGATTCTTCATCAGACACTGAAAGTGACGACAGCGACAATTCTGCGACTGAGCGAATTTCAGTGTTTTTGATTTGATTACATTATTGAATACATTTTATTATTATTATATTCTTATTTTTTATAATTATTCATAGTTATTTATTATATTATAATTTATGATTTTGTGTTTCAAACTTAATCATACCCGGGATGTCTACTAGGCTCTTGTTTGGACAGATTTAAGTAAGTTATTCCTAAGAATTACAGGCCTACAATATAAAACTCCAAATTTCTATGCAAAACAATGTACCATTTTGACATTCAAAAATCTGACCTAATCATACTGCCAGGGAGGGTAATCAAGATGGCTAAGGACAGAAATGCTAGGGGCATTTTTCAAAGTTATTTCTCAGCAAAATAAAGCATGGAGACATAGATGGATGGGTGAGTATGCTTTAAACATGAAAAATTAATTAAACAGCATTTTGGTTTGTGATGCTCAGATACAATGTAGTTCTGCTTTAATAAATGGATCAGGAAATTCCCCCATCTTTTTACTAACACTCTTCTAAAGCCATTGAGTTTGTCCTGTGGCATGACTAAAGCCACAATGTACCACAAAATGATGCTTAGGCTTTTCCAGCATTTATTTATATGTATCTCCACATCATTCTCACCTTAAGGGCCTAAGCTCCCCTTCTTGGTGCCTGAAATGTGGCCACCCAGATGTGGATTTGTTCCATACTTTCTGCTCATGCCCAATGATTAAATGCTTTTAACAGTCTCTATAAAAGTCTAGAAAACTATCTTAAAAGGTGTTTCAACACCAAGAAAAACCTTTTCAACAATCATTGATTGACTGAGCAATAGAGAGTCGCTCTTATGCCGCGTACACACGAGCGGACTTTCCGGCATACTTGGTCCGACCGTGTGTAGGCTCCGGTGGACTTTTCCGGCGGACTTTTTCCCAAAAGTCCGCCGGACCTAGATTTGAAACATGTTTAAAATCTTTCCGTCGGACTCAGTTTCTGATGGAAAGTCCGCTCGTCTGTGTGCTGGTCCGACAGAAAGCCTGCTCGTCTGTATGCTGGTCCGATGGACCAGATACGATGCAAGGGCAGGGTATTGCATTTCGCGCTCGCTGCAATAGGAAAAACAAATTTTCTTATTGCGGTGAGTGCGGGGCATACCAGGCCTTTAGGTCTGGTATGGATTTTAAAGGGAAGCCCCTACGCCGAAAAACAGCATGGGGTCCCCCCTAAAATCCATACCAGACTCCGATCCGAACACACAGCCCGGCCGGTCAGGAAAGGGGGTGGGGATGAGCGAGCGCCCCCCCCTGAACCGTACCAGGCTGCATGCCCTCAACATGGGGGGTGCTTTGGGGGAGGGGGAGCCCTGCGGGGAAGAGGCCAGAGAGAGCCGGCAGAAGAACTGGAACACCGGAAGAAGAGGCCAGAGAGAGCGGAGGAGAACCAACCGGACGCCAGGAGAAGAGGAACCGGAGGGACCCCCGAAGCTGGAAGAAGACCCCCGAAGCCGGAGGAAGACCCCCCCGAGCTGTTTAATAAATTATTTTAAAAACCTGTGTAGTGTGTTTTATTATTGACACTTTTTCTCTAGGTGAATGGGTAGGGGTACCATGTACCCCATACTCATTCACATAGGGTGGGGGGCCGGGATCTGGGGGCCCTCTTATTATAGGGGGCTCCCGGATTCCGATAAGCCCCCCTCCCACAGACCCCGACAACCAACGGCCAGGGTTGTCGGGAAGAGGCCCTTGTCCTCATCAACATGGGGACAAGGTGCTTTGGGGTGGGGGGGCCCCGCAGGGCGCCCCCTCCCCCAAAGCACCCACCCCCCCATGTTGAGGGCATGCGGCCTGGTACGGTTCAGGAGGGGGGGCGCTCGCTCGTCCCCACCCCCTTTCCTGACTCGCCGGGCTGCGTGCTCGGATCGGGGTCTGGTATGGATTTTAGGGGGGACCCCACGCCGTTTTTTCAGCGTAGGGGCTTCCCTTTATAATCCATACCAGACCTAAGGGCCTGGTATGACCCGCGACGGGGCTCGCAAGGTGTCAATCTCGCCGATAAAAGCGGCAAGATTGACTTCCTTTTCTAGTCCTGTCGTACCTGAGTCACGTTCAAAATGAACGGACTTGTCCGTGTGTGGGAAAGTCCGTTCATTCTGAAAGTCCGCCGTAACTCCGGCGAAAGTCCGTCGGAAAGACGGGTGGACCTAGCCTGCCGGAAAGTCCGGTCGTGTGTGGGCAAGTCCGTCCGTTTTTAAGTCCGGTGCACCTGGCGGACTAAGTCCGTCGGAAAGTCTGCCGGACCAAGTATGCCAGAAAGTCCGATCGTGTGTAAGCGGCATAATACTATATCAGAATTATACTCACCCCTAAACTTTTATTTTTCACATCGACAGAGAAATACTAAAAAGCTGGCAAAAGGATTCTATGAACGAAGAGTTATCAAAAAAATCTTGATGGGGTATCTCAAAACTAGATGTCTAATCATTAGTGAAAACTGGAGAGAAACACAGTTTAAACGTATGCACAGGACATTTATCCCATTCCTAATAATAAAAAACGGTCATTCCGTGCAACTTTACTACAACGGTTTTGGGAATATTCGAAAATCTCAATATTTTGGGACCAAATACCGAGATACATTTTTGGAATTACATTAGTACATATTCCCAAAAACACGACAACTTGTCTATTTGGCAAAATCTGACATATCCAAAACACCTTCCAACTCTTACATCCCCAAGTGGGCTTTGTTATGCCTTTTAGCTGCTCGTAAAGCAATACTAAAAACTTGGACATCATTTACTCCACCAATGATAACGACAGTCAAAAATGATCTAAAGGCTCTATTGTATATTGAAAGGTTAGACATGATAGTCCAATCCTTTGGCCCAACCAGTCGTTTCTTTACAAGATGGAAACTTTTTACAGAGCGAACGCTCTCAACTTTGGAAATCACACAACTAATGACACCGTTTCGATACACGGACTGGTACCACAAAGCAACCCTCTCAAACTCTTTTGGCAGATTGAAACTCCATTTATTCGTCCACCCTCCCCCTCACCTCCTTACTTCAGAAACAATTACATTTAATAACTGATAGTTACAGTTGGAAATTAAAGAAACTCTATTGTGTATTTCTTTTTCTCCTGGGCAAACTAAACCATACTTTGATTTTAATTTGATTGTTTTTTTTTTTAACTTATTTGATGCAATTTTTTATGTGACTCCTGCTATAAATGCCTTACTTAAGCAATCTTAATACTATGGTGCATTACCTTAGTACATTATTCTTCCATGCTTTGAGACTAAACATAGTATTATCTCCAAAATCAGATATTATTTTGGTACCCTAACCTTTTGAAACGTTAAAAGGAACATATATTGGTACTTGTACCATCAGATTGCTTGCTATAGCTTCTTCTTTGTAATTGTATTATATTTTATTTTTTGTTTGCTCACATTATTTGGAATTACTTGGAAAATAATAAAAATTACAATAAAAAATAGATTTAAAAAAACTCAATATAAGTGATTCTGCAAAGCAAGAATCAATATCCATTTTGTGAAAAATAAAACTAGTGAAAATAAAGTAAGATCCCAAATTTTTATAACGAAAAAAAAACAAACTGTTTTTGACACATGGTGGTACATTATACCACCACATATTTTTAAAACAACTTACCCCTAACCCCTGAATTGGTATTTTTTTATCTATTTAATATTCCAGATCTTAAGAGACTGTAAACAACTAATCATTATTATATTCCTTGCAGCACATAAAAAACATTCTCCGTAAGTGTATCTACCTGGAACCCCCTACCACTTCTATGTTTATAGCCAAAATGTCATGTTTTGCGCATTGATTGAGTGGAGGCCTCCTTAAGCAAAGAATCATGGGTCCAAATTTTTTTTGACGTCTAGGAATCCTTTTTCCAAAAAAATATATGTGTAATAATATTGCGCCAACTAAGTGAAAAAAGCAGCCAACATAACCAATAGACGAATGGTGAAACAGTAAACAAACAAAAATGTGGCGCTAAAAAATAGTGTCCGTTACCGGGCAACCACCAACCAGAATGGTCATCTGGAGGTATGAATGCACAATAAAGTTTTATTAGGATGAAAACTCCACTATAAGGGAATCATCAATGTTTATTGTTATGTGGATAAATGTATTATACTCGTGAAACAAACAGGAATATGTACTGAAGCACATGTAACTTAAGAAACTAAATGGCACTCTCTGACAAGTGAACTAATAACCATACATCTGTGTACTCTCAAAAAGAGCATGCTAGAAAAAACAGTGTACAAAAAGTGGTATACCCTTAAAGGTTAAGTGACATAATAAATGACATCCAATAAATCATAAAAAACGCTTCCACTTGGAAATGTTAAAAAAGGGTATAGATAATAAACTGTGAATAATAAACTCCCAACATGTACAATTAGTATTTATCAAAAAGTCCTGAGAAATACATGTATCAGGTATTAATAAGGGCCAACTCGAAAAGTTCCCGTATGTCGAATTCCCTTAATTACTAATGACAGGGATAGACCTTGTATTCCCGGATCTTGGCAAAACCGGAATGAACCTTGAACCAACTTGACATATACAGGGATGTATGAATGGTTGGATAACCCTTACCGGAATTGGTGGACGCCCTAGCCGAAGGCTGGGAGTCAGATAAGGCTTATATCCGGAACATCCAAGGACTGTTATCCCGCCAAGGGAAGGTGCAGACCCCTGTCCTGGTGCAGTGAGGCGTGATGACAGCTACTCACCGGTCATCCAAAAAATGGTCTCCCGACCTACAGCTCTCCTTGGTATGGATGTGGAGGTGATGTTTGTGTATATACACAATGCAGGTACATCCAGGGGACATATATCCCTCAAAAAAGAAACAGAAAAATCCTCCACATAGTGTAAATCCACTTCCAAAAGGTTTTATTGTGATAAAAATTATTCCGGTACCCCAACAAACAGGGCCGGATATAAAATGACAAACTGGTATAAAAAAGCGCTTTACAACAAATGTGGCTCAGCAGGCATAGCGGACCCGACGCGTTTCGTCCGCATGGACACACCCCAGTTGAAGTCCATGCGGACGAAACGCGTCGGGTCCGCTATGCCTGCTGAGCCACATTTGTTGTAAAGCGCTTTTTTATACCAGTTTGTCATTTTATATCCGGCCCTGTTTGTTGGGGTACCGGAATAATTTTTATCGCAATAAAACCTTTTGGAAGTGGATTTACACTATGTGGAGGATTTTTCTGTTTCTTTTTTGAGGGATATATGTCCCCTGGATGTACCTGCATTGTGTATATACACAAACATCACCTCCACATCCATACCAAGGAGAGCTGTAGGTCGGGAGACCATTTTTTGGATGACCGGTGAGTAGCTGTCATCACGCCTCACTGCACCAGGACAGGGGTCTGCACCTTCCCTTGGCGGGATAACAGTCCTTGGATGTTCCGGATATAAGCCTTATCTGACTCCCAGCCTTCGGCTAGGGCGTCCACCAATTCCGGTAAGGGTTATCCAACCATTCATACACCCCTGTATATGTCAAGTTGGTTCAAGGTTCATTCCGGTTTTCCCAAGATCCGGGAATACAAGGTCTATCCCTGTCATTAGTAATTAAGGGAATTCGACATACGGGAACTTTTCGAGTTGGCCCTTATTAATACCTGATACATGTATTTCTCAGGACTTTTTGATAAATACTAATTGTACATGTTGGGAGTTTATTATTCACAGTTTATTATCTATACCCTTTTTTAACATTTCCAAGCGGAAGCGTTTTTTATGATTTATTGGATGTCATTTATTATGTCACTTAACCTTTAAGGGTATACCACTTTTTGTACACTGTTTTTTCTAGCATGCTCTTTTTGAGAGTACACAGATGTATGGTTATTAGTTCACTTGTCAGAGAGTGCCATTTAGTTTCTTAAGTTACATGTGCTTCAGTACATATTCCTGTTTGTTTCACGAGTATAATACATTTATCCACATAACAATAAACATTGATGATTCCCTTATAGTGGAGTTTTCATCCTAATAAAACTTTATTGTGCATTCATACCTCCAGATGACCATTCTGGTTGGTGGTTGCCCGGTAACGGACACTATTTTTTAGCGCCACATTTTTGTTTGTTTATCCTTTTTCCAAACCCTACCCATGAATCTATAGTGTAATGTTTCTAATATACTTACTGCTTTCAAACTAGACTGCTAACCAATGACCCCTCGGTTCATCCTTTATCCTCCACTCAATTTGAAATATGCTTTTGAATGCAGTAATTGAGGCCTTTCCCCCTTCCAACTCCACCTGCTAATTGTTTGACTGCCATTCATCCTAGTACTTAATGCAACTCATCTCTAGACTCAGCACTGCGAGTTTATTTTTAGACTATATTACTAAATTCTACATTGTCATTCTCAATTGTTTAATTGGCCATTAAACATTCATTATTCTACTAATTTAGTTTAGTTCATTATTTTCAGAATTTGTTCAGTTTCATTTAGTTTCATTACGTTTATTAATTTTCTAACGAAATCCACATTTTCTGAAATATTAGAATTCAAATCGATCTAAAACTGATCGACTAATCTGAAATCTGTGTGAAGAATAGCTGATTATTAAGGAGCGAGCTGCTAAGGCGGCCGCCGTGTCCATAACAACTGATGACTCATCAACTGTCAGTAGGTTTCCCCACTGACAGCTGAATGTAAAGAAAATAATTGCCAGCAATTAACAATTCTGAAAAAAAAGCATGAGGGTCTCTCCTATACTGTCCAGGAACACAACTGTTCGACAGGTAAACATAGGGGTGGAAGTTACCCTGTGATATCACCGAGTGACCCCGCCTCCATGTCCTGCTGTCATTGGGCAAGTATCATTCACAAATGATGGATAAACATGGGGCGGGGTTATGTAGTGACGTCACTGGGTGACCCCGCCCCATAATGAAACTCACTCATTGAGTACTCCCCCCTACCCAAAAGCACCCCCATGTGGAGGACATGTGGCCTGGTATGGTTCAGGAGTGGGGGCCCTCGCTTGTCCCCACCTTTCCTGGTCTGCTGGGCTGCATGCTCAGATAAGGGTCTGGTATAAAAAAATTTGGGGGTGGGGGGTGGTGCACCATTTTATTTACATTTTGTCATGAGGTTCCCCTGGTATGGATGGGGGAGGGGGGGCCCACACTGTTTTTTTTTTCAGAATTTTCAAATGCCAGCAATTTTTCTCTTTACATTCAACTGTCAGGGGGAAACCTGTTGACAGTTCATGAGTCATCAGTTGTTAAGGATGCGGTGATCGATTTTAATTTGAATCATTCTGAAAACCATTAGAAAACGAATGTACGAAATTAAACTAACATAATTTCAATGAAATTTGTTACTATTGTCATTCAGAGATTTGAATACATCCGAATCTCTGAATAACCAAAAATTTGTTTAAATTTATATTCGAACCAAAACAAATTGCACGTGTCTAATGTTCAGTCTAAATGTCCAATCACAATCAGTAACAAATTTAAAGGTCTCTGAAGTAAATGATAACAAAACGAAATTTTGTCCGAAATAATGAATTATCCAAATTCTAAACACATTCAAACCAAATTCTAAAACAAATTTGAAATTTAAATATATTGCTGACTTCCTTCAAAAGCTGTGTGCAAGTGTACCTAAAAGAACTGATGCTGTTTCGAAGCCAAAGGATGTTCAAATATTGATTTGCTTTATATTTTTCTTCTGTTCGCTCACTCTGCATTTTTTTTTTTTTCCTTGTCAAAAGAAGTTTATTGAGTATACAATGTTATAAAGATACATAAAGTAAGTTTACAAGGATCTATAAAGTAAGCTCATTGTTTTACAGTAGGGTTTATATAGGTAAATATCATGAAATTTCAAATATTAAACATTGGGTTCACGTAAACCTAAATTAAAGATATATATATCATTTCCTTAGTTACTTTTGTAGGTATTTAAATGATTTATACCTATTATACATATTGTTTACAAGTAGAGTGTATATAGGTCAAATAAATTCTGATAATGAGCTTTAATCGTAAGGTGGAGAAAAGGAAAGAGAAAGAAGAAAAAGGGTTGAAAGGTAGAGGTATGGTCCACAAGGTTGTCCCGCTCGTCAGTTTATTATTCTTTTTAGTTCTCTTTGAAGCCTTAGAATGTGTGTCTCTGTAAGTCATTTAATCTGTTACCATGGCAACAGGACAGAGTCATTGAAGTTTGACAGGAACTGTTGTTTTATCCAAGGATGCCAAAGTTTTTCAAATTTTGGAATTTGATTTTGATCGATGGCTACCATCTTAGCATGGGACATTGTATTATTCATTCTGTGAATTGTTTCTGCTAGTACCAATGTAGGAGATTTCCATGCCTTGGCCACTGTTTGTTTTGCAGCCGTTATTAGTTGGATCATAAGTTTGAATTGAGAGAGTGTTAACCATTCCGGTTTTAGATTGAGTAAAGTTAAATATGGATCTGGTTGTATTATTTTTTTAAATATTTTAGATGCAATCACGAAGACTTCCTTCCAGAAGGTTTGGATTACTGGGCACGTCCACCATATGTGTAAATATGTGCCTATTTCTGGGCATCCTCGAAAACAAAGAGCTGAGGTATTAGGTGAATATTTTGCCACTCTAGCGGGTACAAGGTACCAGCGAGTTAGGACTTTATAATTTGTCTCCAGTGCTAAGATGTTGGGTGAAGATGACTTAGATGTGAGCCATATGTTAGACCAGTCCGTGTCTTCTAAAGTTCGTCCCAGGTCCTCCTCCCACCTCTGAACGTAAGAGGGTCTATTAAGATTTGCTACTCCATATAATTGATTATAAAGTGATGAAATTGTACCTTTAGCAAATGGATCTTTTGTACAGATTGATTCAAAAATGGATAATTGGGATAATATTGTATCCCCCTTTAGGAATGGTGTATAGAAATTTTTGATTTGGAGATATCTAAATATCGCAGAGTTTGGTAGATCATATTTTTCTCTAAGCGATGGGAATGAAAGGAATGATTTAGATGCTATGAAGTCATTTAGTGTCTGAATGCCTGATGTTGTCCAAGCTTTAAAAGAGTTTGGGTAGATCCATGCCGGATAAAAGGCCGGATTTCTGATAAAAGAGAGGAGAGGATTGTGTGGAGATTGTAACTGATATTTGGTTTTTAGTTTATCCCAGAGAGATAAGAAGTGTTTAGTTATGGGATTATGAATTTTAAAGCGGTCTTTAGGATCAAGCCATAATAAATTTGATATTAATAGAGGGTCATTTTCTGAAGCCTCTATAAATACCCATAATGGGATTTCCTGTTTTGCATGGTATTTGGACAGACTGGCCAAATGTGCTGCTCTGTAGTAGTTAGTAAAATTAGGGTATCCCAGGCCTCCTTTATTTTTGGGAAGATGTAGTGTGTGTATAGGTATACGTGGTTTAGAAGAGCCCCATATAAACGAAGTTGCTCTTTTTTGCACTATTCTCAAAAAATAGGAAGGAATTGGAATAGGGAGGACTCTGAATAGATAAAGCAATTTGGGTAGAATAGTCATTTTGATTGCATTAATCTTCTCTATCCAGGATAAAGGAAGTTGCGACCATTGTTTTATTAGATTTGTGATCTGTCTTAATACAGGAGGATAATTGGTTGAGAATAAGTCAGAATGAGATGCTGTTAAATGAATTCCAAGATATGGGATTGATTTTTCTGCCCATGTGAATGGGAGTGCAGCCCTAGCCGGGATCAATTCCATGTTTGTGAGTGAAATATTAAGCACTAGGCATTTCTTAGGATTAATCATAAGGCCGGATAGGGCTGCAAATCCATCAAGAGCTGGTATTAAGTTAGGACCAGAGACCTGTGGTGATGATAGAAAAAGTAATATATCGTCTGCAAATATACATAATTTGTGTGTAATACCTCCTACTTCAATGCCAGTTATAGTTTGGTTTGTTCTGATGTATTGGGCCATGGGTTCGAGTATAAGGGCAAATAATAAGGGAGATAATGGGCAACCCTGTCGGGTACCTCTTTCGATATTAAAGGCTTCAGATTTGTATCCAGCATATTTTATATAGGCTTTGGGTTTATTATATAATGCTTTGATCCATGTTAAAAAGTGGGGTCCAAAACCCCATTTTTGTAATGAATATTGCATATATTGCCAGGATACTGTGTCAAATGCCCTCTTAATATCGAGAGATAGAAAACATAAAGGGATTTTCAGTTTTTTAGCAATATGTGCCAATAACACTGCCCTGCGTATATTATCGCCTGCCTGTCTATTTGGCATGAAGCCTACTTGATCTCTATGTATTAATTTTCCTATAATGCTATTGAGGCGTTTTGCTATTATTTTTGCTAATAATTTAATATCGAGGTTTAACAGAGAGATAGGCCGATAATTCACACAGGAAGTATCATCAGAAAGGGGTTTTGGGATCATACAAACAATTGCCATTAGTGTTTCTTGCCGAAAAGAATGTCCATCTAGAAGTTTGTTAAAAGTTTCAGTGAGAATGGGAGAGAGTATTTCTGAGAATGTTTTATAGTATAAAGCCGAGTAGCCGTCTGGGCCTGGTCTTTTGTTAAGTTTTAGGTCTTTTATGACGTTAGCAACTTCATCTATAGTTATAGGCTCATCCAAACTGCTTTTTTGATTCTGAGATAACTCAGGTAAGGTTATTTTTGAGAAGGAGGATTCAGCCTCTGTAGGATTAAATTCATTGTTTGTCTTGTATAAAGTTGCGAGATGTGAGTGAAATTTATGGACTATTTTAACTGGATTACAAGTGTAAACATTTTTTGATAATTTCAAGCGTATTGGTTTGAAAGATTTGTTAGTTGAATTTAATGCCCGAGCCAAATATGTACCTGGTTTGTTTGTATTCATGTAGAAATTGTGTTTGGAGCGTTTGAGGGATTTATCAACTGACTCAGTGAGAAATAGATCGTATTCCAATCTAGATTTTTCCAGATGAGATTTTGTACTCTGAGATGGATTATCTTGAAATGATATGTAGGCTGCATTAAAATTGAGTTCTAGTTTTTTTGCTAGATTTTTGCGTTCCCGTTTAAATAGTGCCATTTGTCTTTGCACTCTGCATTTTTTAAATTGATAACAATAAACAAGCAAAATATATATTTTTTAAAGCATTCTTACCGTAAATTACTTTTATACACCTGCCTTAACTTTTTGCGCAGTACTGTACTGTAAATAGAAACAGCAAAGTCAAATATTCCTTTTTTAACTTAGGACACTTCACATAATAAACTTTATTAATACAAAGAAGAGTAATGTGTCAAAAATCAAACTGTCCTGAGGATGACACTGCTAATACACTAGAGGCGGCTGTTGTTGGTTCTTATGAGGCTCTGACACACCTCCCGCTTCGAGGTGTCAGGGCTCCATATAGGCTCACGATATCCATGCATGCAACCTGTAGGGCATGGGTAGCAGCGACCAAGATGGGTAGCACTTCTGAGATTTCTCCTCACACACCACTTTGGAAGAATCCTAAATTAATACATTTCTGTGAGTACCCTGATCCGATCATCTGGACTAAATTTGGTATTAAGACGCTGAGGGACATAGTGGGTGGTGAGAAACTTTTGCAATTTGATGCCCTGAAAACTAAATTTGATCTTCCTAACACTCACTTGTTTCGTTATCTTCAGCTCAGGCATGCATACTGTCACAGACCTAGCCAGAACAGAGGCTGTTGGAGAGGACTGTATGCAAGCAAATGTCACAGACCTAGCCAGAACAGAGGCTGTTGGAGAGGACTGTATGCAAACCTGTTGCCCACCGGTTATGGGCCCTAGCATTTGGGGGAATGGTGCTCTCTGTGAGCTGTATGCCTGGGGACCCTGGGGTTGGTGTTACTATGGATTCAGCTCCATGTCCCCCCAAAACACACAGACTCTGAAACCCTTTATATGCCATATTAGAATGGTGACTGATTTATACCATTGGGACTCGTACTGTTAAATGCTAATGTCATCAATTCTGCTATAATGTGTTTAGTGTGGCTCTAAGAGTCTTTTCACCCATTGTTGTTTATGTTAATTGAGAGAGCTGATCACATTAGCCACCAGCACTGGCTAATAGACGAATGGTCTGGGCTGAGGAGGGGGGAGATTGTTGTTTGTATTGTTAGTTGTAATTAGCTCCAGCTATTGTGTTTATATTAATGTGTGAAGCTCGGTGCCAACAAGACTGTCATCTGGTCTGGGTACATTTTGTAGTAAATTAGCTCATGTTAATTAGGTTAGCTTTGAGTCATCCCTGCTGTATAAAGGTCTGTGAGATCTCAAAATAAAAGTTAGTTCTGATGTACTCCAAGACTAGTGTTGTCTAGTTCTTGGGGTTCCTATAGCCAGATCCATTGGACTCGTGTTCCAGAACTTAGGAAGCGGTATATGACGGAAGCACTCAAGCGGAGTGTGGGACGTTCCGTGACATTGGTGGCAAGCAGCGGGAAAGCTTCCTGAAGTCTGAAGTCTGGGACATCCAAACCTCCAACTGGATCCAAGATCAGCATAGCAGACTTCAGTCACCCCAGCAGAGATATGGACCTGGCATCAGAATTCCCGGGGCTGCTGAGGATCATCCTTTCAGCGTACACCAGGACTGTGTCTGAGGATGAATACCTGGAGCTCAGGCAGCTGATTCGGGTGGAGCTCTGGATTGCAGCCCTCCGTCTCGCTGGTATAAAACAGGGCAAGTGCTTTCCAACCCAAGAGCAATGGGCCAGTGACCAACGGGCATTGCAGATGGCATTCCTGGGAGAGCAGCCCCAGGAGCAATGGGTGACTGAGTTGGACAGGTTGGTCCAGCAGGAGATAGAGCTGGACAATCGTTATCGGGCTCTGCAAAGGCACGCAGAGGAGGGATATTTAGGGGAGACAACAGAATGCTCTCCGGAGGGATATGACTTTGGCGGCCCTGGATTGCTGTGGGAGAACCTTACAGATCTTTTTATGTTTGGCGATGAGGGGGAACCTGACCTTGAGAACATGAGAGACTATAGAGAGTCTATGCTCGGTCTTGCAGGGGTCTCAGAGCTCAAACCTGATCTGGACCATTTGCTAAGGAAGGAACAGCATCTGGAAAGGGCATACAGGAAACTGCTAGAACAAGTTCAGCAGCATGCCAGAGGATCGGCAGTGGAAAATCCGGAGATTGCCATCCCCAAACCTGAAGTGCTGACAACAGGGCAGAGCTCTGCTAACCTCTGTCCAGAAATGATAGCATCTTCTGGGTTCCATGGACAGGAGATGGTGAACCTCTATTCCCAGACATCAGTTGCAGAGACATGGGATTTGATAGACTTTTCTGCTGAGGAAGAACAACCTGATGAGCCTCCAGCAGAAGAGCTGCTATCAGGGCCAAAGTTCACTGTGTTCTGCCCAGCACCAACAGTGGCTTCGGCCTTCCTGAGAGAAGAGGTAGTCGGCCTTTCTCCCACAACACTGACAGGGACATGTGATTTTCTGCCAGCAGCATCTATGGAGTTAAAACAAACTTCTCCAGCTGAAGATCTGGTAACTGAACAGAGGGTCCAAGACCTCTGTCCCACACTTTTACCACTTCCAGAGACTGGGGATTTAATAGACATTTCTGTAGAGGAGGAACCACCTAGCAAACCCCCAGCAGAAGTGCTGGCAACCGGACAGAGGGTCCAAGACCTCTGCCCCACACCTGCAGCAATTGTGGAGGCTCAGGGTGAGAAGATGGCAATCACTTCCCAGCAGCAGATACAGGGGGAGAAGGGAGAGGAGGTGTGTGTTGTCCCTCCCCAACAGTTGGCCAGGGTGGAGGAAGTGGGCTTTCCTCCCCAGCAAAGATCCGTGTACCTGGGAGACAGTACCATCGACATGTCGTCCCAGCAGCCAGATGAGGGAATGGAAAAGGAAGCAGCCGGCTCACCTCCCCAATGGCAGCTACACAGTTTGGGAGGGGAGGAAGCCAGCTGCCTGCCCCAACAGTTAGCTGGAGCAGAGGATGCGGAGTCCCCAGCAGAAGTGCTGGCAACAGGGCAGAGTGCTACCAACCTCTGCCCAGCACCAGCAACAACTACAGAGTTCCAGGGAGGCGGGGCAGTCGGCCTCCCTCTCCAACAGTTAGCCGGAACAGATGGTGTGGAGTTTCCAGCAGAAGGGCTGGCAACAGGGCCGAGGACTGCTGGACTCTGCCCTCAACTAACAGAGGATGGATTTCCTGTGAAGGTGGCTGGGACTTCAGTCTCCACCTGTATACCCCAGGGATGCTGGGCAGTGGGCCCAGATCCCCAACAGCATGACAGAGTGAGCCCAGTCACCCTGTCTTCTCTTCAGCGGCAGAAAGGATTCCAGGGAGAAGAGCCAGTCCAGGCCTCTCCCCAGCGGCAGATATGTTCTCTGAGAGAGACAGAGGTTGGCTGGGTGAGTGATACTCTGTTTGGAATAATTTATTTGGGGTACGGTGTGGGTACAGGCAGTAGAGGACTGGAGCTGTTTACTAACTTCGGAGTCAACCCGTCTGGGGTCTCCTCCTGTGTTAGTCTCCTGCCGAAAGGGGAGAAATGTCACAGACCTAGCCAGAACAGAGGCTGTTGGAGAGGACTGTATGCAAGCCTGTTGCCCACCGATTATGGGCCCTAGCATTTGGGGGAATGGTGCTCTCTGTGAGCTGTATGCCTGGGGACCCTGGGGTTGGTGTTACTATGGATTCAGCTCCATGTCCCCCCAAAACACACAGACTCTGGAACCCTTTATATGCCATATTAGAATGGTGACTGATTTATACCATTGGGACTCGTACTGTTAAATGCTAATGTCATCAATTCTGCTATAATGTGTTTAGTGTGGCTCTAAGAGTCTTTTCACCCATTGTTGTTTATGTTAATTGAGAGAGCTGATCACATTAGCCACCAGCACTGGCTAATAGACGAATGGTCTGGGCTGAGGAGGGGGGAGATTGTTGTTTGTATTGTTAGTTGTAATTAGCTCCAGCTATTGTGTTTATATTAATGTGTGAAGCTCGGTGCCAACAAGACTGTCATCTGGTCTGGGTACATTTTGTAGTAAATTAGCTCATGTTAATTAGGTTAGCTTTGAGTCATCCCTGCTGTATAAAGGTCTGTGAGATCTCAAAATAAAAGTTAGTTCTGATGTACTCCAAGACTAGTGTTGTCTAGTTCTTGGGGTTCCTATAGCCAGATCCATTGGACTCGTGTTCCAGAACTTAGGAAGCGGTATATGACGGAAGCACTCAAGCGGAGTGTGGGACGTTCCGTGACACATACAATGCCCAGTTTGGAGATATTGGTGTTACCCTGAAAATGAGTGATTTGGAGACTCTGCTGAGAGAGGACACTTTAGACAAGTCACTGTCTACAATTTACAAACAAATTTTCAGTGGGGGAGGAGATATCCTTGCAAAGCGTAGGTGTGGCGTCCGGGGAGGTTTTCCCCCAGATGGACGGGGATGACTGGGACGATATATGGGACATTAATTTTGCTAGATTGGTCTCCGCCAGGGACCAACTCATCCAATTTAAATTCCTACATCGTATTTATCTTATTCCAGCTAGATTGGCTAAGATGTTCCCTACCCAGTCACCCGGTTGCTGGTGGTGCAGTTCCCTCACTGCTGATTTTATGCATATTTTTTGGAATTGCTCGAGCATCCAAGTTTTTTGGAAGGGGGTCACAGAATGTATAGCTGAAGTAACCGTCATTAATATACAGCCTACGATAGAGGTGTGTCTTTTGGGTTTGGTAGACAATCTAGCCCCAAAGAGAGTAACACGTACCTTACTGACAATACTAATCTATTACGCTAGGAAAACAATAGGGTTATCATGGAAAAAGCCCAATCCTCCATCTGTATCAGCATGGAAGGGTGTGGTAAATAGAGCTGCACCTTTTTACAAGGCTACCAATATTAGCAGGGGCATACCACAGAAATTTGATAAAGTGTGGGGCAGTTGGATGAATAGCGAAACTACGGTGGCAGATTAAGTGGCACATAATGACATGCACCTGATGTGAGATTCAACAGGTATATAATCATTTGACATATTGAAATGTATTGTTAAGTGTTATTGGGGGAAGGGGGCCTTAATATCATTGTTCCGATCCGGTCATTGAGTGAAGGTCTGGAAGGAGGAGGAGAGAGTCAATGCTGAAGGATGTTAATAGTTCTTCCGTTTTTTTTTTGTTTTTTTTGTGGCCCATTGGGTCTTGTGTTTAATTGTAATTGTTATGTTATAAAAGCAATAAATAAAACTTTTCAAAAAAAAAAAAAAAACAAACTGTCAATATTTATAGCAAATTAATAATTTTAGCATCATTAGTGTCCAGATCAGCATATATGTGTTGATGGGGGGAATCCCTCCCATGAAGCTATTGTGTTATTGTGTTCTCCAAGTGGGTGGGGGGGATTGGGGGAGGTGCAAAAATCAGATATGCTGGTTGTACCCAAGTCGAACGATGGATTGAAAATAAAAAACAGCATTTTTGCTTGTACATAATTGGATGATAAAATCAGCAGAGCTTCCCCTCATTTCAGATCTTCCCCTCAGATCTACAGCGACTGCACTTCTAAGTGCACTTGCAAAGCACTTGCAGTACAAAGTGGATTTGCCTTTAGTAAATCAACCCTATTACGTTCTTCAGGGAAGGATCACTTTAATGATGGTCATATACACTTCACGCTTTGAATCTCAAGCGATTTCAACAATTTTGTCACAAAAATGACCAAACTAGTTGTAACCTACCCTTAATAGTTTTAATTGTTTTGTGGTTTCAATAGAATCTGTTGCAGGTAAGTTGCCCTAACCTGTGTGTTGATTTCTTGCTGGAATGCTGGCTGAATGTAATCCACGCTGCCTGAAATTGTTTAGTTTTCGACCTAAATAGGGCTAAGAAAAGTAAACATAGAATTAATTAAGGGAATGTGTGGGCTGATATATCAGAGCAGTTAGAGTATTTCACAAAAGTGAGTACACCCCTCACATTTTTATAAATATTTTATTATATTTTATAATGTGACAACACTGAAGAAATGACACTTTGCTACAATGTAAAGTAGTGAGTGTACAGCTTGTATAACAGTGTAAATTTGCTGTCCCCTCAAAATAACTCAACACACAGCCATTAATGTCTAAACTGGTGGCAACAAAAGTGAGTACACCCCTAAGTGAAAATGTCCAAATTGGGCTCAAGTAGCCATTTTCCCTCCCCGATGTCATGTGATATGTTATTGTTACAAAGTCTCAGGTGTGAATGAAGAGCAGGTGTGTTAAATTTGGTGTTATCGCTCTCACTCTCTCATACTGGTCACAGGAAGTTCAACATGGTACCTCATGGCACAGAACTCTCTGAGGATCTGAATAAAAGAATTGTTGCTCCACATAAAGATGGCCTAGGCTATAAGAAGATTGCCAAGACCCTGAAACTGAGCTGCAGCACGGTGGCCAAAACCATACAGCAGTTTAACAGGACAGGTTCCACTCAGAAGAGGCCTCGCCATGGTCAACCAAAGAAGCTGAGTGCACGTGCTCAGCGTCATATCCAGAGGTTGTCTTTGGGAAATAGACGTATGAGTGCTGCCAGCATTGCTGCAGAGGTTGAAGGGGTGGGGGGTCAGCCTGTCAGTGCTCAGACCATAAGCCGCACACTGTATCAAATTTGTCTGCATGGCTTTTGTCCCAGAAGGAAGCCTCTTCTAAAGATGATACACAAAAAAGCCCACAAACAGTTTGCTGAAGACAAGCAAACTAAGGACATGGATTACTGGAACCAATTCCTGTGGTCTGATGAGACCAAGATACATTTATTTGGTTCAGATGGTGTCAAGCGTGTGTGGTGGCAAGCAGGTGAGGAGCACAAAGACAAGTGTGTCTTGTCTACAGTCAAGCATGGTGGTGGGAGTGTCATGGTCTGGGGCTGCATGAGTGCTGCTGGCACTGGGGAGCTACAGTTCATTGAGGGAACCATCAATGCCCACATGTACTGTGACATACTGAAGCAGAGCATGATTCTTCCCTTTGGAGACTGGGCTGCAGGGCAGTATTCCAACATGATAACCACCCCAAACACATCTCCAAGATGACCACTGCCTTGCTAAAGAAGCTCAGGGTAAAGGTGATGGACTGGCCAAGCATGTCTCCAGACCTAAACCCTATTGAACATCTGTGGGGCATCCTCAAACGGAAGGTGGAGGAGCACAAGGTCTCTAACATCCACCAGCTCCGTGATGTAGTCATGGAGAAGTGGAAGAGGACTACCAAGGGCAACCTGTGAAGCTCTGGTGAACTCCATGCCCAAGAGGGTAAAGGCAATGCTGGAAAATAATGATGGCCACACAAAATATTGGCACTTTGGGCTCAATTTGGACATTTTCACTTAGGGGTGTACTCACTTTTGTTGCCATCTGTTTAACATTAACAAATAGTAGTTAATCCTGAATGCGTATGTGATGCATTCAATACCATTCCATAGTACAAAAGTAGAGGATGCAAACATATAGTTTGTACGTAGGTTCAAGCCTCGTACACAGTCTTAAATTTTCGGACGACCGTTTTTTGTGGCATGCTAGTCTCATGTCGAAAGTGAAGAGATTACTCACAATATGAACATTTTTGTATGACAGAATACAATGTCAGAAGTGACCTAATATGTTGAATAGTTTTGTATGTATTATTTAGTTTCTGAGCATGCGTAGTCTTGCGCTTACGATTTTTTCCGTATGATAGCTGTACTAATGAAACCAAAATCGGACGTTGAGTTCACATCCGACAAAAGATTGGAACATGGAGGCCAAGTCAGAAAGTAGTGGATAAGATAGATCAGAAGGGGTCCAGACAATAACCTAACCTGAAGCTGCTGATGTACAATATAGCAATCGATTAGAAATGATAAGGCCAGGTAAAGCACCCGGTCAAGTCGGCTTTGCAGTTGGATTAACAAATTGCTCGATCCAGTGCTGTGCTCATCTCTAGCAGCTCTCTTCTCTCTCCTTGCATTCACAAGGAAAAGGCTTGTTATTTTATATTATGACATAATTGGTAATGATCTTGCACAGAATTTCTTCAACCTAAAACCCAAACACAATCTGTGAAAAAAAAAATATGAATAACATAGGCCCTAGGGATACCTTCATCCCAACTAGTACACATTAACCACTTAAGCCCCGGACCTTTTGGCTGCCTAAAGACCAGAGGACTTTTTACAATTTGGCACTGTGCTGCTTTAACTGGTAATTGCGCGGTCATGCAATGCTGTACCCAATCGAAATGTGTGTCCTTTGGTTCACACAAATAGAGCTTTCTTTTGATGGTATTTGATTGCCTCTGTGATTTTTATTTTTTGCGATATAAACGGAAAAATACCGAACATTTGGAAAAAAAATGATATTTTCTATTTTTGTTATAAGAAAAATCCAATAAACTAAATTTTAGTCATACATTTAGGCCAAAATGTATTCATCCACATGTCTTTAGTAAAAAAAATGTCAACAAGTGTATACTTATTGGTTTGCGCAAAAGTTATAGCGTCTACAAACTAGGGTACATTTTCTGGAATTGACACAGCTTTTAGTTTATGACTGCCTATCTCATTTCTTGAGGTGCTAAAATGGCAGGGCAGTACAACCCCCCCCCCCATGACTCCATTTTGGAAAGTAGACACCCCAAGGAAATTGCTGAGAGGCATGTTGAGCCCATTGAATATTTTTTTTTTTTTTTTTGTCCCAAGTGATTGAATAATGACAAAAAATGATATATTGCTCACACATGCCATGGTTATATGTGGAATTACACCCCAAAATACATTCTGTTGCTTCTCCTGAGTACGGGGATACCACATGGGACTTTTTGTGAGCCTAGCCGCGTACGGGGCCCCGAAAACCAATCACCGCCTTCAGGATTTCTAAGGGCGTAAATTTTTTATTTCACTGCTCACTACCTGTCACAGTTTTGAAGGCCATAAAATGCCAAGATAGCACAAAACCCCCCAAATGACCCCATTTTAGAAAGTAGACACCCCAAGCTATTTGCTGAGAGGCATGGTGAGTATTTTGCAGCTCTCATTTGTTTTTGAAAATGAAGAAAGAAAAGAAAAATTTTTTTTTTTTTTTCTTTTTTCAATTTTCAAAATTTTGTGACAAAAAGCGAGGTCTCAAAATAATCCATAATAATCACCATACCTCTCAGCAAATAGCTTGGGGTGTCTACTTTCCAAAATTGGGTCATTTGGGGGGTTTTGTGCCATCTGAGCATTCAATGGCCTCCGAAACTGTGATAGGCAGGGGGGAGTGAAATCAAACATTTACACCCTTAGAAATCCTGAAGGCGGTGCTTGGTTTTCGGGGTCCCATACGCGGCTGGGCTCCCAAAAAGTCTCACACATGTGGTATCACCGTACTCAGGAGAAGCAACAGAATGTATTTTGGGGTGTAATTTCACATATGCCCATGGCATGTTTGAGCAATATATCATTTAGTGACAACTTTGTGCAAAAAAAGAAAAATTGTCTTTTTCCCGCAACTTGTATCAAAATATTAAATATTCCATGGACTCGACATGTCTCTCAGCAAATAGCTTGGGGTGTTTACTTTCCAAAATGGGGTCATTTGGGGGGGTTTTGAACTGTCCTGGCATTTTATGCACAACATTTAGAAACTTATGTCACACATCACCCACTCTTCTAACCACTTGAAGACAAAGCGCTTTCTGACACTTTTTGTTTACATGAAAAAATAATTTTTTTTGCAAGAAAATTACTTTGAACCCCCAAACATTATATATTTTTTTAAAGCAAAGGCCTACAGATTAAAATGGTGGGTGTTTCATTTTTTTTTTCACACACTATTTGCGCAGCGATTTTTCAAACACATTTAAAAAAAAAAAAAATTTTTTAATGCACTAAAACACACTATATTGCCCAAATGTTTAATGAAATAAAAAAGATGATCTTAGGCCGAGTACATGGATACCAAACACGACATGCTTTAAAATTGCGCACAAATAAGCAGCGGCGACAAACTACATGCTTTTTTAAAGCCTTTAAAAGCCTTTACAGGTTACCACTTCATATTTACAGAGGAGGTCTACTGCTAAAATTACTGCCCTCGATCTGACCTTTTCAATGATACCTCACATGCATGGTGCAATTGCTGTTTACATATGACGGCAGACCGGCGCTTTTGTTCGCCTTTGCGCGAGAGCAGGGGGGGACAGGGGTGTTTTGTTTTTTTTTTTAATTATTTATGTTATTTATTTTGCTTCTTTATTTTATTTTTAAACTGTTCCTTTCATTTTTTTTTAATCATTTTTATTGTTATACCAGGGAATGTAAATATCCCCTATGATAGCAATAGGTAGTGACAGGTACACTTTTTTGAAAAAATCGGGGTCTATTAGGCACTAGATCTCTCCTCTGCCCTCAAAGCAAGATTGGTGTGATAAAATGCTTTCCCAATTTCCCAATGGCGCTGTTTACATTCGGCGAAATCTAAGTCATGAAATGCTCGTAGCTTCCGGTTTCTTAGGCCATAGAGATGATTGGAGCCATTCTGGTCTCTGATCAGCTCTATGGTCAGCTGGCAGAACCACCGGCTGCATTCTCAGGTTCCCTGTTGGGACAGGAGAGCCAGAGAAAACCATGTAAGACGGGGGGGGGGGGCGTCATTCCCTCCCACTGCTTGTAAAAGCAGTCTAGAGGCTAATTAGCCACTAGGATTGCTTTTACATGAAAGCCGACCGCTGGCTGAAAATGATACCAAGATGATACCTAAACCCGCAGGCATCATTCTGGTATAACCACATAAAGTCCAGCAACATACCAGTACGTTGCTGGTCCTTGTTGGGCATATATTGTAATCTTTTTCATGCAGCCCACAGAAAGAGATTGATCGGTGGGTATGCCCACCATTAGAATACCTCCCTTCATCCACCCACTTCTAATGATGGGCATACACGCACCATTTTGTTTTTAACTGTGGTGGTGAAATCACCTTCTACAGCGCTGGAGTCACAGCTTTATGTATCGTGGGAGCAAACGCTGTTTTTTGTCAAGATAAATAAATCAGTGCTGCAGCTGAATGGCCTAAAAAATATATGCCGAAGCATGGGGGCATCTGCCCCAAACTATTTTTGTTTTTTTTATTTTATATTTTTTTGTGTTTTTTTTATTCTTTACTTTTTTTTTTTTACACTTTTATTTGGAACTGTGACTGTAACGGTTTGGTTCCAGGTTCGGGTCTCTCAAAATGCAATGGCATCTTGGGAGACCCTGTGAAAGTGTGTCCTAGCCTGTGCAGTGCTGTACCCTACTCTAATACTCCACTAGTGTATGGTAGCATTCAAAACATTCATCAATGCAGAGACCAGGATTTTCAGGACAGACAAAAATAGTGTCATGCCTATATCCGCGCTTTCTACAGACACAACATTTTCTTTGGGGGGCTCATTGGGTAGGGGTACTAGTGAGGACATATGGAAAATGCCTCTCATGCAGCCGGCTTACTGCATTTGGATTGGGAAGGTGGGGTGGAGCACCATCTGGAAACAGAAGGGCTCTGACGATCTTTTCCTGGAATTTAAGGAAGGATCCAGTCCATCCTGAAGCACTGTATAACACATGAGCATTCAGCAAAGCCAATTGAAATAAGTATACAGACACTTTTTTTGTACCAGCTTCTGGCCTTACGGGCAATAAGGTACGGTGCCAACAACTGGTCGTTGAGGTCCACCCCTGCCATATTTTGGTTATATTAGTGGACACAGAGGGGTTTATCCACAACACCAGTCACCGTAGGAATTTGGACCGTCATGTCTGTCTGAAGGGAGGACAGAATGAAAACATTCTTATTATCCCTCCACTTCACAGCGAGCAAATTATTACACTTGAAGCAGGCTCTCTCCCCCAGCCTAAGACGGGAATCTAAAAGCCTCTGGGGTAAGCATCGGCGATTAGGTCGCATGGTGCCACATGCGCCAATCTGATGATCAAACAAGTGACTAAAAAGTGGCACGCTTGTGTAATAATTGTCCACATACAAATGGTACCCCTTTCCGAATAAGGGTGACACCAAGTCCCACACAATCTTGCCAGCGTTCCCTATGTAATCTGGACAGTTCGGCAGCTCTACGTAACTATCTTTTCCCTTGTAAACCATAAAACTATATGTATAGCCTGTGGCCCTGTCACAGAGCTTATACATCTTGACCCTGTATCTAGCATGCTTGCTGGGAAGATACTGTTTGAAACACAAGCGGCCAGAAAATTTAATCAGGGACTCATCAATGCAGACAACTTGATGGGGAGTAAACAAGGCTGCAAAAAGGCTGCGTTCGTTGAAGTGGTTTACAAGGGGCCGAATTTTGTAGAGCCGATCATATCCAGGGTCTCCACGAGGACGACAGAGTTCATTGTTGTTGAAGTGCATGAACCGCAAGATCTGCTTGTTTTGTGCCCTGGCCATGGAGGTAGAGAACACGGGCATATGGTATATTGGGTTAGTGGACCAATATGCCCGCAACGTACTCATTTTAACTATGCCCATGTCGAGGGATAGGCTCAGAAAGGTCTTAAATTCGCAAACCGTAATTGGTTTCCAATGAATTGACCAACATACAAATTACTTTGATCCACAATAGATCTATAGAGATCTTTGGTGAAAAACAGCGAATAAAAATCAAGTGACGTAAAATCAACTGTTTCCACCTGAATTCCGGGTTGGCCAGTGAATGGGGGAAGTATGGGTGCTGCAGAAGTGGTGGGTTCCCAATTAGGATTGGCGAATTCTGCAGGAAGAACACTATGGGCACGACGGGCCTCTCTTTGTCTTCTTGGTGGCAGCGGGACACTACTTGTGCTTGCCACCTCGCCAACTTGAACTGCACTTACAGGACTCTCCACGTGACCACGTGATACTGCAGTACTGAATGTACGACCAGGGTGTACTAGGCCGCTGGTGCTTTCCAGTTCACCAGAAGGATGAGCAGCACTAATACTTCTCTGCTCCATATGAGAGCCCTGCGGTTCTTGCACCTCAACAACAGCAGAAGAAGATCGGGGTCTGGTACCTTGGCAGGGACCACAACTCTGTCGTCAGAGCTATCATGGAGCCTCTGTCGTCTACAGGATCGTATTCTGAGCCTGAATCTGACAGATGAGTGACTTCCTCTTCACTATCTGTCATGCTCAGAAATGTGTAGGCCTTTTCACTAGTGTACCTTCGATTTGCCATTTTGGGCTCTAAATTTACTGGTACACTAATGAGACTCACAGGAAAAAAAGCTACTAGGATGTCAGCAACTGTAGCAAACGCTACCAAAAAAACTGTTAGCGATCGCAGGGATCAGGCCTGACTCTGCGAATGCTGCAGTTATGTGTTTGGTGTTTTGTAAGTGACAGTGATCTATCGATACTGCACTGGGGTGGGCTGGGCTGGGTGGAGGGGCTAAACGCAGGTGCTAGCAGGTATCTGGGCTGATCCCGCTAACACTGCCTTTTTGGGAACCCTAAACTGCTGGGGACGCTACTAAAGATCTGATCAGATCAGATATTGATCTGTTCAGATACTATACCACTAAGGGAGGTGTATGCTGCTAGCGAGGGTGTTAGCGGTACTGGCACTAATCTGACGCTGCCTGGGGTGACGCAGACCGTATCTGACACTAAAACCTAACTGATATCACCCGCAGGGCGATCAGGGGGTTAAACCTTTATTGGGTAATAAACGGCGGGTATAAATATCAAACTAACTAACCAGCGTCACCCGTAACACTTATACGGTGATCACTGGTGAAAGGGTTAACTAGGGGACAATCAGGGGGTTAAAACCATTATTAGGTAGTATATGGGGGTGCCTGACGCTATAAAAAGTTGACGGTGAACCTAAATAACTAACAGGCTAACTAGCGTCACCGTGACACTTATACAGCGATCAAAAAAATTATCAATTAGTGACACTGGCAACAGGGGGTGAAAGGGTTAACCGGTGGGCGATCAAGGGGTTAAACCTTTATTAGTGGGGTTAGGGGGGGGTACCCTAGACCTAAAGGGGCCTACCACTAACTACCCTAACACTTATAACAGTCACAAAATGACACCAATGCAGTGGTCAGTAAAAAAATGAAAACTGCTATTGGTGTCACTGTGACTGGGGGTGCAGGGGTTAACTGGGGGGTGAGTGGGGGCTGATTGGAGGGTGATTTATGTGCCTATGTGTACTAGTGTTAGTGTTGTGTTGGTGCAAACTCACATTGATGTCTTCAGAACGAAAAGGCTGCACAAGGAGAGATGACATCACTTCCTCTGCTTATGTTTACATTTTGGAAGCAGAGGAAGCTTCTCATTCGTCAGGAGCGATCGCGAGAGGTGGCCATGAATCGGTGGCCTCCGCCTCAACAGGGATCCCTCCTGGAACGAAGCCGACCGCCTCAGGCACCTATCGGGCCCCCCGCTCGCTGGGAGGCAGGGACGTACAGGAACGCACATATGCCTGCCCGTGCCATTCTGTCGACGTATAACGTCGTGCTGCGGTCAGCAAGTGGTTAAAGCCCATTACTCCATGAGGGATTTCAAAACCCCTGAAAAGGTAATCATGGTAATACTTTAATATAAAAATTTAATAAAAACATGTTTAAACTTTGTTTCATCTTAAGTCAACTAAAAAAATGAGAATTGTCTCAATGATTCATACAAAAACACGTAAATCATTATACTGATGCAGGGAAATTATCTGACTGCTTTCATGATTTTAGATACATGTTCTCAATACACACAATTGTACACTTTAACCACTTCAGCCCCGGAGATTTGGCTGCTCAATGACCAGAGCACTTTTTACAATTTGGCACTGCGCTGATTTAACCCGTAATTGCGCGGTCATGCAATGTTGTACCCAAACAAAATTTGCGTCCTTTTTTTCCCACAAATAGAGCTTTCTTTTGATGGTATTTGATTGCCTCTGTGATTTTTATTTTTTGTGACATAAATGAAAAAAAAAAATTATATTTTCTATTTTTTGTTATAAAAAAACTCAATAAACTCAATTTTAGTCATACATTTAGGCCAAAATGTATTCAGCCACATGTCTTCGGTAAAAAAAGTCAATAAGTGTATATTTATTGGTTTGCGTAAAAGTTATAGCGTCTACAAACTAGGGTACATTTTCTGGAATTTACGCAGCTTTTAGTTTATGACTGCCTATGTCATTTCTTGAGTTGGTAAAATGGCAGGGCAGTACAAACCCCCCCCCCAAATGACCCCATTTTGGAAAGTAGACATCCCAAGGAAATTGAGAGGCATGTTGAGCATGTTGTTAATTGAAAAATGACAAAAACAAAATTACACAAAATTTTTACTAAATGATATACATAAATTATATATTGCTCACATGTGCCATGGTTATATGTGGAATTACACCCCAAAATACATTCTGCTGAGTATGGGGATAATACATGTGTGAGACTTTGTGGGAGCCTAGCCGCGTACAGGACTCCGAAACCAAGCACCGCCTTCAGGATTTCCCCCCCAAATTACCCCATTTTGGAAAGTAGACACCTCTAGCAATTTTCTGAGAGGCATGTTAAGTCCATGGAATATTTTATATTTTGCCACAAGTTGCGGGAAAATGTCAAACTTTTTTGCACAAAGTTGTCACTAAATGATATATTGCTCAAACATGCCATGGGCATATGTGAAATTACACCCCAAAATTCTGATGCTTCTCCTGAGTACTGGGATACCACAGGTGTGAGACTTCTTTGGAGCCTAGCTACGTACAGGCCCCCGAAAATCGAGCTTCAGGATTTCTAAGGGCATACATTTTTTATTTCACTCCTCACTACCTATCACAATTTTGATGGCCATAAAATGCCAAGATAGCACAAAACCTCCCCAAATTACCCGATTTTGAAAAGTAGACACCGCTAGCAATTTTCTGACAGGCATGTTGAGTCCATGGAATATTTTATATTTTGCCACAAGTTGCGGGAAAATGACAAACTTTTTTTTTTGTTTTGCACAAAGTTGTCACTAAATGATATATTGCTCAAACATGCCATGGGCATATTACACCCCAAAATACATTCTGCTGCTTCTCCTGAGTACTGGGATACTACATGTGTGAGACTTTTTGGGAGCCTTGCCGTGTACAGGACACCAAAAACCAATCACCACCTTCAGGCTTTCTAAGGGCGTAAAATGGTGATTGCACTTCCTCACTACCTACACTATCACAGTTTTGGAGGCCATGAAATGTCAAGATAGCACAACAATCCCCCAAATGACCCCATTTTGGAAAGAAGACACTTCAAGCCATTTGCTGAGAGGCATGTTGAGTCCATGGAATATTTTATATTTTAGTTTCAGGAAAATTATTTATTTATTTATTTTACACAAAGTTGTCACTAAATGATATATTGTTCAAACATGGCATGGTTATATGTGGAATTACACCCTGAAATACATTCTGCTGATTCTCCTATGTATAGCACTATGTATATACCACATGTGTGAGACTTTTTGGCAGTCTAACCGCGTACAGGACAAAAATTTTTAAAATTTTAATGAACTAAAACACACTATATTGACCAAAAAGTTTGATGAAATAAAAAAGATGATCTTAGGCCAAGTATATGGATACCAAACATAACATGCTTTAAAATTGTCCACAAACGTGCAGCAGCGACAAACTACATACATTTAAAAACCTTTAAAATCCTTTACAGGTTACCACTTAAGATTTACAGAGGAGGTCTACTGCTAAAATTACTGCCCTAGATCTGACCTTCGCGGTGATACCTCACATGCATGGTGCAATTGCTGTTTACATATGACACCAGACCGGCGCTTGCATTTACATTTTGCTTTTTATTTTATTTTTAAACTGTTCCTTTCATTTTTTTATATTTTATTATTTTTATTGTTATCTCAGGGAATGCAAATATCCCCTATGATAGCAATAGGTAGTGACAGGTACTCTTTTTAAAAAACAAATGGGGTCTATTATGCCCTAGATCTCTCCTCTGCCTTCAAAGCATCTGACCACACCAAGATCGGTGTGATAAAAAATTTTCCCAATTTCCCAATGGCGCTGTTTATATCCGGCGAAACCTAAGTCATGAAATGCTCGTAGCTTCTGGTTTCATAGGCCATAGAGATAATTGGAGCCATTCTGGTCTCCGATCAGCTCTATGGTCAGCTGGCGGAACCACCAGCTGCATTCTCGGGTTCCCTGTTGGGACAGGAGAGCCCAAGAAAACCATGGAAGACGGTGGGAGGGGGGCATTCCCTCACACTGTTTGTAAGAGCAGTCTAGAGGCTAATTAGTCACTAGGATTGCTTTTACATGAAAGCTGACCGCTGGCTGAAAAGAATGATACCAAGATGATACCTAAACCTGCAGGCATCATTCTGGTATAACCACTCAAAGTCCAGCAACATACCATTAAGTTGCTGGTCCTTGTTGGGCATATATTGTAATGTTCTTTTTTTCATGCAGCCTGTGGGCTGCATGAAAAAAGAGATTGAACGGTGGGTATGCCCACCATTAGCATACCACCCTTCATCCACCCACTTCTAATGATGGTCATACATGCACTTTTTTTTAAACTGTGGTGGTGAAATCATCTCCTACAGCGCTGGAGTCGCTGATTTACACATGAGAGCAAAATGCTGTTGCTGTCAAGATAAATAAATCAGTGCTGCAGCGGAATGGCGTACCTGCTAAGCAAATGATGGTTAACAATAAAATACCATACCTGCAAAGCAAATACAATAAAACATAGTAAAAATAAAACCTTTTTTAACTACTTTCCGCCCGCCATATAGCAAAATCACATCGGCAAAGTGGTTGTGTTATTCCAACTGGACGTCATTTGATGTGGTCAGGATAACAAGCCACTGCGCGCACCTGGGGGTGCGCAACGGGGCGATCGTTGTAGTGGCGTGTAGGGATGAGCCGAACACCCCCCTGTTCGGTTCACACCAGAACATGCCAACAGGCAAAAAAATTGTTTGAACACGCGAACACCGTTAAAGTCTACGGGACACGAACATGAATAATCAAAAGTGCTAATTTTAAAGGCTTATATGCAAGTTATTGTCATAAAAAGTGTTTGGGGACCTGGGTCTTGCCCCAGGGGACATGAATCAATGCAAAAAAAAAGTTTTAAAAACGGCCGTTTTTTCGGGAGCAGTGATTTTAATAATGCTTAAAGTGAAACAATAAAAGTGTAATATCCCTTTAAATTTCATATCTGGGGGGTGTCTATAGTATGCCTGTAAAGGGGCGCATGTTTCCCGTTTTTAGAACAGTCTGACAGCAAAATGACATTTCAAAGGAAAAAAAGTAATTTAAAATTACTCGCGGCTATTAATGCATTGCCGGTCCGACAATACACATAGAAGTTCATTGATAAAAACGGCATGGGAGTTCCCCACAGGGGAACCAAAATTAAAAAAAAAAAAAGATGTGGGGTGCCCCCCTAAATTCCATACCAGGCCCTTCAGGTCTGGTATGGATATTAAGGGGAACCCCGGCCAAAATTTAAAAAAAAATGGCGTGGGGTCCCCCTCAAAATCTATACCAGACCCTTCAGGTCTGGTATGGATTTTAAGGGGAACCCCGCGCCAAAATTTAAAAAAAATGGCGTGGGGTCCCCCTAAAAATCCATACCAGACCCTTATCCGAGCACGTAACCTGGCAGGCCACAGGAAAAGAGGGGGGATGAGAGAGCGCCCCCCCTCCTGACTAGGCCACATGCCCTCAACATTGGGAGAGTGCTTTGGGGTAGCCCCCCCAAAACACCTTGTCCCCACCTTCTTCCCTTCTTCTCCTCGGGCCGTTCCACATCCATGATGGCATGGAGGAAGGCTCCTGCTCTTCTCTTCATCTTCTTCTCTTCATCTTCTTGTCCCCGTCCCCCTCTGACGCACGGGGACTTGACGGGACTTCCCTGTGGCATTTGCCGTGATGCCAAAAGGGAAGTCCCGTCAAGTCACCGTGCATCAGAGGGGGGCGGGGTCACTGGGTGCCCCCCCCCCATTATTTAAGAACCGTCAGAAGAGGAGAAGCGTCACACAGCGGGAGCCTCCCTACATGCCATCATGGATGCGGAGCGACCCGAAAAGAAGATGAAGAGAAGAAGATGAAGAGAAGACGATGAAGAGAAGAGCGGGAGCCTCCCTCCATGCCATCATGGATGCAGAGCGGCACGGAGAAGAATTGAAGAAGATGCCGACGCCACGGACGAAGATGCCGGACGAGAACACCAGAGGAAGAACCAGAAGAAGAAGAAGATGGAGAAAGAAACCGAAGGAAGATAGAAGATAGAAGAAAGAAGAAAGAAGAAGCATTTAAATAAAGGAATTGTCAAAAACTGTCTCTTGTCATTTTTAACATTTTTGGCAGTTTTTAGTGAAATGGTAGGGGTGCTTTTGTACCCCCTTACCATTTCATACAGGGGGGAGGGCCGGGATCTGGGGGTCCCCTTGTTAAAGGGGACTTCCAGATTCTGATAAGCCCCCCGCCCGCAGGCCCCCACAGCCACCGGCCAGGGTTGTGGGGATGAGGCCCTTGTCCTCATCAACATGGGGACAAGGTGTTTTGGGGGCTACCGCAAAGCATCCTCCCAATGTTGAGGGCATGTGGCCTGGTACGGTTCAGGAGGGGGGGCGCTCTCTCGTCCCCCCCTCTTTTCCTGGGGCCTGCCAGGTTGCGTGCTCGGATAAGGGTCTGACATGGATTTTTGGGAGGACCCCACGCCGTTTTTTTTTTTTTAATTTTGGCCGGGGTTCCCCTTAAAATCCATACCAGACCTGAAGGGCCTGGTATGGAATTTAGGGGGACCCCCCACTTCATTTTTTAAAAAATTTTGGTTCTGGGTTCCCCTGTGGGGAATTCCCATGCCGTTTTTATCAATGAACTTTTATGTGTATTGTCGGACCGCCAATTCATTAATAGCCGCAAGTAGTTTAAATGACTTTTTTTCCTTTGAAATGTCATTTTGCTGTCAGACTGTTCTAAACAAGGGAAACATGCGCCCCTTTACAGGCATACTATAGACACCCCCCAGGTACGAAATTTAAAGGGATATTACACTTTTATTGTTTCACTTTAAGCATTATTAAAATCACTGCTCCCGAAAAAACGGCCATTTTAAAAAAAATTTTTTGCATTGATCCATGTCCCCTGAGGCAGGACCCAGGTCCCCAAACACTTTTTATGACAATACCATGAATATAAGCCTTTAAAATTAGCACTTTTGATTTCTCCCATAGACTTTTAAAGGGTGTTCCGCGGCATTCGAATTTGCCGCAAACACCCCAAATTGTTCGCTGTTCGGCGAACTTGCGAACAGCCGATGTTCGAGTCGAACATGAGTTCAACTCAACCTCGAAGCTCATCCCTAGTGGCGTGTCAGTCTGACACACCGCAACTCTGATCTAGGTAAAGAGTCTCTGACAGAGACTCTTTACCATGTGATCAGCTGTGTCCAATCATGACTGATCACGATGTAAACAGGAAGAGCCGTTTATTAGCTTTTCCTCACTCACATCTGACAGACGCCAGTAAAGAAGAGCCGATTGGCTACTCCTCTGTCTTTGCTGATTGTTTATCAGCGCATTCCCCCTCAGATGCCCACCCAGGACCACCAGGAATGCCAACAGGACCACCAGGGATGGCCACCACTGATGACCACTAGGTATAGCATCCCTGGTGGCCATTGGTGGCAATGTGTGCCCAAACCTTATGCTAATGTTTGCCCACACATGATGTCAACCAGTGCCCACCAACAATACCTGCCAGTGCCTCCTAATCGGTGATGCCAATCAGTGTCATCTATCAGTGTCAATCAGTGCCACTCATCAGTGTCCATCAGTGCCCATTCATGCCCATCAGTGCCCACCTATCAGTGCTGCCTATCAATGTCCATCAGTGCCACCCATAAGTACCCATGACTGCAGCCTTTCAGTGCCCATTTGTGCTGCCTATGAGTGCCCATCTGTGCCACCTATGAGTGCACATCTGTGCCGCCTATGAGTGCCCATCAGTGCTGCATATCAGTGCCACCTATCAGTGTCCATCAGTGTCGCATATCAGTGGCCATCATCAGTGCCCATCAGTGCCACCTCATTGGTGCCACCTCATCCGTGCTCTTCAGTGCCACCTTATCAGTGTCCGGCAGTGTAGCCTCATCAGTGCCCATCACTGAAAGAGAAAACATACTTATTTACAAAATGTTATAACAGAAACCAAGAAAAACATTTTTTATTGGTTTAGCAAAAAATAAAAAATGCCAAGGTGATCAAATACCACCAAAAGAAAGCTCTATTTGTGGGAAGAAAATTATAAAATTTTTGTTTGGGTACAGTGTTACATGACTGCGCAATTGTCATTCAAAATGTGACAGCGCTGAAAGCTGAAAATTGGCTTGGGCAGGAAGGGGGGAAAGTGCCCGGTATTGAAGTGGTTAACAATAGATTTACAAAATTATGACAGATACGGGACAAGGTACTTTTCACCTGTAACTGAAATGTACTTACCAAGAACGAATTCTTGGACATTATGCACAGAGTATGCGTACACATGTAGCACACCCACTTAGGAGCCGCTGGTGAACTGGATCCCCCACTCCTGCACAGCCAGGCACACCAAATTTTCATAGGCACTCCAGAGACAGAGAACAGTCCGTGTTTTGTTATTTATTGAGGGTTAATAACTTATAGGTATGGGAGGTTAAGAGATGCCCACTTGACTTTAGCAACATCTTCAGGGACATTCTTCCTATATACAGCCTCTATATACAGTCTATATACAGCTTTAACCTCTTCCTCCAGCACACACTTGCTTAAAGAGGAACTGCAGTCTTCTAACATAAGTTGTAATAAAAACATCTTTGCCATTCTAAAAGTTTCGTCTCACCACTTTGTATATCATTTTATATGTATTGTGATTCTCTACTTGCCAGATATGCTGCAGATAGGGTGCCCACGTGTCCCAGGTTGCCCGGGACATTCCCGCAATTAGCAGGTCTGTCCCGAGTCCCGGGCACCTTCATTCCGGGACAATACAGTGTCCCATAATGAAATTGACAGAGCGAGCAAACCCCGCTAAAGCGCTGGCGCCCGAGCACAGCCGAGCCGAGGGGAGCTGAGACTGCCCCCCACCCGAGTACAGCCGAGCCCGCCCGAGCCGAGAAGAGCTGAGACCGCCCCCCAGCCGAGCAGAGCTGAGACCGCCCCCCCACCCAAGCACAGCTGAGCGGAGCTAAAACCGCCCCCCCCTGCCCGAGCAGAGCCAAGCGGAGCTGAGACTGCCCCCTGCCCGAGCAAAGGGGAGCTGAGATCGCCCCCCCACCTGAGCACAGCCAAGCGGAGCTGAGACCGCCCCCCGCTCGAGCAAAGGGGAGCTGAGATCGCCCCCCCACCCGAGAACAGCCGAGTCCGCTCAAGCTGAGGGGAGCTGAGAAAGCCCCCCCCCCCGCCCGAGCACAGCTGAGCAGAACTGAGACCGCCCCCCCATCTGAGCACAGCCCCCCGAGCAAAGGGGAGCTGAGATCTCCTCCCAGCACAGCCAAGCTGAGACTATTTTTACTGCTGACAATTACCTTCTGTGCTACTTCTCAATCTGTTAGCTCTGTCTAGCACAAGCGGAGAGGGGGGTCTGTACTAAGGGAGGGGGATCTATACTGAGAGTAAGGGGGGTCTGTATTTAGCAGCGGGGTCTGTACTGATGGGGGTCTGTACTGAGGGGGGTCTATACTGAGGGGGGTCTATACTTATTGGTTGGAGTCTGTACTGAGGGAGGGGATCTATACCGAGGGAGGGGGTCTGTACTTAGTGGGGGGGTCTGTACTTATTGGGGGGTCTGTACTGAGGGAGGGGGATCTATACTGAGGGAGGGGGGTCTGTACTTAGTGGGGGGGTCTGTACTTATTGGGGAGGGGGGTCTGTACTGAGGGAGGGGGATCTATACTGAGGGAGGGGAATCTGTACTGAGGGAGGGGAGTCTATACTTAATGAAGGGGGTATGTACTGAGGGGGGACTTTACTTGGCAGTGGGTGACACCATGTTTTACCGCACCGGTGGGGTGACACCAACCCTAGCGAAGCCACTGCCACCCACCTCCTCTATCTTCTCTGGGCCCACGCCAGCATGCTCTAAAACAGGTCCCCGGGCCGCACTGCCACAGTGGCAAGTGACAAGCTGCATCTAGTGGCAGGTGACGGTGGCAAGTGACACACTGCATCTGGTAGCAGGCGACGGTGGCATGCTGCATCTGGTGGCAAGTGACAAGTTCAGGGTTCCCAATGATTCTGCATTATGGTGAGTTGAACTATTTCATTATATATTACAATGTAGTAATGTAGTAATAGAAATAATATATGATTTGATCATCCTGACACCATCTCAAGCATGGTGTTGGGATGATATAAGTGGTAAAACCAGGCATTCACCTGACAAATCACTCGTCCCTGAAATCTCTGTCAACTCCGAGACTACATTCAACACACCACCCCCCACCCCCCACCCCCAGTTCTTGGCAATGGCAGTTTGGAAATGTGGTCACCCTAGCTGCAGAAATCTTCCACCACAAAGTCTGGCTGCAGTCATTTTAACTGTGGGCAGCTGAAGCCACTGCCTGTTCACTTCCTGGATTTCTGTGCTGCTGGCTACCCAGCATGCACTTCCTAGTCTCAAGCCTGTGCAGTAAGGAAACTGTGGGAGCACACTGTTGTTGATAAGTTGCCATAGTAATGGCGGTTTCTGTGGAAGTTCATTCCCTGTTATGGCAATGTATTAGCAACATGGAACACAGAAACAGCTGAGGAAAGTGTACATACTATGCTTGTTCAAACAGGAAAGCAGCAAACAATTTTTTTACATTTATCAATAATGTACAGTAAACTGTATTTCTTTCTTACCAAACTGCCAACGCTGAGGAGACAAGCCTCAGCTGCTGCAGCCGAGTCCAGTCACCAGAGCTGTTTCACACACAAATCCTCTGAGTTGGAGAACAGCAGAAAGCTGTCTGGAGGTGGGGCCATGATGTAATCATAACCATCAGAAAGAATCTCCTATGCAGCTGAGATAAGAGTGTGAACTTATCCAGGGAGATTGTGCAGACTGGTCTGGGCAGTGTAATAAGTGTATAGGTGGACAGACTTACCCCCTCCCAAGTAATGTAGTGTGAGGCTCCCCCCCCCCCCCCCTCAAGTAATATGTACCCTGCAGCCGTCCTGGGCTCTACTGTGACGCCTGGGCCCCCCCTCCTGCCAGCAAACTCTCACAAGAGTCTGAAAAAGAAAACAAACAAGCATTGCTGGGATATCTGACGTTTCTCTCCTGGGGGTCAGTGCAAATGCAGGAAACCACGTCATTAGCCTAGGCATTTTATGAGCAATGAAAGAGGAAGTATACAGTATAAGCTATTTACTGCCACCAAATTACAGTTTTGATTTCCAATGACAATACAGCAAGGGCAGAAAGTTTAATTGAAGGAAAGATGAAAAAATGACTGAAGGTCCACGTTAAAGATCCCAGCTGAATCAATGTTTGTAGATCTGACAGGTTTTCAGTCAGATCTTTAGCAATGGCCCATTACAGGCAGGAACCCGATGCCCCTTGTTGTGTAGCAAAAGGTACAGTCTCCAGCTTGTACACTGCAAACCCAGCTGTAGCGGCCCCTTTCACCAGCCCTCCAGGCTAACTTCTCCTCACCGTCCTCCAGACTGACTGACCCTCAGGAGATCTCCCAGGGAAGGATGAAGATTTAAAGTGGATGTAAACCCCAAATTGTTTTTTTTTTTAATTAAGGCTTGTACCTTGTACAGTATATGATTTAATTTCATATGTGCCCAGTCTTGCCACAAAGAGTTAATCCAGCTCTGAGCAGTCCTCTTACCTTTTTTTCAGTGAGATAAAAACTGACAGACAGTGAAATAGTAGTCAGTTCTTTCCTGTTGCTGTAAGTGACAGGTGATTTACCTATCTCATGCAGGAGCTTGAGAGAGATATTCTGTGTACTTCATAATTCAAATCCCCCCTCCCCTCTCCTCTTTCTTCTCCAGCTCTCTCAGGATTGGCTGCCTTTCCTATGTTTTGACTGGATGTTTCTCATCATGGGGTGTGATCCACAGTGTGAGAAAAGCAAATGCATGTATAGTAGAGGTGCACATCTTCACTGGTCTCACGATTCAATTGATTTTAATTATCTGGTCAACGATTCGATTCCGCAATGCATCATGATGCATCATGATTACCGATGAGCTTCCACTTCCGCTTGGGCCGCTTAGCATGTGTTACGTGGGGGAGGGGTGGATGTCTCACTTTTCATAATTACACCCAGTAAGGCTGAATGAGCTCAAAGCTTACAGCCTACCCAGGTCACCTGACTGCACCCACAAAGTCCCTACTCGTGTCACCTGACTGCTCCCACCTAGTTCCTACTCGTGTCACCTGACTGCTCCCACCTAGTTCCTACTCGTGTCACCTGACTGCTCCCACCAAGTCCCTACTTGTGTCACCTGACTGCTCCTACCAAGTCCCTACTCGGGTCACTTGACTGCTCCCACCAAGTCCCTACTCATGTCACCTGACTGCTCCCACCGAGTCCTTACTTGTGTCACCTGACTGCTCCTACCATGTCCCTACTTGGGTCACTTGACTGCTCCCACCAAGTTCCTACCCGTGTCACCTGACTGCTCCCACCAAGTCCCTACTCGTGTCACCTGACTGCTCCTACCAAGTGCCTACTCATGTCACTTGACTGCTCCCACCAAGTCCCTACTCATGTCACCTGACTGCTCCCACCAAGTTCCTACCCGTGTCACCTTACTGCTCCTACCAAGTCCCTACTTTTATCACCTGACTGCTCCTACCAAGTCCCTACTCTTGTCACCTGATTGCTCCACTAAGTCCCTACTCGTGTCACCTGACTGCTCCTACCCAGTCCCTACCCGTGTCACCTGACTGCTCCCACCAAGTCCCTACTCGTGTCACCTGACTGCTCCTACCAAGTCCCTACTTGTGTCACCTGACTGCTCCCACCAAGTCTCTACTCATGTCACCTGACTGCTCCCACCAAGTCCCTACCTGTGTCACCTGACTGCTCCCACCAAGTCCCTACTTGTGTCACCTGACTGCTCCCAACAAGTCCCTACCTGTGTCACCTGACTGCTCCTAACAAAGTCCCTACTCGTGTCACCTGACTGCTCCTACCAAGTCCTTACTCATGTCACCTGACTGTGCCTACCAAGTACCTACTTGTGTCACCTGACTGCTCCTACCAAGTCCCTACTGGTGTCACCTGACTGCTCCCACCAAGTCCCTACTGGTGTCACCTGACTGCTCCCACCAAGTCCCTACTGGTGTCACCTGACTGCTCCCACCAAGTCCCTACCCAAGTCACGTGACTGCTAACACCAAGTCTATGTTTTCTTGTACAAACATCATGCTGCACATCGCTTCATATCTTCTGAGTATCGCTCCATACTCTTCCTGCACATCACTTCCTATCTTCTGAGTATCGCTCCATACTCCTCCTGTACATCGCTTCCTGTCTTCTGAGTACCGCTCCATACTCTTCCTGCACATCACTTCCTCTCTTCTGAGTATCGCTCCATACTCCTCCTGCACATTGCTTCCTATTTTCTGAGTATCGCTCTATACTTCTCCTGCACATCACTTCCTATCTTCTGAGTATCACTCCATACTCCTCCTGCAGATCGCTTCCTCTCTTCTGAGTTTCGCTCCATACTCTTTGTGTACATTGCTTCCTTTCTTTTGTTCTCCAGACTAGCTAGCACTGTAGGCTTGACCCTGATTCAGCCAGGCCTAAAGCAAATGCCCTTCACGGGCAGGGACCGCAGGCACCTATGGTGTAGCAAAAAGAAAATAGTAAATTCTGGTACTAGCTGTCCCACATGCGGCTATTGATTCCAAGTCACCTACTGGTGTCACCTGACTGCTCCCACCAAGTCCCTACCGGTGTCACCTGACTGCTCCCACCAAGTCCCTACTGGTGTCACCTGACTGCTCCTACCAAGTCCCTACTTGTGTCACCTGACTGCTCCCACCAAGTCCCTACTCGTGTCACCTGACTGCTCCCACCAAGTCCCTACCTGTGTCACCTGACTGCTCCCACCAAGTCCCTACTTGTGTCACCTGACTGCTCCCAACAAGTCCCTACCTGTGTCACCTGACTGCTCCTACCAAGTCCCTACTCATGTCACCTGACTGCTCCTACCAAGTCCCTACTGGTGTCACCTGACTGCTCCCACCAAGTCCCTACTGGTGTCACCTGACTGCTCCCACCAAGTCCCTACTGGTGTCACCTGACTGCTCCCACCAAGTCCCTACCCAAGTCACTTGACTGCTAACACCAAGTCTATATTTTCTTGTACAAACATCATGCTGCACATCGCTTCATATCTTCTGAGTATCGCTCCATACTCTTCCTGCACATCACTTCCTATCTTCTGAGTATCGCTCCATACTCCTCCTGTACATCGCTTCCTGTCTTCTGAGTACCGCTCCATACTCTTCCTGCACATCGCTTCCTATTTTCTGAGTATCGCTCTATACTTCTCCTGCACATCACTTCCTATCTTCTGAGTATCACTCCATACTCCTCCTGCAGATCGCTTCCTCTCTTCTGAGTTTCGCTCCATACTCTTTGTGTACATTGCTTCCTTTCTTTTGTTCTCCAGACTAGCTAGCACTGTAGGCTTGACCCTGATTCAGCCAGGCCTAAAGCAAATGCCCTTCACAGGCAGGGACCGCAGGCACCTATGGTGTAGCAAAAAGAAAATAGTAAATTCTGGTACTAGCTGTCCCACATGCGGCTATTGATTCCAAGTCACCTACTGGTGTCACCTGACTGCTCCCACCAAGTCCCTACCGGTGTCACCTGACTGCTCCCACCAAGTCCCTACTGGTGTCACCTGACTGCTCCTACCAAGTCCCTACTGGTGTCACCTGACTGCTCCCACCAAGTCCCTACTGGTGTCACCTGACTGCTCCTACCAAGTCCCTACCCAAGTCACGTGACTGCTAACACCAAGTCTATATTTTCTTGTACAAACAGCATGCTGCACATCGCTTCATATCTTCTGAGTATCGCTCCATACTCTTCCTGCACATCACTTCCTATCTTCTGAGTATCGCTCCATACTCCTCCTGTACATCACTTCCTGTCTTCTGAGTACCGCTCCATACTCTTCCTGCACATCGCTTCCTCTCTTCTGAGTATCGCTCCATACTCCTCCTGCACATCGCTTCCTATTTTCTGAGTATCGCTCCATACTTCTCCTGCACATCACTTCCTATCTCCTGAGTATCACTCCATACTCCTCCTGCAGATCGCTTCCTCTCTTCTGAGTTTCGCTCCATACTCTTCGTGTACATTGCTTCCTTTCTTTTGTTCTCCAGACTAGCTAGCACTGTAGGCCTGACCCTGATTCAGCCAGGCCTAAAGCAAATGCCCTTCACAGGCAGGGACCGCAGGCACCTATGGTGTAGCAAAAAGAAAATAGTAAATTCTGGTACTAGCTGTCCCACATGCGGCTATTGATTCCAAGTCACCTACTGGTGTCACCTGACTGCTCCCACCAAGTCCCTACCGGTGTCACCTGACTGCTCCCACCAAGTCCCTACTGGTGTCACCTGACTGCTCCTACCAAGTCCCTACCCAAGTCACGTGACTGCTAACACCAAGTCTATATTTTCTTGTACAAACAGCATGCTGCACATCGCTTCATATCTTCTGAGTATCGCTCCATACTCTTCCTGCACATCACTTCCTATCTTCTGAGTATCGCTCCATACTCCTCCTGTACATCGCTTCCTGTCTTCTGAGTACCGCTCCATACTCTTCCTGCACATCGCTTCCTCTCTTCTGAGTATCGCTCCATACTCCTCCTGCACATCGCTTCCTATTTTCTGAGTATCGCTCCATACTTCTCCTGCACATCACTTCCTATCTCCTGAGTATCACTCCATACTCCTCCTGCAGATCGCTTCCTCTCTTCTGAGTTTCGCTCCATACTCTTCGTGTACATTGCTTCCTTTCTTTTGTTCTCCAGACTAGCTAGCACTGTAGGCCTGACCCTGATTCAGCCAGGCCTAAAGCAAATGCCCTTCACAGGCAGGGACCGCAGGCACCTATGGTGTAGCAAAAAGAAAATAGTAAATTCTGGTACTAGCTGTCCCACATGCGGCTATTGATTCCAAGTCACCTACTGGTGTCACCTGACTGCTCCCACCAAGTCCCTACTGGTGTCACCTGACTGCTCCCACCAAGTCCCTACTGGTGTCACCTGACGGCTCCCACCAAGTCATGTGACTGCTCACACCAAGTCTATATTTTATTGTACAAACATCACGCTGAATAAAGAAGTCATCCTCTCCAGCCTGCACCACGATCTCTCTTCCCATCACCAACTTTTACCCAAATCATAGCTGTCTAATCATGACCCAAACGTCTCCATCCTGTTATATCCCATATCCATCCACATGATACAGGAGTTGGTCAGAGAGTTTGCGAACATGATACAGCCGCTGCCAAATGTGGGTGCAGCTTAAATTGTATAGAGGTACCCCCGTAGAGGCTGCTAAGTATAATGGTCTGTCTGTCACCCTGCCCGGCCAGGCACAGTTTTTCATCCCTCAGAGACAATAAAGCAGTCCTGCATTTTGTTTTTGTTTGTTTTATTGAGGGAAGCTTGAATAGGGATGTGGACTCATGAGATGCCCAGGTGATCAAGCATTGGAAATTGGAACTCTATATACATCTTGTATATACATCATTCCATTTCTCCTCCTGCACATCGCTTCTTATCTTCTGAGTATCGCTCCTTACTCCTCCTGCACATCGCTTCCTATCTTCTGAGTATCGTTCCATACTCCTCCTGCACATCGCTTCCTATCTTCTGAGTATCACTCCATACTCCTCCTGCACATCCCTTCCTCTCTTCTGAGTATCACGCCATACTCTTCCTGTACATCGCACCCTCTCTTTCGTTCTCCAGACTAGCTAGCACTGTAGGCCTGACTCTGACTCAGCCAGGCCTAAAGCAAATGCCCTTCACAGGCAGGGATCGCGGGCCCCTATGGTATAGCAAAAAGAAAATAGTAAATTCTACTACTAGCTGTCCCACATGCGGCTACTGATCCCAGTCAGCCCACTTCAGGCCTTGCCAGCCCTCCTGGCTGCAGCTGCCCGACTCCACTGCCCACGACACCACAGCCCTCTCCTTTGGTTCTGCATCCATCTCCGACTGCACTCTCCCAGTGCTTTCAGGTGTGCCTCCCCAGTGCTCCCGACTGTGCATGCCACTCACCAGCCCTCTTGGCTGCAACCAATGGTTCCTCTCCCTGGAGACTTGCCCAGCAGTACTCTTTCCTGCTGTCCTTTCTTGCTCCCCCTGTGCCTCCTGTCCAGGACACCTCCACGTTTTCTTGGAGAGTCCTGTCCACACCTGAGCCCAGGCCCAAGGTCACCCCCCACCCAGACTGGAGTGCTCCCTCCAAGGCCCCAACAGCCTCTGTACTCCATCTCCAATTCCTCCACCCGACAACTTCTTCCAAACTGGGCTGACCCTGAGTATTTGAGGAGGCCTGCCCCCTGCAATTCCAAGTTGGGGATTGGTCAGGGCTCCTCAAATTACCCCAGGCAGTTCCACATCCCCTCTCCTCCTCTCTATCCAGAACCTTCTAGAGAGCTCTGGAAAGAAAAGGGAGGTCTTGGTGATGCTGCCTGTGAGTCACCCAGCTTCTACCCTGAACCACTCCCAGCCCAGATCAAACAAAAACAAACAGGCCTGGCTGCCAGCCTGGCCGGCCTGAATTTGCCTACACTAATAACTCTCACTCTAGCACCTACACTACTAGAGGGTGCTACAATTTGCGTAAAATATTGGCGTTGACTTCAAGGGGTGTGGTTAATTATAATCTAAGATGACTTAGTGTATGGATTTGGGTAGTATGTGCAGGAGAGGAGTGCGGAGTGTATGGAGGTGGGTAGTATGTGCAGGAGATTAGTGCAGAGTGTATGGAGGTGGGTAGTATGTGCAGGAGAGGAGTGCGGAGTGTATGAAGGTGGGTAGTATGTGCAAGAGAGAAGTGTATGGAGGTGGGTAGTATGTGCAGGAGAGGAGTGTGGGATGTAGGAAGGTGGGCAGTATGTGCGCTTTTAGGAAAGGGGGTGGGGGGATGGGGCAGTTGACGGTGTTAGCAGGGCAGTGGTTGGTGTCAGCGGGGCAATGGATGGTGTCAGTGGGGCAGTGGACAGTGTCAGTGGGGCAATGGACAGTGTCATTGGGGCAGTGGACGGTGTCAGTGGGGCAGTGGACG